>NC_040903.2:160549703-161157573 GCF_004126475.2 Phyllostomus discolor
CATTGATTCATGCGAGCGTTTACAGTGTTGAGTTGATTGACCAAAGGAAGAAGCATGATTTAATAATTAATAAAGAAAAAGGATGCTGCAAAGTGGGAGGGGATGCAGTTCCTCAGGGGGTTTCCCTGTTCTCCCTGGTGTTGTGACATCATTGACTGCTCTCTCTCCTAAAGATTCAGAGTGAATTGTGATGTGCAGACTCCTGACTATTTCTAAAAGATACCTTTTTTTAAAAAAAGACTGAGGATAGAACATTTGAGGCAATCTTAGCACTAAATTGAATTTTAAAAATATGGTCACTCCAGCTGGTTACCATACAATCAACTTATAAAGCACATGAAAATAGAATAACTACTATTCAAGTGGTTTGGCATTTTTATGAAGATACAGCTCAGGATTCACTGTTTTTACTGTAAGGACTGTTTGGGGTTATGTATGAACAATTGGTTATAAACTCACTCAACAGAGAGCCTAAAGCCTAAGCTTTTTTATCCAACATTAGGGATTCTCCTAATCTTAGATTGAGAGAATGGCAGGATTACACTCTCTCTCTAGTATTGTGGCTTTGCAAATTATGGTGGAGTATGGAATTATCTAACATGGAAAATTAAAATTCCCACCTGATGCACAGGTGGTAGCCCTTTCCAGGGAAAGGACCCCTTTCCTTGCCCCTCATTCTTCTGACTAATCCCACCTGTCCTACCGTTGGCCCCTTCCAGCCTGGTTTACACCACCAGCACATTAGCACCTCCTCTTATCCCTCTGTGTACAGCATTAACTCCACTTTTTTCAAACATTGTCTTTTGTACCTACCCCCCCACACACACACATTACTCACCTCATCCCTGACAACTCTCCACTTATTTTTCTCCCTTTCTAGAGGAAATACTTTCAAGTGTTTTGAGCTGTACTAACAGCGCTGACCTGTTCTTTTATTTCAACACACTGTTCTTGGGTACTTGTTATGGTGGTACGAGCAGAGAGGTGTGGGGAAAACTAAGAAACTGAGAGAGGGAGAATGTGAAGTCTAAACATAGGGCTCTGACAAGCCTAAGCTCAAACCTCAGCTTGACACTTTTTGGCTGTGTGACCTTAGTCAAATTACTTACCCTCTGTGTTTCACTGCGCATTTTCACATTGGAATAATTATAGTGCCTGCCGTATAGATTTACAATTTTGCACTAAAAGATACAATGGCTGCCACGTGTTCAACACTGTACAGTGGTACCTCAGGACCCGTTCACAGATGAAGCATTTTCTCTTGGGGGGCAGTGCTGTGACTCATACCAGTTCCAGCTCCTGCAATGAGTCCCGAGCAAGTACCAAGGGCTAAAACATTTTTTTCTCATCAAAATGCCATAAGTACAGAGTTTGACGAGATCTGAAGCTGATGAGTGCCAAGGTGTGACTGTGCTTGGCACAAAATAAAGTCGCAGTAAACGGTGGTGATAAAATAGAGCCCACGCTGCCCTTCAGCAGTTTGCCGTCTAGTGGTGTGGAACAGGCGTGAGTCTTCCAAATGCTCTGTGTCCCTCGACAATAAAGTGGAAGCAGAGTATTGCAGAAATGTAGAGCATTATGTGAATTTCTCTGATTGGGAAATTTGGATGGGGGAGCTTCTTAAAAAAATGCAGATTGGGTGTTCCTTCAACTGGCAGATGCTGGCAGTCAGAGCATGTCACCGAAGACAATGGTAAAGAGCGGTGAGCACCAGAGCTGGAAGCAAAGGGCTTGGGTCGCCGGCTGTGCAACCCTGGGCAAATCACTCGAACTGTCTGAACCCAAGTTTCCTTTACATTAAAATGGGGAGACTATTACCAGCTCTGCCTGCATCCCAGTGTTGGCATGGGGATCAAATTAAATACCACGTGGAAAGGCTTTGTGAACCCTGAAGGTCACAAAAGTAGTATGGTAGTGACAGTAGCAGTGATGAAGTGAGTTGTCTTTGTCAGCCCTGTGGAAATCAGTTTATGTCTCTCCATTCATTCTACCTGGCTCACCTGCCTGTGCCTAATGGTCAGCTTGCCCCCTCCTGTTGAAAGAAATGTTTGACGGAATCTGCTCTTGATTTCTTATGCACACATAGGCAAACAGTATACCAGATAGATAATTCAGAACAGAGCATCAAAACATCCCTTCTACTTGGTGCTGAAATAAGAGGGGAGGGAGTATGCAGAAGGAGGCCTTAGATCACCTACAAAGTGAATAATGAAGAATTAACTCTAATGAGAACTTGAGAAATCGCTGTGCCAAGGATCACACCACTGTGTGGATCCGAAAATGCCAGATGGCCAAGCAAGCAGATTTTAGCCTTTAGAATAGCCTCTGTTTCTGTCATCTTTGAGGGAACTGTCAAAACTGACTCATTCAAGCAAAGTCTGGCTTTGTCCTTCAGGCCTGGGAGTTTGCAGCTCATGCTGTCCAGCATGGGCTGTGTACCCACCTTCGAGCAGACTGTTGGAGCAGCTCCCAGTGCACTCAGCCAGCTGACTCTGTTACAAAGGATTTATCTTCTGTTCTCCTTTGTCCAAACTAGAGGACAAAGAGCATGGAAACTAACTGGCCAATCACAGGGTGTGCTGCAGCCAGCCAAAAAATGAAAGCAAATGAACCTCTTCCCCACCTGTCCTTACAGTTACCCCCAAAGAAGCTCCCAAATATGCACCTTCCAGATGCCTGAAAAGAGCAGTTACTCTACAGCTGCCCCCTGCAGCACCCCAAAATGTGGATAATAATAGCTGGGGGACTGTCACCCAGGGCCAGGATGATGCTGATGTTGCTACTCTGGGCAGCCTGATATATGTACCCAAATCTTTAGGGTCCCTCCCTTTACAATGATATGTTTGAGGGGCTATAGTTTGGGAGAATTAACTTGGCATTATCCCACATGGTTGAGAGTTTTTGTGTTCCTCTGATGATGAAGAGCTGGAAGTTAATAAGACAACTCTGACATAACAGCAGTAAGCCAAAAGCAAAAGGTCTTCCATGTTGGAAACATGTGGGATTTGGAATCAAGCAGACCTCTTTGTAGTTGCATCCTTTTACTTGCTGTGTGATATCAGACATCAGACAGGTTAGTCACCTTTCTGAGCCTCAGTTTCTTCATCCACAAAATGAGGATTATCACAGTTACTATTTCAGAGTTGTTTGCCAAGGAATAACATGCACACATTCCTGGCACCTGGAGAGTGTATAATAAATAGTAACTGTTAAAATAATTCCCAGGCTTTCCAAAATACTCAATTTGCTTTGCATGACTAAGCCCATTTCCAGGAGTTGCATAAATACACTGCCTATAGAATGTACTGGTTGCTTTGCTTTTTAAAGAGCTCCCAAGCACTACACAAGAACTGTCGTTTACTCTTTTTGCAATGCTAGGAAAATGGGGAAGGGTTACAGTTTTCCATTTCACAGATAGGAAATCAGAGGCATAGAAAAAGTCAATGACTTGCTTAATGTCACATAAAGCCAGCAGCAGAGCTATAATCGGTCACGACCCCCAGTGCAATGCAGCTTGTATTCACCTTTCAAAAGTCGGGTAAGAAACTCCTTTCTGAGCTTTAATACCATCAGTCTAATTTCTCAGATTTTCTATAGCTGCTGATCTTCAGAACCTTTGAAGCTTTGGGGAAATCACATGGCTGATTTGACCTTACATCTCATGCCACTGGCAAAAGATTAATTGCTAAGACCTGGAAAGGGGCCAGACGATTCCATGTAGCTGAATAACAGCACTGTCTAGGGATGTGACTGTCCTGACAGATTTAGTTAGTGCATAATTGATAAATCTAGAGTTTGTATAGCTTCGCTTCCCAGATAGATGAGGCAACAGGCTCCGAGGGTTGACATTTGCAGAAGCCTTACCAGTGTTTTGTAACATTGAATCTAGGTTTTCTACTCTCTGTCTCAGAATATTGCTCTTTTTCTAAGGCTCTGTTCTCAGCAGACAAGAAGATGAGGGGATCTGACCAGAGGGGCACTGTGCTCACTGGAAGCGGGAATGCCCACCACTCTTCAGTACTGTCCTATGACCGCTCTCAAAGTCTTTATTTACCCTGCTCCAGTGCAAGTGAGGTCAGAGAAGACTGTAACACATCACACAGCAGCTAGTTTTTCATCACAGTCAGAATCCCCAAAAGATAAAAGGCAGCCAGACACAATGTCAAAGTTTGGATAGTGGGTCTGAACCATGGACAGGAAATTCTGCACAGCCTGTTATTCCAGACTCTAGTGTCATGAGACCCTTTTTAGCAATCTGAGCCCAGACAAGCACACAAACATCTTAGCTTTGGTTGCTTTTGCTTTGGTCACTCACTCCAGAAAGTATTTTGTTTATCGGGAAGAATTGGGGGTGGACATTTGTCGCCATCATTTGTATTCAGAGCCCATAAACTTTACTATAAGGTTTGGTTACCTGTCCTTAATTCCTGTTCTCTAGTCTTATGTTTCGATTCGGGAGGCATTCTTGTGCCTGCTCTACACCCAGCGTACTTCTGTAGTTCGGTCGCTTCCGCCTGGAAAATACCTGACTCGGTGGCTCAGGTCAGAAAATCAGCGGCTTTCAGTATATAAAATCTGGTGTACAGTGGGTCTGGCTGTTTGGTTTTTGCATGAAGTGAATAAAGATGACATTAACTAGCCCTTACAAATAAAAACATAGTAACTTTCATATGTTCTAATTAACACATAGAGCTATTTTTAGGTAATTGTTACTTTCTTAATATCATTTACTGACATTACATTACTTTTTAATAATCATTCAGAAAAAAATCATATTATGATAATCATTTTGTTGCCGATATGCCATTTTGATATTAAAATAGTTTATGAGTGTTCCTAAAAATTTTGCTTCTCTGAGTTTAGTAAGTGGCTTTGTCTTCTCTCTTCAGATGAGCTAGAGAAATTAGAACAGGAGAGGCTGGCTTTGGAAGCCACTATCAAAGACAATGACAGTGAGGAAGGAAGTGGAGGCATCCGAGGCTTGTTTAAAAAAGCTGGCAAGTTGAACATTACTAAGACACCTTCTAAAAAAGGTAAGTGGCGGAGTAGTACACTTATATCTAAATATTAGGTGTACATCCCGGAACAGAGGACTGGAAATGAAAAATCTTGCTATAAATTTCATAAACAGTTGATTCAAACATTTGGGGGGGGTTTGGTTTTGGTTTTTGTTTTTTTGAAAACTGCTCTTTCCAGAAACACTGCAGTTTTGAGTTTAATGAGGTCCACAGCGACCTCTGCTGGTTGACAGTAAGAATGTTAACATTTATTTCTGTCACACAACTAATAATCCTAGTTACTGGAGTCATTCACTGGTGTGCAGCCCACGAAAGATTTTCTGTAGTAGGGTCTTGAAGTCAAATAGCAAGATCCAAACTGTGATTTAGCAGTCTTCTAGACTAGGCTGACAGAATCCAACCTTTTGAAGAAGCTGTCTCCTACCCTGGCAAAGGTTTGGTTTTGTTTCCTTGTTTTTCTACTGTAACCCAAGGGTGAAATTTACGTATACACATAAAATATATATATCTTTATATACCCCTTCAAATGCCAGAGATTCCCATAGGTACCTACAATATTGCATGGGCAATTAAGAAAGCCGAGTCTGTATTGTCACCCTTAAAGTGTCATTTTCTAGGAAAACAACGTATTTAAATCTAATGTTGGTGGTATTATCAGGACTTTAAGGCTGTAAATATTAGAGTCTCACCATCTGGATGCTAACTGCTATCTTCTTTTCTTTCCAACTATTTGGTTAATTCATTAGAAGAGTTAACTCTCCATTGAATCTGTTCTATTCAGTAGCACAGTCTGGAAAAGCAATGGAAAATATAGAAGTCATAGCCCAATACTGTTTGTATCATTCTCTAGCTGATGGCGAGGAGGGCAGTATTCACGTCCTTATTAATGAGGGGGACTTGTTATTTATTCCAGAAGTCTGTTTCTGCATCACAATACTTTTGGCAAAAAGGTACTGCTCTGAAAGTCAACACGTCTCATTGTTTGAAAAAGCAAAGTAAGGTTGTGTGTTCTACCCAACACCTAAAATTTCAGACACAGCTCTAAGGCAGGCCTCTGCACTGCTCTGGGCTTCTGCTGGTTAGCAGCACTTTTGAGCTCTAGATCAAGACCAGCTCTGCCTCCAGGTACTCATGCTCAGAGCCCTCTGGGGGCTTTGATGTGTGTGTAAGTGGGGGCAGGGTTTGGTCCATTTTGTAAATGCATTTACTTTCTCCCTCAGCAGTCCTGGGGAGATAAAAACAATATAAGATAATTGCTTTAGAAGGGGGAGGCCCAAAACAGGAAAACAGCAAAAGACAGAACAAAGCGTCTTTAGAACCTCTTAGATCAGAGAGGAAGCTCTGCCCGCTGCCAGCTCTCCTCCAAGCACTACAGTGACACCACCTCTTTGAAATAAGCAATAAAGCCACAACTTTGAAAGACATGGAAATAAGAAATAATATACACAGTGTAGCAAAGAAACCCCTACTGGCAAACAGAAGCAAGGGTCCAGTTCAAACATTGGCCTAGTTCCCCAGAACACTTTCATTGTGTCCCTGTCAGATTGGAAATCGCACTAAAACTTTTTTCAAGTATTTCATGTGCACCCTTAATTATAGCTCAAGTAAAAAAAATTGTCTTTCCATATTTCTTGGGTTTTTCATCTCATTCACAGAAACTGAAATAGCTCGAATGGCTTTATTTTAACTTCACAAGACTCCTTAAACAGGCTGGCGTTAGGATCGAAGG
Organism: Phyllostomus discolor; assembly: GCF_004126475.2. Taxonomy (NCBI): domain Eukaryota; kingdom Metazoa; phylum Chordata; class Mammalia; order Chiroptera; family Phyllostomidae; genus Phyllostomus; species Phyllostomus discolor. Next base: position 160,556,451 of record NC_040903.2, read on the forward strand.
GTCACACACAGTCATACATATCATCCCTGGCCTCCCGCCCGATTTGCATTCATGGAATTCACACCAGGAATTGTCTAATGAAGGAATACTACTGATTCAATTACTTCTTTCCAGAAAATTGATCACCATGTGTTCTACTTTCAAGTAAATCTGAAAATATGATTAAATTGAGTTATATATGAAATTTGTAAAACTCAGGATTTTTTTCTAGCTAATTTAGCATTGTTACGTGTCTAAGTAATGATTTCACTCTAAGACCAGTAACTGATAGCAGTTAAAGAATAGCATTTCTTCCAAAGACTTTACATTATTTAGGAGCTGTGAATGTGGGAATGGAAAAAGATCTAATCTGAAAATAATCCATAAAACCAATATCTTAAATTTTCAGCCCTGACCAGGTGGCTCACTCACTTAGAGCATCATCCCATACATCAAAAGGTTACAGGTTCGATTCCAGGTCAAGGCACATGCCTAGGTTGGGTTCCCTGCCTGGTCAGGGTGCTTATGGGAGACAATCAGTCGATGTTTCTCTCTAACATGGATGTCTCTCTCTCTCCCCCCTTTCCTCTCTAAAACATATTCTGGGGTAAAGATTTTTTTAATTTTTTTAAACTACTGAAGATGATATAAATTACCATGTGTTCAACATTTATCTCCCCTTTTCAGAGAACAAAGTTCACTATTTACCTATAACTAAAAAACTCTTAATTCGTGACCCTTCCTCTATCATAAATAGATAAATAGATCTATTGGAAAATTATTTTGTTTCTTTCCTCAAAAGACGAATGGATATACTACTTTCTTTTTCATTGCAGACAGCAGCATTAACACAATCCAGTCTATGCACGTGGGGGAGTTCAACCAGAAACTGGTAGAAGCCAGCACACAATTTAAAAAGAAGCAAGGAAAAGGCACAATTGATGTTTGGTGGCTGTTTGATGATGGAGGTAAAATTTTCTGGAATATGCTCTCGGGAGCAGAATTTCTGTGTTGATAAATTTAACAAACAGCATGGGAAGGTATATGAAAAAGATAGCAGTTAAAGAATAACATTTCTGTGCTCTCCAAAGACTTTACATTATTTAGGAGCTGTGAATGTGGGAGTGGAAAAAGATGTAAAGCCATTCATTTCCTTTCAGTAAGATATACTCATTCTTTCTGTCATAATTTACTTTTTTTCAGGGTTAACACTCCTTATCCCCTATATCTTGACTCTCAGGAAAAAATGGAAAGACTGTAAATTAAGAATCTATGTCGGAGGGAAGGTTAACCGCATCGAAGAAGAAAAAATTGCGTAAGCAACTTATCACTTGTGTTAGCACATTTTGGGTGTTTGTTCTAATGTTTTAATTATAAGAACTTTAAGTGACTTTGAGGTACAATAGATTTCAAGAAAATCCACCATGATACACTTCATAGTTACTTGGTGTTCTAGTCAATAAATTATCTGTGTAAGTTTTCTAACCACTGTCCTTTCATCCTCTGCCACAAATACTTTCAAAAAGGAGTTTGGCACAGAAGCCTCATCTTGTCTTGAATGAAAGTATCATTATCTTGTACAGAGTTTATTGTGTTCTGACTAGTAAGTGAATCCCAGAAAGGAAGAGCCTGCTGGCATTTGTGTCCAACAGCTCCTTCTGGGAGGCCCACACGCGGTCATTCCCAGCAGGCACTGCAGCACAGATCACTTTTAACAGAGAGCTGAGAGGCTGCCCCTGGTCCTAGTCCCGGCTCCACCACCACCCGGCTGCCCGACTCTGCAGTCACTGCACCCCTCTGGGTCCCCACCTTCTCATTTGTAGTGTGGGAGAGTTTAAATGCATGACTGTTGAGAACTTTTCTAATTAAAAAATAAAAACAAAAAAGTCTCACAGTATAAGTCTCTATCTTTATTACTTAACTCATGAAGAGCTGCTGTGTATTTGTGAGAACAACAGGCATACTGAGCAAGAATGTGGTGGAGCCAGAGTTCTGCAGGAACCTTCTGAAGGACCTTCAGCAGCTTCCAGGCCTTCGTGGCATGTCTAAGTCCTGAGCCCTTTCTGGAATCTGCTTCCAGAAATCACAAAGTAGCAATGGCTCTTACTCGATGATGTTTTTAAATATTTTCTCCCCCTTCTTACGAGGTATCATATATTTAATTTCTCTCAAAGAGGGTCATATTAAAACGAAAACAAACATGATGTCTATAACAGTTACATTTTCTTAAAGCCTCTAGGGTCTTATTGGGACAACTGACAAAAGTTGAAAATGGTTAGTGGATTAGATGACAGCATGGAATCAATGTTAAATTCCCTGATTTCAAAAATTATACTCTATATAAGAGATTGTCTTTGGTAGGTAGGTGGGCAGATAACAAGAAAGCATGAAAACAAGCAAAGAAAGGAGAAGAGAGATGTAGATAGATGGAAACGTATAAAGAGAGAAAAAAGAATGATAAATCAAAAAGGGCAGAACATAAAATTGATTTCTTTGCACTATCCCTGCAATTTTTTTGTAACTTTGAAATTGTATGAAAATTTTCAGTTGCCAGGGGAAGAAAACCTCCAATATATAATAATATACTGTCAACCAATGGTCATTGGCATCAATGGAGCACCAGTTTGGGGTGTACTGAAGAAGGAAACTTGAATCAGTCCAAACAGCTCAGTTGTGATGGTGCACAATTGTGAGAACAGCACAGCTGTGAAACAGTTCAGTAGTGTTACAGCTCAGTTACGAAGCAGCACAGCTGTGGAACGGCATGGCTGTGAGGTGGCCCTGGGGCAAGGTGGCTCTGCTCTGCTCCAGTCTGCTCCACCTGCGCTGGCCCGTTCTGTGCCAGTCACTCATCCTGCTCTGGCCCTCCCTTGCTCCAGTGAGACTTCTTCAGCTCCAGTTGGGAAAAGGCAGTCTCTGTCTTTGGTGGAAAGGGAGAGTACACTCTCCAAGCCAGATAAGAGAGTGCTTTATAGAGAGAAGTCCCAACCCCCGGTCCCTGACTAGTCTGTCCTCATCCAAATGAGGACTCCAAATAATCACAGTTGGATTGGTCCAAAAAGCACTGTCTTCATTGGTCAGAATGGAGTCACTCTGGTCAAAGAAGATGCCAGTTGCGGCTATAGCTGTGCAGCTCTGATTGGACTGAGAAAGTCTCAGTCCTATTGGTTGAAACCGAATTCCAATACTTTCTCTACAAGAGCAGGCTCAGATGGCAGGAACACAGTGCAGACAGGCAGTTCAGTGCAGGAGGCAGGCAGTGCAGTGCAGTGCAGGCTTCTCCCACAAGTGCAGTTTGTACGCAAGGCCCCTATTTAGAAGTAGCTGCTGGGCTTTGATTGTAAATTTGAGTCCAGTTAGCCACCAGGAGCCCTTCTCAGAAGGTATCTTCTTTCTCAGAGTCCACTGTAATTATTAGTTTGTGAGTATTTTGACAGTAAACTCTAAAAATTATCAGCAAAATAGTAGTCGATAAGTATTAAAACTTGTTCTTTTTTCAAATGATAAAGACATTTCAACAGCTCTACATTATTTTCCCTGAAACTTAACGCAGAGCTGGGTTTGCTATTTCCAATGTCTGTACCTGTAGGAAGTTGTTTTATTTTTTTTCCTTCAGTGGAATAGCTTGATCCACACGTAATATATCTATCGAGTATGATAATGAAAATCAAACACGAACAAGACTTTGTCTGAAAGCTAAGTGGAAATAAGACATGATTGCTTTGGATATCTTAAACACAAAACTCTGTGAAATGTAGCTAAATATGGAATGACAAAGGTTTTTTTTTCTCCTTATATTTTCAGAATGGCCTCCCTTCTGAGCAAATTTAGAATAAAATTTGCAGACATCCATATCATTGGTGACATCAATATTAAACCAAACAAAGAAAGGTATGAATCATTTAACAAGGTCCATTTTTTTAATCTGTGATGGTCTCTCATCTCTTTTGTGTCAATTATTAAAAGGGTAAAAATGCTATGTATTTACTGCAGTGACTTCCTCATAGGATGTAAGAAAAAGGGACTTCAAATGATCATGACATAGGATTATCAAATACATTCTAAAGAAAGAAAAAGTCTTATGGTGGAGACAAGCCTGAGAGGGAGAATTGTTGAAATACAGTTTAGTTAGCATTTTAGAACTGCCCTTCATGTTCTTGGTGTCTATGATGGCAAGAATAGCAGGAAGTATAAGCTGAGAGGACTCTGACCTGAACAGTCAGGGCAAGTCCCTGTTATTGAAAGTTACTGGTGGGGCATCCTGGATGGAGAGCTCCAGTGGAGAAGACACGGAAACAGCTTGTGTCTTCTTGGCACAGTGGTGGCACCAGCCCTCTATAGCCATTCTAGCTTTTAGGCACTAAGGTTTCAATACTTAGAATCTATTAGGTCCCCAAAAGGAGGTCTTTAATACTACCTGAAGTCTGACAAGGAAATGTATTGGCTCCAAAATTTAAACATAACAGAATTGAAACACTTGTTTAAGTGTCTTCAAAATATGACTTCATTTTAACCTTCTTTAATTATTAAACTGTCAAGTCCAGGATATTTAAAAACAAGCTGAAGGTTAGATCTTCACAGCAATTCCCAGAGGTGCAAGATTACCTGGAAATGATAGCTGATTGTGAGTTCAGTGAACTACTTAGAGCAGTAAATTAACCATTATAAATGTTTTCAATTTTTTACATTCTGAAATCGTGTTTACTATTGCGTCTGAATGTGATTTTACATGTTTGATTTGGTGTGGAATGGGGCTCCTAAGGCTAGCGTGGAGAGAGGCAGGAAGGTGTGCCTTAGGCCTTCCCCGGCCGTGGGCCTCTTCTCATTTCTGTTGGCCCTCACTGCTCCCTCCTCCTGCTGGTCTTGGGTTGCCGTTCCACGTTCCTCAGGCCTTCTTGCTCTTCCCTTACTTTGATTCATATATCCTGTATGAGCTTAATAACTAACTAACTGAAAGTCATCCGAATTTAGGATACATTCTTATTTATTGAATAACCTTGAACTTCATGCTGTTGGAAGGTATTCATGATTTCTCCAAGGCTATGGGTCACTTAAAATGGCTTTACGAACACCTTAGCTGTGATAAGCTGTAGTTGTCAGGGTTGACCTAGGTTATCACTATGTAATATTTCCTCATATCGCGTATACCACAAATAGTCTCTGATAGCCTTCCACATTTCATTTGAAGAATTTTAATGTCTAAGTCATTGTCTCTTGGCATTTGCAGGGATGTGATCAAATGAGCTATTCTTATGACTCCGATTGGTGGAAATTTCATAACATTGCAGGTCCAGTGACTCCCTAGCATGTGCCACTTAGCAGCAGGCCAGAGCCTGCCAATGCTTTTCAAGTACAGGGCCATTTACTGTTGTCTAGAGGGTGGTCACAGCATGCCCTGCTGACTGGATTTTCTATAAGCCTTGGTTCAGTCCTGGGCACAAATTAGTCACCTACTTGTAGCTGAATTCTTCTTCTTGTTATTTGTTTTTTGTCTTAGCAGCTAAGGACTATCTATTCTTGTTGATCAATTTGTTCCTACTTCTTTGTCCCCTTACCCATAAATATGATTTTCTCTACCCAACTCCTTGTTTCCTTCCCTTTCTTTCTATCTTTATCCAAGGATATGCTTACTGATTTTAGAGAGAGTGGAAGGCAGGGAGAGAGAGGGAGAAAAACATTCATTTGTTGCCTCTCCTATGCACCCCGACTAGGAACCGAACCCACAACCTAGGCATGTGCCTTGACCAGGAATCATACCTGCAACATTTTGGTTTACAGGCTGATTCTCCAACAAACCGAGCCACACTGTCCAGGGCTCCTTCCCTTTCTTTCATGCTAGTCTGTGCCATGGTCAGCCTATCATACCCATCATTTATGTCCAATCACCAAGAATGTCAATGTACTGCTTCCATTAGCCATGCCTCTGCATTCTTTCATTGCCCAGCATCGTCTAGGCACTCTTCATCTTACTACCTCTGACCTTTGTGTCAAGGTTCCTCTTTTCAGGGATCAAACTCTATGAACAGTAGTAAGAAGCAGAGACCCAGGCATTTTTGCTTGTTTCCTGGTAGCTAAGTTTAATTTTAGATACCATTTTAATTGGGTGTTTCTTACATACCCTCCTCATCCTGCAATGACGAGATCTATTTCCCTTTCTCAGGAAAAAACATGAATTAGTTTTCACAATCTCTGAGGTTTTTTCCCCTGATATTTCAAGGTCTTGAGGAAGATGCAGGGGAGAAATTAAAATTGAATTTCTCGTTGGAGTTAGCGAACTTTTGCAGTGAACACCCTGGCACAAAGCTAAGAGGCCACCAGGAGGAAGTGTGCTGGGTGTGCTGCCCCCTTCTCTTCAGCTTCTGCTGCACCTGATGCCATGTTCCTTTATAAAAGTCATCTACCTATCTGATGTTGGCAACGGCTAACAGGTAAATTTTAGAAGACAGAATGGCGATTCAGTAAATCTCACATATGGCTACTTGGTAGCACATCTGGCACCTTGGTGATGATTTTAAAAAGGCAACACCTCAGGGTGCATCAAAGAGAGAGAGAGAGAGAGAGAACTCTTCCTGTGGGCTGACGCAGCTTTGGGCCCAAGTCCCAAAGCTGGGAGCACCGGCTCAGTGTGGGCTCCCACCTGGGCCTCCCTGGCCAAGCAGCCCTTACCTACCGTCAACAACTGTCGCCGGGTCACTGGTTTTTGTTTTTGGTCACTGGGTGACACTGAATGTCCAGGATCGTTTGTTAGTGATTTTGGTGCTGGAGGCTAAGGTTAAATGTCCTTAAATTGTGTTTAATAAATCTTTCAACTACCATAAAACATCAATAAGTCATATGGGGACATTTTATCATAGAAACATTATCTATAATATAGAGCAAGGGTGAGAGGGAGTACAAAAGCAAAGTTAATGAGAAACTAATTGAGCCAGGAAAAACTGAAAAGCTCTTGTGGTTGAATTTCATTTTTTATTGTGTAACTGAATTAAAAGTCATAGGCCAAAAGGACAACAGTCTTTATATAGAAATCAGGAGAAACTAGAAGCAATTAACTAGACAATTTAGTTTAAAGATGCTAGAGTGGCCATAAAAATAACTAGTACATTAATTGGAAAGAAGAAATCTTATGTAAATTGGGGGGAAACTTTTACACAATTAAAAACATTTTAAACTTTGTTATTATGAAGAACAGGATGGAAAAGGCAAGGCAGCTGGAGGTAATATTTTAATTGAATTAAATCTCATTTATTTTAAATAGCATGTAATGCTTCACCTATTCTTGAGTCATTTAAAAAAATACTTATAAGAAAAATCACATTTAATGAGAATTAAAATAAAAGTCTTCAGCTAACTTTGAGTTACCTAGCTAGAAGATAGGAAATGACCAGCTCAGGGTGAGGATGAAGTCAAAGGTGAACATAGTCAAAGAGTAGTAAGAATTCATAGAAAACATATGGGCAAATACAGCCCATGACAACCTTCTGTGTCACTTTAGCATGTTTCAATTGCAAGTAAAAGAAAACACATAGTGACTTAAGTAATAGAAATTATGTCAAACATAACTGAAAAGTACAAATGTACATGGGGGGACCAAAAAACAAAATAAAAAAACGGAATTATCTCCTGTCAAGTGGATCCCTTGCAATACTGGCTCCTCGCTGCTAGTTGAGTGTTCTAGGAACCCATCTGTAGCAGTGTACCAGCTGGTGTTGTTGTGAGAGGCTGCATTCAGCTTCAGTGAATGTTTTTTGAAGACTCTTTCAGCGCACTTGCCCATTTCATAGTGGGTGATTTACAAGCACACCTGCCCATACTACGCTGAGTGTTCAGCAGTTTTTGACCAAAAAAATGACATGACCCCCATGCCCCACCCTCCCTGTTCACCCGATCTCACCTTGAGTGACTTTTTTTGTTTCCCTGGATAAAAAAAAGCCTCAAAGGGGAATGTTTTGCCAATGTGAAAGAATTGAAACAAAAAACAACAGTACTAAAAGGCATCAAAATTGATGAGTTCAGAAACTGTTTTGAATGGTGGAAAAAACATCTCAATAGGGGTATTGCATGAAATGGAGAGTACTTTGAAAGTGACTAAAGTTTATACATGTAAGAATAAATACACAATTTTTATTAATAAATTACATTTTGGGGGGAGTCCCCCCCTTGTATTTTGGTTTTCAGGCAAAGCTTGATCTAGAAAGTTAATTTTGCAATCAAAGACTAATTCTCTTTCATTCTCTCTACTCTACCTTTCATTATGAAATTGTAAGTTCAAATTGATTTTGCTGATAAAAACAACTGTCCATAGCAACCAGGACTACAGTTTTGTGAATTTATGTTCAGTGAGAAAGTTTGTCTCTTCCCCAGTCATTGAATTCAGGTCATGGGCACCATTTAGGCTGTAAGACACTGCACCACTCACCATGGTCAGGTGGAATGCTAGGTCCCTATTGATCAAGCTTACCTGGGTTATGTGCCCACCCTGCCCAGCCACTCTGGCAGAAAGGAGAGAATTGTGCAGATTGGCTGATGCTTCGGATGGAGTCATTCCCACCCAGACCACAATGGAGAAGGTAGTACAAATGCTGGGGGACAACCAGCTACCTCCATTTCACCTTCTATTTCTTAGGAAACTATTTTTGAACTGCTCTTTCTAATAAGCCCATTAAGATACAAAGAAAACTCTTATCGTGATCAAAATAAGCATGTGGAGAGCTTAAAGAGAAAGCCTCTCAGTGGCTAACCTCAACCTGGGGCTCTGCAGTAAAATGAATTCCTTGCCTTTACAAGGCACTGCACACTTTTCACAGCACTGTCACCAAAATCATCGTACTGACCCTCATGCCAACCCTCATGCCAGCTCTGAGCAGCCATTGTCACCCCTGTTATAGGCAGGGTCACCCATGTTGTAGAGGAGGAGGGGAGAGCTGGAGGGAGAACCCAGGCTCTTCTCTCCTAGGCCAGCCCCTTCCCATTGATTTCCACCCAAGGCTTCTGAAAGCACGGCACTGTGGGAACAAACTGTGAATACAAGTACTGTGTGGTTGAAAGAACAATAGGGCATATTAGTCTTATTCCTTCCCTGTCATTGTCCACAGTTCTAAGTAAGTTCTCATGTCAGAAATCTGCATTAAGTATCTTTCCAATCCCTTAACAAAGGCACACGGGTAGGGGCCTTCTACTCATCAGTAGTCCGTGCACTTTGATCTGCAAATCCTAAATCATGCCAGCTGATGAGATCATTGAACTCACAGCTTCGTATTTTACAAAGCCTACCAGCACATTGAATGTAATTATCACTCATTCCAAAGTTACTAAATTACACACAAGCTACGTTATATAAAACCAAAGAAAATTATTTATATTCGAGATCATTAGAGTAGCATACCAAAGACGACTACTCTCATCAATCACAAGCTTTGTTTTGTGCTATCATTTAAAAGAGATATATCTTATGAGATTGTTATGAAGGACAAGCGTGAGATTGTTCAGCAATTTTTTAGAAGTCCCACAGCACTGGCATACTACTGCTCCCAGTTCTCTACTAAATAATTTCTTCTTAATTACTCTAAAATGCCTCAGAATTTTAGACATTATTGATTTTTGTTCTTTTTTCTAACATGCACCTTAACAACAAGCATTTGAAAAGCTCAGGCAACAACAGCAGGACAAAGGTGCATTATTAGCAGCAAACATTCAAGTTGCTCTGTAGCCACTGAACCTGTGGGAGCCTTGCTGTTCTCCCACCTGCCCACACCACCTGCCTGCCATGAGTGGGCATTGTCATGTGGACTGAAGGTGAAAGGACAGCCCTCTCCAACCCCCAAGGAACCTAGTTTATCTCCTGCACTGATTCATGCATGTCTGCCATGGAATCTGTAAATTAGGCTGATGGAAACTCAGCCTAATTTCTGGGCTACAGTGTCTGCATTACAACTGTGTCTTTGACTATACTGTATAGAAAACATATTCACAGGATAACTAGTATCTCTGTGTTTGTGTGTTTACATTGCGGATCTAAACAAGTCCTCAAGCATGTTAAGGCCTTTCCTTGGATAAGGAGGCAGTACTGTAGTCATGGTTTCACTCACAGTACATCCCTTGCAAGGATAACTCTTAAAAGATTTTCATGACATTCAGCTCTGATTCAGCAGCCGGGGAGCCAGTCAGACCAGAAGTATCTGTGAAATAATGAGTTAGTTTCCCACTGTGAGACCTCCTTTATAATTCCAATTTCAGCTGGAAAGTCTTTGAAGAGATGATAGAACAATATCGGCTCCATGAAAGCTGCAAAGATGTAACAACTGCTGAGAAATTAAAGAGAGAAACTCCATGGAAAATTACAGATGCCGAACTGGAAGCAGTCAAGGAAAAGGTAAAAGTCTTGTCTTCCTTAATTTTTACTTTGCTGTCTAACTAGCTGAAAAAAGGAAACAGTGGTTGATTTAAAGATCAAGAAGTAATATCTCTATTACAGAATTTCATTACTTAAGATCCAGGGTTCCTGCATTTTCAAGTGCTTTTCAATTATATTACCAGATAGAAGGATTTAGAAAACTTTTTATTTATTAGTATGAAATTGATTCCTTTTAACAGTTAAAAATCATAGGTTATTGACACATATTGTAAAAAGTCCTTTCAAGTTTCATTTTCTAGAACAGGAGACAGACTCACCAGTCTAAAATAATTTAAGTCAAGTCAGCATGTATGCAAAGTAGATAAAGATAGATTGCCTCACCATCTGATGCAATAACAAATAAAGATAGCTGTGAAAACTAGCATAGGGATCTGAGAAAATAGGTAATGAGGATAGTAAGGATAAAAGCAGGAGCAGGCACAGGTTGTAGGATGGATGTAAAACGGTGGGCTTTTCTGGAAAACACAAGAAGGGAGTTACCCCCGATCTGGCCCGTACTGAAGGAGGCTGTGATGAGGAGGAGGGTGAATAGGGCAGGGACAGAAGAGTAAAGCGGAAGGACTGACATTTGACTTGAATTGGATGTTCAAGAAGGACCACAAGAATCTTTTTTAAAAAAACACAGGTTATTGACACATATTGTAAAATTTAAAATTTTTAAATAAATTACATTAGGAACGGAAGTTGGAACAAATTAGAGCAAGAGGTAGTAAAAGCATTTCAAAGTTAGTGGGAAAATTACTAAAAATCATAAACTGCATAACAAACTGCCCAGTTCTAACAAAGCCTTTTCATATAATTGAACAAATCACATATCTGGAATCACATTCTGAACCAGTAAAATATAATAATATATATTATTGTTCTTATTACTGCAAAATAGTCAAGTGTAATTATTTTCCCCGGTTAGTCTTTTGGTGCCTGTTTAGTTGAACCAGTACCCTCTGCTGATAAAACATGCAAAGAGTTTAAAGAAAGGTAGATGAGGACATAATTTATATTCTTAGAATATCAAGTTAGCATGAAGATCAGGTCAGCTTTCTTCAGCCACAAACCTTGTCCCCAGAACTGGTTGTCGTCAGCTTCTTTCTCCTCCTGTCCGTGTAGTTTGCTCGGTTTATCCTGCCTGGGATTTAATGAGACGCTACAGCACAGTGACGACTTGGTTCTATACTTCATATTTCTAAAATTTCTCATGGGTTTTTAAAACACTCGTTTCCAAACCTGAATGAAATCACTGTAATATTTTTAAGAGTGAGGTTTTTCTACTTGTCTATAATTTGAGGTAAGAAGAAAAATTCTTATTCATAATTCTGGGAAAACTGCCCTCAACAAAATCTGAATGTTGTCCACAGAGTTACCGCCAAGTTCGGCTGAATGAGCTCTTACAGGAGCACTCGAGAGCTGCTAATCTCATAGTCCTGTAAGTATCACGGCAGACATTTAAGAATGTTCCAGCATGATACCTAAGAATGTTACCTAAAAGAAATCTTAGGTAAATGGGTTAATCAAGTTAAAAGTTCATGCCTATTCAGGTGGACACTTAAAAATTTCAGAACATGTGGGATTTTAGACAATGAAAAAAAATGCTTGTCACGCTAAGACCTAGAAAACCGGGGCCCACGGGCTCTAGTGGCCCCACTTGCACTTTGCTGCAGGGCAGTGCCCACCCGCAGCCCCGGCAGCCCCAGCGGCCCCAGCGGCCCCTTCCAGACGATGCTCCAGGAGCCTGGCCCTGGAATTCCCTGCCTAATGAGCTTCGAGTCGGCCAGCGAGGCCCACAGGCCCCTTCGGTAGGTGGTGCTCCTGCGGTGAGGAGTCCACAGCATGTTCACGAGGCTCCTTGCCGTTTGCGGAGAGGCGAAGGGGAGACCCTCCACCCCACACATGTTAGGGGTGCACCTCCTGAAAATGGTAATGTTTGTTTGCCTAAAGATTGATAGCTAAATATGAAAATCTCCGACTATTTCACATTTATAGTCTATGAACTGACTCCTACACACATTCCCTGCCTAACGAGCAGGGAAGATAATATGTCTTCAAGCGGGGTCCAGCCTAGAGGACTGTCCATCAAAGACATGAAATGGCCTCCTGAACTGAATGGTTCAAACAGTTGGTTTCTGAGGTTTCTCCAAATATAAGAGCTTTAAACTACTGGGAAAAATTGTTTTCTGCCAAAAAAGGGGGAGAAGTATTGATTGATACAATTTTTCATTTAAAGAGGAGTGAAAATCTATAGTTGTGTTTTGTCTCTACAATGCCTAAACCTAATTCTCTGGTTATAGGTATTTGTGTTATCTGAGAAATACATCAGGATAATACCTGTATTCACAGTAATTGAAGTGCTTTCATCTTGGGGAGAAGGGGTATGAAAGTTTCAGGCCACTGCTTACTAAGCAGCTCAGACGACTGGAGGTGTTCACTGACTCCATGCAGTAACTCTCGCCTTTGTTTTCTGTTTTCCTCCCCTGCTGTCAGGAGCCTCCCAGTGGCCAGAAAAGGATCCATATCAGACTGGTTGTACATGGCTTGGCTGGAAATCCTCACGAAGAACCTCCTCCTGTCTTACTAGTTAGAGGAAACCACAAAAATGTCCTGACATTTTACTCTTAAACCATGAAAAATCACAGCACATTTTAACTGAACATATGGATAATTAAGAACCGGTCCAGTACTTGATATTGTAAATCCAACCCGCACTTATGCAACCTCTGGGGGCTATACTACAGGATTCTACATACACTTTGTCATTGTTTTTTTATTAGTTAATAGGAGGGTTTGGTTTTTTTTTTCCTGTCAGCTTAAGGGCAGTGTCAAAGCCACTGGTACACCTAAGAAAAACATCTTTGTCATTGCTGTTGACACACCAGAAAATTAAGCAAACCCACACTGGTTTATGCTCGTGAGAAGCAGCAACTTGACTGTAAGCTTCCCCAGGCAAAACTAACCTTTTGTTTGCTTCTAGGCCCCTACGGAGGCCCCCGCCCCACAGCAGGTTCTCACTAAATGCTTATTGACAGGCTGGTGGAGGAACACGGCTGGTTATCAAAGGAAAAGGCCAGCTGGGCAGGAAACGTGATTATGCTTGCCCTTCTGAGAGGCTTATACCTACAAAGAAGATTTGAGAATCAATAACTGAAAACTTTAAGAAGCACTGGAGTCTACAAAATGTTTAAAGCGGTTCCCAAAATAAGGTTATTTAATGTAGCACAGATTATGCACTTAGAGTGATCAGAGCGATCGCTGGCGATAATGCGCATGTCCGTCTGCTGCCGGCTGAGGTGTGCGCGGCTGCACTAGGAGGCAACTCGTACTCTCATTAAATGCAGTATGTTCCATTATTAATGCAGAAACTTAACTTCCTTCCCTGTCAAGTATTTTGAAATTTCCACCACAGTATTTCTTTGCATATTTTTCTAATTGAGTAGTTAGCGCAGATGAAATCTTCAGATGTCTAGAAATTGAAAACCAACAACCACAAATTTTTAAACATTATAAAGAAATATATCCTGAATCATTTACTTAGTTACTTTATATAGTGATTATATAGATTTAAAAGAGCAATTAAAATGTGGAGAAACTTGCAAAATTTGAAATATATAAGTACTGATTGTTTTCCCATTTTTGTTAGTATTCCTATAATAGTTGATCACATTGAAAAAAAAAACAACAAAATTTTGTTTTCTGATGATTGACTTGATTTTTTTCCTGACATGTTTTAACTGTTTAAACTAACTGCTAAAATATAAAGGAAACAATAAGCCTGAAATAAAAGCACTGAAATTCATTCGCTTTGGCCTAGGTCATGTTTTTATTTTTCAGTCACTGAGATCACAGTGCACTGGTGGAGCAGATATGAGCCTTAAAATTTCTATCATTTGCCCATCTGAAGGTTATTGAAAAGTGGGATTTAAGATTAGGACTTCCAAGCCCAGACTCATCTCAGAAGGATGACCAGGGAAGCAAATGAGCCCGCAAAGCTGCAGCAGTAGGCTATCCCCACTCCCTGTGTGGGAGCACTTGACTTAACTCAGCTCTGGATCAGACCCTCCCTCGTGAGGCCTCTGCACCTGAAATCCAATGACTAGAAGTGGTGACCAGGGGCAGGTGTGCCCAGTTTCACCTGGGCCTGACATTCTCTGAAACACTTGGGAGGGTCTATGGGAAAGGTGAGAAGTAATGACTTCTGTAACAGCAAAGTCTGGCTCTTGTTTCTTTGAGAGACTGTTTCAGTTTGGGCTCCCTGGAAAACAGACTCAGAGTTGAGTGTGGAGCATGTTATTGAGGAGCACCCTTGGGATCAACGCCCGTGGAAGAGAGGAGCAGGAAGCAGGAAGGGTGGAGGAAAAGGTGAGCTGTAGTGCAGGCCCAAGGACAGTCTCAGCTGACCCCACAGGATGCTCTGGAGACAGAGGTTCCTTCAGAGCAGTCCCAAGCAGTCCTAAGGGCCGAGAGGGCCAGGCCTTTATTCTCCCTCACTGATCAGTCATTGGATGTGGCCTGCCAGGCCGGGGCACAAGCTTGGGTGAGGCTGGTCTCTGTGGCTCAGCCTGAGAGCTGAGGCCTGTCTGCTAACAGCACTCCCAGCTGCTGGGGCACCCAGTCTTGCATTAAACAGTGTCTGGGAGGGACATTACCATGCCAACCAAAGGGGCCATATAAAGTAGTAAACAACAGCAACGCCACACACACATACACACACACACACACACACACACACACCCCTCCAGACTGCTCTCACCATTTATTAGTGGTTTGACCTCATACTAGTTATTTAATTTTCTCTGGGCTACTAGCAAGAGAGTGACTAAAGGAATGTCCCTTGGTTTCTAAGTTAACAGAGGAGAAGAGCACGGACTGAGAGAAAAGGGATGGGTGGCAGTAGGGACTGACGATTTTAAAGTCAAGAGCAGCTGTGTTGGGAATAGGTTGAGCAGCAGAAATCTGAAAGAACTAGGGGTGGGGGTTGCTGCACTCAGGTACCAGCAGGTTTTTTCTAGCCCTGGGTGACCTGCCCTTATTCTCTGCTTCCCCCAGCTCTGTTAAGCCAACCACCCATTGTCCCCACGTCCACACTCAGCTTTCTCAGCAGGAAGGGGAAAGTCTCACAAGCAAGTACCCTGACGTCCCACCATCTGTGTCCTCTCACCATGTGCACATTTCCCATCAGCTGCCTCCACAAGGACTTCTCAAAACCTTCACTTCTGTGATGACCATGCCACCATCCCTAGCACATAGCTGTGTCCATAGGAGTGCAGACTGCGACCTTTCCTACTTGAACAGGCCACGCTGGAAGTGCTGTCTTATAAGTTCTTCTCTTAATGATCAAGTTTGGGAATCTTTCAAAGGAATTAAAATAAAGATTGTGGATTCTTGGAGACTCCCACAGACCCATTAAATCAGAATCTCTGGGACAGGGACTGATGAGATTCTGAAACTGCTGCTCTAGGCAGCCTCTCCTCCTGTGACCATCTGACCACTACCACTGGCTGATGTCTCCAAAATTTCTATTTCTGACCCAGACCTCCCCCACGTCTCAGATACACTTATTCAATCACTAACTTTCAAAGTGTTTCTCTTTGTAAGTCCTGCAGACATCCTAAATTCAGGATGACCAGACTTCTGTTTAAAAATAAACAAATGACCCAAAAAATTCAAACCACACAACTGGAACAAAGGCATCTAATTCTGTTTCTCTGTTGTCTATTAGATTCCCCCCAACCCAGCCCAAATGAACAAAGAAACATAAACATCATTCTGGCTGGCATAGCTCAGTGGATTGAGCGCAGGCTGCAAACCAAAGTGTTGCAGGTTTGATTCCCAGTCAGGGTACATGCTTGGGTTGTAGGCCATGACCCCCAGCAACCGTACACTGATGTTTTTTCTCTCTTTCTCCCTCCCTTCCCTCTCTAAAAATAAATAAATAAAATCTTTTTTTAAAAAAAAGAAACATAAACGTGGGAAAAATTGGCATCACAGTAGGATGCCAAGGAAGGATGCCATCCATGGGATAACGTTTTTAAAACCACAATTTACTTGAGAGAGATCGAAGGAAGCTATCAAAGGCATCTTGAAACAAATGCTCCCAAGGAAAAAAGTCACAGAAAATCGCTGCAAGAGGCATGGGAGAATTCCACTAGCTCCTCCCCCAACCTACAGCCAGAGGCCAAACCCGGAGATGGGAGGGTGCGACACTGAGTGGGATCCCTTTTGCCAGATGCCCAGAGAATTCAGAGATGGCTACCTGGAGAGGCCAAACCGTGTGCTTAGCGGTCCCTTGAAACAGATGGGTGTTGCAGTGGGGGTATCTCATGTATGCCCTTGAAAGATCACAGAGAGACAGCTGCCTGTCACAGAGGCTGAGACAAAGAGAGAGTCTGCCCTCAGTACACAACTTATCTTAACACAAAGAAGAAACTTTGCAGGGATGAACAATCCTGTCCCTGGGTCTCACTGCTCTCAGGTCGCTGGGTTACTAAATTGGTGCTGCAAGCTCATATAAACCAGGTCTCCAGCTAAGATTAAACAGGAGGATTGTAACAATACCAGGTGCTATGGTGGAGGTCCCTGTGCCAATCACAGACGACCAGCCACATCTGCTTGTTGACAGCATGATATCCAAGACTTAGCACGCGCAGGGGCCTTACTAGCTGAATGTCACCACATGAGTCACTTAAAGCCCATTCACCTAGGTATTTCCAACATCTTCCTCTGCAGAGATTTGGGGAACACATTGACACAAGGATGAGATCTGTCTGGGCGCCACAAGGGGAGAAGAGGAGAAACTCCCCTTTGGGTGAGACTCACTCTACTGCTGAGATGTCCCAGTTGCTGACACATCGTGGCATCCCCATCAGCTGCAGGCAGGGCCAAAAGGACAAGGTCTCGCTCCAGGCCCCAGCATCCAGCCCAGGCACTCGCAGACAGCCACAGTGCCCCCCATTGTGCTGGCCCACTGACAGCGGAGACCTCTTCTCCACAGCAAGGTGAGTAGCTCAGCCTTACCTCTTTCAGAAATCCTGATGTTGAAAACAATTTCAGTCTTTCCATCCTTGTGCAGAAAAGTGTTTTCAAAGAGAACATAAAAGATTTCATCTCATCTGTGACACCATTCTAAACACGCCATTATTTAGGTCCCACTAAGGAAGAAAAATCTCTGCCATTTAAACCATGACAAAATATTCTATTACCTAGCATTGTTTGTTGTTTTAACCGAGACTCCTTTTTAAGGCTTTTAGGTATGGCGTCTCCATGCTTCCCCACTACAGGACCAGGAGTGCCAGTGATGCAGCGCTTCTTTAAGGAAAAGCCCATACACACTATTTATTATTGGCATTAACAACTTGCATAATTATAGATTCAAGCATGATTTTTTAAAAAAATAGCTTAAATATAAGTCATGACACTGTAAAAGTCCTAGGGGAAAACATGGGCAGGAAAATCTGAGATCTCCCATGCAGCAACATTTTCACAGACACATCCCCTAGGGCAAGGGAAAAAAAAGGAAAGAATAAATAAATGGGACTATGCAAACTAAAAAGCTTCGGCACTGCTAAAGAAAATATCAACTAAATGGAAAGGGAACCAACCTTATGGGAAAACATTTTGCCAATGATACCTTGGACAAGGATTTGATCTCCAAAATATATAAAGAACTCACATGACTCCACATAAGGAAGACAAACAATCCAATTAAAAAATGTACAAAGAACTTGAACAGACTTTTCTCCAAGGAGGACACACTGAGGGCCCAATAGACACATGAAAAAATGCTCAGCATCACTAGTTTATCAGAAAGATGTAAATTAAAACCACAATGAGATACCACCTCCCATCAGTCAGAGTGGCCATCATAAATGAACAAACAAGTGTTGGAGAGAATGTGGAGAAAAGGGCACCCTAGTGCACTGTTGGTGGGAATGCAGACTGGTACAGTCACTGTGGAAAACAGTGTGGAATTTCCTCAAAAAACTAAAGATGGAACTGCTTTTCAATCTAGCAATCCCACTCCTGAGAATCCTGAAACATCAGTTCAAAAGAACTTATGCACCCCTATGTTCATAGACAGAAGTAAATAACTTATAATAGCCAAGAGCTAGAAACAGCCTAAGTGTCCATCAGTAAATGAGTGGATTAAACAACTGTGGTACATTTATACAGGGGAATACTATGCAGCAGGAAAAAAAGGAACTCCTACCTTTCACAATAGCATGGATGGATCTGGAGAACATTATGCTAAGTGAAATAAGCCAGGTGGTGAAAGACAAATACTATATGATTTCACCTATAAGTGGAACCTAATCAATAAGACAAACAAGCAAGCAAAATATAACCAGAGACACTGAAATAAAGAACAAACTGACAGTAACCACAAGGAAGAGGGGGATAATGGGAGGAAGAAGGGGAAAGGACAAGCAAAGGAATAGAGGACTCATGGGCATGGACAATGTGAGGGATTGACTGTGGGAGTGGGGGGGGGGTAGGGGTGAGTAATGGGGGAAAAGGCTGGACAACTGTAACTCAACAACAATAAAAATTAAAATTAAAATAAAAAAATAGCTTAAATGTGTCTTCTAGTGTAATTTTAAAATTGTATATAAATTCCAATACATAAAGAGCATAAAACAAGAAAAAATTCTCATTTAAAAGAAATTATGCAACACAATATGATCATACAATAGAATGGCATACAAATCATACATATAAGAAATAAGTAAATATATTTATCTTTCTTAAAGACTCTCGAATTTAATAAAATAAATAAAATCAAACTATGTCTATCTTCATATTCTAAAGTATGTATCAACAGGCCAAAAACAAAAGAATAAACAAAAATATATAGAAATATTCAAACAAAAAGAATAGAGTTGGCAATATTATTCAAAGTTTAAAACTAAAAGAATTAGAAAGGACAGGAGAGTATCATTTTATATTTATAAAATATACAAAGGCACAATATAGCTATAAAATAATGGAGCTTTAGGTAAACAAACAGCATGGCATTGACATAAATAATACAAGAATTGCTTGAAATATAAGAAGAACATCACAGAAAATCAATTTTCTTGGGAAGAGCTCACCTATATCACCACCTGTGGCAGATCAAATATAGGAGAATTCAAACAAAATGGATTTATCAGGTACAATAGTGCTCACCCACAGACAATACACCATGTTTTAAAATCTATAGAATGCTTATAAAAACAATTCATATATTAGATAACTGAGTAAATTACAAATGCAGAAGTAGTAAATATCACATTTATATTACAATATAATAAAACTAACATTATTACAAATATATAAACAATAATATCAAAAACCTTAATCACTGGGAAAAGAAAATTCTTCTAAATAAGGCAGGGTAAAAATGTAATTTTGGACTCTTTAACAAAAGAAGACCTTAAAATTCCACATAACAAAATGTATTTTATGCTGATCAAGCAGTACTCAGAGGTCAATTTATACTTATAAATACACTTATTAATAAATTAAAAAATGCAAGTTCACATTCCACTTAAGAAGTTAGAAATGGTGCCAAATAATGAAAGGAAAGTATGAAGAAGAAATTAAGGAAGAAAGAAGTAAAGTTAAAAGCTGAGGTGCTAGAGTCAAAGAGAACAGAGTTGAATGTCAGTCCCTACTTATTAGTGGAGGGATTATTACCAAGCCTCCTAAGAGGTGAGGGGACTAAGAAGTACAAATGGGTAGGCAGTTACAGAACAGTCACGTGGGTGTAAAGTACAGTATAGGAAGTGGAGTAGCCAAAGCACTTATACCCATGACCCATGACATGAACAATGGTGTGGGGATTGCCTGAGACAGAAGGGATTGTCTGAGGAGTAGGGGTGCTGGGTGGAGGGAGGCAAAGGGGAGAAAATTGGGGCAACTGTAATAGCATAGACAATAAAATGTAATTTTAAAAAATCCATTTTCTCATAAATAATATGAGGGTTATTAAAAGAATCTGCCCTTGAGTGTTGTTGCAAGGAAACAAGATCATGTGTATTAATAGCCGAGCACAGTACCTGGCTGAGCACTTTGTGGTACATACTTAATGAAGTGTCAGACATTATTATTTTTGGAGAAGATAAAAACAGGATCACTGATAAATACAAGTGCTGTTTGTTGCCATTGTTAAAAAGAAAGAAAAAATGCCAAAGGATAAAATATAAATACACAAATTTACAAGTGAGCAAGGGGCCTATGGGTACAAATTTGGAGAAGAATGCTTTTTAAAACTCTAGACTGGTAAGTTATTAGATTCCAATTAAATGTATCAATTTCTAGTAAAATATAAATTAGTAAAATTAACACAAGAAATAGAATACCCAGTAAACTCTAATACCTCAAAATAAAACACAAAGATTGTCAAAGAATTAGCTCCAAAAGGGCATCAACTGATAGGGTTTTTTTTCTAGGTGGCTTATTTTAAAATTTCAAAGAAAAGATAATTACCATTGTTTTTAAACTGTTGCTGAACAGAACAAAATAACACCTTCTTTCCCTTCCTGTTATTCTGTGAAACCAGCATAAACTCAACACCAAAACATGACAGACTATAAGACCTGGAAGTGGAAATCACTTTCTTATATGAATAAATATGTAAAAGTCTAACATAAAGTACTTTAATAATATAGTTAATTTTTAATATATTCAAATAATAATCCACCATAATCACATATTATAGGACTGCAGAAAGATCTGATTGTTAGAGAATCAATTAATCTAATTAATAACATTGAGTAGTAATTAACAATGAATATTCATAATTATTTGAATATTCATTTGTAATTGCATCAAATACCTGTCAAAAAATACACAAGAAACTGCTAAGGGTTGCCTTTGGAGAGGAAAATGAGATTAACAAAGGACAAGTCTGTGAGACAGAGATTTACTTCCTGCCATACACCACTAACAAATCCTCAAAATAATATTTTAAAAATTAAATAAACATACTTATGTGTTAGACTATTTAATTATTAATGCATGTCTGAGATGACATTTATTGTAAAGGTCATATGTAATAAACTTTTAAAAAGTGTATAAAACTCTCAAAAATATAGATATATATTATCAGCCCTGGCTGGCATAGCTCAGTGGATTGAGCGCGGGCTGGGAACTAAAGTGTCCCAGGTTCGATTCCCAGCCAGGGTACATTCCTGGGTTGCAGGCCATAACCCCCAGCAACCGCACATTGATGTTTCTCTCTCTCTCTATCTTCCTCCCTTCCCTCTCTAAAAATAAATAAATAAAATCTTTAAAAAAAAAAGATATATATTATCATTATATTTTGTTGCACTTATTTATAAAATAAGTAAGCAACTGAAATATCACTGTAAAAAAAGAGGTTGAACCCACCATATGCCTACTGATACATTTAGTTTTATTGCATTTTGGTTATTTAAAAAAACATGTTTTCTTAAAAAAAATTATGATTTTTTAATATATTTTATTGATTATGCTATTACAGTTGTCCCATTTCCCCCCTTCACTCCCCTCCACCCTGTACACCCTCTCCCACCCACTTCCCCCTCCTTTAGTTCATGTCCATGTGTCATACTTATAAGTTCTTTAGCTTCTACATTTCTCATACTATTCTTACCCTCTCCCTGTCTATTTCCTACCTACAATCTATGCTACTTCTTCTCTGCACTTTTCCCCCTCTCTCCTCCTCCCACTCCCCTGTTGCTAACCCTCCATGTGATCTCCATTTCTGTGGTTCTGTTCCTGTTCTAGTTGTTTGCTTAGTTCCTTTTGGTTTTGCTTTAGGTGTGGTTGTTAATAATTGTGAGTTTGCTGTCCTTTTACTATACATGTTTGTGGTTTTTTTAGCCCTCTTTTCTTAGATAAGTCCCTTTAACATTTCATAAAATAAGGGCTTGGTGATGATGAACTCCTTTAACTTGACCTTATCTGAGAAGCACTTTATCTGCCCTTCCATTCTAAATGAAAGCTTTGCCAGATAGAGCAATCTGGGATGTAGGTCCTTGCCTTTCATGACTTGGAATACTTCTTTCCAGCCCCTTCTTGCCTGTAAGGTCTCTTTTGAGAAATCAGCTGACAGTCTGATGGGAACTGCTTTGTAGGTTACTGTCCCCTTATCTCTTGCTACTTCTAGGACTCTCTCCTTCATTTTTACCTTGGCTAATGTAATTATGATGTGCCTTGGTGTGTTTCTTCTTGGGTCCAACTTCTTTGGGACTCTCTGAGCTTCCTGGACTTCCTGGAAATCTATTTCCTTTGCCAGAATGGGGAAGTTCTCGTTTATTATTTGTTCATATACATTTTCAATCTGTTGCTCTACCTCTTCCCCTTCTGGTACCCCTATAATTTGGATGTTGGAATGTTTAAAGGTGTCCTGGAGGTTCCTAAGCTTCTCCTCATTTTTTTGAATTCTTATTTCTCCATTCTTTCCTGTTTGGTTGTTTCTTTCTTCCTTCTGGACCACTCTACTATTTTGAGTCCCAGTTTCCTTCCCATCACTATTGGTTCCCTGTGCATTTTCCTTCATTTCTTTTACGGTAACCTGCATTTTTCATCTAATTTGCGACCAAAATCAACCAATTCTGTGAGCTTCCTGATCACCAGTGTTTTGAACTGTGCATCTGATAGGTTAGCTATCTCTTAGTCGCTCAAAAGGATGAGTTCTGGGGCACTGATTTGTTTTTCTGTTTGAGCCATCTCTCTCTCTCTCTCTCTTTTTGGTCTGGTCACTCTGGCTATGGTGAGGGGCGGGGCCTGAGGTGTTCATCAGGGCTGGGCACCCCAGTCTCTAGATTGTGGCATTGTATGTAGGGGCAGGGGCGGAAGGAAACAATGGTGGTAGCTCCGTTCTCTGTGGGATCTCAGTCCCTTCCCTGGGATCCTTGGTTGCGCCCTCTACCCTGGTCCACAATCACTGCCCCACTGGGTCTGCCAGCTGCCGCTTGCATACTCAGGGTCCACCCGCTGCAATCTTGCGCGCCCCAGATGCCTTATGCACTCCCAGTTGCCTTATGCCCTGTGCCCCGGGCCCGGCTGTTTGTCTCTGCCTCTCCTACTGGTCTGGATGAACGAGTCTATTTCAACTTCTTGGCTGTCTGACCTCAAATCAGATAAATTTTCTGTCATTTCTGGGTGTTGTTCTGCCTCTAAATTGTTTTTCCAATCTTGGTTGTGCATGGAGGTATAGTGCATCCACCTATGCCTCCATCTTGCCCAAAGTCCTAAAAAATTTATGATTCTTCTTGGTGTGTTTGAAAAAAGTGATAGAGAAGAGAAATGGTGGGTTGAATTTACCACTAGAGCCCTGCATATTTAATTTTCTGAAACTCAGGAATGAGAAGTCTAACCTAATAGGTTCTGGGTTTTTATTTCCTGGGCTGAGTAAAACTCAGAAATGATATTGTCCACAGTGGGATGGACTAACTAGATAATGTAATAAGGTGTGTGTGAACCCTTGCATTCATTGCAAGTCCAGCATGTTCTTTTGCACTTTTGAACACAAAACTCAAATAGGATGCTGTATTACTTTCCCATTAGTGCATAACAAACTATCACAAAGGTATCCACTTAAAACAATACCCACTTATTATCTTGCAGTTTCCATGAGCTGAGAGTACAGACATAGCTTAATGAGGTACTCTGCTCAGGGTTTTACCACACTGCAGTCAAGGTGAGACTGGGGCTATGGTCTCCTCTGAGGCTCAGGGTCCTCCACCAAGCTCACATGGTTTGGTCAAACTCTTTTTATAGGAGACTGTTCTGCGTGGCATGGGCCCATCTTCCACTCAGAGATGCACAGGACCAATGCCCACAGATAGGTTCTCCTGTGGGGAATCAGGCCTGCATTGTACCTAGACTGCTTTGAGACTTGCTTTTGCTAAAACTCCCTCACCCTGAATTGAGGCAGCAAACATTTACTGCATATCTTTAAAGTAACTTCCTAAAATCTATGCTAAACCTTCTAAGGACAAGTGTAACCAGTTCAACCACTCTTCCCTTTGCATTTGCAAATATCCTTCTTCTGTGATGGGATTAGCAGCATCATATCCTTTGTTTTCTGTTAAAGGTAACCACCTAAAGAGAACCTGTGCATAGTAAATGAGGACCGTCATGTAATGTGCCCAGAAAAGCAATAAAAGTTTGTCAAGGCAAGGGCTGAGGCTTTTTCTCCTCTTGAGAGAGAAGCCACGCTGTCCCTTTTCCTCCACAGGACTTGGTAGTCCCTGTGAATTTGTCTTGTCTCATCCACAATGTCACGGACCCCATGAGCTGGGGTCCACATCATCTTTTCCTTGCTGCTGTACAACTCCTGGTAGCTTGCTTCTTCAAGGCCAGCAGAAGAGAAAACCTCTTACCTCTAGCCCCGCTCTTAAAGGACTTGGCCTGATTGAGTTAGCCCTACCTAGGTCAGTCTCCCTTTTGATTGGCATAAAGTCAAATGATTAGGGACTTTACATATGCAAAATCTTTTCACCTTTGCCAAGCAGGTAAGGTAACCAACCTAGTCATTGTGGTGATATCCCCTCATACTTAGTTGGTCCTTCCCAGACTCAGGGGAGGAGGCTACACAGGGTGTGAACATGGGGCGGGTGGCGGGGGCAGGTAGAAAGCATGGGGACCATCTTAGAACTCTGCCTCCCACACCTGCCATCTTACATTTCTGAAGGTCATAACTCAGCTACTAAGAGTCAAGCTGGGAATCAGATAATAAGTTAAAAATGGCCTGTGAAGTAGCCAAGTAAATGCTCTACTATCCACGCCCAATATATCATGCCCATTTTTCAGGAAACATACAACCAGAAAAATAAGTTAAAATTCAAAAGGACAGCCCTGACTGGTGTGGCTCAGTGGACTGAGTGCAGGCCTGTGACAAAGGGTCGCTGGTTGGATTCCTAGACAGGGCACATGCCTGGGTTGCAGGCCAGGTCCTCAGTAGGGGGCCCATTGGAGGCAAGAACACATTGGCGTTTCTCTCCCTCTCTTTCTGCCACCTTTCTCCTCTCTAAAAATAAATAAATAAAATCTTTAAAAAATAAAAAAACTAAAAAGGACATCAAAGATCCTCTGCTACTAAAATGGGATTCTCAGAATATTTGTACACAATTCTGTTTACATGATTTGCAGTCAATGTTTTCCAGCATGTTAAATGAGTGGTAACTAGCAATAAATGACAGTAGGGATGATGTAGCAAAACACCAAAAACATTTTTAAAAAGCAAATACCAGCCTCAGACATGTTAGTGTGCACTCATATTACTGAATGAATCCACTGGGGAAGCCCAGTTCCTGTTACCAAAACAAGCCCCTCCCCCGGGGTCTCGCTGCACTAGGTTCATCTTGTCAGCCACCAGGTGTTAGGAATTGTGGCTGTCAGTGCCAGAGTTTGGTCAAAAGGAAAAGAACTATTTATTCAAAAGTTAAACAGGTTTAGAGCAATGGCAGAATGTCGCCATTAAATCCCAAAGTCCCTTTAAAACACCCACAAACACACACACAGAGTCCTGCCTTCCCCACTTTGCCCAACCAGGCCAGTCAGAGGTACCATATCTCAGGAAAGGGAAGCGGAAGCCCATACTCGGCTCGAGGCCTGGTTCCTCCCAGTAATCTGTGTTCGGCTGGGCAGGTCTCTTGCAGCTCACAGCACCACCACGATCTACCGTTCTTAATCCAAAACCACATGGCACCCCCTCATGGCCCACACGGTCTTGAATTGTCCTCATCCATAGTCCTGCCTGCCCAACACTGCAGCCTGCCTTCAGTTTGCATCCCAGCCTGGAACCTGCTCCATAACCCCATTTCTGACTCCTCCCACAGTCGGCTACACCTGCCAGCACTCCTGCATTTTCTGCCTTCCTTGACTGCCATCGTTAGTCTGGGCAGGTGTGGCCCTGGGACACGGTGCAAACCATCTCCAAGCTCTCACACAGGTGCTGTAACCAGGGGAGCTGCCTCCCAGCTACATCATGGGTCAAAGTTGTGCATTCCTTCTGGCTCCATCCAGGCTGGAAGCTGGCCTGCTGTTAGTGATATCCAAAATAACTCTCCATGGCCCTGCTCCATGTTTCCCTTCCCCAGCGAGGCCTACAGGGGATATCTTATATTCCTGGACACCCCAAGTTCTGGGCCCCATTACAAATCTCCCCTTTGGGGGGCCCTGGGGCCTCCCAACCTATACCCCATTACAGTCATACATGTAGGTGGCACAGACTCTACAGACCTCACTAGAGCCTGAGGACATCACCACTTTGTGAGAGAACAGCCTAATGGCAGAAAAGAAAAATGATTTTTGTTCCATGCACTCTGATTAAGAAAGCAAGAATATGTACAGTTCATCCTCAGAAAAATCCTCCTTCACTTGATTGGCATCATAGGATGGCTAAGCTTCAGTTATCTGGAAAATTAATTTACATGGATTGACTCTGCGCTGAGGCAACACGTATGACACTCCTGGTCAAGACTTAAAGAGCATATTTTCAGGTTGGGTAGTTCAAGATGAGGAATGTGGAGGAACTCAGAAGTCGAGGTCAAGACCCAGGTAATGAATGTCATTGCTTCAGAGAAGGTGACTAGCAAAGACATCTGGAGCAAGGAGACTGTTTTCTTTCTCAGCCTGGAATGTCTCTCAGCATAAGGTTGTTTGGGGACAAAGTTAAGCAGTCAACTTTTTAAAGAAACGCATGAGTCACTACCAAGCTGTGTGTGGACTCAGCTGCAGAGCCCTAGGGGCTGAAACACAGGCCTCTGCTCTGATGCAGCGCTTTCTCCAAGGCTGGAGGCTCTCCTGAGCTTCCAAACACAGTTTGTCTGCTTTTCAATGCCTGGAAAGGCAAGAAACAGAGATATTTCACATATATCTTCTCAGTGATTATTTCCAAAATTTTCTAATTTTCCTTCTGTACTTCCCCCAACAAATAAGTGGTAGAAATATTCTCAGGGAAGGTGAGAAGTTCAGAGAAGTAAGCAATAGCACGTCTGGAAAGACATTAAACTACTCTAGCTGCTAATGCAAACATTACACTGGAAAGATAGGATCCACAGGCCTGTGATTTCCTAATGCTCACAGGAACATTTACAAAATGAATTCTATTTTTTAAAAAAAGTATTACTTGTGCACTTTGAACTTTGGGTCCAAAACTGAGCTCTTAATCTTCTTTCCCAAAGCAACTCTTTTAGCATGCTTCCAAATCTCAGTAAATGGCAACCCCATCCTTGCCATAAATCTTGGAATCACCTTTGACTTCTTTCCCTCACCTCACATCTGACCCATCAGCAAATCCTATCGACTTCAGAACTTACCCAGAATCTAATCACTTCTCGCCATCTCCACTGCTGCTCCCTGATCTGTGCTACCGCCATCATTGCTCACCCCCTCACTGCCTCAGTCCTTGATCCTTTTCTGGCTCATTTCAGTATAGCAGCCCAAGCACGCCTTTAAATGAATTAAAATCTATTTAAATGAAATAAAGCACATCCTTCCTCTTATCAAAATCTTCCAATGGCTTCCCATCTCTCTCAGGGAAAAGTCCCTGTCCCTACGAAAACCTACAAGGCCCTACAACTGCAACCATCCTCCCCCACATGTGACCTCACCTGCCACAACTGTGTGAGCCCCCTGTCACTCTGTTCACACCACACCAGACTTCTTACAGGTGAGTTTGCACCTTGGGACCTGAGTGCTTGCTCTGCCTTCTAACTGGAATGCCCTTCTCCCTCCAAATTTGGTTAAACACCTCCTGCTCCCCGATCTGCATGCCTGGCAGACAGCATATTCTCACTGAGACCTTCCCTGGCCACTCTCTATAAACCACAAGCCTACATTCCACATCTCACTCTCCTGTTTTGCTTTGCTCCTTAACACTCAGCACTATTTTAATCACTTCTTCTATTTACTGTCAGACTTATTTTTATCTGGTCTGTCCCCTGCTGTGTCCCCAAAGTCTAGACCAGGGCCTAGCACATGGAATGCACTCAATAAATATTTGTTGAAAGGATGAACAAATCAGGACCGTGGTGGGAATAGGAAGCATAAAGCCTGACATCCACTGGGGGCCGGTCTCTGAGTCCGTGTGGAACTTTACCCCACTAACTCAACCCGTACCAGTCATGTCCCATGTTCTACACATGCCTCTGTGTGTCTCTGAACATGTGGGCCCTCCTGCCTGGGATCTCTCTTTCCTGCTTATCTGTTATTCTCATTTATTTCACTACCAATGAGGTAATGACTAGACAGTTTCTCAAGAGTTGATTGGCCATCTGGTATTGCTTCTCTTGTTGGTTCAATAAAAATGTGCCAGGCTCTAAACACTAAACAATACATTGTTCTAAGCTCCTAAAAGATTTCCAGGTCCTAATCCCTGGAATCTCTGAATATTACTGTATATGGAAAAGGAGCTTTTAACAAGATTAAAGTTTGAGATGTGGTAATTATCCTGGATTGTCTGGGTGGACACAAAATATAATTACAAGCATTCTTGTAAGCCAGAAGCAGAAGGAGACTGGACTGCAGACAGAAGAGCAGGCAGCCGTGGAATGGAAGCAGAGAGGAACAGTCAGAGAGAAGATGCTATACCACTGCTTCTGAAGACAGAGGAAGCAACCATGAGCTAAGGAATTCAGCTCTAGATGTGGGGAAAAGCAAAGAAAACAGACTCTCCCCTAGACCTTCCAGAAACAGCGCAGCCCACTAATACTCATTTTGGACTTCTGGACTCCAGAACCGTATGAGAGTAACTTTCCATTGTTTCACACCACTAATTTTGTGGTTATTTGTTACAGCAACCATAGAAAGTTAATGCTCTCATCTTGAGACCTGGGATGCTTTCCCTGTTGCAATAGCCTGAATAAAACCTATCTCCTTACTGGGTTTTGTCTTCGACAGAGCTCACCAAATGAAGGGTGGGGAGCAGAAGAGCCCAGACAGAGTGAATAACAGGGACAAAGTTTCTCAGGCAAAAGAGAACTTAGTGTGTCCTAGAACCTGAGAGGTAAGTGGGACTCAAGATGATGAAGTGGAATGATAAAGAGCCTGATCATAGGGAATTTGGATTTTATCATATTTGGGATGGGAAATCTTGAGGAGATTTTGAGCCATAAAGAGTAGACACAAGGAGATCAATTATTAGTACTGGGAAGAGATGATGGTGGCTCCAGAATGTGGGAAGAATTTAGATACAGGACTAAATGAATCACTGTGTTTCTGTAAGGGTTGTAATATGAAACAGTACAGTCCAATTAGGATAACTGAAGGAAGGTTTACTAAAGAGGGTATTTATACAGGTGTGGGCAAGATATGGGAAGTCAAAACCACAAAAGAGAGTCTATTACCCTGAAGCTTACCCTGTAGTGCCAGGCCTAAAGGGAAAGTCGGGGAACGCAGTTTCCAGAGCCCGGGAGGAAGGGCAACATTGGTAAGAGCAGTGGTCTTCCATAGAGGGGCAGGGCCTTGCAGAGGAGCCCCTGACCTTATCCTCCCCTCCCCCTTGGACCTCCTGCTGAGGGTCTCTATAATCAAGCACAAAATCAAACCAGAGGACAAGAGTGCTCATTGGTGAGGTCAAGGCAGGTCAGCCTCCCTGGGCAGAGAGCAAGGCAGAGACAGAGACAGACAGTGGGTCTGGAAGGAAAAGAGAAGATATGTCACAAAGAGATTCCAATTAGTCCAATTTATTAAAAGAAAATGTAGAGACTTGAATTTTCTATATTATTTCCTTAGTACTTAATTTCACTTAGCCCGTGGCTAAGGCACAAAAACAATGGCCTTTCACCTTCCTGACTCTTCTTGGAACATTTATAACTGCTCTTTTGTCCTGAGGGCAATAAAAAGGACAGTGATTAAAACATTCTAAGGACTAATAATGCTATCTTTAAAGTTTGGTGAAAAACCTCTTTTGTTAAAAGTGTAAAATTTGAAGAAATATTGCTGTGTGAAAAATAGATGGTATCTACTTTAGACTGCAGAGAATTGCGTGTGTGCAGCCTAGTATGTAAAGGTTGTTTGACAGGCACAGAATATTGAGTCACAATCAAACGAAACCACAGCGAGCCTGATTCACACATCTCTCTGCGTGGGTACCCCCATATTTTACCATTGTTTTGGTTTCTTTTTTGTTTTCTGTTTTTTTATTGTTGTTGTTATTACACTGGAAGATAAGTCAATTAGCATTGCAGGTTTCCTCACAGGAATTTTGAATCTTATGAATACAAAAATTATGAACTCGGCCCAATTTTATTTGAATCAGTTTTTATGTTTCCTAATTCAGGATTAACTTCCCAGGATACATGCAGAGATTTAGTAGCAAGAGCTACAGTGCACACATTAAAATATGGAGAATTTCAACAGCAATTTGAGTTTTGGTAATTACTGGCTTTGTTTACATAGACATAGATGAAAAAGTGCAACTTTTTGGTTCCTGTCCTTTTTTTTTAATTTGGAAAAATTGTGTACTACCAACAGAAAAACCATGCAATAGTTGTTCAATGTCATAAGAAAGTCTGGTGCAACCAACAAGATTCAGAAATACAGAGATCAAATCTGTCTGAGGCAGTGTCTTAACAAGACATCTCTCTCCCAGCACCATCTTGGACAGTGCCAAAAGACTCTCATGCTCACATTCTGCTCAGAACCATTGCCACCACGTTTGCCTCACCCAAAAACTACCAGTGGGTCCCACTCATATAACCAATTCCGTGTGGCCCCATCTTCTTCTGTTTTCATGGTCATTCTCCATACCCTGCTCCCTGGTCCCATTTGCTCCGTCCAGGAAGTGGGGCCCATAGGAGAAGAGGGGAACAGAAAAAGGCGATGGTCCCAGTGGCCAGGAGCCAGTGGGAGAGGCACCAGTGCTCTCAGGGAAGGTAGGAAAATAAGCCCACCCCTGAAAACACTCACGAGCAGACCAAGCCTGTTTTTTAAGGCTTGTTGATCCTAGATCTAGAAGTTCCCCAAGACAGCCATTGGTTCATGACTTCAAGGATTTTCCCCTAAAAGGCAGCAGACAGACAGAACTTCTAATGTCTTAGAACAGTCAAAAGGGGTGATATTCAAATGACTAATGCTTTATTTCAGTAGCTTCCTCCACCTCTTCCACACCATTTTCATACCAAACTGACTTTATGGGACATCAACCCAGCTAAAAGGGAAGTCCTGTTGATTGTCTAAAATATCTGTTCTAGCCCTGGCTGCCGTAGCTCAGTGGATTGAGTGCGGGCTGCATCGCAGGTTCGATTCCTAGTCAGGGCACATGCCTGGGTTGCAGGCCACGGCCCCCAGCAACCGCACATTGATCTCTCTCTCTCTCTCTCTCTCTCTCTCTCCCCCCTCTCTCTCCCTCCCTTCCCTCTCTAAAAATAAATAAATAAATAATATATGTATCTGTTCTAGGGGTTTATAGTAGACATAGTAATGCCCCCCCTCACCCTTGCAAAGACATCCATGGAACCTGACAATATATTACCTTACATAGCAAAAGGGACTTTGCAGATGGGACTAAGATTACTGACCTTTACTTATAGAGATCCTCCTGGATCATCTGGGTGGACTCAACGTAATTACCTAAGTCCTTAAACAAGGAGAAGTTTCCCAGCTATGAGCAAAGAACCAGAGAGATGGCAGCCTAAGAAGGAAGGACTCAGCCTGCTGTTGCTGACTTTGAAGGTTACCAGACAGGGAAGTGGTCAGCCTCCAGAAGCTGCAAAAGGCAAGGGAATGGGTTCTTTGTTAAAGACCCTAGAAAGGACCGAAGCCTTGGCAACAACTTGATTTAGCCCAGGGAGACCTACGTCCTACTTCTGACCTAAAGAACTATAAGATAAATTTATATTGTTTAGTCTACTAAGGTGAAATGATGTGGTCAATTGTTACAGCAGCAACAGAAAACATATACAGTCTTCATCACCTCAAGCTTGGATTAGCACCATAGAATATTCCCAATTCCTCCAGCTTCTCTAGTCACCAGGCCATCTTGGAAACTCCTACTCCACACACACTCGTCAAAGAGCACTCTCTTCATTTGACCTCTCTGTTTGAGTGCCTACAAATGGCATTTTTTCCAACTAAGCTCCTCTGAATATCAGAAGATCTGAGGTGCCTCCTCTGGACCTGCCAAGGGTCAGGCTAGAAGGTTCATGAATACTGCTGAAGATGCCCTGAAAAGATTTGTGGGAGAGATAGGCTGACTGAATTTTCCAGGAGTGTCATCACCAAACATGATTAACAACAGGAATACACTGGACGGCTCACAAAGTCTCGCAGCGTCTGCTGGTTACATGGCTCCCCTGACAAAAACAGTTGTGTGCCAGAGGAAAACCCATTCTGCAGCTCTGTCCAAAGTAGGTCACACAATTAACCTCTGAACCAGGGACCAGTCAGTAAGGAGGGTCACACTATAATACCTTCTTTGTTTTATGAAATCTTATGACTAATTTTCCAGTCCAATCAGATGCTTTTCAAAGATGAAAGAACATATGGTTTGAGAGAGATCACATGAGCCAGGAGAGAACGCAGAACTCCAGCACTTAGAACTTGTAAAGCTTTCCATTTCAGTCCACATAACCCCCTTCCACAGACCCTTTGCTCTTTGTCTGATCTCACAGTTAAAACTGTCCATATATCAAGTTGCTTATTGCTCGGAATTCCACTTTATATTCTACAGTGAGTTTCAGAATGTTAGTCCTACTTAAACATTGGTAAGGCACCTTTTGTGCCTTGCTTTGTCTCCATTTTGCTTAACTAAAAAACAAGCTTTTTTCATTCTGAATATTGGCTGCTCTGTGATTATTCTTAGTAAAATTATACTCCAAATTTATTGCTAAGAACAAAGGCCTTCGCCTGCCTCTATATTTAAGTAATGCAGTCTCTATCAAATAGTCCAGAGTATAGTGGTTTTGGTAAAGGTTGTATAATATTGGTTAAATGTAAAGGAACTCTTTCTAGCATGTCTTAATTCCAGCAGATTCTCTACAAATGAATCCTAAAGCAGGGGTCCCCAGCCTCCGGGCTGTGGACCAGTACCAGTCTGGGCCACAGAGCAGGAGATGAGCTTGAATTTAATGCACTTGAATCATCCAGAAACTATTACTGTCCCCCTCCCAGGTACATGAAAAAATTGTCTTTTGTCTTCTATGAAACTGGTCCATGGTGTCAAAAGTGCTGAACATCGCTGCCCTAGCGCAGTGGTTTTTAACTAGGAATGAGCAACAAGAGTCACCCTGGAGAGTCTGAGCAGCCAGTTTGCAGAGGGATTTGAACATGTGCATTTGGCCAAGCTTTCTTTCCAGGTGATTCTCTTGTGTACCCTGGCTCTTAAGTCATTTGCTTTTTTCTTTACTTCCTGAAAACTCAATGATGCTTTAAAATGAAGTAACAGCAGTCTTTCTCTGGGCTGTAATCACAGACTTTTTACCTCCTGGTACTCCTACAAACACTGACATAACTCAGAGTCAACTTTTCATGACAATTATGTTAAGACTAGGCTCAGTGCGCCACTGAGAACTGTAGCTCCGTGTCTGCATTAACTCTTCTGATCCCTTTACACTTCCGTGGCACACACAGCAGTAATTTGTTAGTCTGAAGTAATTTTGTACTAATGAAGGCCTGTGTGGCAGGCCAGCTGCTGGCTTCTTGTTTATTTAGTTGAGCTGCCACTCGACTTAGTGTCAATCCCATGATCTACTTACATGTGTAAGATCCATGTGCCACTCTTATGGAAGCGGGCGCCTGATCTGTGTTCTTCCCAAGAGCCCGGACAGAACTTTTTTGTGGGGTTCACAAGTTATATGTTGGTTTAGTGTTTTTAAATTGGGAACAGAACATCTGAAAAGAACAAGGGGAAAAAGAAACACTGACCATCTCAAAAGAACCCAAGTTAAGGTAGTTTAAGTCCATCATGGAGTTTACATGCTAGTGGAGAAGACATACAACTAACAAGTGAAATAAATAAATATGTGATTTCGTGTAGCAGTACATGCTATGAAGAGAAATCAAATAGGTGGTTCTTAGGAGACTTTTCTAGGTAAGGGAAGAGCTGCTAGAAAGAAAGAAACATGACTGCAGACTTTTTTATCTTGAGCAGGACGAGAGGTTGAAAAGAGAAGCCAGGAGACTGAGAAGAGGCAGCCAGTGAGGGGAAAGGCAAACAGTACGGCCTAGCAAGGAACTGTTTCAACCAGAAGGGCATGGCCAACTGTGAAACTAGGAATGCCTGGTTGATTTACTACACACATGCTTCCCAGACTTGGGGTCACAGCCAACAGCAGGCTCAGTATTAGAAGTTATCACAGTCGGAATAGGACACGTAAACCTACAGAGCAGAGTGGCTAAGTGCATGGACTCTGAAGCCGGCCTACCTGAAGTTGAATCCTGGCTCTAAGGAAAGAAAAAAAACCTTCGCTGTGCTTGGGTTTCCCATCTGTAAAATGGAGATAATAATAGCACTTGTTTCTTCTAGTTGTGATTAAATGAGTTCATATTTATAAAACAATTAGAATCAACCTGCATGAAGCTATCACCGTGTAAGTCTTTGTTAAAGAGAGAGAAATCCCTATACAGTTCTCCCTTATCAGAGGGGGACACGTTCCAAGACCACCAGATAGTGCCAACAGTAAACCACAGATAGTGCCAAACACTACATATACTATGGTTTTTCCCTAGACATATATACCTACAATTAACTTATAAATTGGGCACAGTAAGAGATAAACAACATATAATAAAATAGATTATAACAATATACTATATCATGTGAATGTGGTCTTTCAAAATATCTCGTCGTGCAGTACTCTTCCTTCTTGTGGTGGATGATGTATCAGTGGGACCGCCCCATACACAAGATGTCCCCCATGTCTTCTGCTTATGTTGCCAGAACACAGTTGTTTTTTGTGGGGCTCATAAGATGTGGGGTTCAAATAATCTTAGTGTTTGAAAGGGTGTGGGTTCTTTTCTCTATAATAAATTATGCCTGGCTTTATCATATGACTCTTGTTAATGTTGAAGATAAAATTCATACACGAGATGATTATACTAGACAACAGTTTATGGCTAATGAATGATACAGTGTTATGAGATAAGATAATGCGAAGTTTACTACTGGTTGTAAGGATGTCTCAGGAGTGGGGTGAGAGTTTTATCTGGGTCATTACAAGATATGCAAAGACTCAAATGATTTCTCTCTCCTGTGAACTTCCTTAGGAAAATACTAAAGCAAAATAGGGAAGTAAACAAAGAGGAAGATACTAGATTCATAAAGCCAGGGCCCTAATACAAAAGCAGCAAGTCTCAGGGAAGTCTCGGGGTGACAATTAGTCAGCAGGACTAGAGGGTCACTTACACTGGAGCAAGAGGAGAGGAGAGGAAGGAAAGAGAAAATGGAACTGGAAAGAGGATTTGCTGTTTCAGTGTTTCATTTGCTGTGATAAATGTTTCAAGTATTGGATCCACTGGAGCATTTGGAAAAAACAAGCAATAAATGAATTAAAAACACCACCACCAACAAAGATAAATAGAAAAATAAGGCGATTACTAACTTGAGGGGGATAGGTGAAAGAAAAGAAATAATCATACCACATTGTCTCAGCAGTGAATACTTTCATAGACCTGATAAAGTAAATACTAACTGCTTACCCAAAAATTCCTTCAAAACTATTGGAAGAATGGGGTGGAGAGGGGAGTAATAGACTGAATCTCAACTGCCCAATTCAGGAGATAATTTCTATGCTATTGCCATTAAAAAAAACAAAAAACATATAATTTAGAAATAGAGAGGTAAAATCCAGTAGAAAGAGCCCTAAACAGTTGTATTGCCCCTGAGGAGTGAGACAGGGGAGGGTGTTTGAGGTGGGGGGAGGGCGGGATGGTTGTTTTTCACTGTAGACCTTACAAAAGTGTTATTTAGAAAATAAAATCCTTTGATTAAAAATTAAAGGAGTGAACAGAAAAATCAAGACTTAGAGAATTGATCATATACAGAGGCCCAGTGGAAGAGGCAATGAGACCTCTACCATTTATTAATATCACAAATATTTATCAAGCACTGTTCAGAGTCAGGCACTAAGCTAGGCCTCAGGCCCTGGCTGGTGTGGCTCAATGGACTGAGTGCTGGCCTGCGAACCAAAGGGTTGCTGGTTCAATTCCCAATCAGGGCACATGCCTGGGTTGCAAGCAAGGTCCCCACTTGGGGGCCTGTGAGAGACAACCACACATTGATGTTTCTCTCCCCCATCCTCTCTCTCTAAAAATAAATAAAACCTTTAAAAAAGTAATTTTAAAAAAGCCAGGTCTCAGGAATACAACTGTGATCCCAGCACTCATAGAGATTATGTCTACTACAGCAAATAGTAAACAAGAAAATAAATGCATAAAGGAAGTACAGATTGCAGAATAAGTGGTGAACTAGGAAGAAAAACAATGGTGGTGTGGAGAAGACAGGGCAGCTACTTCAGTTAAGTATGACAGGGAAGGCCTTTCTAAGATGATTTGAGACTTGAAACCCATGAAGCTCAAACCAAGGGTGGATGCGTAGAGATTCCCAAGCAGGAAAAGTCTGATGGGTCTAGAAACTGTTCAAAAACCACCACCGATAGAACACCAGGACAGAACACCACCAGAGGTGAGTGGGATGATGGCTCTAGATGAGATTGGAGCTGGATCATGTGACCATAGGTATAAATTGAGGAGTCCTCAGGGCATAGGTAACATTTAAAGCCATGGGAGGAGTTCCAACCT
Organism: Phyllostomus discolor; assembly: GCF_004126475.2. Classification (NCBI taxonomy): domain Eukaryota; kingdom Metazoa; phylum Chordata; class Mammalia; order Chiroptera; family Phyllostomidae; genus Phyllostomus; species Phyllostomus discolor. The sequence goes on from NC_040903.2 coordinate 160,593,544, forward strand.
TCAGGAGGAAGAGCCTGTGAAACAGACTGAAAAGGTGGGGACTGTAAGCAAAAGAACAGCAAGGAAATTTGAAAACTTCCCCAACAATACCCTAACATTTTCACAATTTTTCTAAAACTGCGCCGACCCCCCAGTTTGTAATTAGTTTGACTAAGTTTGGTATTCATAATTCTACATCAGTTCTGGAGATGAATGGAGGTATTTCTATCCTAGAAAAATCAATTTACTATTATACAGAAAGTGATTTGCTCATCCCCACTCAAGGGTATACCAGCGTGGCTCAGGATCTTTTGAGTCATGGGGGATGGGGGGCGGGGGCGGGGCACTCTAAGATGCTCTGGAATTTCAACTGGGAAGTCGTTGAGGTTGTCCTTACGACCCAGCCCCTGCCCCGACTTAAGAGTAACAATACATCTGCACACTGGGTGTGGAAAGGCAATCGAGAACACAGCCTACGGCACGGCCTAGGGCGCAGCAGAGCACAGCCGCCTGTCTCGGGAAATGTGATGCGGTACCGTTGCTGTTGCTGCCCCTGCGAGTACTGCCTGGGGAGTCATGGCCGCGGGCGGCGTTGCCCCAGGTAAGTCAACAGCCAGGCGTGCAATGGGCCCCGCAGATAATGCCGGGAAACGGGGTCCCGAAAAAGAAAAAAAGGAGAATAGAAGGAAAAAGGTAGAGGCAGCCGGTGGCAGTAGCCGGATTCCCGATTTAGAGCGTGCCGCGTCCCCGGAGGCCTAGGGCCTCCGCCAGCCCGAGAGCGGCCTCCGCACCGCCTCCTGCGCCCCTCGTCAGACGGCGGCCGTTACTGCTTCCGAGGTCACTTTCCGGTGCGCACTCGGCAGGCGCCTGCAGGGCCGCAGTAACCAACCCGCGCCTGAAGCTCGGGGCGAATGACTCCCCTCCGCCCTCGCCACGGGCTCGTCTACCACTTCCTATCCTCTTTGCGCCGCTCAGTGGGTAAAGACGCGCTCGGACCGGAGCCGAGACGGCGGCCCTCCGCCGGCTAGGCCGGCCCCCTCGCCCCGCCCGCGCCCGGCCGGGGACCGCGCAGCCGGGGGCGATCCCGGCGCTGTCCAGCGCTCGCCGCCTGAGCAGAGGATGTCGCAGTGCTAGTAATGTCTGGGCCCAGGTTTCGTAAGGCGTGGGGAACCTGGGAGTGCCGCCAGCTGTTCCCGCACTCGCCTGGAGGTCTGGGAAGGCGCGGGCGGGGCAGACGAGCTACACCCCGGAAAGCCTTCTGCGTGCTCCGCTGGGTTTAGGGGAGGGCGCACTGCCCCTTAGGCGGGAGAGCAGTCCACTCCGGTCACCCCCCGGGGTGGGGTGGTTCTTTTATTGTGAGACGGGGAGGCCACCGAAGTAGCCCCCTGAGTTACACCCGTGCGCTAATTTAGAAAGCGTAAAAGGGCTCAGTAGTTTCCGATCCCAAATCTGGTTTCGAAGAGTGGTTTCCAGCCCCAAATTTGCATCCCGCCTCCCCTCTCAAGTCAAAATGTGGGCTCGTCCAGGTGGGGGCTGCTGGGACAGGGCGGTGCTGGCGGGAAATTAAAAATTCGGCGCTTAGCCTGCGGTTAGGCTTATTCGCGTCTTTCCTCTTTCCTTGCTTGTTGCAACGTGTGCCGGCGTTCTACTCAGCCATGCCGTGCTCTGAAGAGCTACGCACCCTCTCCCCCAGCAAGCGGCCCCGGCCTGCAGAGGAGGACGGCGCGCGGCTTCGCTTCGTCCGGCTGTCTGAGCACGCCACCGCCCCGACCAAGGGGTCCGCGCGGGCGGCCGGCTATGACCTGTACAGGTGGGTGGTGGCCGCTGGCCGCCCGCGCCCCCGAGTGAGGCCAGTCCCTGTCCCTGCCATCCCTGCTCCCTCTTAGAGGAGGCTAATTCCCGAATTTTAGAGCTTTCTTATTAGCTTATATTCAGGCCCTCTGCTGCCATGCCACAGCTTGAAACGTTCACCTAAAAGATTACAGAAACAAATGGGTTTTGGTGGGGTTTTTTTGCATATATATACGGTTTCCGACGTTTCTGTGTTGAAAATTTTAGCTTTCCTCTTTAGCGTAAATTCAGTAGGGATTTGGGCAAAGAGTTTGGAAAAGTAAGTAATATACATAAATATCCTCTGAGGCGTCACTTTGCAACATTGCACTCTCCAAGTGGAAGGTAGAAAGGAATGAGGCCCACCTTGGCCTTCAATACCTAGGCAGGATTAATGAAGGCTGCTTTTGTCTTAAAGGGTTAATACCATTTCTCCACACGTCCATCTTTAACTTGGCCCGGAGGACAGGAAATTTCAGAATGGGCTTGAATATGAAAAGCAAGAATGTGGTAATACTACCACCTTTGCATTTGTACACTTTTTACCTATACTAAAAACTTTTCCATATGTTATTTTTATAAGTCCCCACAACAATCTGAATACATGAGTGTTACTTTTTACAGATGAGGGGGTTTGTAAAGAGCTGAACTAACAGCCCGAAGGCTTGAATGTAACAGAACTTTTGACCTTGAATTCAGTGCTTCCCCACCCCTGCCTGCCCTAGACTATGGTGCCCACTTCTTAGAATCACTAAGATAAGTGAAAAGCAATATTAGCGGTAGGGAATGTTCATTGCATGACTAAATCCTGAACCTTGGGATATTCTAAAGCATTCCAGGTCATTCTAACGTGCAGACTACTCATCTAAGTCATAAGTAAGTACAGGAGAAGAGGAGAAAGAAGTGTTACGGTAGTAAGGGAGAAAAAAAGAAAAGTGAGGTATAGACTTGTAGCTGAAAGGGCTACAGTTCAGCTCCTTAATTTTCAAGAGTGAAAACAGTTTGACAACATGTAGTTTGACTACCCCATGTCTGGGCACTTTTCTGAATCTTAGAAGAGACTGGTTTTAAGGCACCTGGAGCATCTTCATACACTGAAATAGAGACATAGGAATAACTGACCTCTTTAATAAATTAGTGTTTATTCAGAGCAAATTGCATTGAGGGAAGTAAAAATATAGTACTGCTTTACCAGTTTAACAAAGGTCTGCAATGTAACTTCCAGTTGCACTTGTTAAATTTCTGTCAAGGTGAAGGTACAAGTAATAACAGTAGCAGCATCTGCAGGGTGAACCTTAGAGAATCAGTTCCTTCACAGTGTCCGTCTCCAGGACTGTGCACGGTGGTCAGCTCTCACCCTCAGCCAGTGAAGGCCGTGGCCGCAGCTTGGTATGCTTGCTCCACTACCAGGACCGCAGGACAGACGCAGCCCAGCTCTACCCTGTGACGTGGTTCACCCACTTCCCCCTTTCCTTCTGCATGGTTTCCATTATCCCTTAGGGAACTGTTGTGAGAATATATGAGCTATTATAAAACGTAGTTAGACCTGTGCCTGGGGCATAGTAAGGACTTAATAAATGTTAGCTTTTATTTACCCTTCTTTTTTAGTTCTCTTTTCATACTGTGTTAGTGAAGCATAGACCTTTTTAAAGGTCTACCTTTTCTGGTCCCTCCTGCTAAATAATTACCTGCATTTCCCAACCAAATTTTGTTCAGGGGAGAATACATTTACATCTTGTCACCTCTTGCACCAGAAAAATTCATAGAGAATTACACTATCTTAATACCAGTTATTTTTTTCCTAATGTCTCCCTAGTGCCTATGATTACACAGTGCCACCTATGGAGAAAGCCCTTGTGAAAACCGACATTCAGATCGCTCTGCCTGCTGGGTGCTATGGAAGAGTAGGTAAGCCACTGAAGATTCATCCTGCTCTTCCTTTGTAACAATGTTCCTTCATCTTGGTTTTATCTGGGGTGTAAGTGAGGGGCAGGGTATTGCTCAGTCTGTGTCCCAAAATAAAAAAGTGCCTATGGTGATGGAAGCTGCAGCCATGTGAAAGCTTTCATCTATATACAAGCACACTCCAGTGTTGCAGGCTCTGATGCAAACACCACGGTGAGGCAACTAGCACAATAAAGCAAGTCATGTGATATTTTGGGGGTTTCCAGTTCATATAAAATTTGATGTTTACACTATATATTGTAGTCTATTAAGAGTGCTGCAGTACTATGTCTAAAAAGTGTACGTATCTTATTTTTAAAATGCTTTATTTCTAAAAAAAAAAGGTGTTAGTCATCATCTAAGCCTTCAGTGAGTTGTGATCTTTTTGCTGGTAGAGGGTCTCACCTTTGATTTCTAAAACATGCAATACCTGTGAGACAAAATAAAACAAGGTCTGCCTGTATCTGCTTTTGCCTCTCGCTATTTTTTGATTCCTTACTGGAGCTTTTAGAAGGCTCACATTGGCCTAAGAGGTTCTCAGAACCAACTCACTGAAAATATAGGTGATTATTAATTGGCGCTTTTTCCAGTGTTACCACCAACTCCCCCTTCACAAATCAGATTGCATATGAAGGCAAGATTTCTTTGTGAAGATTTCTTTGTGATGAGAATGGCTCATACTAGTTATGTAAGAAAAGAGAGACAGTCTTAGGATAATGAATGGCACAAGACATTTTACATCATGGGAGCGAGACTTCTACCCTGTTGATCCCAGAGTATATCAGTCTACCTGGCCTTCTCCCCTTTGGATTTACCCCCTTGGGGCATGTTAGGGTAAGGGGTATTCTTCAGAGAGGGAAACGCCTCAGAGGGAGGAGCTAGGACAAAATGGAGTGCAAGTTCACGGGTGCGGCTTTTCTGAAGTGATTCAGTTGTCACTGGAAAGAGGGTTTAAAGCTTTTCAAGAGCACAAGTACTTGCTGACTAACTTCAGAGTAAGCGTGAAGGAGCAAATGGAGCTGTGACCCTCCCTGTAGGGTTGGGGTGGGAGGTGGTGGGTGGCTAGACCACCACTATCTATCCTGTTAACCCAGGGTCTGAGAGCCGCTAATACTTAAGCCTTTAAGAGAAAAATGAGATTAGCTCCCTCTCTGTTTTAGAGTATTTCTGGAAGGGGGCGGGCGGATCAGGAGATGGAGTGAAATGAAAGTAAAGGCAGGAAGGAGCAGCATTTATTGACAAAGATTGCTGATTTAAATTATTCTGGAATAAAATACCAGAAGTTAGAATAGTTAATGGTAGGCCTAATGCTCAAGTCAGCAAGTATAAGTTAATAAACTTAGCTTTTTATTTTTTCATTTTAAGAATAAAAGGCATAGTAAATTGATTTTTTAAGGTTTAGGCAGTTGGCTTGACTGATACTAAGCCTGTTACTCCGGTTCATTTGTTACACACAGACTTGTCTTTCAGCATCTGTATCATGGATCAGAGTCCCAAGTTCTAGACTAAGTTCTGCTATATTTCTTCCCATCTACAATACACTGCAGCATGCTCAGAACTCCCACCTTAAAAGTCCCAGCCCTGACCCATGTGGCTCAGTCGGTTGGGCATTATCCTGCAAAGCACAAGGCCTGCCTTTCAATTCCTGGTCAGGGCATATGCCTGGGTTGTGGGTTCATTCCCCAGTCGGGGTTCTTACAAGAGGCAACTTATCGATGATTCTCTCTCACATTGATGTTTCTCTCCCTTACCCTCTCTCTCTAAAAAAAAAAAAAAGTCCTTCTGCTCTCTTCATGCCCCTGGCAGCTATAGTCCTCCCGTTGTGGCCAGAGTTCTTCACAGGTGCCTATGTCCCCGCTTGCTCACCTTCAGCCCATTCCAGGGGTCTGTAGCTGCACCACCACTGCAGTTGTGTGGGGCTGGCCTAAGTTGGCTTCAAATTAAACCTTGTCTGGTTTTTCTGAACTAATTGACTTGGGTAATACGGTAAATAAATGTATTCTTTAATTCAGAACCACCTGCAAAAGTTAAGATGAAGATATCAGTGGTAGGATGTGAGTCAATTATAGCCAGTAATTGCCCTTCCACCTTAAAATAGCCAATTTCTTCTTTTTTGTTTTCTAGCTCCACGTTCTGGCTTGGCTGCAAAACACTTCATAGATGTAGGAGGTATTGTATTTACATTTTTATTTTGTAAATATTTTTAAGTATTTACTTTGCTTAAGAGGAAGTAATCAAGTGACAAATTTTATATTTAAAATAAGGAAATGGTTTTTGTTGTTTCTTGCCTTTCAGAAATTTCTATCTCTGAATAATAGACAATTGTGATATTTCGAATGCTATGTGATTATATGTAACCTTTGACCATTATGTGAAATGCATGTTGTTTTACTAATAGGTTTACTAGACACTGACAGATAGGATTTCTGCTTTGGTTTAGTGATAATCCACATTTAGTCCAAAAATGACTCCATTCATAGAAGAAACTTTGTTATTATAAGAGAAGGAAAAGCTTTTATGTCATCTAAGCAATTATATTTTGCTTAAATAATTGCTAAGTATGTATATAATAATTATTTAAGCAAAATTTTCTAGAAAATGCCGTTTCATCTTATAGTAGGAATTTTCTTAACCTCCTTAAAGGAGAGGAATCTATGTTTGGCAAGATATAAAAAGAGAATCTTTCCCTAGTCAGGAGAGCAGACACAGCTTTCCTGTCTAAATTTCTTGCTGAGCCTGTCCTCCACGGCTCCTATTTCTTTTATAACAAAGCCTTACTCGTGTCTCCCAAAGTCAGCAACTTGCTCGCCAGGTCCCTCTCATGAAGAAGCCCTTGGCTCCTGCTGGCCACGCTGGTAAGATGTCTCACTGCCCCTCGCTGTACAGAAGTTCTCTCCTTCCTGATAATGCCTCCCTTGCTTCCAGTCTCATTACTGGGTACAGACCCCACTGACAGGGCTCTCCTGTCCTGACTCTTCTTTTTTTTTTTTAATGTTTTTCCTCCAGTTTTCTTTTTTATTTGTGCCATTTAAAGTAATTTTCTTACAATAGCTTTATTGACATATAATTTACATTTCAGACAACTCACTCAACTTAAGGTGTATAGTTCAGTGGTTTTAAGTGTATTCACAGAACTGCAATCATCACCACCATTAATTCCAGAACATTTTCATCACCTGTCAAAGAAACCTCATATCCGTTACTACTCACTCCCTCTTGCCCCCCAAACCAATAGCCCTGCGCAACCACTAACTTATTTTATGTTAACATAGAACCATATTTAATACTTGGTTGAATTTTCCATTATAAGTGGAAACAGGAATAATCAGAAAAAGAAAAAAGCCTATACTCACCTTAGAATTTCTGCCATAATGTGGCTCCAAGCATATCTGTCCTCAACAAACATGTTGAGGCAAGGGAGGGGGTGCTGGGTGGAGGTGGGCAAAGAGGGGGGAAATGGGGGTCCTCTGTAATAGTGTCAACAGTTTTAAAAAGCTTAAAAATTTGTAGATAAATCTCTAATGGATAGATTCATGGAGAGTTTCATGGAACATCAGTGTTTTAGAAGTGATCAGGAAAGGTGACACCACACATTTTCCCGGTGCCTCTACCAGAAACAGCTAGCAGTGTCCTGACCCTCCCTCCTCCCCACTCACAGTAAGTAGTGAGGGCTTCATGCACAAGACCTCTTGGCCCTCGGACAAATGGGTGTGCTAGGCTCTCTGCCTCCCTCCATTTTTACAAAGCTACTTTCCAACAGATGAGAACACTGGCTCAAAGATGAGCCCAGGTTACACATTGAAAACTGGAATCTCCATACGATTCCAATCTGCTCGTTCTTTCCACCACAGTCAAATGCTGTGGAATACCCTGCCACATCCACCACCAACCAAGCTCTGTCTTGAGTTAGGTCGTTGTCACCTGTACCGCCTGAGTCAAGAATGGGATGAGGCCTGTCCCTGCGCTATCTCTTGTCTGCCCCTTGGGCTCCCTGTGGTATCACTGGATGGTGCTGTGGGGCGAGCCCAGAACCCAGAAGTGTAGTCCCTAAGAGAAACTGAGCTTGACACAACAGGAACGGACAGGCCACTGGGGTTGAAGATTATCTGAGCACATTGTGTTTGATTTTAAAAAAATAAAGTCAAGTATGGTAACTTAGCATATAAATTAAAGATATAAACAAAATTGTACATATCCCTGGCCAGTGTGGCTCAGTTGGAACATTGTCTTGTGGACCAAAAGATCATGGGTACGATTCCCGGTCGGGGTGCATACCTAGGTTGCAGGTTTGATCCCTCGTTGGGGCACATTTGAGAGGCAACTGATCAATGTTTTTTAATGTGAAAACTTTGTTACTAATATTTGCTGCTTAAAACAAGCCTCTGCTTTAAAAAAATTCATGTAAAAGAAATGGAAAGTTAGTTTTCGTGATGGTTGGTGTGGTATTATTTGTAAAATCACTCTGGTGTGTTCTTGGATGCAGAATATCTTAAAAATGTCTCTTAGGCACAAGTTTAGCATAGCTGGCCACAGAATTTAGTTCAGAGGAGAGATGTTAGAAATCTCAAGCTGTAAATAAGGGTCAAAGGGAAAAGTTGAATATGCAGGATTCTGTTCAGAATTCACATCTGGTAGGTGTGGATAGTTTTTCACTAAAGGTTTCCAACAAATGACATGCCAAAGTCTTGACACAGTAAAAGTTTGCCTGAAGTCAGTTCATCACCCTGCCAGTTCCAATGTCTGATTTTTCCATTGATGACTTCAAAATACTTTCTGCTTTCTCTCAAAGAGAAATATTCCTGATGTAACTTACATCTCTTATGTGGGTTTTTTCTTGAAGGTCAAATTGCCTTTGAGTGGTAAATGAACTAGGAACTATTGGATATTTTTATACTGTTGGCGTTCGTGCTAAAAAATAATTCTAATTGAGGACCTTTTTTTTTTTCTTCCCTACACTGTAATTGACTTCAGATAACTTCATTTCTTTTAGTTGGTTGAAGGCATTTCCCATGTCTGTGGCAAGCACAGAATCTTGGCAGATCACTTGGCATTGCAGAATCCAGCACACCCAGCCATTTGAGTTTGATAGAACAGCTTTACTGATAGATAGGAAAGAAAGGCCTTTACAGAAGGGGAGTGTTTTTTGTGTGGTAGAAGATAGCATAGATTAAAAAACTTAAATACTTATAAGACAAGAGAAAGTTAAATTCACAAACAGATAAGAAAAAATATAAGATACAGAAGAGGACATGCAAATGTGCAACAACTGTACAGAGGAGGAAAGTCCAACCTCACTAGTAGTGATCAGGGAAATGCAAAGTAATACCATGAGGTACCATTTCTTACTCAGCACATTGGCTGGAGTCACAACGATTGTTACCATCTGGTACTGCGGGGACTTGGAAAATGGGTCTTAAGTATTGTTGTTGGTGGAAGTTTGAAGTGTTACACTTTTTTTGAAAGTTGTTCCAATTTAAAATGTACACATCCTTTGACCCAGGATAGTGCTTTTTGGAAATTATTTGGTGAGGATAAAAAGTGCTAATACACAAGGATATATGTACAGGGCTCCTTTGTTTATCAAAGCCAAATTGTGAAAGCAACCTGAATGTGTGGTGATGTGTAAGACATACATACAAATAATGATACTGTATTTACATATCTTGGATCTAAAAAGAAGGACTAAGATTTATACATAATAATTTCAAAGGATGTCTATGATATTTTAACTGGAAAAAAAAAGAAAAGAAAATGTGAAATATATTATTATAATACTGTAACATTGGCTACCTGAGGGAGGGTAGGGGAATGTCATTAGCTTTTATTTTATATATACTTGTAGAATTTGCATAATCTAAAATGTTCTAATAAAATAGGAACAAAAGAATTCAGTCAGCCCACGCTGTCTTTAACACATTCTCAATAAATGAGTGCTAGTCTGTACTTCACACCTCGCAGCGTGGAGACCTGTGGCCTCCTGTGGTCATCTGTTCTGGCCTGGAATGAACAGCGTGGTCTGTGGAGGGGCTTCTTCATTAAACGTCATCCAAGTTGCTCCTGCAGCCAAGACTTTCCGCATACAGACAATACAGGAAAGAGCTGGTCCCATCTTTATATCGATTCTTCCAGTAAACGTTGAGGACTGAGGTAGTGGTCAGCTGGCTGTGGGGAAAGAAACCAGCGTCCTTGTTCTTGGGATTGTTCTTTGCCGTATAAGAAGAAAAACTGTTTTAAGAAGTCCTTAGAATTCAGTTCCACTTATCCTTAGTAATTTATTCATAAGGCTCATTTAAACTTCTGTAATTCACTGGGAACATCTAGAGTGTTGGTTTTCTGAGTATTATTCCTATGGTGGAACTTTTTAAAAAGTTTTTTTTTTTCTCTCTATATGAGAAAATTGAAAGGAAATACCCTTATTCAAAAACTTTTTTTTTTTTTAGTTGACCTTCAAATAATGAGTCCTGCCAACCAGCATTGGTACCCATGGAGCTAAACTCCTGATTATGTTCATTTACTTTTTTCCTTTGATAAGAGGATTTATTTTTTTATTTTTTTATTTTTTTATTGAGTTAGGTATTAGTGTGATGTTCCATGGCGCTACATTTAATTAGATTCACCTGAATTCCATTCACCATTCTGTAAACTGAGGGGAAAGAATTAACATCTATGGAGGAAATTGGCAGGGAAGGTGGTTTGGGGGTTGGAGAGTGACTTTGGTAGGTAGGGGTTTTTTGGGGGGTAATGAAAATGTTCTGAAATTGATTGTGGTGATGGCTGTACAGCTCTGAATATACTAAAAATCATTGAGTTGTGAATTATGTCTCAATATTAAAAAAAGGAAATGAGAGGGCCTGGTGCACTTATATTATTTGTGGAAACACTTTAAATTCTTGGCCACAGACCTTGCGGACAAGTCTGGTAAGTGTGCCCTCTGGGCCGAAGCAGGGCCTGGCTGCCCTTTCTCGCCTGCCCTTGTGTTTACGGTCTCAAACGGTACCGTCTCCACGGGAGTCTGTGAAAGTGTGCTCATCATTAAGCTTATGTGCTAGTATCTTCTGAGAGAGTATTCTCTAAGAAAAGATGGTGCTCAAATTAAAAGGAGTGAAAAACTATCAATTGAAAGAAAGGTTCAGCTGCGTTTTTGTTACAAAAATTGAATGTTGGGTATTTGCTTGACAGCTGCTTCACGGTGTCAGCGGCAACTCTGCTGCAGAGCTTCGAGCTTCTTGACACTTTTATTTATGACTCAATCATATTTCAGTGTGGATATTAGTGGGAAGCCGCTGCCAGGAAAAGCCTTTAAAACCCAAATCATAATTTTCTCCTAGTCTGTTTTGGCAGGTGTGCAGCAGAGAGACAGTGGGTTTGGGAAGAGCAGTTCAGGGTGACCTGCTGAGTACCTGCTCACAGTTTAGAGTAGGAAATAGTCACCATTTGTAAGGGTGACAGGTTGGAAAAGAAGGGCTGTCTTCTAAATTCTTACTTGCCTATTAGTAATATTTCTTAGCATTGAGGCTTTGAATAGTACCGAGCAAGATTCACTCATTCGGTTATGTAAAAATCTCAGAGTCGCAGAAGAATGATTTTGAGGTAATTATACACTCACAGTGTTTTGGTAGCATAAAAGAAGTTAATATGACTTTTCTTTTTCTCTAGCTGGTGTCATAGATGAAGATTATAGAGGAAATATTGGTGTTGTACTGTTCAATTTTGGCAAAGAAAAGTTTGAAGGTACGTTAAATACAGTCATGTGGATGCAGTAAGTTTTCAGTTTTATGTGTTAAAATAACATACTCTGATTCTCGTACTAGGCAGGATATAGAAAATGTATTGATAAAAGATCAGTAATAAGCTGTTTTTCTTTTCCTCTTTGAAGTTAAAAAAGGTGACCGCATTGCACAGCTCATTTGTGAACGGATTTATTATCCAGAAATAGAGGAAGTTCAAGTAAGTATCACAGAAATTGAGTAGGGAATGAGTAATGTAATGTCTTCAGTGGAGGAAAATTAAAATTTTGAGAATTCAGTATGCTATTTATAACTAAATGGTAGCATATATGACTAGTCCCATTTTAAGCAAAATTAAAGTGCTAGTTTTAGAATTGAAATTTTCACAACTTTGGATGATAAATCATTTAAATATCAGTAGAATTCTATTTCCTTAGATTTTTTGGAAATTATTCAATATTTAAATTTATGAAGCTTTTTGAAAATTTATTTATTTATATATTTATTGGGTAATTTTTTAAAAAGATGGAATAGCACGAAGGAAAGTCTTACTAATGAGGAGCCGGGAGAACTGGAAGAGGGCCAGAGACTGACGTGCGGCCTGCTGCTCTCCTCTCTCTCTCTCCAGGGTCTGGACGACACGGAGCGGGGCGCGGGGGGCTTCGGTTCCACCGGGAAGAACTGAAATGTATGCCGACGACAGGAAATGGGAAAACGCTTGTTTCTTAAAAATCAGAAGTTGGTTTGTTTTTGCTTTTGTTTTTTTGTGCTTACTAGCTTTAGCTGCTAAAAATACCTAGTTCTCTTATGAGCAAGGAAAGTGTGTATTTTTCTGCATTTGATTGTTAATATAAATCTGCATGGTAACCTGACACAGTTTATTTTCTCAGTCAAATGTACATCAGTTCCTGATGCGCTCCAGAGCTCTTCTTTAATTTACTAAATGCTACCCCTTGAACAAGGTGTTTGCTTTATAAATGATATGCAAAGCCTTTTATTCAATAGATTTTAATTTTTCAGATACAGATTATGACATAAACTGAAATAAAAGACAATAAAAAGTTATTTCTTGTCCTTTTCATTGATCTAAAATTTTTAAAATATATATAAAATCTAAACATTTAAGATTTCTTTGTGAAGGTGGGAAGAAGAGAATCATCAGTTTATTTTTAGGGTCTGTTTTAAAATCTTTTGGTGTGTGCTATGTTGACTGGGTAGAGTATGTTTGTGAAAGGAAATGTAACTGGGGAATTTCCCGTTGATTTCCTGTGAATTTGAGTCCATCAAGTAAATTGTAGGAGATGTAGATATATGGGTTCCCCTCACTGAAGTAGCAGTAATAGGCTGTATCCATGAAAATATGCAATTTAACTGAGATAAAATACAATAGATAAAATGATCTATGCTCAGTCCACTGGGTTTGTCCCACCTGTGTACTCGTGTTTATATGTGTCTAAGCAGCATTTCGCTGCAGGTGGGGCTGTGTTGGAGGACTACGCACATTTTGCCTCATATAATGCATGCCCATGTTTTTGGCCCAAACTTTCAGAAAAAAAATATGTTAATTTTGTAATTCAATTATTTATTTGTTTATATTTAGATATTTGGGGGTTTTTTTAATTATAAAGGAATTTTAGCATTTATTTTTAAGCATGTTATGGTGTAAGAAATTTTATGTACCAGTAATAGAATTAGTACTACCCATGTATAATGCACACCCTTTTTGCCCATCAAAAATTTGGGCAAAGAAGTGCACATTATACACAGCAAAATATGGTAGTTTGATGAACATTTACTGGCACCTTCTAGATGTGCTTTCCCCCAGGCCCCTTTACAGCAGGGCTCTGGGTGTCACATAGGCCCTGTCAGGCACACTGGCATGGGACTCGCCCCCACTCTTTCTGGGAAGGTGGGGCATGCAGCAGAGTGCTCCTGGAGCTGGCAGCTGCCAGGGTCCCAGTAGCCCAGGCCAGAGTTCGTTTCTTCTGCCCTCCCAGTGATTCTCCGAGTCGTTCAGTGCCCTGCAATGTAGTAGTTTCCATCTGTGGGTCATGGTCACGATCCATTAGTCATTAACACAGTGGGTCATAACTAGCATTTTAAAAAATTGAATAGGAAAACAGGACAATACATGTCAGGTGGGTAAATACTGTGAACATTGTTTGAATTACATATTTATGTGTGTATACTGGGTCATGGTATAAATTATTTCTGCAGCTTAATAAAATTTATATAAATCCTTTTCTGCTAAACTAGCCAGAGTAGATTCTGTTCGCTGAACCCTAACCATGCATCATGACGGTTGAGTAAGAGCAAATAATATGACTACCAAGAGATACGGCCTTACACTGTCAATGTTAGTTACCACTTACTGAAAGTCCACTATATTAAGCACTTACAAAATGCCTGTTTCTTTCTCATAGCATACCTGTGGGAGAGTAGATAAAACACTTTTTATAGATGACAAAAGTCGGCTCAAAGGTGTTTTAACTTGCTTAACACTTTACTTCAGCTAATATGACCACTATTAAAACCTTCTTTGCAGCACTTCTATCTTTCAAGTGGTAGAGAGACTATGGGGTGGAAGAGATGGTTAATGAAAGTCCTTCTCTGGTTCAGACCTGGAATATTGTTTCCTCTGTGCACCATACTTGGAAGATGCTGAGATCTGCAGCTGCTTTGAAAGTTAGAAACTTAGAACCACATCCAAGGAGGGTCCATGGAAGACCTGGCTGTTGAGAGAAGTGTGTGCTCTAAAGAAGAGGAGGTGTGATGGGGAGGGTCAGGTGGCAGGAGGAGGTCCTGGGATTTGAGAAATTCCTAGATCATAAAAGACTCAAGGGGAGTTAGGCTTGTCAGACCTGAGGGATTGGCATCAGCACTTAAACTGCAGGTGTTATCTGTGAGATAATAGAAAATACATATTGGTCCCTGCCCCTGGTTCCTTATGGCTCATAAAACCCTTGTAATTTCCTAAGTGATAAGCGGCATCTCTTGTCTTAACATTGGTCTTCAACCTCTGTCCCTGACACAGCTCCTGAAACCCTTGTCATTTCCTGGGCGACAAGTGTCTGGTTCTAGTAGGGGACTGCGTGGGCTCCTGGATGGCTCCTGGATGAGCGCTAGTCGCCAGGAAGACCATGAGCAAAAGCTGAGAGTTTTCAGCCCCACTCGCCATTCTCTTGGGAAGGGAGAGGGCTTGAAAGTGGAGCTAATTATGGACCAGGCCTATGTGATGAGGCTTCGATAAAATCCCGAAACGAGTTCAGAGAGCCTCCAAGTAGTGCCCAGACGGCGTGGAAGCCCCACTCCCCTTCCCACATACCTTGCCCTGTGCTTCTCTTTTTTCCGGATCTTCATGTGTACTTAACGGTATCCTTTAGGAAACGAGACGTGTTTCCCTGAGTTGTGTGAGCTGCTCCAGGAAATTAAATCAAACCTGAGGAGGGTGGGTCTTTGGAACCTCTAATCTCTAGTTGGTCAGAAGCACAGGTGATAACCTGGGTTTAAGACGGGGTTTTGAAGTGTGTGTGTTGGGGGGTAGGGGAGATGGAGGGGCGTTCTTGTGGGACTGAGCCCTTGTGGGATAGCTTCCAGTATCTTCAGGAAGACGGTGTCAGAATCAAATTAAGTTGTAGGACACTCAGCTGGTGTCACCGAATTGCTTAGGGTAGGGGAACACCTCCACACATCTGATAACCAGAGTGAAATATTTTATGTGAGTAGTAAAGGATACTCATGGGGAAGACGACAGCAGGGAAGAACGATTTCAACAGCTCAGTAACTTCCAAGGCAGTTTTCCTAATCCTTGACAGTTCTGCCTCACTGATGATGCCCACTGTCCACTCCTGTCCCCGGTACTGCATACATCAGGAGGGAAATAATCAGGTGACTTCACACACCAATCTAACATTCTACTACTTAATCTACCTTGGTGCCTGTCCACAGAAGAAGCCACATCCTTGTACTTAAAACAGTTGGCCTAGATGGATGGGGGGTGGGGTGGGCACCTTCTCTTGATAGTACTTCCTGCCACATAACCATCTTCATCCCACTGGACAGGAGAGAGCGAAGGATCATTTCCTCAAATTCATTTTTAGTCTCATCAATGGAAACATGGTGCCAGGTTAGAGGGCTAAGATACGCAGGCGCCTGGAGTCTTATGAAGTGAATGTATCAGAGTTTGGGACTAATGGACCTCACAAATATCCACATCATTACATGAGTGTCGAGTCTAAATTGTCATACAGGGCATTCTCAGCAAGGCTCCTACCCCAGTCAGCTTGCTTTGACTATTCCAAATCACCCTAGGTCCTCTTTCTCCTCTGCCCTCTCCCTACTTCTTTAACTCAAGCGGTGGTCCCTGTTAGGAGGGTACTGATAGTTTGTACTTACCTCTGGCCCCCAACTTTTCCTCCCTCCTAACCTCTACTGCATTCCCATAAAATGATGGTGGTAGACTGTTAAGACCTGCAGCTACAGAGAAGGATAGAAACCACGTGAGCCAAAATTTACTAATAGTGGTAATGATATTTATAGATTCAGAGAGCACCCCTGTATATGGAGGAAGCTTGACAAAACCCGCACTAAGAGGCATGTAATCAGTCATTCTAGTAAACATAATGTGATTGACCTTTGTTCAGGCATTTAAAGCCATTTTATTTTATGCCCCTTAGTGTAAAATACACTATTTTATGTACCTGACCTGATCCTTTCAGCTGAGAAATACCTTCTAGTATTGTGTCATCTTCCAAAGAAGAGAGGTGAGGTGAGAAGGAATAACTTCTCAAAGTGAAAATAAAATGCCTTCTGCCGAAAAGATGTATTTCCATTTGGAGATGGGTTAGGGACACGGCTTTTCGACATTGCCGTTCTCTTTACTGAAAAGAAAATGAGAAAGATGTATAAATTAAACTGAAGTTTTCACTGAGAGAATCTTCTAAAGAAGTATATGAAGGAAAAAAGTGTATTGAAAATGGTCTCTTCTTATCAGCAGGTAAACATGGTTAAGTTGGGAGAATTTTAAAAGATTCAGGCAGTATCCTAAAGACGATGTCTAACTATAAAGTAAGGTTATAGAGGAAAATTAAGATTAATTTAACAAGTTATTACATTATGTTTTGGTTTATATCTAAATTTTTAAATGAGTAAAGAAAATTGTCTAATTTTTCAATTTAAAATAAAAACCTACATTTATTCTTTTTTTAATTATTCTTTTTTTTATTGTTGTTCAAGTAGAGTTGTCTCCATTTTGCCCCTATAACTCCCCACCACCCCACCCACCCCCACCTCCTACCCTCAATCCTACCCCCTTCAACTTTGTCCACATGTCCTTTATACATCTTCCTTAATGACCCTTCCCCTTCTTTCCCCCCTTATCCCCCTCCCCCACCCCTCTGGTTACTGTCAGTTTGTTCTTTATTTCAGTGTCTCTGGTTATATTTTGCTTGCTTGTTTGTTTTGTGGATTAGCTTCCACTAGTAGGTGAGATCATATAGTTGTCTTTCACTGCCTGGCTTATTTCACTTAGCATAATATTCTCGAGTTCTGTCCATGCTGTCACAAAAGGTAGGAGTTCCTTCTTTCTTTCTTCTGTGTAGTATTCCATTGTATAACTGTACCATAGGTTTTTTTAAGTATATTTTATTGATTATGCTATTAACATTATCCCAATTTTTCTTCTCCTCTTTATCTTCCTCCACCCTGAACCCCCCACCCTCCAGCATTCCCCCAAACCCCTAAGTTCTTGTCCATGGGTCATATGTGTAAGTTCTTTGGCTTCTACATTTTCTACATGTCTATTTTATGCCTAACAATTATGCTTTTTATTCTCTGTACATTTTCCCCCAATTTTCCCCCTTCCCCTCCCCACTGATAACCCTCCATATGATCTCCATTTCTGTGATTCTGTTCCTGTTCTACTTATTTGCTTAGTTTTTGTTTTTGTTTTTTAGGTTTAGTTGTTGATAGTTGTGAGTTTGTTGTCATTTTACTGTTCATTTTTTGATCTTCTATTTCTTAGATAACTCCCTTTAACATTTCATATAATAAAAGCTTGGTGATGATGAACTCCTTTAGCTTTACCTTATCTGGGAAGCACTTTATCTGCCCTTCCATTCTAAATGATAGCTTTGCTGGATAGAGTAATCTTGGATGTAGGTCCTTGCTTCTCATGACTTGGAATACTTCTTTCCACCCCTCCTTGCCTGTAAGGTTTCTTTTGAGAAATCAGCTGATAGTCTTATGGGAACTCCTTTGTAGGCAACTCTCTTCTTTTTTCTTGCTGCTTTAAAAATTCTCTCCTTATCTTTAATCTTGTGTAACTTAATTATGATGTGCCTTGGTGTGTTTCTTCTTGGATCCAATTTTTTGGGACTCTGAGCTTCCTGGACTTCCTAGAAGTCTATTTCCTTCACCAGATTGGGAAGTTTTCCTTCATTGTTTGTTCAAATAAGTTTTCGATTTCTTGCTCTTCCTCTTCTCCTTCTGGCACACCTATAATTCAGATGTTGGAATGTTTAAAGTTGTCCCAGAAGTTCCTCAGCCTCTCCTTGTTTTTTTGAATTCTTATTTCTTTATTCTTTTCCAGTTGGATGTTTATTTCTTACTTGTGTTCCAAATCATTGATTTGAGTCCCAGTTCCCTTCCCTTCACTGTTGGTTCAGCGTATATTTTCCTTTATTTCACTTCATATAGCCTTCATTTCTTCCTTCATTTTGTAACTGAACTCAATCATTTCTGTGAGCATCCTGGTTACCATTGTTTTGAATTCTGCATCTGGTAGGTTAGCTATCTCCTCGTCACTTCTGTTTTTGGAGTTTTGATCTGTTCTTTCATTTGCCAATATTTCTTTGTCTCAGTGTACCTGTTATGTTGTAAGGGGTGGAGCCTTAGGTATTCACCAGGGCGGGGCAACCCACATCCCTGTGTTGTGGCACTGTATGTGGGGGATGGGTCAGAGAGGGAACAATGCTGCTTGCTTGGCGCTCGTCCCACTTCCTGTCACTTCCCTCACTTCCCACAAACGGATTGTGCCCTTTCAGGTTCTGATTCCCAGGTGGGTGGGTTTATGCATGTTCTTTGACCCCTTGGGTCTCCCCAATGGACTCTCCTGTGAGACTGGGAGTTTCTTCTGCCTTTGCAATCCTCACAGAATTTTACAGCCAGAGGTTTTGAGTCTTTAGTTTCCCATGCTGAAACCCTGGGTTTCATGGTCTGTCTTGCTCCCCATTTGTTTCTCCTGACTTACCTACACACGAACGTGGGACCACCTGGTCTGCCACCCCCCACCTTGTCCATGGAGTCTGCTGCCTTGACACACATCCCTTCTGCTCAGCTGCCTCTCTCCACCCCTCCTACCAGTGTAGATGAATGTTACTTTATCTACTTGGTTGCTGGAGTTCCATGCAATTTGATCTTCTGGCAATTCTGGTTGTTTTTTGTTTTTAAATTGGTTGTTATCCTTCTTTTGGTTGTGCGAGAAAGCAAAACGTTTCTACCTATGCCTCCATCTTGGCCAGAACTCTCAATGTACCATAGTTTTTTTATCCACTTGTTTGCTGATGGGCACCTAGGTTGCTTCCAGCACTTGACTTGTAAATTGTGCTGCTGTGAACGTTGGGGTGTGTAGGTTCTTTTGGATTGGTGTTTCAGGGTTCTCAGGGTATAATCCCAGCAATGGAATTGCTGGGTCAAAAGGCAGTTCCATTTTTAGTTTCTTGAGGAAATTCCATTCTGTTTTCCACAGTGACTGCACCAGTCTTCATTCTCACCAACAGTGCACTAGGGTTCCCTTTTCTCTACAACCTCACCAGCACTTGTTTGTTGATTTGTTTATGATAGCCATTCTGACAGGCGTGAGGTAGTATCCATTATGGTTTTAATTTGCATCTCTCTGATGGCCAGTGATATTGAGCATCTTTTCATATGTCTCTGGGCCCTCTGTATATCTTCCCTGGAGAAGTGTTTGTTCTGGTCCTTTGTCCATTTTTTAATTGTATTGTTTGTCTCCCTGGAGTGGAGTCGTGTTAGTTCTTTATATAAAAAATTATGTCTAATGTTTTTAAAATGACCTTTAGAGATGGGTAAAGAAACCTCTGGGAGAATATACACCAAAATAATAATTGGAAATGCTGGGAATTTTTTCCATTTTGCATTATCTGTATTTTATCATTCTTAAATGTGAAAGCTATATACTTAGTTTAAAATGCTTGAATTTTTATAATAAATTTTTGTTTAATTTTGATCACATTTTAATGAGTGATCTTAACATTGAAAATGCAAAGGAAAATTATAAGTTTTGAAGAAAACATGTACAACTGGGGGCGGTGGGGAACTCTAGCTTTTGCAGCTTTAGACCCAAGTTTAAGTTTTGCTCTTTGACTAATTAAAAGATCTGAATAATTTAAATAGCCTTACAAATTCTCAAATTTCTTATCATAATATAAGGTGAGTGCATCAGATAATTTCCAGGGTCCTTTCTTGCTCTCCTATATGATTTTTTGAATCTGGAGACCAGACTTTCTGGCTGTGGCAAACTACTGCCACCTGGTGGCAGTTATTTAAAATGACGGGTCTGTCTTTAAGGTATAAAATCACCATTGTTCATTCATTCATGCTTCTGTTTGCCTAGCTACACGTGCTGGGCAAGTGCCAGCATCATAATTCATTCAATTTAGTGTTTTTCTAGATAATGTAGGTAAAACAACTAAGACATGAACTGTGACACGCTGGCTATGTTGCCCTGAGGACATTGTTTAACAACTTTTGAGTCTCTGATTTCCCATCTGAAAAATAAAGATAATGATATCCACCCAACAGTATTAGAAAATCTAAAGACAATAGATATATAATATCTCCCACAGTCCATGGAAAAATATTTGGTCAATAATATTTGTTATATAATATTTGGTCAATATAGTTGTTAGCAACTATCCTCAAAAAGGTTATCTAGAAGGTTACCTACAGTCCAGTAAGCATATAGGTGGTTGCCATCTATATTCTAGACAACTACAGAAGTCTAGGCAGCATGTGATATGCCTTACACATTCAAAGAAGGCATAAGGCATATTCAGAAAATGGCAAAACTGAAGTTCAAATGGACTAGAGTATAAAGGACGTATAGGGAACTGCTAGTAACTGGAATGGTAAGTTGCTCATTCACTCCAGAGGGTCCTTACCACCAGGGAAGCAATGGCTAGCCCTGGAATGATTTGGAGCAAAGAGTAAGATCACCAGAGCTGGGCTTTGAGAAGATTGCTGTTCAACTAAATGTCTGTGACTCGGGGTTAAAAAAGCCATTGCCAAAACAGCTAGGTAGTGAGCACAGGCGATGGCAAAGGAACAGTGGCTGAAAATGATACTGAGACTCAAAGACAAGGTTGTAAATGAATCTTTCTAAGGCGACTTAAGACACTGTAAGATTACAAATGACCTACCTGAGACAAAGGGAGGCTAAGGTGTGCCTGATGTCATGGGAACAACCAGACTCCAGGGTCCCTAACTCTGGGTCCAATATCCCCCTTCCCACCCAGAAAAGATATTAACCTGCTTTCCACTCAGGTATGAACACTGAACCAAACGTGAGGTCAGCCTTCTCACACACTATACAAGTATATAGGAAAGAAATGAATTTTTTATCTTTTCTGCTATGTCGGGGATTTGGGGGACATATGACTCATCTACAAGTCCATTCACTTTGCATATTGAAAAGGGCATTATTCTTGGAGCAAAATAAAATCCCAAGTGTGCCCCATTTTGAAATCCCTGTGGGATTTATAATGGCTTAACTTTTATTTGACATGAAGTATTTCTTTTTCTGGCATCTTAGAGAAGCAGGCAATTTCGGAGGTGATGTTTTGACAAATAGTAGCATAGATCAGGACAAGTGACAGGAAGCTCTCATAAAATACTTTGACTAGAGCAAAGGCAAATAATGACATAATCCCCTGCAGCTGTACTTTTGGAGTGGAAATGTTACATTGTTGAGGATGATAGGAAAAGTAACATTAGAAGAAAGTGTAATGCTGTGTGGCGTTCCTGTGAGATGGGGAGTGTAGGATAATTCTCTAATAAGTGGAATAATACGGTTCAGGAAAAGAAGGCTACTGCTAACTGAGACTGTGTTTGATTATCTTAGAAGAGATGAAACACTTCTTCATAGAAAAATCAATATACAGCCAAGGAAGAGAAGCTGTTTGATGATAAGGCAATAAAAACTTCAAAGAGTAACTTTAAAATGTTTCCTAATTCATTTCAGCCTGAATTTATCCCACGCCCGCCGCACGCTGTCCCACAGAACTTTGACTGGAATACGTTACCCAGTGTCCTTGGAGTCATTACCAGGTCTCCTTGGAATGGAAGCTGCGTCAGACTTCGGGGGGAGCAGGAGGGAGAGTGGTGCTGGCAGAAAGAGAGGAAGTGCTTTTTCAGTGAAGAGCCAGAAATGAGTGCTGACGTAGTCTTGCATGTGTTTGGGGACAGTGACACATGCCAATGGTAATGCATCCACTTTTCCAAATCCTTTGCTCACAGGTGTTTGGCAAGTGGCTGCAGAAGCCACAACTACCTATCCCTGCCTGCGCCCAAGCCTGAGTCCCATTCCTCCCTCCTGGAACGGTTAAAAGGGCAGTTTCCACCTCTGCAATATTAGCATAATCCAGAGTGAACTCCCATAGTCTACCCCCACAGGTATTTTGAAGTGACAGATTATTTTTCCTTACATCACTTCCTCTGTTCAAAAGCACACCTTTGGTGGGGGGCTGGCGGTGGGGGATGGTGGTAGTGGTGGTGAACACGAACAGCAGCTGACTTCAGAGCTGTGCTGAGCAAAGCCTGTATTTTCCAGGCTAAAGCAGAGGAAATTAAGTTAAAGGAGTAGTTGCCAGTCAACGCTGACTAAGAAAGGAGAAGGGATGGTTAACCGCATTGGGCTGCATGCCCTTGCCCCTCTCTCTCCTGGCTCACTGAAATTCATGTGGTGGGGGTGGGCAGTGGGGGTTCAGACTGACTGAGCTGGCTGTGTTAGCTGCTTAGGCTAGGCTACTGCGGGATAGCTGAGTAGCTGACAGAAAGTTCCGTGGTCTATTTTAAAAGATAGTTTTCCTTACGTATGACACAATGTCTACACTGCACATCTTTTGTTTAGAATGCAAAATAATCACCATTTGCCACATTTGACTTATGCTTTCTCCCCAAGACTTATTTATAGGCCTAGAACATCACCTTTTAAACTGCTTTGTCCTGTTATAATTCTCTGTGTCAACCTTTGTTAGCATCAACTGTCAGAACTTTAATTAGAATACAAACAGGGAGAGGAACAGAACTAACCTTCTAAAATGCTATCTATGCTAGTTGTGTTGCCTGTACCCGAACAGGGTCTTTTTGTCAACTGGGGCAGAAATCCTTTTAGCATGAAAACTGATTTCTTTATTTTTAGGGAGTTAGCAAACCTTCCTGATGGGCTGCACAGGTGCTAGAGTGGGTCCCAGAGCCCAGGGCTTGCTGGGGCAGCCCGAGGAGGAAGGGAGGCGGGGAAGCCCAGAAGTTGTGGGAGGAGGTCCCCAAATGTGGTAGGAGCCTAATCGGAAAAGGGATGGAAGCCAGTGAGAAATTTCCTGCACCGGGATCACCAAGCAACTCATTCTTTTAAGTGTCTGTCATGCAAATTTCAATCACGTATACAAGTAAAAGACATAGTATGGTGAACCCCAAGCACTTCATCACCCACATTCAACCCTGAATCGACTCACAGCTGGTTTTGTTTCTTCTATATCCACACCTGTGCCCCCACCCCCAACCCCCAGTGAATTACTTTTTTCATTTCAAAAATTAAATTTACTGAGGTAACATTGGTTAATGACATTATGTGAAATTTAGGTGTGCAGCATTGTGAGTCAGTATCTGTACACTCTGTTGCATGCTCACCATTCAAAGTCCAGTATTCCTCTGTTACCACACATTTGACCCCCTTTACCCAACTCACCCTCCCACCCCCCCTTCTCCTTTGGTGTCTGAATTTGAGTCAGGTTTTGTTTTGTCCGTTTGTTTATTACTTTTTGTTTTATATTCCACATACTAGAGAAATCGTATGGTTTTTGTCCTTTTCCTCTTCATTTATTTCCCTTAGCATAACATCCTTAAGGTCCACCCAAGTTGTTGCAAATGGCAATATTTCATCTTCCTGTGGCTGAGCATTATTCCCACAATGAATTGTTTCTGAGCAAATCCAAGACATAGCATCAGTGCGCAGATTACACTCTAATCCGTTTGCTGAGCCTTCTGCGATGTTGCTTCCCTCCTGTTGCCCAACCTCAGTAAGGTTGCCTCTACACCCCGTGTTATAGTGTCTGTGGTCTTTGGAGGAGGCATTTTTTTCATTTTTAATGCTCACCCAAGAGCACTTTTTCCCTGCTGCTTTTAGACAGGGAGAGAAGCATCAGTTGGTTGCCTTCTCCTATGCTCCTCAATCGGAGATCAAACCTGCAACCTGGGCATGTGCCCTGATGGAGAATTGAACCTGAGACCTTTAGGCCCATGGGACGAGCCTTACTGCCAGGGCTGGAGGAGACCTTCTAAAAGCTACAAAGTCTGCATTCTGGCCAAAGTGAGTCAAGAACAAGACAGTTCTATGTACATCACAACAAGCCTGATGTACTATAAGCTGAGATTAAGAATGCACGGTACTCCCATGAATTCTCGTTATGATTCGGGGAGTGGAGGGGAAGGGATGCTAGTTTTTGACAGGCAGTCAGAGGAGGGCTGTGTGCAGGGCTGTGTGTGTGTGTGTTACTGAGATGAAGAGTAACTCTAAGAGACCAGACAACCTGGGGATAGCCAGACAGATACCATCTGGGTTACAGTTGCATATTCCCAGTTTCCTTTCCTTGAAAGAAAGAAAATACTAAATTTAAATACCATTTTTCAGTTTTCAGTCAATAATTTCCCTTTCAGTCCCCTTCACAAATGTAGTCTCTAGACATCAGTGTGAGGCATCAGTTCCCCACGAAGCCTCCCAGACACATGGAGTCACTGGAGCGGGGCTGTTAATCACACTCCCAATTAAGTTTTCGGCTGCTGTCTGGGTAGCCCTGGGAAAGTTGCTTTTCTGTAATACCCTGCGGTGAACCAGTGAATGTGACCAAAAGTTATGGCAAGTGGACCTAGACACTTGCATAATTCTCCCCCAGCTTTCTCAAGGGAAAAACAAAATCCAAAACAAACCCCGAAACAATAGAAAGTAGGAGCAACAGTTGGCCTAAGTACAGATTTGGCAAATTAATGATTCTCTTTAAGATTATAGATAAAGAAACACTTGACATGTCATCTCGTGAGAACCACTGACACAGCTGATGATGGGCCAAACACATCCCATGGTGAATACGCCACGCCTGCCCCTTTGTCTGGGCACACTTGTAGCATGGGTTACAGGTGAGCTATTTCCAGAATGTTGTATCTTGAGAATTGTTACTCATATGCAGTGGCAAGAGAGTTTTTTCTTTGAGAAAAGAAAATGACAACTTTCCTATCTGATAATCTGTCTCTCTGTCTTAAGAAAAGGCAGACACCAAGAACAAAAATGATAAACAGTATTATGATAATATACTGCTGAGACTATTGCTATTTAGAGACCTTAGAAAATAATATCCAGACATCCACTAGATGTCACTTGATGTTTGCTTTTTTTGTAAAGGTGGTACACATGCTTCTTTAAAAAAAAAAGAAAAAGAAAAAAAAGGTTTATCTGTAATTATGAATCTGTGGCCCCACAGGGTCCAAACTGACAGAAAACAAGATGCAGTAATATTTGAGTGAAAGCAGACAAAAGCCATTATAGGAGAACAGTCATTATAACTTTAAGTACAGTTGGGCTGGCTGTGGGCTTTGCACAATACCTCCTGGCCTGTGCGAGGATGAAGAGAAGCCAGCAGCTTTGCCCTCCTGCTGTGTTTAAACAAAAATTGGAAAATTGTAATGAACAGCTAGATTTTTTCCTATCTTCCATTTTCTTTTTTCTTTCTTTCCATTCTTAGGAGAATGTGAATTTTCAAAGGATTTTCCCTTATTGAAATTATTTTGTAACATTTTAAGGCTAATTTTTTAATATTCATATTTCTACTCACAAAATTAAAACTGTTTTAATCCACATCATCTCAGTGACAAAAGTAAATGGGGAAGATGGCTAGAAGTTCTGTGAAGCTTCCCTGGAGTTATCCACTTCCTGTATTTGCTAAAAATCTAATCATCAGTTCCAGTAGAGACCATGTATCCAAGGGGTTTGTTTTGTGTAACAGCTATTTGTTTATTTTTTTAACTGTCATTGTATTTTGGCTTCAGGATGGTTAAATAAGTCTCAGAATTAAGTAAACTTCTCTGACCCTGCCTATTTCCTGTCTTGTCAAACCTTTCCTTGTAAGAATAACAGTGTTCTTTTATTTGGTAGTGTGCGGCATGCTGTTTTTGGCAGGCTCAACATTTTTGACTTGCAAAAATCTGTGACCTCAAGTGTGAGAAGTGAATACTTGCTTCAGTGCCTTGCAGGGTCTGCATCGCACTACGGGTCCCGTCGCAAACGTGTTAGAGCTGCACGAGAATTATCAGCACATTTATCTCCAGATAGCACAAATAAGAAGCAGGAAGAGGTTTATATTTTTTATGTGGTTACAAAAATTATTAAACCAATGAATACTTGAACATTTTACTGCTACCAAACTCACATAATTCCTCAGCTTGACCTAACTATACAAAAACATTTTATGTACTGTATCCTGTCTAAAATATTCATATTTTAAAGAAACGTGTTTTCAGACCAACACACATTAGGTGGCATTACCAATTGCTGTTTCACATCACAGAAGAGAAGAAACATCTTTGTCACCTAATCTTTACATACCCACGTCTACCTTTTGGTTAAATGGATTCTGTGATGTAAACACCACTGAGGTCGAAGGTCTCAGCTGAGGGTCCCTCACCCTTTTTAAAGGGTGGCTGTTTGACAGCTGTCCCTCTGTCTTTCGGTTTATCTTTTGTTGCCCAGTAGTGTAGACGTTATGAGAGTAAACACCATGCTGAACATCACCGGCTTTGAAAGATTGACAACTGCTAAATGTTTATCTTGAAATGTCAAGAACTAAATGGAACATGAAGAAAGCAGATCGGGTTGATTTGAAAATGTCACAGAATACATTTTTATAATCACACAGCGGTAATTCTGGTAATTTTTGAAACTCTCAGCTAACAAAATTTTTCTAAGTATCTGAAGCAGATAAAAATGGATAAAAATATTACCAGGTCTCTGGTTTTTTTTTTATCTTCAGTCTAGAAATATTGTCCTAATAAAGAGCCTATGAGAGGCAGTAACAGAAAAAATTGAGGACTGAAAAGACCCATTTGTCATCCTGATCTGAAATACTTTTTCTCTAAAGGTCTGAAACACAGAGCTGTAAACTCAGTTTAAGATGGTCTTAAACATGTCATCAAACTTCTTTCTCTTGTTCAATGTCGTAAGGAATATCTTCTTTTGCAGAGCTGAATCAAAAGAGATTTAAATAGTATTATCAAGATTTATTCCATTTATACCACACACATATGCTTCCCTACCCTGTGTAGTCCAAACACTATCTTACTGCCTTCCTATAAAGGAGTAAAAATGAATCAACTTCTACAGTAATAGAAGTTGATTTATCACCTTTTCTACTTTTCAATACAAAGCTATAATACAACATAGTAAAAATGAAAAGTATTTTTAAAATTAAAAGCCATCATGTTTTAAAGAAACGTCCTTCATACAAAGAAGACAAAAACTCAGACTCAATCTCAGAAATTACGAGCAGCCTCGGCTCTGCTGCCGAGTCACTGCGGTCACGGGCCTTGGGCTGCCCAGTGGCAAACCGCTCCTGCGCCACTCATCACACTGGGTTTGGAGAAGCTAATCGACCTCTCTGTGCTTCAGTATCCTCTTCTGGTAAAATGGGGGACATTATGCTGCTTACGTTACTTTTCTTAGAAGAGTAAATTAGTCCTGTTTTTCAAAATGCCTAGCACGGGGCCTTGTCCCTGGTAAGTACTCAGTAGGATCTACTATCATTATCTTTATTATGAAGGCAGACAATTACGTCCTTTCAAACTTTGGCCCTCTTTATAGCATCTGTCATATTTGCCTGATGAGAACTTTGCAGAGTTGAGTGTTTGAGGTCAAATTTGTGTCACTAAAGCACCTGGAAACACATCATATATTTGGTTTGTGATTATTTCTACCATCTTAATACAAACACAAAAACCAATGAACTTGCTTGTTATAAATTCTTCGTGGTTGTAATACACAGAAAAATATTTCAAACAAGTTTGGTACGTACGTACCATGGAATGTTATTCAGCCATAAAACAAGAGTGAACCCTTACCAGTTGTGACAGTGTGGGTGAACCTAGAGGGTGTTACGCTGAGTGAAACAAGGCAGTCATAAGAAGACACATACTGTATGATTTCACTTATATTTAGTATCTAAAGAGCAACATAAATGAACAAACAGAACACAAACAGACTCATAGAAACAGAGTGTGCACTGGTGGTCCCCAGAGGGGTGGGGGAGGGAGACGAGGTGAGAGGGGTGAAGGGACTGAGCAGTGCGAAGTGGTGGTCACAAAATAGTCATCGGACCGTGATGCAGAGCGTAGGAAATACAGTCCACAAGGTTGTAACGACCCCACACGGTGCCAGGTGGGCACTGGGAACATCAGGGGGAACACTTTGTAGAGTGTGATTGTCTCACCACTCGGCTGCACACCTGGAGCTAATGTAAATAACACTGAACGTAAACTGCAACTGAAAAACAGAAAAAAATCACTTTAAAATATCTATTCATGTAGAGGATATTTTGCAGACCAATTGTTAAATATTTGCCCATGTAAGACAGACTATAGTGAGGGGGTGAGCAAAATATAGCATATTTACTCGCCATTCGTTCTCTCCTTTTAAAAAATTAGCCTAAAACATCCCCAGCACTTTGGGAAGCGTTGACTCATGACCAACACCATCCGTGCTCATGAAACAGTCTTCCTACCACATTTAAGATTGTTTAGTACTCTTAATGGCGATGGGTTAGAAGTTCATGTGATTAAATAAATAATCTGACTGAGAGAAGAGCGAATTAAGTGCTATGGTTCCACCGTGGCAGCAGTTCAACCCAAACAAGCGTCCTCATCAACTATTCAGCTGCAGTATGTACAGCAGACATACCGACCAAAGTAATACAAACGACAACATTCAGACATCTCTCTTGAACCCAGAGGCACACCAGAAGGATGGGGTTTCTACATTTGTTGCAATTATGGAATCCTTCTGTGTTTTTCTCCCACCGTGTGACATTGTCTGCCACCACTGACTTGAGTCTGCAAGGCCAGCATTATAGACGTGGTTCGTTTCCTCCCGGGACTGGGGCTGCCATTCCAGTGGGCCTCCAGCAGGCGCCCCTCGAAACCACGTGTCCGTGTCCACGCCGGCAGGCAGCCTCGGGAGTGACAAAAAGTGTCAAAGGTTGTGTAATTTTCCACTTAGTTACACAATTTTATATTTTAAGTGCCTTGTACTTACATCTGAGTGTGACATTTTTCAGACTTCCTACCACATCAAAGTAGAGAAGGATTTATTTTATTTCTTTAATAGCTCATTTTTACTGTATTTTTCCCATTGCTTCCTTATACCCTCTTCCACCTCCAGCCCCTCCTCTTCCCATCACCACACTGCTGTCTGTGTCCTTGAGTTCTCTTTCCTTTTTGCTCAATCTCTCCACTCCCCCAAACCTGCCCTGAGAGCCTTCATCCCGCTCACCATCTAGGAGTCTGTCTCTATTTTGTTTGTTAGTTCAGTTTGTTCATTAGATTCCACATAAGTGAGATTATATGGTATTTGTCTTTCTCTGACTGGTTTATTTCAGTTAGCATAATGTTCTCCATCCATGCTGTTGCAAAGTATAAATTTCTCTTCTTTTTTAAGGTTGAGTAGTACTCCATTGTGTACAAGAGGTGTCCCCCCAGAATGGAATTATCTTCTGGAGGTCAGGCCCCTTGTAGTACAGGCTTCCCCGACTAGGTGAGTGTTCTAGGAACCTATCTATATCAGTGTACCAGCTGGTGTTGTGACAGGCTGTGTTCACCTACAGCAATTTTTTGTTTGAAGACTCAACATGTTTGCCCATTTAATGATGGGTAATTCACACGTGCCCCTGCCCACGCTGTGCTGAGTATTCAGCAGTTTTTGACCAAAAATGTCATGACCCCCCATGCCCCACCCTCCCTATTCACCCAATGTCACCCTGAGCGACTTATTTTTGTTTCCCTAAATGAAAAAAGGCCTCAAAGGGAGACATTTTGCCAATATGGAAGAGGTGAAACAAAAAAACAGCAGCAGCACTAAAAGGCATCAAAATTGACACATTCAAAAATGGTTTTGAGCAGTGAAAAAAAATCTTGAGGGTGTATTGCCTCAAATGGAGAGTACTTTGAAAGTGACTGAAGATTAAACATAAGAATCAATACACAACTTTTTATAAATACATTCTGGTTTTTTGAGGGTCCTCCCTTGTAAATGTACTGTAGCTGTTTTATCTACTCATCTGATGGACACTTGGGCTGCTTCTAAATCTAGGCTATTGTAAATGATGCTGCAATGAACATAAAGGTGCCAACACTTTTGAATTAGTTTTTCTGGTTTCTTCAGGTAAATCCCCAGGAATGGAATTGCTGGGTCATAAAGCAGATCCATTTTTAATTTTTTGAGGTAACTCCATACTGCTTTTCACAGTGTCTGCACCAATCTGCATTCCCACCAACAGTGCAGAAATGTTCCCCTTTTTCCACACTCTTGCCAATACTTATTGTTTGTTAATTTATTGATGATAGCCCTTCTGACCCTTCTGACAGGTGTGAAGTGATAAAATACCTTGGAATTAATTTAACCAAGAATGTAAAAGACCTGTAGTCAGAAAAGTATAAGATGCTGAGGGAAGAAATTGAAGAAAATACAAATAAGTGGAAGTATATACTGTGTTCATGGATAGGAAGAATTAACATCTTTAAAATGTCCATGCTACCCAAAACAATCTATAGATTCAATGCAATTCCTATCAAGATACAGATGACATATTTCACAGAACTAGAACAAATATTCCAAAATTTATATGGAACCACAAAAGAACCCAAATAGCAACAGTGATCTTCAGAAAGAAGAACAAAAGTTGGAGGAATCACACTACCTAATATCAAACTACTATAAGCCCATAGTTATTGAAACAGCATGGCACTGACATAAACATGGACACATAGATCAATGGAACAGACTGGAGAGCCCAGAAATAAACCCATGCCTTTATAGTGAATTAATATTTGACAGAGGAGGCAAAAACATACAGTGGGCTAAAGATAGTCTATTCAGTCAATGGTGTTGGGAAAATTGGACAGCTACTTTCAGAAAGATGAAACTAGACCACTTTCTTACACCACACACAAGAATAAATTCAAAATGGATTAAAGACTTAAATAGTAGACTCAAACCCATGAAAGTCATAGAAGAAAATACAGGCAGTAAAATCTAGGACATTGGTCATAGCAATATAGTTTTGATATATCTCCCCAGGCAAGGAAAACAAAAGAAAAAATAAGCAATGGGACTACACCAAACTAAAAAGTTTTTGCACAGCAAAGCAAACCATCAACAAAATTAAAAGACAACCCACTGAATTGGAGCCATATTCACCAATACATCTGATAAAAGGTTAATATCCAAAAGTTATAAAGAACTCATAAAATTCAACAAACACACACAAAATAATCCAATTAAAAATTGGGCAAAGGACCTAAATAGACACTTCTCCAAAGAGGATTTACAGATGGCCAATGGACATATGAAAAGATGCCCGATGTCACCAATCATCAGAAAAATACAAATTAAAACCTCAGAGTAAAGACTTTAAATTATGAACTTAAGACAGCTTTTTAAATCTTCAACAGTTATTCATATTTCCCTCATACTTATTTCTCATACATTTGTACTTAAAACAATAGTATCTGTTTTGATTCTTATAACTACTATTGAGATGGGCGTTATTATCCCTTTCTTGTAAAGTCTGTATTTATTTTTATAGAGGAAGAGAAACATCAGTGTGTGGTTGCCTCTCATGCACCCCCTACTGGGGCCCTGGTCTACAACCCAGGCATGTGCCCTGACTGGGAATCAAACCCACAACCCTTTGGTTTGCAGGCCAGCACTCAATCCACTGAGCCACACCAGCCAGGGCTATTACCAGTAATATAAATGACTTAACCTAGGAATCTCAGGAGGACCCCACATCTTTTGATCTTTTGAACAAATTGCTTCAATTGTATCATCACTATGCTCAAGTTATAACTTGATATGCTGTGGTTTGCACCCAGGCCTGAGTTGATCTAGGCATTTTCTTAGGGTTTGCCTATTATTTGGAGATCATTAAATCTAATAAAAAAATCTAAAGCCTTCGTTTCACCAAAGCATTACATTATCCTAGTAGGAAGACATGCTGTTTTCTACATGAAGCTTATTATGGAAAAGGCCTATCTGTCCTCCCAATGTCCTCTCTTTTTGACTCTCTCTTCAAGTTTTGACAAGAATTTAAAAGATAAGAAATTTGAGGTAGGAATAGCATGACAACCTTTGCAATTGGTGCATTTGCAATTGCCAGCACATTCTGAGTTTCTTCCCTTTTTCAGTGCCTTTGGGAATGTCCAGAGTTGTTTCTCCATCAGTCTCCCCTCCTGCCCTCCTGACAGCTCTTACTCTCCATGGAAGCATCAGTGTGGTTCTAAGAAGGTTGAGTTCCCTTGGTGTTCTCCTGCATTTTATGGCCAGCAACTGGCTCAACAGTAGGCATGTGATCTAAGCCTGTCCAATGTGAAAAATTTGAGACTTTTGCTGGGCATTATCAGTCAAAGGTGCTCACTCTTTTCCAATGGACTTGAACGAGGAACTATTAGCCCCAGAAGAGAGTACCATCCATCTTAAAACTAAGAGAGGTGCAGCCTCAGCAGGGAGCCAGCTGCTGTGGGAAGCAGAGAGCAGCGGAAAGGAAGTGGGCCCTTGCTGACATCCCTGATGCAGCCTTGTCTGTGATCCTTTTTTCCTCTGAGAGTTTTAGGTTAATAAATAAGTTCCCTTTTTATTCTCCAAGCCACATTGAGTTGAGTCATTTTGGCTACTGACTACTCTTAGCATCTTACTGAATACAGTACCTATTTTTTTCAAATTGATGGCTCTAATAAGCCTGCAAAAGTTGTAGGACTAGCCTCTTCTAGGTACAGGGTGCCTTGTTTTAGTGGGACTATGCTCCCTTTAACAGAATGTAATTTTTTAAATTGTATTTTATTGATTCTACTATTACAATTGTCCCCATTTTCCTCCCTTTGCCGCCCTCCCCACAGCATTGCCCATGCCCATGGGTCATGCATAGGGGTTCTTTGGCTACTCTGTTTCCTGTACTGCACTTTACACCCCCATGACTATTCTGTGACTACCTGTTCGTGCTACTTGATCCCTTACCGATTTCACTCATCCCCCTGTCACCCCGCCCATATGGCAAACATCAAAATGTTCTCTGTATTGATGATTCTGTCTTTGTTCTACTTGTATATTGTTTTTAGATTCCGTTGTTATGTATTTGTTGCCATTTTATTGTTCATATTTTGAGTCTTCTTCTTTTAAAGAAGACCATTTAGCATTTCATATTGGTGGTAATGTACTACTTCAGCTTTTTCTTGTCTGGGAAGCTCTTATCTATCCTTTGATTCTAAATGATAGCTTTGCCGGGTAGAGTAATCTTGGTTTTAGGTCTTTGCTTTTCATCCCTTTGAACATTTCTTGCCAGTCCCTTCTAGCCTGCAAAGTTTCTTTTGAGAAATCAGCTCACAGTCTTAGAGGAGATCCCTTGTAGGTAACTAAGTGATTTTCTCTTGCTGTTTTAAGATTCTCTCTTTAACTTTTGGCATTTTAATTATGTGTCTTGGGGTGGACCTCTTTGAGTTCATCTTGTTAGGGACTATCTGTGCTTCCTGAACTTATATTGTTGGGAACCGCCCTGCCTGGTTTCAGGAAGCTGTAACCCCCATGACTAAGGCTGAGTAAGAGACCTCCGGACCAGGAGACACTAAGGAGACAAAGCTTCTCTACCAATGAAAGTTACTAGGTATTATAAATGCCTTTAAAACATTAACTGGAGCCATGACTGGTGTGACTCAGTTGGTTGGGTGTCATCTTGCAAAGCAAAAGTTCATTGGTTCAGTTCTCAGTCAGGATGTTACAAAACAGACCCGGGTGGGAGGGTAAACGATACACTATTAGTGAATGGACCCACCCTTGTGCTCTGGGGGTCCCCCACTCTGTACTAGGTTCACCTTGCCCACCACCAGGGAAAGACGTCTCTCAATGCCAGAGATTGCTGAAAAGGAAAGGGATTATTTATTTAAAGAGTTATACAAACTCAAAAGTAATGACTTAATGTCTTCATTGAGACCCCAAGGTCCTTTAGAATACCCACAAACACACAGTCCTTCATTCCCCCTCTGCTCAGCCTGGGGTATCATATCTCAGAAAAAGAAATAGAAGTCTGAGGTTCTTCTCTGCCCAAGCTGCGTGGTCCCAAAAATACGCTGCTTGTCTGCCATCCCTGGATTTAAATCCCAGTGCCAATCTTCCTCTGCTGCACCATTTCCAACTCCTCCCACAATTGGCCATAGCTGTCAGCATTCCTGTATTTTTTCCAGCTTTACTGGGCTGCCATAGTAAGTCCAAGCAGGTGTGGCCCTGTGGTGTGGAGCCAATCATCTCCAAGCTCTCATGCAGGCTCTGTAACCAGGGGGAGTTGCCTCCTAGTTACATCATGTGTTGAAGCACGATGTAACTCCCATCCTGCTGGCTCAAAGCATGGCCACAGCTGTTTAACATATCTATGAAACCAGTTAAATGTTATAAATATGTTAAATGACTTCTAGAGGTTATCTGCAAAACTGTTGCTATTCAAAGCAGCTCTCAATGTCCCTGCTCCATGCATTCCATCCCCCAGCCCAGGCTTGTGGGGGTGAGGACATCCTATATGTATATATTTTTCTAATATTTCCTGGACACTGAGTTCTGGACCCCTTTACAAATCCCCATTTGGGGGCCCCCTCTTGACTGCACCCTGTCACAAAGGCATGTGCCTAGGTTTC
This sequence comes from Phyllostomus discolor, assembly GCF_004126475.2. NCBI lineage: Eukaryota > Metazoa > Chordata > Mammalia > Chiroptera > Phyllostomidae > Phyllostomus > Phyllostomus discolor. Next base: position 160,628,250 of record NC_040903.2, read on the forward strand.
AGGTTTGGTCCCAGTTGGGGCACATACAAGAGACAACCATTCAATGTTCTCTCTCACATCAATGTTTATCACCCTCTCTTTCCCCCTCTCTTTCCCTGTTTCCAAAAAAATAAATAAATAAAGTTAAAATAACTAATTGGAATCAAAATGCAGTTTGAAATGAGTTATCCTATTTTATTTTAAATGTCTTGCATTTTTCTGAGATGTGTTTTAACTGTTTCAACATGGTGCTGAAATACTTTGTGTATGTAGCTTTAGAAGCCAATGTTATAACAAGATGTACAATAAAAAAAATAGCAGTCCTTCTCCATCTTGAGTCACAACACTTTCAACTGTTTGCTATTTTCGTTGCTTTCATGTTTCTAAATAAGATGCATGTGCAGCTATTTCCTTATAAAAATGTAGGCACGCTTCAGGTTTTCTTCTGCAGCTGATGAGAATTAAGCTTTCTTGCCATACATACCTCTTGGCCACATACCCACCCACCCCACCTTCCTTCTTCCCATTGTCCCAATGCAACTGTATAACAAGGGTTTGGCTAAATTTATAGAGTGGTCATATAGTATACTATTGTAAGGTGTTTATGTAACTTCTTTTCATTAGTAATAGCCTCGTTTTTGTTGTTGTTTAGTTTTGTGTTTATCATTATTTCTTCCACAAATTCTTTGAAGGAATACTAACATTCTCTTGAATAGAGCTGAACACAAAGATAAGCTATCTGTTTCCTTTTCTTCTCCTTTTGTTCTAGATGCTTCTCTGTGCCTCTTCCTCTCATCAGGACCGACTGACTGCACCCCAGCCTGCTACGTGGTGCTGTCATGGGGATCACCACTTCAGGAATCCCCTTCATCTCTGTCCTCTGGATGATTTCCTGTTGCCTGCATCCTGTGCTTTCCCGCTTCTAGCTTTATGTTCTTATTTCGATGGATCACAGCCTCCAGACGTTTCTTACAAAATACTCTTTTAGTTGATGCCTTGATCAGTGTGACTCAGTTGGCTGGGCCTCTTTCTGCAAATCAAAACGCCACCAGTTTGATTCCCAGTCAGCGCACGTGCCTGGGCTGCGGTTCCGCTCCCCGTCAGGGCAAGTAGGAGAGGCAATCAATCGATGTTTTTCTCTTGAATGGATGTTTTTTTCTCTCTCTTTCTCCCTCCCTTCCTCTCTCTAAAAATAAATGAATAAAATCTTAAAAATTATTTTAGTTGAGGTACAACAAACATATAGTAAAGTGTACTAAACTTATGTATCCAGCTCAGTGATTTTTTGTGTAGATAAACATTCGTGTAACACCATCCAGATGGAGAGATTGAATATCTCCACACACTATGGGGCTTTCTCCTGCCTCTTCCCTGTTGGTACCCTCCACCATCACAGCACCCCCAACAAGGCCACTACGAGTTTGACTTCTATCACCATCAATACTTTGCCTGTTCTTAACCTTCATATAAAAAAATCATAAAGTACGTACTCTTATATCTGGTTTTCTGTTACTCTTCTTTAAGTTTAGGAGAGTCATCCATATTGTTGCTTGTACCAGTAACTTACTCTTTTGTTTGTTTGTTTGTTTGTTTGTTTTTTACTATGGCAGGTGGTATGAATATAAAGTATTTGGATATTATGATCACAGCTGCTACAAATAGTCTTGTACCTGCACTCATTTCTTTTGGGTATATCACCTACAAGCAGAATTGCTGGGTCACATGGTAGCCATTAACTTTTTGGGAAATAATGTAGTTAAAAATATTTTTGGTAGGTTATATATTGGTTAGGCCAGAATATGCTACAAATAAGCCTCACAGCTTATGGTTTAATTTATCAAGTCTCTTCTGGTTCCAACAAGCCTGCTGGAGGTCGGTCGCTCTCCAGGGCAGCTGTCTTTCCTGTGGTCACTCGGTGATCCAAACTGCCTCAGTCCTGTGGCTCTGCCATGTCAACATGAGGCCTCTTCAGAGAGTATGAAGTTCACACCTCTCCCTTCAATGCCTTGACCGGGAAGTGGCACATGTCACTTCCCACAGCCACTTAATCAGAACACATTCCTCCTAGTGACCTCGCCAAACTAGGAGGAATCTGGAAGGTACAGTATTGGTGAGTGTATATCTACCACACCTCACACACCTGGCAATACCTCTGTTCTAATGCCATGTGGAAATGAAAGTTTGCCCATGTGTTAAATTCTAGGTAGAAGGTAATTATTTTCCTTGGAATCTTGAAGTCATTTCTCTACTATCTTTTAGCTGCAGGTGTTGCTTTTAAGAAACCCACTGCTGTTGTGATTCTTTATGTCTCTTTGGAAGTTTTTAGGATTTTTCTCTATCCCTCATATTTGGACATTTTATAATGGTATGCCCTGGTGTGGGTATTTTACTTTTTTATTTTCCATTATTACATTTTTGTACTACTTTCTGGAAGATTTTCTCAACTTTACCTTTCAATTATTTATTGATTTTAAAAATTATTTCTACTTATATATTTGTAATTTGCATGACATTTTTTATTTACTTATTCTCTTTTTCTTGCAGCTGGTTGTTTTATGGATGTAATAACTATTAATAAACTTTTTAAAAAGTTTTCTTCTCTTGTATTGCCTCTCTTTTCTCTATGGTTTATTTTTCCCCCATTTATTTGTGGTTGCTTTTGGTTTTTAAATCTCTCATATTAGGGGATTTTCTTATACGAGTATGTCTGGAGATCTTTGGCTGTCTGTTTACATTTAGGTGTCAAGGAATAAAAAGTTGATTGGCAGCCCTTTGTACATGGGAAAGACTTATTGCCTAGTGGGCTTCTCTGTAGAGTGATGAGTTGGGATCCAGGCATTTCATTGGATGACTTCCATATATTGGTAGGGTCAGTATTGTCAGTATTGGCAGGTGTTTTCTACTGGGGATGGTCACTTTCTTCAAAGAAAAACTTGCCAGTCTCCTCCATGGGAAGTATAAGCTTGGAGTACCTTCATGGAACTAAGGGAATATTTCCCCCCTCAGAATGTGAACTTGCACTTAATTCTATTTCCGTCTCACTTCCTGGTGTCACTGAGTGCAGAACCCTGCTGGTTCAGCATCTCCAGAAAAGAAACATCTTGCTTCCTACAGGGGCAGGGGAAAGATACTCACCAGGCTGTGGGGCAAAGGGAAGGGTCTATAACTTATGCACACTTTCAACAATTCTTTGTTTTTTTCTCCACCCACCCCTTTCATCAGCATAAGCACCAGGGACCGTACATTTCTGACCTTGCCAAAGTTCTTTAGGGCAACTGATCTTGCTTCTTTTTGATTTTCTCTTCTTAGGTTTTTATTAGGCTTTTCGATTTTATTAGCTTTCTCTACTCCTCTTCTCTTGGCTTCCTGTCTTCCAAAATGCTGTTGACAGTTCTTGTCTGATGCCTCCTCTCTGGCGCTTTTTGTCCTTGGAGTTTACACCTTTATTAATTCCCTCACTGTCATTTTCAGTAAGTTGTAGAGGAAGTTTATATAAATACTTACTTTTAATTTTCCATGCATAATTTGAGTCAATTATTTGCTAAAGCTAAATATAATCATATTCCTTTTTCTAAAGTTTGTTCACCTACAGCACTAATTCTAACCTTATGTTAGCATGTAAAAATTTTATGATTTGACTCTTGGTAACTTTTATAATTTTAACCCAACAATTGAGCATACAGGGTTATTTGCTATTTTTCAAACATGTCTGCTCTTTCTCCTTTTCAACACCATGCATAGACTGTTCCAATTACTTGGAATCTACTTTTCTTCTTCCCATGAAACATCTACTCATTCTTCACTTCTCCTATGAAGCATTCTTTGACTCCTCCAGACCAAAGTCCTTCTTTTCCTGTGTTCATGTGGCACTGAATCCACTTGTATAAAATCAGTTCTGTTTCCCAATCTACAATGGAGAATTTAGATGTAGTATTTCTCAGTCCTGCAGTGAACTGCTGCACCTCTCAGCTCTCAAGGGCTAAGACTGTGTCTTCTTTAAATTTTTTTTAGCACTTGACAAAGTCCCTTTAATATCTTAGACATATATATCTCAATATGCATATAGCCAATAAGGAAAAGATAATACCAGACCCCTTGGGTGTTGTAAACAAAGGCACCAAAGTTCAAACTCCTCACTGGGAAGTAGGACTTCCAAGTCCTGATTTTCGCCTGACTTGAGTTTGCAGTATATAATCTAGCATAACTCACTCCTGTCTTCCTACTCCCATTTTGCTCCCTTGTGGAACAGGGATACCTCACAAATGTCATCATTTTTTGGAAAGAAGTTAAAAACCTACTTTGAACTTCAAAGCCTGGGCCAGCTCTAATAAAGTTATGAGCACCTCTGTTTCAAACTCTGTAGCTGAATTGTGCCAGGTAAAGTCCTTCTTCCATATGCCTGGATAGCAAGGACAGCCTCCTGGGGAAGGTCCTGCATCTAGGCATTGTAAGCTACCCACCACTGAGGCTGTGCTGTTCTCATTGGCAGTTTCCTCCTCCGGTAACTATCACCAATGCATTTTACAAGATGTGCCTGCTCTTGTTTGCTCAATACTGACCTCAGATGAGACTACATGCAAGTCCCACCCCACAGCTGTCTCACTTGGTAATCATGTCTCAGGCCAGGATTTGTTTTGTCAAAGATCCAGCTGTATGGAAAATCCCAACAATTGCAAATACTCAATAGAGTAGACTCCTCAGCTTTTTGTGGCTGAGACTTGCAGGTGGGAAAACCTGCTAAAGGATGCTCCCTCTCAGGGCACTGCATTTCAATACCCACGAGCCTTTCCAACAGTTGCCTGATTGGAGACTGTTCAGACAAACACATTTTCCTTCAGAGTGTTCCTTCAGGGCATCATCTTCGGAGCCAACCAGACATGGGATTCTGTTCTTTTTTGCTTTCCAACTTTGGCAGGTTACTTCACTGTTTTCAATGTTTGTGCTCCTATAAAATAGGTCTGGTTGTGAGAATCCAACGAGATCATATGTATAAAGAAACTGGCACATAGTAGGTATCCTCCTTTGGCATTTCTCTTAGAAAAAAAAATAGTGGAGTTCTCTCTAGTTTTTCTTCTTTTACCATTAACTTTTAAAAAATTGTCCGTCTTTTTCAGTTCTATTCACTGCATTGTCCTCGTTCATTCTCCTTTTTTCAGAGTGCACGTTTTTTAGTTTTGGTGGTGACTTTAAGAGCTTAAATTTAACAAATTCACTTACATTTTGGTCAGATCTCTTACATTTAGTTTGTTATTATTCCCCTCTTTTTCATTTCTATTTTTCTATTTTCTTTTTTGGCACTTTGTATTTCTCTTGGCTTGGTGGCTTTAAAGGTAATCCCAATCCCAAATAGAGTTAGAGAGTTGTTTTCTCAGGCATTTATCTTCATGGCTGCAAGGTAGAGAGAGCCAGCAAGGCCCACTTGCAGAGGGGCCGGTAGTTCAGAAGGGCAGTTGTTGGCAGTTGTGGTAGGGAGCTGTGATGGCTGCAAACGGAGTCACAGTCATTCAACACAAGAAGTGAAGAACCACAAGAGCTCATGAGACCTGGAATATTGCTGGAAACTGAACTACTCTTTCTAAGGGTATTTTCCTCTCCTCTCTCTTCCCTGCTCCTCCCTTCTGCTGTATCTGTTCTGTTCTCCTCTCATGCAGCACATGTCCTATGATGGCTACCCCAGGCCCCTACTTTACATGATTTTATTACAGCTAAGAAGTCAATAGCTCAGTTTTCCAAGTCCAAAAATTTCAAGGAAGGAAGCTAATTGGACCAGTTCTTCCTTTCTCACCTGTTCACATCCTGCCTACGGTTGGGTCGCCTTTATTCAGAGTCCACTCTGGTCCAACATGGCATTGCCAGGCAGCACCACTCACAACTCTGTGGCCTCCAGGGCCTGGCCCTTCCAGCTGGAGGGTAAGTCCCCTAGCAGATAATTCGACCAGAGTTTACAGCCCCAAATTGTAGTGAATGGGACACTGGATTTGATTTTTTTTAAATGTATAAATATTGGGATGCTGATTTTAAATGAGAAACTTCAAAAAATACAAATACTATATCAGAAAAAGACAATACCCTGTGATATTAAGTGTTTTGGGAAATTTCCCCTAGTGAAAATTTGCATATCTGAGTGATCACTCCCTTTTCTTTGGAAACTTTTCTTATGTGAAATCTGTCGGCAAATAATTCTGCTGTGGTATCTCCCAAATTAAAACATCTCACCTGCTAAGGAAGCTGCTAAGATACAGCATCACAGGTTGTCTCCCTAACTCATGTCAGGGGAGTGCCAAGGGGTCGAGCTACAACTGAGCAATGGCCCTATCCGAAGAGTTTGATGGGGAATGAGCCCTCAGGCATCACTGGCACACAGGTCCCACCGGAAGGCGTGGTCATGCTCGACAATGGAGCTCCTGAGGGACACAGACAGGAGGGATCTGGCCCACTATGCTAGGGGCCTGGCACTTAACCCTGTGTGACCAAGCCAAACTGTTGACACAAACATGAAATATGTTTGTCCAAAATTCTCTTCCCTCAGTTTGCACATGTCATGTTTCCAATCATGCCTCACATTCTCCTACATATATCTAGGAGAGAGAGAATAAAATCTCATGAGCTTTTCTGAGCTCTTCCCCTGCTGTCCCAGTTTGCTCAGCAATCCTCTTTCTGTCCATCCATGCCCCCACCTTGTTTTCTCCTCTTCCCCAGGCTCTCACTTCCCCTTGGACATGGTAAATCCATGTTCTCTGACTCCCCCAGCACGGCTTCAGAAGCAGCCTTTTAGGATATCTGACTAGGGAGTCCAGTCCCCATCAGGGTCCTCACTCTGAGAACACGGGACTTCAGCTTGCGAGGCCCAAGCTGATAGTGTTGGCTGCCACTGGACCTAACCCTAATTTCTCTTTTTTCTTGTCTCCCTGAGTACCTAACAACAAGTCCCTCAGGTTGAATAATAAGGATGCTCTACTCTCCTTCTTCTCTTTTATTTCTATTTTCTCAAACCCGGCTTTTGTAAAGGGTAAGTGACAAGGTCCAGGAATTTGGTTCTTAGTCCAACCATGAGAACTGGGACTTAAACCCTCATTACTTCTCCCCACCCATTTTCACTTATTAACCCTGAAACGTTACACTTTGCCTTCCTATCCAGTTCAGCAGGTTCTTTAAGAAACAGGTGTGCAAAGTACCTCCTAAACAGATGATAGAGAATTACTTCATTACATTTCAATTCATAGAAAATATAACTTACCCAAAGGAACAGAATTTCAACAAGCTAGGTGACAAATATCAGACAGAGAAGGGAGTTACTTATTGTTTTCAGCAACTTTTCTTCTTTTGGGCAAGAATCCTTTGAAAGAAATGGGTCAGTATCAAGCTCTTACTGAAAAAATTCCCAAAGACGGTGTTAGTGTTTTAGTCTGCTTTTTACTTAAAGAGCGTTTAATGAAAGACACACCCAAGCAGCACAAGACCAGAGCTTGGGAACCTCAGTCCATTCCAGAAACCAGAATTCCCTCATAACCACATAACGTGCTGCTATCAGGTTACCAGCTTGCTACAGTGCCTAATACAACAGCGAGTTCCGGGCACTGCCGTGGGGAGGCGCAGTGGGGGGGGGGGGGGGCGGTTACTCAGGCTGAGTGGTTGCAGTGCTCAGGAACTAGCGTGCACAGGCCAGTGCTCCACGTCAGTATTCAAACCCAGGCCAAGGATATCCAGGGTTAAACTTGCCAGGGTCTTTCCCCCCTCTCCGAGGTAGTATTGTATATCGGCTGTTGTTTCTGTGATACAAGGGTCAAGGAAAGGATAGCATTTAATTGCACTGCTGGTCTTGTTTTCATGCCTCTGAAATGTCTTTATTTCAGAATCCCCAAAATGCTTTCTGACAAGATCTCTGAATTTTCCTATGCAGTGGAAAAAATTGTTTGTTAACTTTCAATAACAGATTTAGGAAGGTGAGGATGTTGGCTTATCATTAAATTTAATCATTTTATATCAAATTTTAATACGTATCAATCTTGATCCTAATTCTTTATCCAGTCTGACCTGAAATCAGCCAGGCTTACTAGTAGAATTTATGGAGTTCGGCGGTCGTAGCCAGATGACGGGGATTCCACACATTTATGAAAGCGCTAGGTAAACGTGGAATGCTTAAAAGACAAGACCCAATTCTGCTCAGTGTGGTTGGTGGTGTTTCCAGTTGAACTTAGCTCAACAAGGTTCCTGGGAGTGAAGCCCACGCTGGGTCATTGGAACCTAGTAGAACTCTGGCACAGGCACGAGAAAAACCTGGCATTGGACTCCCTCCATCCGTTTTTCAGTTCTGGCCCACACCACACGCATTCCCTGACGCAGTCCTGCTCAGATCCGAGTTTCCACCTGCACAGCCTTGGTGGGCCCTCCTCTGACCCCAGATGGCCATGTCCCTGTGGCCTCTAATCCTGTGTCTTAAGCCTGATTACGACCCCAGTTCCTAGGTCCTTCCGTGTCACTTCAGGTCCTGGTTCGTCTCTTTCAGTGGCAAATTCCTTGGCCAAACGTTATCCATATGTCTTAGAGAAATAAAGAGGCAAGAGGTTAAATAGTCCTGTATAAGGATGATTTTAAAAGACTTTTCCTAAATAATGGAATGTCTTTTCTTCAAATTAACTTGTATGCAGCTGTCCACTACCTAAGGCAGACGAATGTGCACTGCGGAGGTGTTCCGCGCTGAGGAATCTCCGCAGACTCCTAGGCTCCTCCGCGCATAGAGTGGAAACACTAACTTGCAGGATTCTGAAAGGGAAGGGAAGCCAAACGTTTGCGGCTCATTTCAACAGCTGTTTCACTCAGTAATTACAGTTCTATTCCTATGACCTGCTTCTGAACCCAGCTTCCTGGATCCTATTCAGAGCAAGGGATGGAGGTGACCTATAGCACAGCTAGTTGCCCACTCCCTTCCTCAATTCCTTCTCCAAGTTTTCACCAACTTCCTGCTCTTGTAAATTCTGAGGGCCTCCAATCAAACAATCCAGATTCCAACTCCAGTTCTCTGCTTCTTTCCAGCTGTGTGTGAGGATCATTCGAACTCCCTAAAATTTGATTTCTTCCTGGGTCGATAGAGATAATAATACCTACGTTAGTTGTAGGAATGAAAACTAAAATAAGCTAACTACATAAATGAATTGTGTAAACTCTGCATTCTACATACTTTTTAAGTTATTATTAATACATACACTATGCTAGAGTGCTGGAGACAAGAGCTCTATAACCGAGGAAGTTTGGTTAGACTGTAATCATCATCTTAAAAGCTTAATGGCTCTGGAGGCACACATAAAGGATACAAATTTAGGAGGAAAATGGTCTGGCTTGTTTTTCAGCATCCTCCCAGTGCGATGGATGCAGTGTTGACCTATAACCTATGGTCATGAATCTCAGCACGTGCCAGGAGGAAATTTAGGGAAGATGCACACCTCCAGAGATAATGTGCTAAAGAGCAGAGGATAGCCACTAAACTTAGGTCTCTAACAACAATGGGGAAACAGTGAGTTTCTGAACAACCACTACCTCAGATTCAGCCAAGCACCTATGTGAGGTCACAGACACAGCAAGGCAAACTTCATCATCCCTCCGGGGTCAGCAGTGTGAAAGTTGCCACAGAGTCCATGACTGTTTCAATGAATTTAAGCAGAAACTCTTAAGATCTTGGAGAGAAGGGTGCTGAGGGCCAGAAGTAACAAAAGGGGCATCAATTTGGACAGTGACCTAAGACAGAGCACTGCTGGCATCACTCATACATTATTAGAATATTCAAAGAAAAAAGAAAAGTATTTAGAGATTATTTGGTGCAGAAGTTAGAAACCCATGACCTCTATGTTACCTTACTTTTCTCAAGGTCACAGCAGACACCACCCATCAAGACTCTTTAATTATCCTTATCCATAAAATAGGAAAATGATGACATAATTTATGTAAATCACTTAGGACAGCAACTTTCACAGAATACTAAAAAAATTTGTATATTCCCACTGAGCCATATTAACACTTATTCACTTAGCCATGATACCATCTCGGAATTTCTTTCACCTCAGCATGACAGGAAAATATTTCCAAGATGCAAGAGGAAACTCATGAGCCATTTCTGATCTAACTCAACACCCACTCCCACCCTTGCCCCCCCACCACTTTGTGACGAAGGAGAGTGAAACTGAGGGAGAAGGAGGGGCTGCCTGCTCGGAACTGTGCTGTCTTTGAAGACTTATCGCCACCGGACACACGGAGCATAACATCTACTTCTCCACAGTGTCATGGACAGTATCCCATCTCCCTTTTAAAAAGTCCTTGAAAGGCAGAGGTGCTGTCTTCTAACATTTGAGTAAACTCACTCCTAATGCCAAAGTCACTGACACCTAGTCAAGTTACCGTGACAGGAGGTGGAGGGAGGCTCTGGTTCGGCAGAGAGTGATATTAAGAAAAGAGAACCACGGGGCTTTAGAGGTGAAGAAAAGAAGAATGACATAGCAGACTGTGTGAGTAGTCAGTGACAAGACAGACTCCCTAAGCCCGAACAGTGACTGCCATAACATTCATCATGCAAAGTTGGCAACAATAGCTGGCTCGACCCTTATATTTTTAACTTCTTAATTTGCTGTGCTTCTTGATGATTCCAAGTAGTTGTACAGCCCAGGGACTGCGGCAAGTCTCCTGTAGGAGAGACTGTGAGTCACTGCTCGGAGGTTCCCCGTGTGCGGCTGCCTGGACTCAGGCCATTCTTTCTCCTCCCCCAACCTCCTCCTCAGATGGCTTGTTAATTCCCTTTGCTTGGTCCACTCCCTGCCTGTCTCAGCTCACAATTGCTTCACCTTCCCCAGGCTGCCATTATCTGCTTCCACTGGCCCTTTGGGCATCCCCACCCCTCCCCGCCCTGCATGGTTCTTCTCCTCAGGAGCCTCTTTCTCTGCTCTCAGTCCCACTGCCCTTTCCTAATCCATTTCTTTCCACCCTCTGCGTTCATTTCCTGAGTTCCACCCTTCCTTATTCATCCCGGTTTTCATCTTTTATATTTATTTCTCTATCCACTTTTCCCTTTTTAAATATCATAATGCTGAGGTTTAAATTCAAAGGAAAGTGTCTTTTTCCCTGTTGAGCAAATCTTTTCAAGGGTTGGCATTTCTCTTCATGCTCTACCTTCAAATGACTCATTCTTTTGCCTACTGTTAAACTTTCTTCAATATCATGTAGTTATAAAGTCTGATCTAATTTTTCTTTGTACCAGAAGGGGCAGGAGGATAGATGGACAAAAGCACACACATCTAAAAAATGTTCTACTGGATGATCACTAGCATCCCCACAAGCTTTGAAGTTCTGGAAGCTGCGTGTAATTTCATCATTTGAATTCATAGCTCTCTATATTACTTCTAAGAATACAAGTATATTTACTCCTTTATGTATAGAAACCCTGGTTAGGAGCAGACAGAGGGGTTCCCTAATGAAATTGTTGGGCAAATTATTTTTTATTTACTAAATGCAGGAAAGTAATGGGATGGGGATAAAGAGGAGTGGATATAGTATAATATGTCTCTCAATCTCTCTCTCTGCCATAACTCTCCCTCTCCTATCAGTCTGAAAAATGAGGGGTTGAAAGTTGACCAGCATAATCTGGCTTCCAAAGATTGAGTTACATTGGGCCTTTTGGTAGCACACTGTTATTACCAGAGAGGGCCCTTTAAAAATTGTGAAGTGGCAGTTTGTTTTCTCTGCCTTATCAACTTGACCTCATAGTTTCATAGGTCTCCCCAAGTTGCAGGTCCTGGGACAAACTAAATGTCATGATTCATATTTCAAGGGTCTGTGCCCCATGTACATGAAGTGGGACCTCAGCCTCCCCAGGTATTTTGGGCATTTCTAGGGCTACCTCACATGTGTTCACACCTAGTTCTGACAGCCGCCCATTCCAGCCCCTCATAGGTACTGGCCACTGAATCAGGTACCTTGCCACATCCCCGGCCCCTTGTGAGAATCCCTCCATGAGCTCCAGTTCCCTCCCCTCTGTGGAGCACTACTTCCTGGGGCTCCCAAAACTAAAACCCTGAAGGTGCTAATATGACAGCCGGTTTCTCTGGGTCCTGGTTGCACTGGGGTGTTTTGTGTTCCCCGAAGGTAAGGTGGAAGTCTCTGGGATGCATCGTGTCTGTTGCCCAGCCTCGAAGCCTCTCTGTGCGAGTGTGGCATGCTTTGTGGGGCTCAGAGAAGGAACACAGTGCTTCACTATCTCAGTCCCCTGCCTGCCCCCGATGACCCTCACACACACAGTGCTCTATCGAGCCCTCCCTTCCCCTTTCACCAACACCCTCCTTCTGAAAACCCGCACATTTATGGCTTTGATCGTGGTCATGGTTTCATGGGTGTATATTTATCCCCAAACTCATTGAGCTGTGTACATTAAATACGTACAGGTTTTTACATGTCAACCATATTTCAATATAGCAATTTAAATATTAGCCCAATCAACTCACAGATAGGCCAAACCATCTGTTTTTTTCTGAAAGTGACATGAATGTGTTCTTTAAAGTTGTAAAAGTAGCTGATAGAAGAACTAAAAGAATTAATAACACTATTTATAAGTTATGATAATAGGAGCATAAGTCTATTATTATAATCTAACCCTATTATAATCCTGTACAATCAGGAGGATAAGAGGAGGGAAAGAGAATCTATCACTCCCAGGGCTACCTACCTCTCTTCCTCTGGCCCTCACTTGGTTCCTGTTTTCTTGCCTTCCCCCCTCTCCCACCCCAATCAAAATGCTGGGTTCCTGAGGGTTTGCTGGAAAGCAACTGTGCATTCCAAAACAACAACTGTTTTGAGGGTGGTCACCACTATGAGGCCCACAGACTGAACCAAGCTTGTTAGATGGGACAGCTGGCAGTATTGGAGGGATCTGTTTCCACAAATGGTTGGGGGCAGAAGTCAGAATCACAAGAAGGGTTTTTTTTCTGAAATTGCACCTTTTCATTTTTGATGAAACTTTGGGAAGATAGGTCTATGAAAGTGTGCACATAACAATGCCTATGAGGCTGAGCGTGAGGTTAGGAATTTTGAACCTGGAATTCAGACAAACTAGCCAGTAAATATAAGTTCAAAATCAAGATCTTTCCAGACATGTAAGGGCATCCTTGCTTGAGATTGTTTAGGCACGCATGTTAGGAAAAAATGAAAAAGAAAACCAAGGAAGAGGAAGCACGAGGTTCAGGAAACAGAGGCTTCAACTCAAGAACGTAGTAAAAGGGAGGTCACCTGTCTGTCGTGAAACCAGAGGATGTACTGCTCAGAGGGGCAGCCCTGCAATCAACAGCATAACTGAGGGGTAGAAAAAATGGAAGGAAATCATAAGAGCACATTATTCTTTTGTCAATTAGAAAACAAAAAACAAAAAAAAGCAAAGGCCATTAGAAATTCCAGAAAGAAAACCCCCAAAAATCTAGGCAAGAAGGTCTTGCCCAAACATGACAAAAATAATATAGCTCTGATTTTTTCTGATTCTTTTCATTTTATTTTTTTTCACATTTCTTAATTGTTGTTCAAGTACAGTTGTCTCTATTTTCCCCCCACTACTCCCCTCCACCCCAGCCAACCCCACTTCCTACCCTTGATCCTACCTGGCTTTGGTTTTAAACATTTGATAATGTGTAAAAAAAGAATGCTTTTGGCTTTGAGTGCTAAAAGTATTTCCCCTACACAGCCCCGATGACTTGCTGAGAAGAAAATACAAGCCCAGTACACTTCTTAGTTCAACAGTGAACCATATTTACTCACTCACAGTATATATGTTGTGTATTCAATTTTGTCCTTTATTTTTTAAATTATTTTATTTATTTTTGTTGTGGACACTACTACAAATTTACACCCCACTCCTTTGCCCACTTCTACCCAGCCCCTGACCCCCTTCCCTCTGGCCATCACCACACAGTTGTCTGTGTCTGTGGGTCATGCACGTATGTTCTCTCACTAACCCCTTCCCCTTCTTTCATTCCATCCTCCCTCCCCCTCCCATCTGACAGCTGTCTGTCTGCTCCATGTATCCATGCCTCTGCTTCTATTTTGTTCATCAGTTTATTTTGCTCATTAGGTTCTACATATAAGTGAGATCTACATATAAGTGAGATCATATTAGGTTCTACATATAAGTAGAGATCATATGGTATTTGTCTTTCTCCAACTGGTTTATTTCACTTAGCAGGTCCATCCATGGGTAAGATTTCCTTCATTTTTATGTCTGCGTAGCCTTCCATTGTGTAACAAAGCACACATGACTGGCACCAGAAGCATAAATAAATGTTAACTGCTTTGATAATGCAAAGATTATGTCTATAGTTGTAGCTTTTTCTAAGAGAAATGCATTGAAATGTTGACTAAGGTGGATGGAGGATGAAATAGTAATATATAAAGTTGCAAAGGTAGACAACAGAAGAACCGAAAGGAGTGATATAATTATTAAAGATCAAGAGGATAAAAGGGGAGAAAAGGTGAAGGATAATATAAAAGAGTTAAATTGTCATTTTAAGAGTAAATTGGTTTCATTTAGATTTGATAGATCAAGAAATAGAAATTCATGCCTATTACCCAGGATGATGCTGTTGGAGTTGTTGCCTCTGGGGCATGGCATCGGTGGGGGAGGGTAGGTTGGAAAAAGTATAGAAAAAGATTGCTTTAAAACACTTCTCTATTTTTTTTAAAACCATACTTATTCTCATTGTATGATGAGACACCAGCCCACACTGTCTGCAGTGTTATGGATGAGACAAGACAAATTCACACAGACTACTGAGTCCTGTGGAGAAAAAGGGATGGCACAGCTACTCTCTCAAGGGAAGAATGCCCCAACCCTTGCCTTGACAAGCTTTTATTGGGTTCAATTTGCACCAGAATACAAGGTGTATACATAAAACTCATCAATCATTGTCAGGCAAAAATGATTAAACAATAGATAACATTCAAAGAACTCTGAGGGCTTATTCTGAGTCAGGGTCAGATAGCTAAAGGGCCATAAAACTTTGGGGAACAAACTCATTTCCAGCTTGGACCCTTCTCATTTAAATTAAAGGTATTAGCAAAGTAGGTGCCATAGGATTTTTGCATTCTTTCTTAGGCCTGATCGCCCCAGGGAACCCGCCCTTTCCAGCACAGGGCCACACCCACCTCCAGCATTGTTTCAGGCTTAAGGCATTGCTTCAGGCTTAAGTCAGGCAGCAGAAGTAAGGCAGTCAAGAGATTAGAAGACTTCTGGCAGACAGAATGAGGACTCAGGCTATGTCAAAGCCGAGGGGCAAGGGTCCATCACCCCCTTTTTCTATAGCCCCCCAAGTCCTTCCCTGAGGGCCCCTTCATGACTTTGCCTGTCTTAAGTCATCCCTCCTTTGAGAAATCTTACCCATCATTAGCTAACCAGTCATCCACCTGGGGCCAAACAAGGTGAAATAAAGGGGGCAGAGGTGGAGCCCCTGCAAAGAAGATAAGCTTTGTCTCATAAGTGGCTTATGGACCCAAGGTCTTTTTACTCTGCCTTAGCCATGGGGGATTACAGTTTCTGAAACCAGTCAGGGCAGTTCCCAACAATTGTAATCAAACATGCAATTAAAATTAAGTCACACCTCACTTTGGGTGTCTGTGCCTATTCAGGACAGATCACACTCAGCAGCCACCAGGGATTTGTGTGTGTGTGTTTGTACATTTACCACATCCAACATGTTTGTTTTCTTTCTTTTGCTGCCATTTCTCTGGTAATAAAATGGCTGAGGTGGTGGTACTGAAATTTCATTTCCTAGAAAATAAACATGACCATTTTCCAACTTGGATTGTATGACCAACTAGAAAAGCAATTTATGCCCTAGGTCCGGTGTGTCCAGAATTAGACACAAGGGCCAGGAAGAATCCCCCCAAATGCCCACACATTTTCATTTTCTTTTCTTGGGTGATGACACCGAGAATGTTCCATTTTCACAGATGGCCTGCTTGCTGAAATATGGATGGAAAACTGTAAAGAGCAAATTGAAACTTATTTACCTGTGTTTATCTGTGTGGTGTACCCTTGCAGCTCTGTCCATCTGGAAGAGAATCTAGGAGCCAGCAGTGTTGGCTTCCCTCTTCTCAGGGTGTCCATCAGGGTTGGTCTTCCTGATCCCAGGGACCAACTTAGAGGAGAGTGAGGTGAGACTCTCACACTGGTTAGTGAGTGCTGGCTTCATTGTAGGTGCCCAGAAACCATCCAGGATCATCAGAAAGCCCAACTTCAGTTACTGAAGTTCACATATGATCACATTGCATAACACCCCCTGTTGGTATGTCCACAACCTATGTCTGACAGCCACCTAGTCCATTCATTCGAAGCAATCAGGTGAACTGTGGACATAGGCACAGCCTTCTGGAGCCAAAGGATAGGAAGAAGGCAGGCAGACACTTTCCAAAATTCTGAAACATAAGTCATTAATACCCTCGAAGCTCCAAAGTGTCAACATTGCTTCTACAAATCCTTAATTTCTTCTAAGGAAATCATTTCTACACTTAGTTAATATTTCACAAACCACAGAATGAGAAACACAGGATTAAATAACCTGATCTTATACCCTTTGAAGCCATTGCAAACTTCTGGGCCACCTCTCATTGATGTATACCTGTTGACCAAAAAACTTAGAACACAGTAGTCTGCATTTTATATCAAACAATGTCAGATCTTGATAGTTAAACTCATTCTTTGAGGAGAGGAGAAATAAGAAACAAGGTATTTAAGAATCTAGATAAAACAAATTGAGAAAAACAACTATAGAGTCATAGATACAAATAGGAATCCAGTTTCTAAATATTAAATAGAATTGGAACTAAAAAATAGTATCTGACTATGGAACATGCCAGGGTCAGGGGAAAAGTGAGAGAACATATGGTCCGGAGGCCACTCAGAGGAGCAGCAGCCAGGTGAGAGCTGGGCAGAGAGCAGGGCGTGCTGGAACAGCAAGAGGAGGGCAGTCTGCTTCAGTTGCTCCTCCTCAGCCACATGGCACCTGGCCATGGCACTGGAATACCCTCCCCCACATTTTGTTTGCAAGTGCAATTCATGTTCCCCTAGAGAATGCCACTCTAAGGTAGCAAGGGCCACTGTGTGATGTAGACACAGGGTGTCCAACCTTTTGGCATCTCTGGGCCACACTGGAAGAAGACTTGTATTGAGCCACACATTAAATACGCCAACACTAATGAAAACTGGTAAGCAAAAAAAAAAAAAAAGATTTAATTTATGATTTTGTGTTGCACCACATTCATAGCCATCCTGAGCCACATGTGGCCCACAGGCCATGGGTTGGACACCCCCTTTAGAATATTCAGGTGCCAGAAAAGTTCCTCCCTAGCATTTCTGGGAAATGTCTTTAACAGCTCCCACTGAGCAACACGATTCTGCTCCTTGTCATTGACTAGATGCTAGGGCCTGTCCTCCAGGCATGTCCCATCACCACGGGGCCTGTGAGTGCCCACTGCACCACCAGGATCTCTCTTGGGTTATGAGCATTGCTACAGAAACCCGCCACAGCTGGATTCTCTGCCACCACCAGAGAAGGAGCTGGCCTTGTGTCTTAGTCCGTTTGGCTGCTATAACAGAAACCATAGACTTAGTGGCTTACAAACAACATTTATTTCTCATGGATCTGGAGGTTGGGAAGTCCAGGATCAAGGCACTGGCAGACTGATTGTCTGGTGAGGGCTGACTTCCTAGTCCAAGATGGCCATCTTTTTGCTGTATCCTCACATGGCCAAAGGGACAAGACAGCTCCCTGAAGTCTCTTTTATAAAGTTACTAATCCCCATTCATGAGGGCACTGCTCTTATGACCCAATTACCTCCCAAAAGCCCGCCTCCACACAACATCACATTAAGGACTAGATTTCAGCATATGAATTTGGGTGGGGAGGGACACAAACATCCAGTCTATAGGACCTGGTCATTCTGAGGCTGCCGTGTGACAAGGCACACGTCCTCGACTTGCCCCCTTGCCAAGCCGTCTGATATTCCAAGTATCTTACCAGTACTTTACGCTTGGATTCCCCTCATCTCTGCATTGGCTGAGGGTTTTTTTCTGGACAGAGCTTGTGTGCCTGATTTCAGCCTAAATTTTTCACAGGTCTATGCTTTGGACTCATTGAGAACAGTGATAGAGTGTTATGTATCATTAGATTCCCCCCAGAGTGCTCAACAAGGAATGATTTTGTAGTTGAGTAAAGTGAAGCAATCATATTTTGCCCCATTGTTATATCTTGTTTTCATTACAGGGACTAAGATCTCATGGAGCTAATTAAAGCAAGATCTCCAATGGTTACCCCAGTGACTTTTTTTTTTAAGTCTCTACACTGACTCTAGAACTGTCTTCAGTAGGGTTGAACTTTACTGTGAGAATACAGGATGGAGAGCTAAGGAGAGCATGTCGCCAGAAATGTCTTCTTTCCAGTCTTTAAATACAGGGTGGGGCAAAAACATGTTTACAGTTTTGAGTATGCCAAACACACATTTATTTTTTAAAAAAGATTTGATTTATTTATTTTTAGAGAGAGGGAAAGGGAAGGAGAAAGAGAGGGAGAGAAACATCAATTGGTTGCCTCTCACACACCCCCAAATGGGGACCTGGCCTGCAACTCAGGCCTGTGCCCTGACAGGGAATCGAGCCAGCGACCTTTCCGTCCACCTCTGAGACACACTAGTTGGGGCACACACAGTTTATTTTTGTATTACTATTTATTAATTACTACGTCGTTTTCCATATGAACAACTGTAAACCTACTTTTGCTCCATCCTATATATTCCTATCAACGTTTCAAGTACAGGGGATGTAATAGGAAGAGTAAATATGTACCTTTTTTGATGGAATCAAAAAACAAGAAAAAATTAATTCAACTGGTCATTGAACCAAAAGGATTAAAATTAATCATCATGAGAAAAACCAATATAAGTTTCTGACTCAGCCTCCAAAACCAATCATTAAAATATAAAAATGTTGTGTAAAGGGATATGTGGGGTAGGAAATCTGATTCTACTCAAGCACAAAACTTATAAATTGAGCAGGAAAGTTTAGTCTATATTGCAATGACACAACACCCCAAAATCTTGTGCGTAAAGCACCAAAAGCTTTTTACTCAAGCAAATTGTTCTGTGCATCCAGGCAATCTGCCAGGGCATCTGTCCTCTGGGTGTTGACTCAGCATCCCAGCTTGATTCAATCCACGACACTTCCTAATCAACACATGTGTTGACAATGGTCGTAATGGGAAAAAATGGGTTGGAAAGCTGAGAATGAGTACTTAAATGCCTCAGCCCTGAATTGATACATGAGATCTCTGCCCATTTTCCATTGGCCACAGCTGGTCACATGACCACAGCTAACTTCAAGGAGTGGTGACATGTATACTTCCCATGTGTCTGGAGAATAGAGCAGAATTGGCAATTGATTACCAGAACTATCATTAATTTTCCCATTACACAAATTTTAGTGGGAAGTAAATTAATTGTAAATCCCCAAATTCATAAGGCTGTTAGAAACTTGTAACTGTGAGGGTACATTAACAGAAGTAAAATCTCAGAATGACAGAGCTAATACTAGTGCTATTTCCTTTCCCTGGACAGAATATTCATTGAGTGTTATGAACACACTCTAAGGGAGTCTAGTTAAAGGGAAGGACCATATTTAAGGGGCCTTCTGGAGGTGTTCATAGGAGAAGAACTAAATGCTCTTCTCCTATGAGTGAGTGATCAATAACACTTTGTGTTTATACTAGGGAAGTCTGAGGACAAAATAGCCGTATATTCTCAAATATATGAATATTTGACTTGCTTGAAGGAGCTGTGGGTGGTAATTTACAGGGAAAACATAGCAGCGATATTCACAATTGTCAAGATCTTGAAATAGCCCCAGTGCCCCGTAGTAGGTGAGTGGATAAGAAAGTTGTGGTACATTTACACAATGGAACACTCTGTGGCCATAAAAAAGAAGGAACTGACAGCATGGATGGACCTAGCGATTACTATGCTAAGTGAAATGAGCCAGTCAGAGAAAGACAAATATCTTGTTATCTCACTTATATGTGGAATCTAATAAATAAGATAAACTGAGGAACAAAATAGAAACAGAGGCATGGATACATGCAAGAGACTGACAGCTGTCTGAGGGGAGAGGGGAGAACTGGTTGTAAGAAGGTGAAGGGGTTAGCCAAAGAGCATAGAAACATAACCCATGGACACAGACAACAGAGTGGTGATGACGAGAGGGAAGGGGAGCAGGGACTGGGTGGAGGTTGGAGGGTGGAGGGTGAGAAATAGGGACATCTGTTATAGTGTCAACAATCAAAATAAAGAAAAAAAGATTCTTCGGCATTAAAACTATATGGATTGCCCCAGTGTGAGGGGAGTTCCTTCTCAAGGATGGGTCTAAACATGGGCTGAACTTCCTCTTCAGCACAAAGTTTGGAAAAAAAGGAGAATCATCATATGCCTCATTGGACTAGATGACCCTTAGAGATGCTTCCCACTCCACATTTGATAATTGGATGGTTGCTAAATTGCCCATAAGTCCCATCTGAGTGATGACCCCAGGACTTCCCAAACTGCCAGCACTTGCTTGGACTTCCTTCCAGGACATTGGAGCCATACGTTGCTGAGATTTGGCTACACAAATAAGACACCGATGACATATCCCAAAGGTGAAGAGGATGGGGTGTGGTTCTGAGCCCTGGGTTGCTGCACTTCATCCAGATTTATGTTCACAAGACAGCCTCAAGTCATTCCAGAGCTAGCTGTGGAGACACACGAGAAGCCACGCACCCTATTGTCTTCTTGTAATGAATCTGGGCTGAACTAATGAAAACCAAATTTGATTTAAACAAAAAAAAATCAAGAAAGTCTTGTTAAGCAGTGCCTTTTTATGTTGTTATATCCTTGAGTGAATATCTTCACAACTGAGTTGGAGATTCCATCAAACAGGGATTAGAACTTCTTCGCCAGCTCCTGGGGGGTATCCCAGCCGGTGTGTACATGCCGGTCCAGAGCCGCCCTGCTCCGCCACCAGGGGTTAACGGCGTTCTTCACTCAGTGCCCTTTTCTGACATCCTCCTGATGACACACAAACGCACTCACTTTACACTTTTTTTTTTTAATTCATGAGTTGCACTTTCTTGGTTGCTATGGCTTCAAGTTGTTGATCCTGGATTCAGTCAGGTTTTTATTCCTTTTTGTCATTTTTTCCCATGAACTAATAAGCCACAGTGGAGTTAGAAGTGTGAGTAAATGTGAGCCTTACACAAAGCATTTTTAGATTCTATTGCCATTCCCTTCTTACCCTTCATCATTTAGAGTTGTTAACACAAGAAAATGAAAATGTTCAGCATCCTCTTCTCCCCCCTCCTCTTCCCTCCTATTTCCCAAGCTTCAGGGGACCTCAGCCATTTCCCATCAGGACTGTTTGCAAAGGAACACATGTCCTCAATTACCAGGATGAGAAACTGAAGACACCTTTTGGGTTGGTGATGGATGACTGGTTGGCCCTGCCTTCTGTTGGATATGCACCATGGATGCCATGGTGGGAATGGCTTAGCAGAGTAACATTTTTCTCTCCTGTGGTTCAGGCGGCTTTTGTTGTGGGCCATGGACCCAGTGCTTCGTGAGTGTGAGCCCAGGCTCAGTTTGGGTGTGAGCCACTCCACAGGAGAATCCAAGCTCACAGCTCCTCTCATGGGGAAAAAGATCTCAAACTGAATCAAGAGGAGAAGTGCCTCAAGAGAAGAGTAACCCTTTCTATGGCAAGAGAGTAGGTTCTAGAGTAAGACTGCCTGGATCACTTCTTGCATTTCTTACTTGCATTACTTACTTACCAGTTACATGACTTTTTCCCAAGCTGTGTAACTTCTGTCAGCCTTCCTTTTATCATCTGGAAAAGGAGATAGAAAATAACAGTCCCTATCTCATGGAGTTGTCATGAGGGTTAAATGAGATAACACAGGAAGAGGACTTAGCTCACTGTATGGCATTGATGAAGTGCTCAGTAAGGGTTAGCAGTTGTACTAGTCAAGAACCTTTTGCTAGCAGTGGAATAAAAAACAGCTAAAACAACGTCAGTACAGAAAGGCATTTATTGACTCATATAAGGCACGCACGTACCATGGGCTCAAGCAGTGTCAGTGGGACTAAGTCTTCGCTCCTCCTCTTCATTCTGCTGTTGCAGTAATCAGTCTCTCAGATGAACCCCAGTGATCCCTGCCTTCTGGTAAGACCCTTTGTGGCCTGCTCCCACTTATGCCAGAGCTGGTCTGTGTTACCAGTAGAATAAGGCAGAAGAGACAGTAAGTTGCTTCTAAGTTTAGGTTATAAAAGACACTGTGGCTTTCCTATTAGTATCTCTCTCTCTCTCCTCTCCCACCCCCACCCTGCCTTCCTCCCATCATTCACTCTGGGGGAATCCAGCTACTATGTGTGGACACTAGGGAGAGGCCCACATTGTAATGAATTGAAGTCTCCTGACCATCACCACATGAGCAGGCCATTTGGGAAGTGGAGCCTCTGGCACCAGTCCAGCCTTCAGGTGACTGAAGCCCCTGATGACAATGTGACTGCAACCTCATGAGAGATCCTGAGCCACAGCTATCCATCCAAGCCACTCCTGGATGCCTGGCCCTCAGGAACTCAGTGGGATGATACTTGTTATGTTAAGCTGCTAAATTTGGTAATTTTTAATGTGGCAATAGATACTTAATACAACTGTTTACTTTGATGACTTCACTTGCAGATAGGCCTATAAGCAGTGTTGGGCTTATACTATCCTCTCAGTTGGAAATCCTAGTAGTTTCCCTTTCTCCAAAATGACAACAAACTCGCTAAGCTAAGTTTCATTGGATAGACTGGGCTAAGTTTCCTTCCCTTGACTAAAACTTTCCAAAAGGTTAAAAAAACCGTGCTATTACCACAAAAAAGAGAATTTTCTTGGGAGCAAAAACAATAGATGTCTACTTTTGTTATTATTACTAATCACAATACAATTATTTATCTTATGTAGGCAAATATGTTGGCAGTAATAACATTAGGTAAATCCTATTGCTGTGTGTCAACAGATACTGTTCTAAGAATTTTACATTTCACTCATTTAACCTTTACTACAAACCTAGGAAAAGGCTACGATTGTTCTCTTATTTTATGAGGAGAAGAGCCACAGAAAGTTTCAGCAACTTTCCCAAAGTCACACAGCTAGTTCAGTGGTCAAGCTGGGATTTGAACCAAGACCGCTCAGTTCTAGGATTCAGGGTCATAAACCGCTCGGCTAACACAGCGGCACCATGGAGTATCACGACCTAGTTAAGCTCAGTAACACAACTATCTTGATCCCACACTACAAACTAACTCTTAATTTAACACTGGACTATTCCATTATCAAATACAAGTAATACTGTTAATATGAGTAACAAGAGTAACTTCTCCCTGCATGAACTTTTATCAGAACAAATAAATTACTCATAATTAACAGCAAAATAAATTTAACTTATTAATAAACCATTTACATAATAACTTGGTAGCCCAACACAGGCATGCATTGAAGGAAAGATTTTTAAAAGTTAAGTTTTGATTTCAGGTATTTTGTCCTCTTAGGTCAAAGTTTTAAATGTACAACATGTATCTCCGCTGAAATAGACAGAGAGAGGATGCAGCCTTAACCCTGAAATACAAGACACAGTTAATACCTGATCACAGGTGGGCAGAGGATGTAGAAACACTTTCCCGAGAGGTACATTTAGTGTTCTGCTGCAAGTACCTCCTGACTGATAAACCATTCATACAAAGGCCCCCCTCGTGTCCAATTCTTATACCATTGAGAGAAAGAAAAAATAAACATTGACAAAGGAAGAGTCTTTTTGTGATGGATTGGCTAGAGAGGTGAGTGTGGGAAATGTCACTGGGATGAACCAATTTAGGTGCATATCTGTCCCCAACATTTTATTTGTTTCAGTTAATAGTTTGACAATATTCTCCACCTGCCCACGATAGCAGGAAATTTGGTGTATCCATCTGAAACCCACAAGCTGAACAGTACAGGAACCTAAGGGGCTTGTTGGTTCAGCTTTCAAGCTCCAGGCTGGCTGTGTTGCTGACGCCCTGGGGTGGTGTTCAGGGTTCATTGCACTCTTGTCCAGTGTGGTGACGGGGCCCTTGTGAGCCTTGTGCCAGATCTGGATACACCTTGGCCTTCAAAGCTTAGGTTCTTTGTGGTTTAGGCAGAGGATCAGCTATTGCTTCCCAAACACAGGGTGGCTGGTCTGGGATAAGAAGTAAGATTGTAACTACAGCTATACTTGGACTGGAGCAAGCTTTTCCCACAATACAGTACCCCGGTTCAGTGGTCCAGACTCCTCCTTCCTGCACGGGTCACTGTCCTTTGGAGCTCTTGGTGTCCCAGGGAGCCTCTGTCAGGACCATCTCAGTCCACCAGAGAGGCTTCAATCCTGCTGCTCTCCAAGAGCGTCCCAATGGTCCTGAGACAGGAGCGCAGTACACCCTTTCCCCCGGAGAATGGCCGACTCTGCTTGACAGAGACCTTTCGAGCATTACAGGGAAACATTGCCGGGGATCTGTCCCAGCGTGACTTCCTGCAATTCCTAGACTCCAAAGTTGGTGGCATCTTTTCTTGCTAAAGATGTATTCAAGTTATGCTTCACTGGACATTCTGCTAGAAAAACACCACAACTTCTCTGTATATCAGATGGAGCCAGGTCTTCTGCCCTAAGAAGATCAATGTAGTTAGAGAAGTGGAGAAGCAATTCCCCAAAGAGAGGGGCGTTGCGATCCCAGACAGACAGAGTGCTGCCGGGCAGATGGAGGGAAGGTGACCAATGGTTTAGAAGTGTGTCTGTCATTTGCTGGCTCTGAGCTTGTGAGAGGGGCAAAACCATCTTTTCAACTCCAGTTGGTCCTCTTTTCACTGTTGAAAATTAGGCATTGCCCACCATGGATGACATTTTTTATGGAAAAATTAATTTTGAGCTAAATAAAATTTGAGACAACTATTTGGATTCAGAGTTTGGAGGAAAGTGGGGAGTTATTAAGCAGATGGTGTCACTGAGTCAAGATCTCAAAACTGTTAAGTACTCAGTCTCTACACTGAATTCCATTGGGAACAGAGGGCGTCAGTTGTCAGTTAAATGTGCAGTTCTAGGTCATTTACACAGGGGCAGGGTTATCTCAGAAATAAGAAGGCATCAAGTGAAGCACCAGGAAATGCCTTTTTTTTTTTTTTTTGATGACCAGAGCTGCAAGGAAAGAACTCATCACCTCTTCTGTCCTCTCTGCCCTCCCCACTTCCCTTCTTTGAGTGAACAAGTTGCTGGGGATTAAGAATGTTTGGCAAAAGCATTTCCCTTCGGAGCAAGGGGAAATTAATTTGGGGGTGGTATGAAAAGACAGTGGGAGTCGTGAGCATGAAGCCAGGTGCTGATGATTTCCCTGCAAACAGGAGAATTTCTAATTAAAAGCTGGCAGCCCTGCCAAATGGCTTGCACCTTGTGGGAAAGCAAGGACTGAGCGATCGGTCGGGTGGGATGAGGAGACCTGATGTAATCGCATGCCTTTGAACTCAAATCCTTTCCTGTGGGTACACGATGTCCTGGGATATGCTGCTCTGTTCCTAATAAATTTCACCAGGCGGAGACGCAGACGAACCACCTAACAGAAGTCTTCAGATGACAAGAGTTGCTGCAAGTCAGGAAACAGGTCTGATTTCCCACTTAAGTAGGTTGGTCTGCTCAGCAGGGCTCCCAAGTCCGCGTTGCAAAGTTATCT
The DNA here is from genome assembly GCF_004126475.2 of Phyllostomus discolor. Classification (NCBI taxonomy): domain Eukaryota; kingdom Metazoa; phylum Chordata; class Mammalia; order Chiroptera; family Phyllostomidae; genus Phyllostomus; species Phyllostomus discolor. The sequence goes on from NC_040903.2 coordinate 160,654,044, forward strand.
GCTGACTCATCCTGAAACTGGAGAATTTTCAATTTTCCATTGTACAGAGTTCTGTCTCTTTCTAGAGGAGTCTTTTTTAAAAAATAATGATTTTATGTGCCATCTGTGAACTATGTTTCACTGCTCTAAATTCTAACCAGAAATGGCGCTTGTTCCTGATTTCACTAAAGGGGGATTTGGAACCCTTCTCGGTTTAGAATGTGAAAAAGCACAAGCCATGGGCAATTAGTGGCCTAGTTTTTTGAGATAAACTACTAAAACATACATCTTTTTTTAAAGCCTTGCCAAATTTTAGTAATACTTTTTGGTTTTGCATTTAAGAGGTATGGGTTGTCTTTGTCATTCCCTTGAAGTTCATTTATTTGTGCAACCAGAGAAATGAGTTTTTGTTTTTCCTTCTTTTAGTAAAAAGAAAATGGCTTCTAATAACTCCTCAGTGACTTTCAAACAAATTCTTTCTGTTCATATAAGAGGTCCCAATCTTCTTTTCTCAGATTCCGGGTGTGTCTGCTCAGGTAATGAATCCCAGAGTTGGGGGAGTGGGAAGGACCTCAGACACCCTCTAGTCCAAATCACAATCAGTGAAAGAATTCTGTCCACACCCTTGTCCCTCCCCATTGCTCATGCCGCCTCTGCTTGGACACCCAGTGATGTCTCTAGTCTGTAAGGCTATTTTAGAGGAGATGAACTCATTTTCAAAGATGAGCAGGACAGATTAGATACAAAGTCCTCTGTTCATTCATGCATTCCCTCATCCACTTGACAAACATTTAGTAAGCTTCTCATTTGTGCCAGGCAGGCTTCGTGTTGGCTCTGAGGACAGAGGTCAGCAGAATTCACATGGTCTCTGTCCTCAGGGAGCTCCCACTAGGGGAGAGAGACATTGAATAAGTCTGTGCACAGAACCTTTAACTGAGACTCTTTATTTTTTAAAGTATGAGTTAGATGGTCCCTACTATATACAAAGGAATATCACTTGATCATAAAAGAATAATATCTTGCCATCTAAACAACATGGATGGACCTAAAGGGTATTATATCAAGTGAAATAAGCTAGTCAGAGAAAGACAAATACCATGTGATTTAACTTATACATGGAATTTAATGAGCAAAAGAAATAAACAAGATAGAAACAGATTCATAGATACAAAGAACATCCTGACAGTTGCCACACAGCAACAGGGGGGTCTAGGATGGGTAAAAAAGGTGAAGGGAGTAAGAAGTACAAATTCATGGTTACAGAATAGTCACAGGGATGTAAAGTACAGCACAGGGCTTTCCAAGCCAACGGGGCTCTTGCAAACATAGTGAACGTTCCTAAAACCCATCCAACTTTCTGAAAGAAGGGCAAGCATTCATTCTCTGTATGCACAGGGATGGTGGCATTATGACAGGAATCAGTGTGGCCATGGTGGGCAGGCTAAGCTGATTTTCTGCAAAAAGACTAACACTACAAAGATGTGCTGAGGCTTGAACGCGTTGAGCCAGCTGCGGGTCTAAGAGGATGCTGGCTGTTAGGAGATGAGAGCTTTCTGAGCTGGGAGGAGACGGGAAGAGAAAGGGCCAAGTGGTCCAGTTCTAAGCTTCATATTCTGTTTCATTATGTGCTGATAAAATACTGAGGATAGGTTTCCTTCAAAAAAAAATAATAAAGTACAGTACAGGAACAACAGTCAATAATATTGTAGTAACTGTGTGTGGTGCCAGGTGGGCGCTGGCAATGTCAGGGGAGCACTCTGTAAACTGTACGATTCTCTAACTACTTGGCAGTGCATCTGAAGCCAATATAAAATAATATTAAATATAAACTGATACAAAATAATATTGAATGTAATTGAAAATATATAAATTGAAAAAAAAGGAAGTATGGATTAGAATTTCTTAAAATAACTACTTGTTAAAAGAGGCAAGTGTCGTAAAGGCGAGAGTATTCATACAACCTAGATGTTTTCTTTTTTTTTTAAGATTTTATTTATTCATTTTTTAGAGAGGGAAGGGAGGGAGAAAGACAGAGAGAGAGAAACATCAATGTGCGGTTGCTGGGGGCCATGGCCTGCAACCCAGGCATGTGCCCTGACTGGGAATTGAACCTGCGATGCTTTGGTTCGCAGCCCGCGCTCAATCCACTGAGCTATGCCAGCCAGGGCCAACCTAGATGTTTTCAATAAGGGAATGGTTGAGTATTTATAATATATATATTTGACAATATTATATGGCCTTAAAACTAGCCTGGAAAAGGGTTTTAATTGATATCAGAAAGCCCTTATGTTCTAAGTTTAAGTAAGGAAAGTTGCAAATGCAGAAATAGTGTTAAATACACACTTGCTCTGTATATGTATATGCCTAGAAAATGTGAAAATTATATATAAATGTTTTTCTTTCTACTTTTATTAAGTATATTAAAAATATGCAGACAGATATATTTTTATGGAACTGTATAAAGCAAACTTCTGTGTAACCACAGCCAAATCAAAGAGTAGAATATTGCCAAAGACCCCTCTCTCCTGTCCCTTCCCTCATACAGCATGTATCATAACCTTCTCTCTTCCCTACAGGCAACACTATCCTGACTTTTGTGATATGGTTATTGATGAGAGAGAAAGAGAGAAAGAGAGAGAGAGAGAGAGAGAGAGAGAGAGAGAGAGAGAGACATGGGTCAGCTGCCTCCCATATGTGCCCAGACTGGGGATGGAACTCACAACCTTTTGGTGTATGGAACGACACTACAACCAACTGAGCCACCCAGTCAGGGCTTGTTATTTTTAATACATTGTTTTATCACTGTATGTATTGCTAAGCAATGTAAATTAGTTTTGCCCAGTTTTGAATTTTATATATGTGGAATCACACATATGTTTCTCATTTGTTTTGCTCAGCACTAGGTTTCTGGAATTCACCCTTGCCATTTTGTCCAGTTGTAGTTAGTTCACTCTATCTCTGTAGTGTTCCTTTGTATGAGTGAATACAGCACGGTTTGTTTATCCATTCTACTATGGATGGGTGTAGGAGTAGTCTCCGGGTTGGGTCTACCACAGAGAACAGCGCTACCGCTATTCTTATACACACACATTGTCTATGATGTATTGAGCTTGTTTGTTGTGTAAACCTCTAAGTGCACTTGCTGGGTCGTGGGAGGTACTGGTTATTTTGCTTCTACCTTCCCACTCCCATTCCATTCTTCATTTTTCTGTGCCTTGCACTGTGTCTCTTCATGAACCATAGCACTGGACTGCTTTGCCCACAGGTGTAGTCAAGTCTGGCAGTTGTGAGGGCGGGGAGGGTGTTGGCGGGCAACAGCAGAAGCCCGAAGGGTGGGAAAGGAGGGCATCTGGAGTATTAATTCTCCTGACTTTCTCTCTGCTTCCCCGAAGTTCTGGCAGCAGCTGAACTGCATTGCTTCTTGGGTTCTGGCTCTTACCACACTCTGGTAGGACTCTTTCTTCTTCTTGTTACTTCAGGCTTTGCAGTAGAAAAGGTCTCTCCCATTAGATAGTACCCAGTAGTTTGCCATTCCTGTGGCTCTTTGTTAACAACTCCTTTGTTAAACTCTCTTCACTCACACCCTTTTGAACATGCCATGCCCTTCCTCCCACTTAAGATACACAATCCAACATATGCACATAGTTGGTTATCCATTACCACAATCAATTTGAGAACATTTTCATTACCCTTAAAAAACACTGCAGCACTTAGCTGTCAATCCCAATTTCCCTACACTCCCCCAGAGGTAGTTATCTACTGATCTACTTTCTGTCTCCATAGATTTTCCTATTCAGTGCATCTCCAATAAAAGCAATCACGCAATATGCGGTTCTTTGTCACTGGCTTCTCTCACTCATCAGGATGCTTTTATGGTTCATCCATAGTGTAGCACATCTCAGTGCTTCATGTCCTTCTATTGCCAAATAATAGTCCTTCATATGGATATAGCACATTTTGTTAGTTCACTCATCAGTCAATGGATGTGTGGGTTGTTTTCGCTTTTTAAAAAAATTTTTAATTAAAAATGTAGTAATTCTCAATAAATGTTGGCTGTATTTATGGTTATTATCTGATACTTGTATTAAAAATCCATCTGCCCACTGTCAGGAAGGCAATATCATATATCTAGGCACAAGTAGTAGCAAAGTGTTCACCCCCTGAAAAAGTTCAAAACAAGCAGATATAATAAGGAGAGAACATTGTCCACTACACCAACTGCTTTACATGACCATGAAGAGTCTTCTCCTCCAGCTCCCCTCAAACTAAAATCCATTAAAGTTCACTTTGAAGGCAGCAGGGAAAGAGATGTTTAGAAATTTGAAGGAGGTCATTGTGTTTGATATCTGTCTGGGTCAACGTGGTACACAACGGACACATCATGCTGGAAAGTAGAAGTTTAAGTGGCAAAGAGATGGCAATAATATAAACCCTCAGGATTTCAAAGCAATCCAGGGGAAAGCACTTCATTTCAATCTAGGGGGTGGGGGTGGAGATAGGATTCGAGCCCCTTCTACCCAGGTCTAAGGGGCAGAAACACACCATCTGAGTTACCCAAGAGGTAAAGCCCAGAATGCACTGCTGGCGCCACCTTCCCCAGTTGTTGGCTGCTAAGCAAGGTGCTGTGAATCTTCCTCTCCTCCCTGCTGTGCTCCTTCTTGGCAACATTCCTTATGGATAGACCAGATGGGCAGTTTTGGATCCTGTATTTGCTCTGGCTTGGTGGTTTGCCGCTTACTTCCTGCTAACATTCCTCCATCCTCACCCTGAATATGGGTCTCTCAGAGCCACCTGCCCCTTCTCTTCTCTGTACCCATAACCTCTGCTCTCAGATTTCTCCATCAGCTACTTGGCTTTTGACTGGGACTCAAGTCTAACTTTTGTTCCAGTATTCCATCTGAACTTCTTGTTTGGATCAGATAGTGTTTCATCATGGCGGGTCCATGCTGGGATAGAAGAAGGTAGTCCAGAATGGTACTGGAAAAGTCAAGTTCATATATCCAAATGACTTTAAAGTGAGACCAGATAAAACCTTTATTCCCATGTGTTTCTGTTCAAAAAGCCTCAGACCCAATTATGGCCGAGGAGGCCAGTGCTGAGTTTAAGGCCAAAACCAGCTCAGGGATGAACACTGGCTCAGAGTTGGTACACAGGCCATCACATTCTCTCACATTTACCCTTCTGGGTCTTCTTAACTGAGGCTGTTGGTCTAGTGAGAGAGTCAGGCCAGGCCATAGTCCAATGCCAACACGTGTGCTAAACTGCCACACCCTGCATATGGTAGGACACGTCCTGGCTGCTCACAAACCACTCAGGGTTCATCTCCTCTAGGGAAGTTCCAATAAGGGCTTTCAGCCTTGCTGCCTCTCCGTGATTTTCCTCATTTCCCCCAGGTCTAGGGGCTCCACAAAGAAACACACTTACTACCTCAGGAACTTCTTCCCTTGACTTTATCTTGGATGGACATCCCAACCACGAGCACTTAGTGAGATGGAACGGTGCTGTGCTATTAATCAGGGTGTGTGTTAAACCCCAGTTCTACCTGTTATGTGCTGAGTGACCTTGAGCAATTCCTTTAACATCGTTTACCTGTTTTCTCAACTGTGAAATGAAGCCAATAATACAAGGGAGTGTGAGAATTTAAGTAAGGTGGGTGATTCCCTGAACGATATGCTTGGTCATCCTGAGACAGGACATAGGATTGATATTATGTGTGGAGAGGAGGCCCCTTCTTCACCACCGATGGGCAGAGAAAGGGCGGTGCATAGCTGAGTTGGGAAAAATAACTGTGTGTGAACTCAGAGCACAGTGTATAAAGAGCTGTGCCCTAACACTTGGTGTTTGGTGTCTGAGGGTCCTTGCATTTAGGTGACATGGACAGAGGACAGTGGAGCACAGCAGGTGCATCTCTGCAAATTCCTGTTTGAAAGGGCCTGGCTCCACTCCAGGAGCCAGGAGTGGCCCTGGAGGCCCTAAAGGCCACTTCAGACACTGGGTCATCGATGTCATTGAGGGAATGTTTCTGGGAGGTTTAGTGGCATCTCAACAGTGACTGCTGGAAGACGTAACCACAGCCAAAAATAATGAGGCTTCTTGGCAGACTAGGTAAGGTTTTGGGTTTTATGCCTTAAGGTAGTACTCACCTACCAGCCCATTGGACAGAAGAAGACTTCCTGGGGCCTCAGAGCTCTTAGAACATGACACAGTGGCATTTAACGCTCACTTGAGAGAATGTAAGCTCATTTCATCTCCTGAGCGGGTGCATTGGTTACATTTGTAAAGTGGTTAACAGGCTGCCTGACACATTTTAAGGGCTCCATAAATGATGCTCCTTTTTATTAAGCACACGTGCCGCAGCAGCCAGAGGGCAGGGCAGTGCTCCTTGGCAGCTGACGCTCCCCATGGGGAGGGTGGTGGCTTAGGAGCTGGGAAGGGAGAGTGGAATCATTTAGCAGCTGACACATACCCAGGCACTCCAAGGAATCTCCCATCCCAGCACAGAAGTCTGACCCAGTTTGCTCGGCCCTTCTCCTGAAACTCTGGCTCCAGCTACAGATCTGAGCTGGGAGCATCTTTCCTCTTAGCTGGCTGTGGTTGGGAGGCAAAGAGGGTGGCCTGGGGCTTGCTCAGACTTGGGAGCCTCGAGCACTAGCTCATCTCCTGTAGCACTCCCTGGGGCTCTGGAGGCTGTGAGAAAGGGAGGACAGAGGGTGTGGGGTACCTCTTGTGGTCAGGGCGACCTCCCCTCCCTTGGAACACACAGCAGCCAGACCCTGGGCTCATCAGGTTGTTTATCAGCCTCAGTCTCAGGGGAAAACATGCCCACATGACAGTGCTTTGCAAGGTGGAAAGTATTTTCCAAATGCACAAGACCTCCCTTGGTCTAGGATTTGGCTGTAGGACCTTTCGAACTTGGGAGCACAGGGTCCTGTGTGAATTCTCTCAGAAGGGGGTTCGCATCTCTTGAGTTATGCTGGGGTGGAGGGGCCCCATTAGCAACTCCAGTGGCAAGCCCTGAGCTCTGTTTTCTTGCCCGGAGCCTTTCTGTGTCCATAAAGAAACCAGAAGAATGGGAATGACATTGACTGGGCCATCCCAGTCATTGATTCCCATGGAACCTGAGTGCAGGAAGCATGGGGGATGGGCTTGGAGGGAGCAAGGGGAGCAGGCGGACATGGGAGGTCACCCAGGGCAGCTTTCAGGCGGAACCACGCCATCTGCTTCTCACAGGTGTGCCAACTGAAGCACAGGGAGGCTCACCTGCTCACCCAGATCCACCACCCACCCTGCTGCCGCCTTGGTCCTGGTAGCTGTTTACAAGCTTAAAAGAGTTTTCCTTCTCCGATGGCACTACTCGATGGCACTACTCCTTTGCTGCCATCAGGGCAAAGCCACAGCTTGAGGTCACTAATTTCACAGACTCGGCCTGAGCTCTGTGGTTGGTTTGCACTTCTCCGGTCTTCCCACAGGGTCCTGCATTCCAGAGCCACTAAGGCCTTAAGAGGTCGCCCATCTCCAAGACTTTGAGCCCCCGGTCACACTTGCTTCACCTTTCGTTTCTCTTACCAAGGTCTTATACAAGCCCTTTTCGTCTTTCATAACCTCTTCTATGATCCTGTCTTCTCAGGGTTCATAGACAGGGGACCAAGGTGGAAAGGTGGCAAAGGTGGAAAAACAGAGACGAGGAGAGAAGTGAGCTTTCTTGGATCACTCGCCAGAACAGCAGTGAGGGAAAAGGACCGCTCACATCGTGGGGCTCTTGAATCTGTTCCCTCCCTTCTATCTGGCTGAAGCCTCCTGCGTGGACTCCTGCAGCAGCGCATTCTTTCAACAAGTGATGGAGACAGAAACAGCCCCTGCCCTCATGCGTAAATGCCCATCAAGATAGGGGGCACAGGCCAAGTGATTGTAAACGAGGAATGGAAAGTGGGAAGTCAGCGGCTTCCTGATTTGCTCCACTGCCTCAGGCAGTCCTCTCCACGCCTGCTGGGTTAACACTCCTAATACTCCCCAGACAGCCCACTGCATTCCAGTCTGGTCTAGGCAGTCTTTCTAGCCCCTCCGGGACCACACCTCATCCGTGACCCTGCTCCTCCTGCTCAGGCTCTACCTGCCAGCTGGCCCGACTGCCCTCTGAGTGCCCTTACTCGGCCTATTCTCCCTTTAAAGCCCAGCGTGGCTGCCGCGTCTCCAAGAAGCTTTCACCAACACCCATGATGGAAATGGTCTTTCACCACCTCCACTATACACTCCCTGACCAAATTTTAGGACTTCTTCCGTGGATAAGATGTATGTTACAAGAGTCAAGGAATTTACAGCTCTTTTAGGTAATGAAAAGCCCCACAGCTGACAAAGAAACTGGAAGAACTTGAGTTATCCACCTCTTGGCTCCTTTTCCAAAAGTTCATCCTGGTCCACAGAACATTCACAATTCATCATTTCTGAGCAATTGCTCTGTTCTAGGTGCTGAGTATTGAAATGTAACATGGAAAACACGGGCCCTGGCCTTCACGAGTTTACACTTGGAGAAAGAAGTCCCTGGGAAGCCTGCAGTCTGCATCAGCTGAAAAGCACTGAGGAGCCCTATGTTTCTCAAAGAGCTGCTCTCCCCTCCCCTGAGGGCTTAGCTGTGCCAGACATCACTGCATTTACTCCACCTCACAGGCAGGCATCGTAGCAGGGCTGCGAGCACACCATTGCCTCCCAGCTTAACACATTTACTCCGGTTCCTCTCGGCTGGAACTATCTTCCTCACACCCACATGTCAGCACCTTACTCAGGTTCCCTTCTTTGGGCTCCCAACTTCAGCTCTCCCACTCCTTTGGACTTCTTTCGGGACCTGTAACTTAGCACCACCTAATTTAGCTCTTCTTCACATGGTGAGAAGCGTGGCGTTTCGTGGCTTTGCAGTTTGTGCAGAGAGAGGTAGTTGACAGGCAACGAGATTTGCTCTCCTTCCACCAGTCGGGTTGTTTCTGGGACACAGGTACCCTGCACTCCACTCCCCACCCCCTTTGCGTCTTACCAGGCCTGTGAAACCAGTTGTGGTCAATGTGAGAACAGTGATCTGTAGCTCCCTTGCACGGGGTTATTACAGTCTCTCTTGTGCCCTTGTCACTCACCCTTCCTCTCCATCGGCAATCTCAGGGGCCAGACCGTGGGAACAGCAGGGCTCCATGAGGGAAGGGGCCTGGACTCCCGAGTCTTCACCTGGACAGTGACTCCTGGGAGAGCCAGCCAGGAACACCTGCAGACTCCAGGCAAGAAAGACATGTTGACTAGGTTAAACCCCTGAGATCTTCTCTGACCAAAACAGGGTTAGATAAATTTAGGACTGGATCTATCTCTGCCACTTGTTAGCTGTGTGATGTTGGGAAGATTCGTTATCCTTTCTGGGCCTCAGACTCTCCATCGGTAAGAAGGTTTTAGCCTAATTCTGCAGAATGGTTATAAGACATGAAAAAGATATTTCTGAAGTTCTTGGACATTGTAGAAACCAAATATTCCCTGTTACTTGTGTGTGTGCGTGTGTGTGTGTACTCTCCCACGGAGTGGCTTCCTGTGTGTTAATCTTGTCACTGGATTTCAAATCCCTTGAGCAGTGGCTTGATACTATGGACCTGCTTCTCTTCATGCCAGAAAGCCCAGCACAGGGCGAAACACACAGAAGATATCAACAGGTATTCAGCAGAAGGCAAAGCTACATTAGTCTAGAACAGGCAAAGCTCAGGTTCCGTGCCACCTCTTTAATGATTTCCCCTCTTCGGCCACCCACCCCCCACCCCACCACACGCCTCCCTCCCCTCTCTTCCTCCAAGACCCTTTCCTGGCTGGTCCAGTGCCTCAGCTTCTTGCCACCCCACCCTATAAGTGCATTTTTGTGTAAACTTGTTACTCAGTAAGTGAGTAAATGGGTGTATCTATTTGGATAAAAATCCTTTTGTGGTTTGTAACCGATGGAGCAGAAGCCAGACAGGGAAGGGAGAGGTCCGATTTTTGAGGTCTTTGGAAACAGACGGTGAGGGAACCATCCTGGAGACAACTTTGTTTCATATTCTCATAAACAAGCTAAAGACCTGAGGTGTGTGATGAAATTTCTAAGTTGGAAGATGTTACTAAGCACTTCAGCCCATGATAAAATGTTAAGCTGATGAGGATCAACCATCTCATCAGGTCGCTATGTTGAGTCTGGGAATTGTGTCGATGTGTTTTTGAAAAGAGGGCACATATTTAAAAAATAGGAGCAATGAAGGGATGATGGAATATCTAAAGTTGGTTTAGCTTATTATAAAAAAATCAGAGTCTGCCCTCCACTGTTGCATAGGCAGTGGAAGCTCCTAAGTCTGTCTGATAGTGTTTGACATGCTTTTTACACACACACACACACACACATTTCCTAACCTCTTCTGACAAATACTCTGATGATAACAGGCAGAGAATAAATGCCCACCCATTAGGAGGCAAACTTTTTTTTCATGAGGCCCTATTTGAGAAATTTCTTTTAATGTTTGGACTTTATATATATCCATATGTATCCCATATATGTGTGTGTACATGTGTATATATATGTATATATATATATACACACACACACACACACCATATATGGGTGTGTATATGGATATACACACACTTGCATGCATACATACCATCAGGAAATGTAACATCTACAATTATGGTAAAGCATTTAAAAAATTATTTATCTGGCATAGGAGTTTCATTTAGGGAGAGCTAAAATTTTCAGAAACAACATCTATGATTAGTACACATTCCAGTATCTTCTTGAAATCTTGGGCTTTTGAACCCATTTTATGTGAGATGAGACCTGGAGGTGCGGAGCTGAGGCTGGCGGGGAGGTGAAGCTCCTGGGTTAGAAAGCGCAGTGCGCAGACCGATTCACTGCAGCGCGTGTGAATCCGCCACAGACCAGAACGAGGAACAGCAGCACGTCGCCACTGCCCCTGTGGCGGGCAGGCCCTGCTGAGGGCCGGGACTGGACAAGGTATGTGAGGTGCTCTTCTTATGTGCACCCCAAACACTCAGTAACCAAGAGAAGTCATACTTGAAAAATTCAAAGTGCAAACTGTGGGCTGGCTACCATGTTTGTGAATAAAGTTTTATCAGAGCAGTATGGGCATCACATAGATGTTTGTTGGAAATGTAGAATCACAGGCCTACCCCAGACCTTCCAACTCATAATCTGCATGTTGGCGGGACTGGCAGCTGCGTGTGCCCAGTTGAGTCTGAGGACAGAAGCTGACATGTGGCTGCTCCCGGCAGGCTCCTGCGTTGGTGCCTTCAATTAGATGTTGTTTCAATATTACTCATCATTTGCTTAGCAGAGATAGGAAGAAATGGATTTTTTTCTTTTTTTTTTCTCCCCTCTGCTTCTCTATTGGATTTTTTTCTTAATTGAAATAGATATCTTTATATTCCACATAGAGAATTTATTACATGCATTGAATGTAACATTCAAATTTATTTGGAATTGCTTTTTTATTTCATATCTTTTTAAAATGTATTTTATTGATTACGTTGTTACAGTTGTCCCAAATTTTCCCCTTTGCCCCCCTCCACCTGGTATCCCCATTCCCTCTAGCAATCCCCCCACTTTGTATGTCCATGGGTCATACATGTAACTGGTTTGGCTTCTCTATTTCCTATACTGTTCTAAACATCGCCCTGTCTATTCTGTACCTACCAATTTGTGCTCCTTAATCCCTTCACCTTTTCCCCTATTTTCCCCCTTCCCCCTCCCAACTGATAACCCTCCAGATGATTTCCATATCTATGATTCTGTTTCTGTTCTGCTTGTTTGCGTAGTTTGTTATTTAGGTTTGATTATTGATAGTTGTGAATTTATTGCTATTTTAATGTTCATCATTTTTATCTTCTTTTTCTTATATAATTCCCTTTGGCATTTTATATAATAATGGCTTGGTGATGATGCACTCCTTTAGTTTTACCTTGTCTGGGATGCACTTTATCTGCCCTTGCATTCTAAATGATAGCTTTGCTGGATAGAGTAATCTTGGATGTTGGTCTTTGCTTCCATGACTTGGAACACTTCTTGCCAGCCCCTTCTTGCCTGCAAAGTTTCTTTTGAGAAATGAGCTGACAGTCTTTTGGGAACTCCTTTGTAGGTAACTCTCTGCTTTTCTCTTGCTGCTTTTAATATTCTCTCTTTATCTTTAACACTTGGCATTTTGATTATTAGGTGTCTTGGTGTGGTCCCACTTGGGTCCATCTTGTTTGGGACTCTGTGCTTCCTGAGTTTGTATGTCTATTTCCTCCATCAAATTTTCTTTCATTACTTTTTAAATAAGTTTTCAATTTCTTGCTCTTCCTCTTCTCCTTCTGACATGCCTATGATTTGGATATTAGTATGTTTAGAGATGTCCCAGAGCCTCCTTAGCCTCTCCTCATTTTTTTGAATTCTTTTTTCTTCTTACTGTTCTGATTGAATGCCTTTTCCTTCCTTGTGTTCCAAATCATTGATTCAGTTCTCAGCTTCATCCCCTTCACTGTTGGTTCCCTGTAGATTTTTCTTTATTTCACCTAATGTAACCTTTGTTTCTGCCTGGGTCTTTTTTATGCTGTTGAAGTGCCCAGTGAGTTTCTGGAGCATCCTGTTAAGCAGTGTTTTGAACTCTGCATCTGATAGGTTTGTTATCTCCATTTCATTTAGTTCTTTTTCTGGAGTTTTGTTCTTTTCTTCCATTTGGGCCATATTTCTTTGTGCCCTCAGTTTGGCAGCATCCCTGTGTTTGGTTCTGTGTATTGGGTGTATATGCTTTGACTCTCTGTCTTAGTAGCTTGGCTTATTGTAGAAAAGCAAACCTATAAGTCGTATGGGGCAGAGTGCTGGGTAAACTGCGAGGGTGGGGCCACCTGTGTCACCGTTGTGTGTGCAGGAGGGCTCAGAGAGGGCACAATGCTGTTGCTGGGCCTCTGGAGTTTTGCTCAGGGGAAAGTGTCTCCTAGCACTTGCCCTGTTGCCAGTCACTTCTCTGTATGCCACTGGTGCCCTTCCAGCTCTTGCCCTGAGTCTGTGTGAGTCCTAAGTCCACTGTGGGCCCTTTCAGAGGAGTCTCTTGAGAATCCCATAGTTTCTTCTGCTGCTCCAACCCCCACTGGTTTTTACAGCCAGAGTTATGGGGACTTATCTTCCTGGCACTGGAACCCTGGGCTGGGTGATCGGGTCTGAGACTGTGATCCCTGGCTCCTGAGGTCTTGCTCCTGAGGTATACCTCCCGATTTTTATCTCACACATGTGGACATGGGACCACTTGTTCCATGTCTCCATGCATCTCCAGCTCCCCCCAGCTCTTCACTTCTCTGCACCTCTCCATACGTCTCTGCATCTCTGCCCCTCCTACTGTCTGAATGAATGTGGCTTATTTAAATCCTTGGTTCTTGAACTTCCATACAGCTCAATTTTCTGACAGGTACTTGTCAGAAAGACAGGGGATACTTGTTTTGTGGTCTAGTTGTAGTTTTTGCAGTAGTTGTCCAAGGAGGTAGGGCGTGTTACCTACACCTCCATCCTGACCAGCCACATCTTTTTTGTGATCTATAATCAGAAAATCCTTCACACATGAAGTACACAGAAACATAATTGAGCATTCATATCCAAAACATATTTTAAAGTTCCTTTTTTCTGACTTTCATATTGGCAATAACATTCTACATTGCTGTAGTTTTTTCATTTTGTCTTCAGCTTTTTCTTTTGAGGTTTTTCTGAAGCAAAAACCTCTTGGAAGGCATGTTAGAGGTTTACGTTTTAGGGAGAAGAATGCACCACTCATGCCCAGTACATGGCACCATGCAGTCATTTCAGCATCTCAAGGCTGCGTGGCATGAACCTGGCATCAGGCCAGGGGGCTGGGTGGTGGCCTGACCTGTAAGTGTTACCTTGCACACTGTTAGCAGACACCGATTGTTTCTTGTAAAGATAATTTCCATTTTCACTCCAGAGAACTATCCACTTCAAACAATCAAATTTATCTTTGCCAGTTTAGTAAAAGTGGTATGAGGAAATTTGAGTTAACTGGAGTTAACTTTGAGTTAAGCTCTGATTGAGATATTTTAGGGGCTTCCCCAACATTTTGCTATGAACAGACTTCACATTAGAGATGATGATTCCTTCAGACTGAGAACCACCCAGTCTGGAGGCAAAACTGCAGTCTTGCCAAAAGGCTAGTGCGAGTGACAGCCATGCAGTCAGTTAATGAGTCTAGACAAACCCTTGGCGACATCCACACCTCACTGCTGCTTGATTGTTCCCTACTGATGCCACATCCCAAACTCCAGTTAAAGATACCAGTCACATAGTCAGAAATGCCAAGGTTAATGTTATTATGTGGTACTCAATGACATATAGACTAGCAGCATTAACAGTAGATGGAATGCATATCAGAAATACTTGGGTGAATCTTTCCCAGTTGACTTTCACAATGGGCCTAAAGATTTAGAGCAGCGGTTTCAGCCTTGGCTACAAATTGGAATCACCTGGAGAGCTCTTACAACCAATAATGGCTGGACTTCAGCTCCAGAGATTCTAAATCAATGGGTCTGAGGTGCAGCCTGAACACTGGGACTTTAAAAATCTCCCTGAGTCATCCTCATGTGCTGCTAATGTTGATGTGGATTCCTTGTAGTGAAAAAGTGGATATATATGAATTAACCTGACTAATACAAACATATATATATATATATAATTGTATTAGGGTAATAAAATATACAAATATATATATGACTCTAGATAGCCTAAACAAATATACATATGTTTAAATATACATACATATTTATAAATATAATAAATATATAAAACAAATAACCTCAAAATATCAGTGGCTAATGCAATAGTTTACTTCTTGTGATTGTGAATGATTGCATATATGTATGTATGTGTGTATATGTGTGTGTGTATATATGCATATATATGTGTGTATATATATGAGGTCTGTCCGGAAAAACTCCAGCCATTGTTAGTATAACAAGAACAGTTTGTGTGACATTGATGTAACCTGGCAGCCAAGGAGAGTAGACTGGACTGTGTATGTGTGAACAATGACAACCTCACTGTACTAGTCAGTGGGGGCAGTACATGCTGTTGAGTGAGCATGTGTACTGTGTGGCCGTTGCATTCAAAATGACTGAATGAGTAGAGCAACAAATCTGCATCAAATTTTGTGTTAAGCTTGAACATTCCTCCATGGAAACTATTTGGGTGATTCAGAAGGATTTCAGGGATGGTGCAATGAGTGCAGTACAAATACTAGTGTCACACAAATGCTTCAAAGATGGTTGAGAATCTGTTGAAAGTGACCCATGTTCTGGAAGTCCTGAAACAAGCAGACCACCTGAGAATGTTGAATGTGTTCAGGCTGCAATCAATAAAGATTGGCAACTGACAGTGCGAGAACTAGAAGCTGCTGTGGGGATTCCAAAAACTACTCTGTCTGAGATTTTGATGCAGGATCTTGGCATGAAATGTGTCATGGCAAAATTCATTCCACGGCTTCTGCTACCAGAGCAGAAGGAACATTATGTTGCAATTGTTAATGACTTGATTCAAACTGCTACTAATGAACCAGATTCCCTCAAGAAGGTCATAACCAGAGATGAATCGTGGGTCTATCACTGTGATCTGGAAATGAAGGCCCAGTTGTCCCAGTGGAAGTCACCTGGTTCTCTAAGCCCCAAAAAGTGTGGCGAAGTTGCAGAAGATCAAGACCATGTTAACTGTACTTTTTCATTGGGAAGGTATTGTCCATCATAGTATACCCCTCCGGGCCAAACAATTAATGAGGGGTACTGCCTCAATGTTCTTTGTCAGTTGAGACATGCAATATGACAAAAATGGCTGCAGCTATAGGCAACTGGTGATTGGCAGTGACAACATGCCCTCCATGCATTACATCCTGTGCAGAATTTTTTGGCAAAGCACCAAATCACCCATATAACTCGGTGCCCCTCCAGCCCAGCTTTGGCACCCTGAGACTTCTGGCTTTTCCCAAAACAAAATCACCTTTGAAAGGGAAGAGATTTCAGACCACTGATGAGATTCAGAAAAATACAACAGACCAGCTGATAGCGATTTCAACAAAGTATTTTTCAGATTGTTTTGAACAGTGGAAGAGATGCTGGGAGAACTGTGTGAGATCCCAAGGTGCCTACTTTGAAGGGGACTGAGGCATCTTTCTTCAATGTACAATGTTTCTTGTATCTTGTATCTTGTACAATAAATGTCTCTATTTTTAATATTACATGACTGGATACTTTCTGGATATATATATATATATA
Organism: Phyllostomus discolor; assembly: GCF_004126475.2. NCBI lineage: Eukaryota > Metazoa > Chordata > Mammalia > Chiroptera > Phyllostomidae > Phyllostomus > Phyllostomus discolor. The sequence continues at coordinate 160,670,331 of NC_040903.2, forward strand.
TATATATATATATACCTGGAAATGGTATAGCACTTCTGCTATCTTCATGGTTAGAATCCATCCTCCAACCAGAGGAAGTCAGACATCTTTTTATGAGCCCAAGAGTACAAAATGGGGTTGGAGAGCATCTAGTCAGTCTCTGGCATATAGTAATACTATGAAAATGTTTATAACTCAATTATTTGGCATGTGTTTATGATGCCCCTATTTAAAAGCCATGGGCTTGGAGTTTGTGTCAACACTTCAAGTTAACTTTATAAATTATATTTGTCTTACAATTGTAGAATCAATGAAACTCACATGAACCTTTCAGTTGTAATTTCAATACAAATTGTTTTGGGGGGACTGAGTAGACAGACCCCAGGCTGTCCAACTCTGCTTTAACCCAAGCAGCTCTGCTAGATTTCAAGATGAGTTTCATTTAAACACAGGAATCTTAACTCTAAAAGCACACTCACCCATGAAAATCGTCATGTTTCATCATTGTGTGCTGGAGATATGCTAGAATGATGTTTCTAATTTTGGTGATGCATAAAGATCTAGGCATGGGTCTTTTGATGTCAAAGGTGAATTTACTGCAGAACCATATCCTATTCCTGTCTCCTAGGACTGTAGGAAGTTTTGGACTCCTACCTCGGCCCCTTCCTTCAGAAGCCTGCAAAGTCTAACCATGTCCCCACCAAAGACACAACTGGGGGAGAGAGCTGGGGTCACCTCTTATTCTAAAGTTCCTGTAGGCTAGACACTGGCTTCATTAACATTTGCCCCCAGTGCTACATGCAGGTGGCACAAGGAAAGTGATCAAAAAATATTTGTTGAGAAAAACAAAGAAAAGGAAGGAGAGGAAGAAGTCACATAGAGAGAGAAGAAATGTTTTTTTTTCCTATTTTCACTTGTGTTTTTACCTCCTCCAATCTCGGTCATTGATCCATTCGACACATATTAAGTGTCTGCTATGTGCCAGACACCAAGCTGCACAATGGAGCTGTGAGAATAAAGCAGACTCTTGCCATCAGAGGCTCCTATGACATAAGGAAGGCAGCAGTGGGTGACAGGTTCATGATGAGCATTTGCTGGGGGTCTAGGGAGGTGGGGGAAGCAAAAGGGCCAAGCAGGGTCTGGCTCATTCTCTGCCTGGCTGTCACCAGGTTGCTGGAAGAGCAGAGAGCAGCCTAGATCTTGAATCAGAAATGTAATCTGCAGCCTTACAGGTTCCTATTTTGCTCTCATATATTGCATCTTACTTGTTCTTTGGTGAAATAAGTACCTGTGTCATTAGAATGCCTGGGGTTTTTAGTCTCAGTTCTACCTTTTTAAGGTGAGAGACCCTAGGCAAGACAACTGAATTCGTGAAACAATGAACATAATTACTCAGGACTGAGGTGAGATTCAGAGGGATTTTTCTCACAAGTGCTTTTCGAACTAGAGGTGTCAGATTTCAAAAATATTTACATCTATCTGTCTATTTATCTATCTATTGTAGGCCATACTGATCCCTGTGAGCATGTTATTATTAACATAGGTGTTATTATTAAGGTGTTATTAGGTGTTATTATTAATCCCAAAATCCTGATGAGGAGAACAAGGCTCATAAACATCCAGGAGTTGCCCTCGATGAATAATTTGGAAAGGGAGCTAAGGCTTGAACACAGCGTTCTGACCACAGATTTCCTGCAGTGTCAGGACTTGGGACCAGGTGCTCCCGAGGACCTCGGCACCAGACTGAACTCTCAGCAAACTTTCTTAACAAGATAAGAAGAGGTCAAAATTCTGTGAACCAGGAATCACAGACCCTGAGGGAAAAATACTTGAGACTGAGAGCATCAGAACATCAGAGCATCAGCCTTTAGGAGTGGCGCCCCAGCTTCTACACCCTTTCCCAGGGGATATGAGGCCAGTGTGGGTGGGCACGACCAGGAGCCACTTGCTCCTGGGAAGCTGGATCTGCAGCAGACCGACTCTCAGGCTTACTGCTTTTTATGAATGACCCACAGAAGACCCTGCTATGGTCGATTTACAATCGTGTAGGAAGCAGTGGGTCTTGGAGAAGCTTGTGACCCTACTTGGGATCCCTGGAGCCAAATCCCAGGACTGCCCTAGAGAAGAGCAGTGAATATGCTGATGGGGAATAATCTTGGTGCAGCTAAAGGCAGAAAGGCTGAACAACACATGATGGTGACTTTACATGGTCCTGTATCAAGAAAAACACACAGACACAAACCCAGCCCAGCCTGCTGGGACTTTGAAATTCTGACATGTCAAGGTCCCATTAATCTTTCCTGGTAGGTCTGGCCCTCTACCTTGCAGAGCTGTTGGGGACACCCAGACCAGAGCTCACTGTGCAGACACCACAACAACACAGGCCTGTGACCTCTTTCTGTCAATAGCTGGTGGGTTCGACGGCATGTGTGACTATTATCAGGGTGTTTTCAAATGTCTCCATTTCTAGGAGAAGGGAAGACAAATCATTTGGGTTTGATTTAATTCTCCCCCAGAGGGAATTTTGTGTTAAAAAGGAAGCAGATCTCTTGTGATTTCTGCAGCTCCCAGCACAGCTGCGAAGCCCACACCAGGTGGGTTATGGAAGTTACCTGGGAACTGCTGAGGGGAGCAGCTGTTCTCAGCTAAGCAGTTCTACCTTGGTGCTGCTTAACTTCGAACCTGAGGTAGGATTTTAGAAAAACTGAGTGTGATGCCTTCTAGCTGACACTATGACCAACCCCTAAAAGGCAAAAGGGAGCAGAGAGAAGTTAATGCTACATTTATTTATGAAATGGGAATAGTCACAGGGATCAAAAATAACAATGCATATTCTTTTATGTGGGACAAAAATGACAATGCAAAGCAAAGAGTTGAGCTATGACTTCATGCAGTTAAAGAGGATGCAGCTTCCTCTGTCCACGGGTAAAAATGAAACTGACATCCATTTGTAGAGGTCACAATTCAGGCTTGAATCAAGGATGCAAAACAGCCCATGTCCTAAAAAGAGGTTTATGATGTTGTTTGCCAAAAAACCCATTTTGGATTCATTAGCAGTTAGTAGAAATAACAGATTTTGTGACATTGCCAGGTCCTGCCAAATGTATGCAGGATGTCAAACCTACAAGACCATCATGTTTACACAGACATTTGTGAGAAAGTCAGAACCTTTCATTGAGACCCAGCCCTGGAAGTGAACCCAGTCATGGATACATATGGAAATTTGCAAAACAAAACTCAAGGTCTTCTTGTTTCTAATTCTAAACTCAGAGTAATACTGAGAGCCCTTTCCTAACAGCACATAATGTTAGGCTCACCTTGGGTTTCAAAAAGTGTATCAAAGCAAATTAGTTTGCTTTTTTTTCTTTTTTTGAAACAAAAGTGTCATTTAAAATTGGCAAGAGGGAAATAAGTGTGTTCAGCTATGTATGTGAAAACAAATCCTTCTCCCAGTAATAATCTGCTAGCATTTAAAAACAATGTCCTTACACCATTTAATAATTACATTTCTGAAATAACCTCTAAGAACTACAGTTAAATCAGAGTAAAGTACATTCTGTGGACAAAGCTGACTATGATTTTAAAATTTCTGAGTTTATAGGTATATGACTTTCAGTGTATAATATAGTCTCAACTTAATTGTCCTTTATTTGGCTCATCTAATTTACAAACATGATTTCTGAAGTTTAACAGTATTTGTAATGGCAATGTCCAGAGCAATTTTGGCTGAGTAAAGTGCTATTTGTTGAACAAAAATGTAGTTGTTTGTGCAAGTTTAACATTTCACAGGGCCAGCTGAGTTCATTTCAACCCTACTTACAAAATAACTATTGGCACACAAAATGGGTTGGGGGTAGAGACAAGACGTTTTCCAGCTTCTGAGCGATTTACAAAACCAAGTTCTTCAACCACAGAAAGTAAAATCAAGAGGTGACAAACAATTAAAAGGTACAGGTTTAAGTCTCGGGATTAAAAGGGTTCCAATAAGAGGAATATTTACAATGGAACAATGAGGAAAATGTTTTGTTACAGTCAGAAACATGGAAAATATGCCGTTGAAAATTGTTGGCTCTGAAATAAATAAAATCCAGACTGAGACTATTAAAAATATCAAAGTGATCCACTATGTGCCAACTCTATTTTCTTCTGTTGTTTGTTATAAAGAAAATCCGTTATTGAATATAATGCAGTTTTGGTTAAATTATCAAAGACATTTTCCGTCTATGCGAACTGTCGTTTACCATATGCTGTATATTCTTCTCTAACAATTTCAGTGCACTTCCATCACAGAACCATAAGCACAGAGTTAGGAGGAAATTTTGAGTCATGATTTGAACTTCCTGACCAAGGTACAAATCCTTTCCAAAATAGTCATTTGACTCATCTCTGTTGAGCACCTATTATGAGCAAGATTTTCTGGATGGCAAAATAAGAGATATGGAAAATACTTGAAGATGTTGAGAGAGAAGAAAGCATCCTTGTCCACTGGCTTACATCATGCTTGGACTGAAACCCTCCCGCTAGTGACAGGGAAGTCCCCGCATTGCAAGGAAACCCGATTTCTCAGAGGGTGGCTCCTTCACTAGGCACGTATGTGCTAAACAGGGCTCCACACCAACTGACTCTGGCTTTGTCTTCCAGAACATCCCCCTCCATCTTCTTTAGTTCAGCTCTTTGCAGATTTTGGGAGGGCTTGTCTGTGTCCCGCATGCAGCGATCTCGTTCACCTTTATTTTTATGGCCCTTTACTTTACTGGCCTTCAGGATTTTAAAAATAATTTCATATCATTTGAATGAGCTTAACTATTAAATATTCAATATTGTACTTAAAATAAAACTGCACTTTCAAGATACAACATTCAGAAAACAAGAGGTATAGCCTTCCATTGGATTCAATTTGGAATTATCCCTTTGTAATTAGACTAGCACTGACTAACAACAGATGTTTAGCGGGGAAGGAGGGATGGAACACCTAAGGCTTGCCAGCACTGTGTGTATATTTGAGAGAAAGGGGCATGATAAATCTTGTGTAATGAAATGCATGTGCTCTAAGACAACGACTAAACTTGATATTTTAAAGCACTTAAGTCTAACAGTTTAAAAGTCACCAGAGTAATTAGGCCATGCTTTAGAAATAATGCTACAATCTAAATTACTTATTGGTGAGAAATAATGCTGTCTTTAGTGAACTATAAAACAAGAGAGTGAGTCAAATTTGTTAAATTTGCTTATAGAGGTTATACCTTTGGCACCTTTAGCAGCTGCAAGTAACAGACCCAAGATAATTCACATTCAGGAGACTTTCTTTGGCCTCCAAATGGCCCCTCCAATCCCACATCCATGCAAGAACACAGAGCCAAGGGGGACACTAAAAAAAAGAAGAGACTGTTTTATTGTGACATTTATGACATGGACCCCTTGTTGACAAGAATGGTGGAGGGTAATCTTGGCAGGTTGCGCAGGTGTGAAGAAGGATGCACTGGTCCTCTGGCTGCTGAGGCTGTTTCCCGGTCCTCCCAGGCCTCCATGCACGCGCGGGACAGTCACAGAAACTTCAATACCACTCGGTGTACACGTTTAACAAGTCTTTGGTCTTAATAAGCACCATTACAAACCCTCATATTAAGGGCATTATTATTCTAGTTTATAAATGTTTCAATGATAAAAAATAGCACGATTACAGTATACACACTCTTAATTTACATGTAATGTATTATACTCATAACTGAGATAAGCTACTGAACTAACTTTGGTTGATTGAAATTAATGAAGTATTTGAGCTGAATACTTGAAATTTGGTTTCTAAGTTGTGTAAATATTACAGTGCATTTATGAATCTAGTTTGAGAATTTACTAGCACCAAATAGATATTAGAAATGGCCAACCTAGTATTTTTATTTGGAGAAGCAAAGTTTAAAAATCTGAAAATAAAAATAGAATAGTCCATCGATTGGAAGCATACCCCTGTGCATCTGCTAGAAGGACGGCACATGAGCATGAATGGCCCGCCCCCCGTGGAAATACACATCCCAGTTTTCAAGAATTAACACGTACGACAAGGTAGCTTAGCTACACACATGAGAAGCCTGAGAAAGTGGTTGTTTTGAAGTAGGGTAATCACCTGTACCTTGCTTTCATAATACAAGAATAGTGCTTATTTATAGAAATCGATGTGGTGAAAGATTGTACCTATGATATTAAAATTCTGATTGGGGAAAAAATTCAGTTCTACCTATCTATCTTTGTTTTTTAATTATTTGGTCTCTGGATGGTGAATTAATGAAGCAAAATCTGAATTTTCATCTTCAGATTATCACCCAGTTCACCACTGAGGTAGTCTTTGTCATATTTATCTTCTAGCTGATTAAGTTCTTTCTTTTTATAAAGTGGAGTACTGCTGATTTGTAATGAATAGGTTCCAGCCACTGGCTTCTTCTTCGTGAAGTGGAGGTAGCTGATCCCTTCCTTTTGGTTGATTTTGAAGAAGCCGTTTTCATTTCCAGATTCAATCAAGTATCTGTTGTGATTCGTCAGAGTTGTAAGAGCTGGAAGGAGTTCTAGGATTCGGACCTTGTTACTGATGTGGGAAATATTGAAAGAGAACATGGCTGTCTTCTCAGCATCCCAACTGGCAAGACTCACGTTGGCTTCTGTCTCTGGTTGATCCTGAAAAGACACACAGTGAGGTGTTAACTAAAATGTGTATGTGCCACTTCTTTCCCATAGTTAAAAAACAGTGACTTGACTCTCACACTAACACAACTTTTTTCTTGGGTTGTATAAACCATGTTGAAAGGGCACGTTCATAAAACACTTTGCTTAAGCCACAAACGTGTGAAATTGGTACACATTTATGATATCAAAAAACATTAAACTTATGCCAGAAGGGAGGCAAGTTGAAGTCACTTATATGTAGAGGCCTTTTAATTCAGGGAGTCTAAGAGCATGGTCTCTGGGCGGCAGCATCTGCATCACCTGGGAATCAATTAGAAATGCAGATCCTTGCTGCCTCCCCGGACCGAGATCACCCGCACCCCAGAGCCTGGGGGCGGCTCTCAGAAATCCACTTCAACAAGCCTCTCAGACAATTTAGCTGCACACTCAAATTTGAGAACCACTGTTTTAAAAGATTATTTTCTTTCCAAAGACTTATCTGATCTCCCAAACCGCAGCGGATGCGTGGCAGCACCGATGCTAAGAAAGAACCAGTCTATTTCAATTTTGTTCATGGATGTGAAACTGTTTCCTGCGAAGGACACACCTATGAACCTACTTCCTGACTCTGATGATCTGCTAATATTCAATGCTTTACACCTGGCTTCTTGCTTGCCTCTCTGGGACCAGATGTGCTGGATTCTCTGGGCCGGGAGCCAGAGGTCTGGGTGAGTATCTGTGCATTTCTGAGTCGACTGAGAGGCTGCAGCAGCCGTAGGCAAAGAAAACCAGGCTGCCTGAGCTCCATGTTGTTTTTGTCTGGAATCCAAGTTCCCTCACACTCCACATGGCCCTTTCCAGGAGAGGAGCCTCTCGTTGTAGAACTGGGTGTCCCCGGGCCGGGAGCACCATGTCACTTCACTATTCTGCCCACCTGCTGTTCTGGTTTAGACCTTGTCCTTTCAGCAGACTTTGGGTGGACGTCTGACTTTTTTTTTTTTTTTTTGGCGAGACAGAGGAAATGAGCATGTAGTGAAAACCTTTGAATGGCCACTCCCTAAAGGCAGCAAGAAACTCCAGAGTGCCCCACAGACTCTGGTAAAATGCAGCCTGGAGCTCAGGGAATGTCTGGATTTTCTCCCCAGGGTGACTTTTCTCCCTTTGGAGCACCTTTGGAGGAAACCACAGGAATGTGGAAGGGCTTTCTGCAGTAGGTGACATCAGGGGAAGCCACTTCTGACCCACCTCGATGTCGACAGCGTCCGTTCCGTTTGTGCTCCTCCGTTTCCTGCCCCGTTTGGGGTAGCCGTTGATCTTACACTCATAGCAAGACTCTGGGGAGAGTGAATTGTCATCCATTTCTCCGCTGACAGGTGGCTCTGGGCCTCCTCGGCCCATGCCCATTCCAGAAACACAGTGTCTGTGGTAGAGAGTAGCACAGACATGTGTCATTAGAAGGGGGCCAGGAGGGAGGGGGTGTGAGAGTTCTGGTGAGGCCTGGAGCCTGCCTGGCCACAGTCAGACCTTGACTGTATGCCCATCGGATGACTGGCTGGTTCCAGGAACCATACTGAAGTCCTCTGTGTTTCACCGCTACTTCCCAGTTCCCTGAGTTTGTTAATTTTTCTCTAATCTCTTAAGGCCCTATTTTGCATATTGATTTGCCACTTCATTCCCCAAACCTAATATGGCAGGCGGTTTGCTGTGCTTATACTGGGAAAGGGACATGGAGTGGAAGCAAGAGAGGAACAGGGAATGAGGAAAGCCCATGTGATTGGGAGGTTAAATACAAATGTCTTCTTTGTATGAAATATGCTCCATGGGAATGAGAAAGGCATCCCTGTTCGGTCCCTGTCCTCTTCCCAGGAAATGAGTACCATCACTGCCGCCTCCAGTTCCACCACTGACACTTTGCCGCCCCTCATAACTCGCGCTTCTGTGGAATCTCTCCTATTATTTGACCTCTCGCTTTGGCTGAAGTTGCTGAAGAGACCTCTAGGTGATACCTGGGGCTGACCTAGAAATCCATTGTGAAGATATGAAATTATAAAACACATGTCCAACTGTGGGAACTTACCCAACTGTGGGAAATTGTTTCAGGTCATTTAAAACAACTAGGGCCTTTGGCTCTGACTCATGTTAGGCTGGACAAACAAACCCATTGCCCAAGAGAGAACTAATTCAGCTGTTTTTCTTTGCCTTTCAGCTATCAAAGCCAAGTTGTGGAGGGAGGCTTGCATATTTCACAAGTACCTTGTTTTCTTATTCTGCTTACTATTTCATAGGCCACTTGGAATGTATTTACTAGGCTCCCCTTTCAAAATGTGTTGAAATATTTGAATGACTCTAAAAGAATCTTTATTTTGGGGCCTGATACACTCTAGTGATTCATAGAGAAGCTAAAAACGGTTATAAATGGGTAGATTTCTACTATGGGTCAAAGTGTAGACCAAATATTACTTATCTCTTTTTCTATATTAGTTGGTTTACTATTTATAACCCATCTTTCTTTTATGCCTTTAAGATTCAATACATAATGCCAGTGAGCAGAATATTTTACAAAATATTTTCCTACAGTTTACTGATTCCTACTATTTTCTGTAATTCTGCCAGAGCCCAATATATTTCCTTTCCTCTTCCTTTACCTTGCAACTTGAAATGTGTAGAAACAATAGAAATGGACCAAATTAGCCCTGGCCAGGTGGCTCAGTTGGTTGGAGCATCATCCCATGAAACAAAAGGTTGTGGTTCAATCCCCCGTCATGGCACATACCAAGGCTGTGGGTTTGATCACCGGTCAGGGCATGTAGGAGAGGCAATCAAGATGTACCTCTCACATCAATGTTCTCCCCCTTCCCCCTTCCCTTCGTCTCTCCCTCCCTTCCCTCTAGAATCAATAACTACATCCTCAGGTGAGAATTTTTAAAAATGGATGAAATGGCAACTGCTCATCCTTTGTGCGTCTACACTCACACACAATGATTCAGTTATAGAAGGGCAAACCCCAAATTTACAGGCTTTGGTTCCTTCCTCAGAACTCCCTCCCAGCATTTTCATGTCCCTGAGACACCACTTACAAGAAGCGTGACTACGAAGCCCCACTGGCCAGAAGCCAGTGTGGAGTGTCACAATTTTTTGCTGGGAAAAGGGTTCTGGCATTAAACTTATAAAGAATGAGTCTCCTAGGAGCCAACATAGACATCTGGGACTCTGTGTCCTGTGGCTGGCATTCTGTGTGTTTCCCATGAAGCATTCTTTTCACCTTCAAGTCCACACAGACCCAAAATGAATCGCTGGACGTTTGTGTCAAGAAATCAAAGACCACTACATTAACAGTCCTGACAGACACATATGTGTGACTGCTGTGAGATACGGAGCTTGGTGTGTGGGATGGACGTGTGTGTGAGGCAGTGCATGTCTGTATGTATATTTAATGTCTGTGTGCTCCTAATTAAAAAGTTAAAATTTGTATCCTTCGCAGAATAGCCAAAACTCAACAGATATCCAAGTCTAGATTAACTCACCACACAAAAAGCCTAAACTTTGACAAGTTACCACCAAATGTTTTAAACACTGAGTAAAATAAAAATAGGTCTTTTCTGTCCCAACTCACACATGTACAATGTAGTGAAGTAATTTACCTGGAAAATATAATAACTATTTTAACTCTCAGTTTAATACTCTTTTGGTCATTTTAATGTAAATTTAAGTCCAAAATGTAAAACATATTTTAAAACCATAAAGGACCTCACAAAACACATCTTTTTGATTTATCCTAACAGGAGTCGGACAAGAAGGCATTTTGGGTGGGGACAGAATCCTGCCTGTCCAGGGAGAAAGGGGATTAACAGTGCCCTACGTGAGCCCAGCGCTTTCACGGGTCAGCTGCCGCGTTTCCTGGGAAATGAATCACTTTCCAACAAGACGTGAAGGTGAAGAGAATGAAATAGAGAAGTCATATACTGAGGCATTTATAGTGCAGTTTCATTATTTTGTTTGATGTTCTATAAATTTCCAGATATCTAGATGTCCCCTTTCAAGTAAGATATCCCAAAACTTCTGCATAGCTAACTATAATTGACTCAAGGATTAAAAAATGTAACATTCTCCTCTATGAGGAGAGGTCATTCTGAGTGAAGTATATTTGACTTTATTATCAATGAGAGAGCCCCCACTCAGGACCACACACTGCAGTGCTTACCCTTGACCGATTCGGAAGTAGCCTGGCGGACAGCCACACAGGTAGCCGCCCTCTGTGTTGGAGCAGCCATAGCTGCAGGGGGCCTGTGAAGAGCCACATTCGTTGATGTCTTGGCACCCTCCGCTGAACTGCTCGTACTGGAAGCCAGCAGGACACATGCACTTGTAGCTCCCCAGGGTGTTGTGACAGGAGGCTCCTCCGCAAATGTGAGCACTGAGGCATTCGTTTTCATCTGCAGGAAGAAGCAGAGAACAAGGCATATATCATCTCGGCCAGAGGTTTCTTGTGAGGAGTCTGGGCCGGGCCCTTTGTTGCCAGCCAGCTGGCCCTCGCTAGGCTCTCAGGAAAGTAAGGCAGGTAGAGGTGGCTGGGATGGGGAGAGGAAAAAGAGAGAAAGATATGGAAATGGACACAGGCTTTTGTCAAGTGGCAAACAAATGCGGCCGACAAGGTGCAATGCATCAGGTGGAGCACAAGAGAGGATGGCATTCTGAGGGCCAACAGACTCCAATTTCCATCTGAAGCCAACAGTAGTATGTTCTGCTCCATGTGGGCATCCCTGGAAGACCATGGGCTTGGTTCGTAGCTAAGGTTCAGGGTTCAGGGTGGAAGGGAAGGAATCATGCAATGATTCTCTGTGCAGTGGAATGACTTTCTTCAGAGCAAAAACCAACCGCATTCCTGAAGGCTGCTTTCCCAGTCTTCTCTCAGGATGTGAAAGGCTGGCAAGGGCTAACATCCTGCAGAAAGTGCCCCACTTGGACTTCCTTTTCAAAAATCTGCAAAAGCCCCCTGGTGCTTGTCCTGGGGATGAATAGTATCTTTTGGTATGTCTACTCCCATCTCTGAATGGGCCTCCCTGTCCAAACCAGCCTCCCATCCAGAGAGTCTGGGCCATGTTAAAGCTAAGGGCGGCTGGAAGAGATTCGTGCAAACTTCGTGAGCAATAATTCTGAAAAACCCATGAGAGAGACAGATGGTGCAGATTGGCTACCCACAGGGACCTGCCAAGTCTGATAGTAATAAACAGGGAAAAAAATTTGCCTTTGAAAAAATAAAGTGGAAGGGAGAGAGTCTTGAGTTTCTCATTATTTCTAATTTATACTTTTTGGAAATATCCAGTATATTTTCATAGACCTGCCTCGGTAGGGCAGGTTGGAAGCTTGCTGGTAAGACAGTTGTTAATTGCTGCAGCCCATTTTCAGGCATATTTCATTTCAATGCAGGTAGACTAGCCTTCTCCTCACTTAGCAAATATCAATACTTTCCATGAAAAGGAGGAGGGAAAAGGTAATTCATATTTATCAGATGCCTGCTGCCTGACAGATGGGACACTAGGTGCTTCACATTCATTTCCTCTACTTCCCTAGCAATCCTGGGATGTGGGTATTACAGCCCTGTTTCATAAGTGAAGAAAATGAGGCTCAGAGAGCAGCAGCAGCAGCAGTGCGGAGCACACACCAGGTCTGTGTGACCACAGCAGCCATCCTGTGTCCTTCTTTATGCCACGATGTTTCTCAAGAGACTTGCCCCCATTTAAACTGGTACTTCTTTCTCCTTTAGCTAGCTTTGCCTTATTTGCTACACACAGAAAACTTTAAATCTTAGGAATGAGGAAAATAGATGAGTAGAAGTGCTGGGGGCAGTGTGCTTGCACAGATGGGGCCGGGTGGAGGTGGGCTTGCTGTGGTCAGTGTGTGACGCACAGTTCTTGTGTTATTCTTTTTTGTTGTATTACTTTCCATACAAACAGCAGTAAACCTACTTTTCCTCACCCCTGTATATATAATATTCATATTCCCTTCCTTCCTCCCTCCCTCCCTCCCTCCCTCCCTCCTGTCTCCTTCCCTCCATCTTTCCTGTGTGTGCTTACAGGAAGGAGTAGATACACAATAAGAAAGCCATTCATTTAGTGGCCTGCTATGGCTCGGTGCCTGGCTCTGAATCTGTTTGAGGATCCTTTGTATCCGAGGACTCTCAAGTGCCCACTCAAGGTCACTTAGGCTCCACAGTTATGAAATATGCCATTGTCTGTGTTCTCTTCCCCGTATTTTAAGTTAGAGATGAGGTGTGAGATAGAGACCAATGGAGACCAGGGACACCAAAGAGCAAATGAAGAACTGTGCATGTGTACTTTGGTGCAAAGGGTGTCCCTGGCCTGGCTGTCTTTGCCTTGCCCGGCTGTCTTCGCCTTGCCCCTTCGTGTCCATCTCCAGACTTCCCACCTGCACCGTGTCCCAGGAGGCGGTGCATAGAGTGCCGACAGGCTCCCCTCCCTGGTCCTGTGCTTTTGGTTGGGCTCAGCCCTTTGTTTCCTGTTGGGACTAGGACTGATACAATCTCTAAGGCATAGGTTTATGTGAGGAAAGACCTGTCAATACGGAGCTTAGGTTTATCCTGTTTTCCCTCCCAAGAGGAAGAAATAGAACCAATGGTTAAAAGTTAGAGGGAGGAAAAGTTCATTCTCCGTGAAAAAGACATTACAAGAATTCAAGTTTCCTATACATAAATTGGCCTACCTTGGGAGAAAGTGAGTGCCCTTCAAGGTGGTATTTAAGTCAAACCTGGATGACTGAGGAGGTAGGAGAAGGGTTTGTATGTTCGGGATAAGGTCAGACTAGATCATCTCTACGGTTCTTTTTAACTTGGAGCACCTATCTATGTTACTATAAATATCCACTCCAGCCAAGAACTTTCCTCTCCCCTTTCACATCCTTTTCTATTTGTTTTAATTTTTTTCCTCCTAGAGAATCAAATAAAGTTTAAATTATACTTGCTTATCTGGGTTTGGACTAGTATCTTTTGGGCATCAAAAATTCCCAAACTTCTTCTTCCTTCTTAAGCAACTTATTTGTCTGTAACTCCCAGTCAGGAGACACTATTCGTGGGGCCACAGTAGAACCCCTGAGCAACTAGGGCATGGCCTGGACTGAGGGTAGGGAGTGAAGGGCAAGCCCAGGTGTGGTAGACCTCACCTGTCTTATCCTTTCTCCACACCTCTAATTTTATTCAAGGAACCTACATAATAAGGGTAGACAATAAACAAAGCTCACTCTGAAAGTTTTGTGCACAGTGTCAAAATCTGTTGATTAAAGTCCAAGACCTCCCTCAGTTGATGATGACAAAATTACTTTTTATTAAGACCAGACAGCTGGTCAGCAAGACATGTGGTCTAAACTCCTCTAGCACTGTGCTCATTTTCGCCAACGCTACTCACTTCTGCAAAATTGTGTCTTGTTAGGTATCAAACCAGATAAGAGAGACACAATTCTGATCAATGGAAACACCCCAAATGATGCGTCTTTATTTGGAGTAAAATGAAGCATTGCAATGCGGAGCTGCCGCCTCTACTCCCCCAGCCCAGAAACAGGATTTCTCTTGTCTCTGCCAAGGAGGACTCTGTACCCAAGAGTGTGGCAGCAAGAACAGGTCACCTGAGCACCATGCTTGCAGTGCCCCAATTCTGAAGTGGAAAAACAAGTGACTGTGATGCTGGAAAGGCAGTCTTACATCAGGAAGTTAAGAGCCTTGGGGCTCTAGTTCCAGACATGTCACAAGAGAACTGGTGTCAGGACAGATTACTTTCCACCCTGGTCTTCTGGGTGCTCAACAGGAAAACAGAGAGCTCGGCTGCTAGATGGATCAGGGGTCCTGCTAAACTCACAATGTTTTGGTTCTCTGATGTGCTTTAGGAGTTATTTTCCCATGACATTGTGCAATCAAAAATGACATAATTTCAATTTAATGAGAGAGCCTGTGTGTCTCCCTTAATTTTCAAAAGAATTTAGCAATTCTGAAAAAAACTTGCTGTGTCTGCTGCTTGCCCTTTGCCCCAAAGATGTGTAGAGCTGAATGAAACCACTTCTCCGTCTTCAGGTCAAAAGTCACTCGTAATAGCCTCTGGCTGGCTGATATTTTTCAGTCAGAAGTAAGCTCTAGTTAGCCCCTGATGTGAATAGAAGTCAAGTGTGGGCTGAGGACTAGTGATGCAACAGAAGGGTGTGGGGGAGGGATATTAGGAGTCAATAAATCGACTTGAAAATTTTTATTTCAAGCCCTGGTCAAGTTGCTCAGTTGGTTAGAGCATCGTCCCAATATGCCATGTTTGTGGGTTCGATCCCTGGTCAGGACACATGCAAGAATTAACCAATGAATACATAAATAAATGGAACAACAAATTATGTTTCTCTCACTCCCTCTCTCTAAAAATCAGTCAATAAAACAAACTTTAGAACAGGGGTATCAAACGCATTTTCACCAGGGGCCACATTGGGCTTGTGGTTGCCTCCAAAGGGCCAAAATAATTTTAGGACTGTATAAATGTAACTACTCTTTAACTGTTAAGGAGTTGAAATTACATTTGGCCCTTTGAAGGCAACCTCGAGGCTGATGTGGGCCTTGGTGAAAATGAGTTTGACACCCCTGCTTTAGAAGATTTATTTCAGATGCCCTGATGTGTACTCTACCATTATTCTCTTTCTTACTTTGTTATTGTACAAAGGCTGTAACTTCCCTCTGGTTTCAACCAGGTTAGGGCAATTTTAAATGGTATCAGCTGCTTTCATGATGAGTAAGTTTTCAGAAAGAAAGCAGCATTTTGACTCACAGGTGCTTACAGCAGTTCATCTTGTTAACAAGGTAAAGGTACTTGCCGACACACTGATTCCACTGGTAGTGCTGGAGGTAGCCCTGCGGGCAGCTGCACCTGTAGCCCCCGATGATGTTCTGGCAGCCATGCTGGCAGCGGTGGTTTCCCTCACATTCATCCACGTCTGAAAAAGGAGGTGGAGCCACCTTTAAGCCACATCCCCACTTGTCTCAGCTGCACTCTCTGAAGCAACTTTTTTATGCATGCTAAAGTGAAAGGCAATTTTAATAACAAATCTGATCCCTAAAAAATTATTGATTTTTGTTTTCTGAGCTGTTTTTTAAAATTTATTTTTCAGTTATAGTTGATATACACTATTATATTAATTTCAGGTGTACAACATAATGATTATTACTTATATAACTCAAAAAGTGGTCACCCCACTAAGTCTAAAACCCACTGACACCATATGTAGTTATGACAATACTATTGATTATAGTCTCTGTGCTGTAATTTACATCCCCATTAGTGTTTTTATTTTTTAAAAATTATTCTTCTGCCCTGGCTGGTGTGGCTCAGTGGATTGAGTGCTGGCCTGCAAACCAAAGGTTTGCCACTTTGATTCCTAGTCAGGACACATGCCTGGATTGTGGGCCAGGCCCCCACTAGGGGGCACTCAAGAGGCAACCACATATTGATGTTTCTCTCCCTCCTCCCTTGCTTCCCCTCTCTAAAAATAAATAAATAAAATCTTTAATAAAAAAAATTATTCTATAATTTTCAACCAAAACTTTAAAAATATCTACTCTGGAGATTTTAGAAAGTCCAGGGAGAAAAAAACATTCAGATATTTCTGAATGTTTTATTTATAGTAAAGTCTACAAATAAAAATGATGAAGAAATTAATGTAAAGTACAAAGGCATTTTATGGTTAAGTTGTGTAAATTCTTTATATTTGCTTACTTGTGCCAGAATTAGAATCCAAAAAATGTCAATCAAAAGGTAAAATGCTAAAAAAATAATTTAAACTTTCAATTATACATTATCAGAAGACTTATTCCTCATATGTTTAATCCACATTGGGAGAATCCTTTTATGACTCTGAATTCAGTGACCAGAAAATTAATAAATAAAACTCAGGAATCTACATATTTTTCTTGACTAGGTCATTCCTTATTAGATTAAATTACTAACTGGGCAGAAATACCTAGGAAAGGCATGTGTTATAGACACGATCAAGCATAAGAACAAAAGATGGAGTCTCTAAGGTATGCGGCCTGTGCAAACCAGGCAAAACATTTCCCATGCTCACTTGGGTGTCCCCCTTGTGCTCAGTTGTGAGCACCTAGAGGACGATGATGAAGGTACTGAGGTCACACAGGCCACCTCACGAGGACCCACCAGCTGCATCAAGCTGAGGGCCCTACCCACCTTCACAGCTGGCACCGCTCTGATCCAGAGAGAATCCCCGCTGGCATTCACAGGTGAAGCTTCCAGGAGTATTCTGGCAAATGCCCTTCGAGCCACACAGGTTGATGTCAGAGGAGCACTCGTTGTTATCTATAAGGAACAGAGTGGGTAAAGGGGGTGGTGTTAAAATTCCTCGAAGCTCTCTTTGTGTTATTTAAAAGGCAGAGAGGGGGATGATTCACATAGAAAAGACCAAGAAAAGCCTGTAACTTTTCACATGTGCATGTTCGCATCCACATACACACATACATGTACTCCCATGTTTTGTTTTATTTTGTTTTTTGAGTTTTTGTCTTATCTCAACAGCAGGAGAACTTAAAGGCACAGCTCCCTCCCACAGAGGGTCTTTTCCCCTCCCACTTACCAATGCAGGCAGTGTGGTGTTGGGTAAAGCCAGGAGGACATTTACACGTGAAGCTGCCAATGGTGTTAACACACAGGAACTGGCAGTTGTGCTGCTTAGTTGCACACTCGTCAAGATCTACAAGAAAATGCAAGATGGGCATTGGAGTCAAGGACACAGCCCAGGTACCTAGAAGCCGTCCTAGGAAGAAGCCCTGAGTTTTCATATCTAGGTCTCAAGTGACCCTGGCCAGCACAGAGCCACAGCAAATGGCTGGGAAGAACCCAGGAACTAAAGTTTGAAAAATATGTGGTCTCAATTTAGATTAAAAAATGTAGCTCTCTGAGGGACCCAAGGAAAAGCCAATTCCCTTTGGTTATATCTTTCCTAAGGAATGTGGGAATTCCCTAAGGAATGTGGGAATTCCTTAGGAAAGAAATTTCAGATAAGTTATAAGAATTTCAGAAAAGTTATAAAAGACTAGGGATTCTCAAAAATTTCCGGAGCACTGACAAGATCTATTCAAGTTGAAATATGAAAAGAGATGTTGAGGATGGAAATTTGTTCACTTAGTTCTTTTCTGTTTGCTGTTTTTATTCTGTTCAAATGAGGTGGTCAACCAAACCAAACAAAACTGACTTCTTTGTTTAGAGATCCTCCTCGGGATAAAACGAAGTTGAGCAATCAGGAAGGAACAAAAGGAAAGAAAAGTACTTATTCCGATAAGCTAATAGCACTTCAAAAAACTGCCTACAGTATTTTTCCAACATTATTCCCCAAAAATCCTCCATAAAATCCTCTGCTCTGACCAGGACTCTGTCCTTGCTGCTGGAACTTCAAGGCTCATTCTCAGCTCCATTGCTATTACTAATGTCAGGAGATGTCTCAAAGTATGTCTCAAGTTTTAGTTGATTTTTAACTTAAAAAAATAGCTGTAAATTCAGAACCCTTCCTACCTGTCTGCCTCCCTTCCTCTTTCTTTTCCTGCCTTTCTTATGATCTTTTATCACTGCACACAGAGCTGGGCTTAGAGCTACAGACCAGTTCCTGGCTAGAAGAACACCTGGAGCGGACCTCAAGTGACAGAACCCCTCCATATGTCTCCCAGTGCTGACTTCTCTTAAAATGGAGCCAATCTGGTGCTCCCTCCACTGCTGGGGCAGGTGGCGCGGGTGCTGTTTCTGCTTTCCCAGTTTCTGTATTATTGACAGCTGTGTGCCCCCTGCTGGTATGACCCAAGGGGCCTTGCTAGGGCACCAGCCCATGCTTGCTGAGGCTCACCTGCAAATAGGTGAAGAAGACGACTCAGTGATTTCTTACATAGCTATTTTATAGCTATGCCACATTCAGAACAGCATCACTGGCTGTTCTCGCCTCCAAGAACATCTTCTCTTCCCTCTTATCTGGATCCTACCCATCTCTCAGGGGGA
Organism: Phyllostomus discolor; assembly: GCF_004126475.2. NCBI lineage: Eukaryota > Metazoa > Chordata > Mammalia > Chiroptera > Phyllostomidae > Phyllostomus > Phyllostomus discolor. The sequence continues at coordinate 160,688,996 of NC_040903.2, forward strand.
AGTACTGGTCCCATATTGCCCCAGGCCCACCCTTCAAGCCTCTTTCCTCTCATTTCAATAGTACATGTATCTGCATCACTCATTTTGAAATTTAGTTCTATATGTCAAGTATGTAGAAGAATTAGACCTCACAAGAAAAACAGGAGAGAGGGATTTGTGTTGTAAGTGGATCTGTAAAAAATCATACAGCTATTTTTACATTTCTAAAACCACAAAAAGAGAATTATTGATGCTTTTAATGATTTGTGAAAGAACTTAATCACTACCATACATTTAATTTTCATGTCGCATCTCTTAATTGCTATACATTTTGAGGATTTTCTGCCCTCGTGGCTTAGAAAAGTACTATAAATTTGTTTTGCTTGTTACAGAGAGGAAATTTCCCCCTGAATTTGGTTCTTCATTCACATGAAAATGTTCATGGCTCTGAGTGACAGCCTCGCACCACCCACAGCTCACTGTGCAGCCCAGATGTAAAGTAAGTTCTGTGTTTGAGAAGAGCAAAGCTATGGGCAGCTCTCCCTTTAAGGCAGTCAGCATTTTTGAGTAGGTCTCTCAACTTCATCTCCTGCAAATAACAGGAGCACATAAAATCCATGCTGCACAGGACAACCTTGGGCTATTGTCCATCCCATGATCCTGTGTCACTGGCTTCTTAACCCTCTCCCTTCCAGCAGACCTGGGGAAGGGCACGAGGGCCCTACTTCTCTCCGCACTCCACTTCCGCCATCCTGCCATTCCGCCATTTGACTCCCTTTATTTCCCTTTTCCTCCTTCAACATTTCATGTCAGAATACTCTAACTGTTGTTCTGCCATCTGGTCTACCTCCTCCGAATCCCTCATTTTCCAAATTGTTCTTCAGTGTCACTCCCATGTGCTAGTCACAAAGCATATGAAGTTCTCATTGTTGGGAAATCTGGTAACAGGAGTTTGTTTACTTCAACAGAATTTTGCAAGAATTCTGGGTTGGTGAGGGATTTCTGCATAGACTTTGGCTGTTTCTTAATTCTTTGCGAAATTTATGTCTCAGATAAGCTCCTAAAGGACAGGAATGACCCTATTTTGCAGAACAAAAGCCTAGACAAAGTGCTTGCTTACTTACTTAGGTACAATGTCCTCTGGGATCATGGCACTGATTAGTAGGAGGCTGGACTGTGCTGGAGACCTAGGCTATTTAGTTGTTGAACAGTCGACTACACAAACGCAGTAAACAGAAAGCAGAAAGGAGGTAATCAAGTAGGGATCCACCATACGCCGAACCGTGTAGAACCCGTCCTGCTGTCTCTGAGACCCTCAGGGATGGCGCCCACCGATGCCTCCTGGACCATCACTGGTCCTCTGGCATCTCCCTGGCCTCAGCCTCCCTGCCTCCAGCACGGGGAGCCTCCATGGAGGCACCAACCTAGGGAAGCACCTCTTGCTGTAGAGTCTTTCAGCAACCTTGTGCTCAGAAGGCAGGTGAGTGGGTGAAGGCACATTCTACTTTACCTTTGCAGCTCCTCCCATCATCCTGCAGAATGTAGCCTTTGGGGCATGAACACTGGTAACTCCCCTCTGTGTTTTTGCAGATAAAGTTGCAGGGTTTGGGAGCCTGGTTGCACTCATTCAGATCTACGATCAAAGAGATGCAGTGTGAATGTCTGTCTAAAAGGATACATAAATACTCAATACCCACAAGGCTAACAAAGAATTTTTGTTTTGAGAAAAGAAAAGTAAACTCTGTGTAGTCTTTGATCGTTGTCTTATGTTTTCCTATGAAATTATATAGGCTTTTTAGTTTTGTTTTATCTTTAGCTTGAGGATTTTATTTTTGTGCCACAATCTACAATTTCTACCTGGGTTAATAAACCATCAGAAACAGAGCACTCACCTATGCAGGCCGTCCCAGTGATATCTGGGGTGTAGCCAGTTATACAGTTGCAATGATAGGACCCTCTGTCATTGACACATTCCCCATGTCGGCAAACATCATGGATAACCTTGCACTCATCGATATCTGTAATTTAATAAGTAGAAATTAAAATAAGAAAGGCATTAAAATGGACAACCTTAACATGTAGGGGTCACGTCAGTGCAAGCACCGATAATCTGTGTTACTATATTATGAACCTAAGAAACTGAACCAAAAGGATGACAGCATACATTTTACATGTAATGGTAACTATATTGAAAGGCAAAGAACAACTTTATCAGACTGCAGTAATAAACTAATCAGGATAGGAGAAAACTTTAAAAACAATTTTCCTTCTAAATTGATACTCATTCCCCCTGTCTCCTGAGTCCATAGGACAACTGCCCCGTCGAGACACGTTCATTAGCTCCACGCCCGTCTCATGCCATGAGGCTTTCGTCCTGCTGGCATTCCACAGGCGAATCACAGTAGTGAATCCTTTCAACAAGGAAATTCCACCTTTTTTCTGACATTGCATATACAAAATAAGAAGAAAAGTTCTTTTGTATTCTTTTTGTTGCATTTAAGGTTCATCCCCCAAAATACCAAATTGCATTCTATTGGGGAAATTGACTAAACTCCACTCCTTTGGTGAGGGAGGCTCCAGGTGGATTCCCAGGCTGCCACGCGGCCTGCGAAGGAAGAGAGACCTTCACTCTGCTCCACCCAGGGAGAAAGAGTCGATCAATATGCACTGTCCAGCATTAAAGCCACTACCCTCCCCACCTTGACCCCTCTAAGTCCTTTCTGCTTGGTGGGGGCCAATACCAAGGAAGTTCTTAGACTTTGAATTGCCAAGTAACCATTTCATACCAACAACTGATGTTTTTCCTGAATTTTTCCACTTTACTCTGAGATACAATTTAGCACACTTTCATTTGGTCTCAAGAAATGAGCTGTTCCCACCACTTCATTTTATCCTTCAAAGAACCACGAGTTTCCTGTGGTCATCCCATCAAACCTATGCATCTATCACATCCTGTCCTGTTCCTTAACCTTCAACCACATCTCTCCAACACACATCCTCTCTCCTCCAATCCCCTCCCCCTCCAAGGAACTCAAGATGTCTCCTCTCTCTTTTATGAAACTAGAAACAATTGCAATTACTATGGCTAGACCCAGAAGTCTTCTTCAGTCCGCCTCGGGTGCTTTGACAGCCTCCTCCTTCTCACATGAAAGCAGCTGTGCTTTTCTAGAGGCTGCTGTGTGTTTTGCATATCAGGATTGTATATATTTTAGTCCATTTTAAGAGCTGAAGTACATATTGGTATACTAGTCAAGGAATTTAATGAACAGTATTGCAATGTTCATCTAAGAATTATATTCTGAGTAACCAACAACATATAACAAGCTTTTGTTTAAAATGTCGAAGAATCCTTCTAGTGCAGAGGCAGGGACCCAAGCACACCCAACTGAATTGGGGGGACCTGGGGCACTTCAGCAACATGGCCTTGGAAGTCTAAAATACCATAAGGAAGAATTTTTGTCAGCCTCAACTGTACAGCTCAGCTTAGGTTCATTCATAGATTCTATATTCTCATCTGTTTTTCATAAAGCAAACAAACAAATCCCCTGCAAATATTTTTGAACTGAATGAAGTCCCTGCTCTAATGGCCATAAATCAGAACAAAATGCAGTACCTGCTCCATTGGTCATAAATCCTCGGCCATGGGGGCAGAGCTTTTTGAACGCCACGGTCCCCTGGAAAGGGCAAATCTCACAGTGGGGACCCCAGCCTCGCCCGCCGTCACAGCAGCATTCGGACTTGGTGACAGGGTTCCTATTGCTTGAGCCAATCTGACACATGTTCTGGAGCACCTCCGTGAAGCAGTACCCTTCCCGGTTGTCTGGAGGGGACATCCGATTACAAACAGGATTTTAGGACATTTTATGAGCATAGCAAGGTATCAAAAATTTGCTCAGATATGAAGCCCCAAAGGGATGTAACACTTTACCCTGGGTGAGAAGGAGCGAGAAGGGGAAGCTGGAAACTGCAGTAAGACAGAAAGGATGGCATCTGAGGAAACAAACACGAAATGCAGTAAGTAGGCAGAAAGGCATTGGTCTAGCCAAGGTTACAACTCTATCTGCTCCCAGAAGCAGGGGGAATAGTCATGCTACAGAGAGAGAGAGAAACAGAGAAACACAAGGAAACATCCTGAGCACCAGGGGTTCCCAAAGGCAGCCGAGAAAGACATTCCAAACCAGTGATTCAGTGATACAATTAGCAAAGGAAGAATTGAGCTGCGGGGTGGTGCTAAGCCCAATGGACATTCGGTCATTGAGTCATCTCCAAAATATGAACATTTTTAACCTTTCTCAAATTTTGACAATCTGTGTTATTGGGAACAAGAGATCTGGGTTTCAAGCCTCCCTGCACGGAGGCTGGGCCACAAGAGCAGGCGGGCTGCGGCCGTACGCACCGAGGCACTCGTCCTGTGCGGGGCTGGCCGTGAAGCCGTCGTTGCACTCGCAGGTGTAGCTGCCCCGGGTGTTGAGGCAGCGCCCGTTCTCGCAGATCCCCGGCCTGGTCTGACACTCGTTCTCATCTGCGTGGGTTCAGCGCAGGGCCGAAAACAAGAGGAGTCATCTGACCACTTTGTACAAGCACGGGTTCTTTCTTTTTAAAAAACATTCAGTTTGTGAGTACTAGTTAAGCTATTCACATGGTTCCAAATACAAAAGGTATGAGAGTGTACTCAGAAAAATTCTCCCTTTCTCCCCATCCCCCAACCACGAAATTCCCTTCTGGGGAGTCAGCTGTGTTACTGCCAGTTTTCCAACGAGCCTTCCCAGAGGTGCACCGCACACATACACACAGACACACATGTCTGCATGTGTGCACCTTTAAACAACATGACTGATGGTGCCTTCCTGCACTTAGAACACAGATAATAGCACTCTATGTACACTTACTTAATAAAACTTAAAACTTTCCATATCTGTACATAAAGAAGATTCTCAAAGGATTATTTCAAATGAAGGAAGAAAATTCTTAATTTTAAAATCAACAAGTTAAAGAAATACTGCAATACTTCATTCGTGTAATATCTGCAATAGTTGTGACCTAAGGGAGTTTGTCTAGACTAACTTTCCAATTCAACATAGATTATGTTTACTGTAATACTTGGACAATGTTATTAAGAAATAATTTAGTCTCCCAGGTTTAGAGAAAAGCACGAAGGTGCCTGTACATTCTTAGAATTGTCTGAAGATTACTTAGAAAGATCACAAATAATGTGCACAGGTGTATCCCTCTAATTGTCCCAAACCCCTGAGGCAGAGATCTCAAGAAGAGAGGCAGGGAGTTGGAAGGTAACATCCAGAGAGTGTTAAAACAGGTTTGCACTGCCAATGCCCAAACCCATTAAACCAGAATATCTGGGGTGGATGCTGAGCTCTCCAGCTGATTCCAACATGCAGCTGAGGATCAGAGCTGCAGATCCCAGAAGAACTGGCATGTGCTCATTAGTCTGCATAGTACTTTTTCTGTGCTTTCAAAGTCTGCTCTTTTATCACTATTTCATTCTGCATCTTAAAGAGTAAGGGGACAGTGAGGTTTTTAAGAGTCTTGATTGACAACATAAAATATGTGAGCTAATGTAAGTGATTATTAAAAAGGAAAAGGATGCATGTAGGAGTTTTCTAGTAATTTTCTCCTTTTTTTGTCTAAAGCAGTGGTCAGGAAACTTTCTGTGGGTAATAGTAATATTATAGTATTATTATATTATTATACAGTATATAATAAATGTTTCAGTCTTTGCAGGCCATGTGGTCTCTGTTGCAACGGCTCTACTCTGCTCTGCCACTGTGGCACAAAAGCAGCCATGGACAAAAAGTGAATGAATGGTTAGAGCTATGTCCCCATACAACTCTGTTTATAAAAACAGGTGGTGGGCTGGCAGGCTGGGTTTGAACCTCATACTGTGGTTTGCCAACCCCTAGTCTAATGCTGTGGTTTTTAATGCTGGATTCACATTATAAAACCTGGGGGAACTATAGAGTACCATTGCCTAGGACCCACTCTAGACAATTCCAGATGCCCTGGAGGTAGATCTCACCAATTTAGTGATATTCCTGGTTCCAAGGGACCTGGTATCAAAACTCAATGTCAGAGTACTAGTAGCAAAGTTGGGTCAATAGGTAAGAATAGAATTCCAGTGTGGTAAACAGAACTGACCCCAATGCAAAGGAGTATAAAAAAGTGAAGATAAAAAAGTAAAGGCAGGCTATAGAATAGGGGTGTCAAACTCATTTTCACCAGGGGCCACATCAGCCTCATGGTTACCTTCAAAGGGCCGAATGTAATGTTAGGGCTGTATAAATGTAACCACTCCTTAACTAGGGGCAAGGAGCTCAGTGCTGCTGCTAGGTAGAACAAGGTGGCAGGCTGCATAAAACAAGGTGGAGGGACAGATTCGGCCCATGGGCCTTATGTTTGCCACCTGTGCCATAGAGAAAATACCTGATATTCCAATCTTGGCAGCAAAACGGGCTGAGAAGGTAGGCAAGAGCCAGCTCAGAGAGAGATAATGACAGTGCTGGTGGGATTCCTAGATAATCACAAGGCAAGGGGACCTCCACAGGAAGCAATGCCATAAGGTTAAGAGAGGTAAAATGGCTCTGGCCAAGAACACCGTGCTCATCAGGAGTAATCCCAAGTCCCTTTATCCTATGTCACTTTGGACTCACGCAAAGCCGCCTGCAGGGATTCTCTTACCTATGCAGCCTTCTCCATCAGGTCTCCGCTGATACCCAGGCCCACAGATGCACATGTACAGGCCGATGAGGTTCTTGCATTCCATCTGTTTTTCAGCACAGTCGTGTTTCCCCTCTGTGCACTCATCCTCATCTGGAAAGGGAGTGCCACCACAATGTACAGAAGAAGCTGCATTAATTTCTTGCCATTCACACAAAAAATGGTATTAAGTAACCTATTTCCCTTTGCACTGTTGGGCTCTTTGGCCTCCTAAGAATGAGAAGATGTCTTCTAACCATCTATGAACTTGAAGAAATTGTTCCCTAACTAGTGACTTCTTCAGAAGCAGGAGGCATGCTTTTTAATCCTTTTTGATGAATAGAATATCTCTGGCTCAACCTCTTCATGTTGAACTTCTTGAAGGTGAGAAATGTCTTCTTTATATATTCACGTTTGCAGCATGGCTGGGATGCAATGCAGAGTGAACTAACGGGGACCTGTCACGCAGCCCTTGACTCAGCTGGATGCCTCAAGCTACAAGTTCCTTGGAAAGGTAGCAATGGTGACCCTCATAATGCCCATGGACTATAGCAGTGTTTCCCAATTCCCAGTCCCCCTCTACCATTGGAAGCTTTGGAGTGACATCTCCCATCAGAGATAGTGTGAGAGCTCCCTAGTTTGGATGACCTTGAACATAGATGTCTCACCTTTGCACATCCTCCTGTCTTCTCTCAGAACATATCCAGCAGGACATTTGCATTCATATGACCCATAAGTGTTTACACATCGGAAAGCACAGAGCAGAGGATTCTGGGCACACTCGTTTATATCTGCAGCAGAAGTAATAAGAAAACAATGGATCAAGGCCATCAACCAAAAGAAGGAATCTGCTTTCACCAGCAGTTGAAATGCTCCATTGTTATAAACATGGATGGACCAAGCATGTTTTTCAGGGGTTTCTGTGGTTTTCAGGGAATTATAAAATGAGTAGGGTGAGCACATATCCTGATCCTCCCAGCTTGTCATTCTTGTGCATGATGAATCATTGTTTAGGTGGATATGAGAAATTATAGGTCACCCGGTCCAGGGGTGTCAAACCCATGGCCCATGGGCCGCATGTGTCCCAGGATGGCTGTGAATGTGGCCCAACACAAAATCATAAATTTACTTAAAATATTATGAGATCTTTTTGCGATTATGTGTTCCAATGTATTTAATGTGTGGCCCAAGATTACTCTTCTTCCAGTGTGACCCAGAGACACAGAAAGGTTGAACACTTCTGCGAGAAAGCCTAAAATTCTGCCTTTGAGGCCTCAAGTTGATTACTTGCCACTCCCAAAGTGACATGGGGTGGCAATCAGTTTTACCCCATTCAGCCAAAGCAAATGCCAAGCCAGTTGCTGTCAGAACAGAAGCAGACCCTCCAATATTGTTAACCACCTCCTTTTCCCCATAGAAGAGAGGCTTCAGAGAGATAACATAATTCTTATGCCCAAGAAGATCGTGTTCTGAATTATGGTACCACTTTCAGAGATCCTCAGGTCCCAGCGATGACCAGGTGAGAAACTTAAATAGATGATAATGGCTTTACTGCTAATGGATCAAAGTGATCTCTGTAGATACCATAGTTTGGAACCATCATGATGTGTTTTTGGAAAATCAGGGTTAAAACAGACCATCTTGATTATCACGTTTCTCCCTGAGCCCACTGATGCCCCCTGAGATCATCAGTGAGATCCCAGATCACGAGTTAGTGACAAGCTTAAAAGACTCTGTCACAACTTCAACGATAGATATCAATGAGTCATGCTCTAAGGAAGAGCTCATGATAATACCAGCTTTGTCCTCTCCTTTCATCTCCCTTTCATCCTTTTCTCAGGCCAGTGGTCCTCAACTTGAGAACACACCAGAACCACCTGGAGGGCTGCTGACCCCAGTCTCAGAGCTGCTGACTCAGGAGGTCTGGAGTGAGGCCTACAAATTTGAAATCCTAGCAAGTTCCCAGGTGATGCTGACGTAGCTGGCCCAGGGACCACCCTCTGAGAACCACTCTGCTAGACACTTCCCGGCTTTCCTTTCTCTCCATACATTTTTCCAGGCACCCTGGTAGATACTTAGAGCATATAGGCAATCTTTTTTGCTGCGATGGCTAAAGGGTGCTGGTGGTTATCTCAGTGTGCAGATGCTTCTGTAAATAGAAAAGGAAAAGGAGAAGAAAAAAGAAAGGGAGCACGCAACATGAAAATAAAAAAGAAGAAGAAATGAAATATAAGGGAGAAGGCAGTAGACAAGACACAAGCTGTATCCAAACATTAGTAGTAGGGAGATGCCACCAAGGACTCTGCGTGATTTGCAGCGTAACTTCGGCCACGGGCCACCCATATCTTTTTCAGATACTCCCTGCAGAGAGGAGGCCACCCAGAGAAGAAATGATGGAACAGCCCATCAGGCCCAGGTGTTCTTTATTTGATACATCCTGAGTTGGTATTTCATATTGACAATTATAATCAACCAACTGTTGTCCCCAAGGCCAGAAGAAGTAACCAACTCTTCTGTGTTTAAGAGGCTTACCTTCACAAGTCATCATTGGACCAGGCTCAAATCCCTCCTCACAGGTGCACTCAAAACCTCCAATCACATTCTTGCAGGTTCCATTTCCGCAAGGATTGCCCACAGAACATTCGTCAGTATCTGCAAGTGACCAGGAGTATATTCAAAACACGATGAATTGAGACAAAATGGGCTTACACTCAGATGATAACTTTCATTCTATCAGAGTACTTCTGTCTGTTATTCTTCTTTTACTCTCATTCTGTCCTTGCAAAGAAGGAAGGCACATGTCTTGTTACCACAGGCCTGTAGCTGTGAAATCTGACTTGCTAAGTGGCAGTGGCATTGACAGTGCTCCTCTCCATGAGTTTCTCCAACCTCCCACATTACAAAGAAGTAAATCTTCTAGTGGGAACTGATGCTCAAAGGGTTAAAACCATGCTTCTCTCACAAGTCAAAAGTTTTCCCTTATTTAAAGCTAAAAATTCATCTCCAGCTTGGCCCTACATTACATCACTCTCCAAGAAGCCTTAAACATGATGGATCTCAGCCAGATATAAAATAGAAGACTAAACTTACACAAAATAAGAGACCAGAGGTTAAGCAAAATTAATATACTGGATAAAATCAAGATTCATGTAGATTTTGTTGATTCTGTTGAAACCAGATGGTTCACATTAGGCAGAAGAAAGCCTAGAAAGAAGTCTGTTTAGGGTATGCTCTCTCCAAATAACTGTGGAGACTGAACCAGTCTCACCAAGGAGGTCCAAAGAACACGTATGCCTCCCAACCCATCCACCTAGAGTCCTCATTCTGAAGCATCTCTGGGGGAGAATATCTTCCTTTGGAAAAACCTGAGAAGCAGCATTGTATTTCACCTATGTCAGGCGCAGAAAAGTAATGGCCTAGATGGGTTTCAGATTCAGCAAGTGGAGACGAGAGAATAGGGTAGCGAGAGCCTGGGCAGGGAGGCTCCTGCCTCACATTCGGAGTAGCACTAAGGGAAGAGCCAGAGAGGCAACACTGACAACTCTGCTTTTGTTCTGCTATGAAACTGCGCTTCACTGTCAGGAATATTAGATCTCCTTCAAGTTAATAAAAATCACAATATCATTGATTGTTAGAGCTATAAGCTAATTAGAAATAATTTAGTCCATCTGCATAATATTACAGTCTGAGACCTAAAGAACTTGCTTCGCTCCCATAGCCACCGTTGTGGCTGAGACCCTCATGCTCTGAATTCTTGTGTGGAAGGAACACTTCCTAATGTACACAGACAAACTCTTAATGTTCGTGCCATTATTAATTCAGGTCTGGATTTCCTAGATAAATAATCGTAACACTTGGATTCCATTTGGAGTTAGTGTGGATTAAAAGGTCAAAGGTCAGCCATAGAAGGTTAATAAGAAGCTTAAATTTCTTACAGTGGAATATAGCATATAACTAAGTGTAGTAAAATCTGGGTACGTTTTGTATTTTACATACTGAGAGAATAAGACTATGACCATTAAACTTTTTTTTTAAATTTCAGAAAGACTGTTGTTATAATTTTGCACTTTCCACTCTCTCTTCAAATGTGTCCAGTGTCTGTCTTCCCCATTAGCCTTAAGGTCCACGCAAGGAAGGACCGTGTTGGCTTGGTTCACTGCTGTGCCCACAGAGCCTAGCAAAACATCTGGCACATAGTGGGGCCTCAGCTATTTAGTATTATAAAGGAATAAAGGAATATATATATATATATATAAAGGAATGAACAAAACTTATTTCTGTTCCATCTTGGAACTTATACTTCCTCGTGTGAATGCTGTAAGTTTAATCTTTAAGTTGTACCATCGCAGTGGAAGGAGCCGCTTTATCACTCACCCACACATTCGTTGCCCTCCAGAATGTACCCGAAGGGACACTCGCAGCGGTAGGAGCCATCTGTGTTGATGCACTGCCCGTGCTTGCAGACGTCAGGTTCTTTGCACTCATCCATATCTTAAGCAAAGGGGGAAAGGAGAGTGAATAACAAGTATTTTTTTAAAAAACACAGAAGTAAATTGTAACCATTTCAGTGTTAATCCATGAAGTATCTATTATAACACAATGTTACATATACAATACAATAATATAATTGGTTATCTAAATGAAAAGGCAAAGAAATAGAGCTTAATTTTTGAAGATGGGCATGAAGAAATAAGAACAACCAGAAATGGGCAAGGATGAGGCTAGCTGGTATGCAGACAGGCTGAGAATCTAGCACAGGCCACTCACCAACTGCCGAATCATCAGGTCCCACGATGATCCCACTTCCATAGGGGCAGATCTGGCGGAAGGCCTCTGTGGTGGGGAGGCATACTCATTAACGGACAGGCCAGTGGCAACAGCTACAGGCCCCTCCCCAAGCACTATGGGGTGGCCAGATGGCCACGTGCTGCATGTAAGGGGAAACAATGAACAAGAGAGGCCCAGACACCAGATACAGTTAACGAGGCTCCGAGAGCTGGTGTGCCTACTGCTCGGGCGGCTCCGCCTCATAACATAGTTTAGAAGAAAATAACCACCTTAGCTCCTGAGATAAGGAAATTTTAATGACCATTTTGGTTAGACTTAAAATTAAGTTAAATTTTCTTATTTTCCCAAAGGCCTCTGGCCTTACCTCATGGCCAGTGCACACCTTGAATCGCCCAGTGAGAAACGTGGAGTGAACATACCATCAGGTTCAGTGGGGCACAGCTCACAGGGGTCCCCCCAGCCTTCTCCCTTCAAGGCACAGCAGCACTCCTGCTTGGAGTGATTTCTGGATTTGGGTGACGAACACTTTCCTCCTTCAAACTTTGCATAACAGTAGCTCATTCGCAAATCTGCAGCATAAAGTCAAGAGAGAACCTTCGGTTGCTTTCTTACTAAATCGTTAATGTGTAATAGTGAATAAGAAACAAGCCATCCTGTTAAATGCATTCTCTTTGTGATAGTAATACTCCTCAAGTGGGTATAACGGTAATTCAGCTGACATCTGTAAAGTCATAGGTAACTTTTGTAGTGAAAGCTGATGGACAAATCTATGTGACTTTTACCATATTACTTCTCATTTTAGCCAGTTTTCCAAAACAAGCTGATGTGAATAATAAAAATGAACACCAGGTCACATTTCAAAAATGACATCATCAGTGACTTCAGGACGGGGACATCAAGAAATGGACTCATTCACAAGATCCCTTCCCTGGTAATTCTGCTTACACGTGTTTTGGATCACATTTAGCAAGCACACGAGGTAAAGGCAGACCTTCCAGTTCTAGCACTTACTGTAGTATCACACTGTGCTGTTTATTTTGTGTTCTCTAAGCCCTGGAACCAAAATAAAACTCCAGATTCCAGGTACAATGCAAACAAAAATGTGACAATTTCTCGGACTGGCAAGAACCCCACACACAATGGAGACTTACTGAAGCAGCTGCCCACACGGGTACTGTCTCCCAAGTGTCTGTGGAGCTTTCTGCAGGTTTCACGCACACGCACATGCACACACACAGAAGCCTGGCTAGCTTTGCAGAGAGAAGAGAGGTGAAAAGGGGAGCAGGGAGATGAGGGACTGAGAGGGAAAATGATCTTTCTTTCAAAGAATATCTTTTTTTAATATTGATTATTTCTTGGTGACTTCCACATGGAATATGGGATCTAGTTCCTACAAAATTCTCCAACATTGCTTGACATAATTCTGGCAATGGACTTTTCCATTTCTTATAGAGAGAATTGGGTGACTCTAAAAAGTGAGCTCATCCAAGAGCCTGGAGTGTGTTTTCCCTCAAACTTGACTTCCAAAGCCTTGTGAACGCCTCTCAGGTTACACAGAGGCACTATCTGCAGGTTTCAAGGAAATGCTTCGCATCCATTTTGCACAATTCCCCTGCTCTAGTTTTGATCTGCTCTGCTCTCGCCCATCACTGTTTCCCCATCTCGGGTAGCACACTGTGATAGTCGCCTTTGCATTTCTGTGAAGACAATTTTGCCAGCTTTTACTTCATGACAAATGAGACAATGTAAGAATAATTGAGTTGCCAAAGATCATAGCAGAAAAATTTTCTTGAATTAAAGTAAAAATATCTATCTATCTCTCTAATCTATCTACCTGTTTTACACCAGGCTCTGGTAAGTCAAATGCAGTTGGCCCCTTCAGTGCACTTGTTCGACTTCTTTAATCAACTCTTCCGGATAAATTATCTCCTCGGTTTCCACTTCCCTTCTGCATCTGTTATGGGTAGGACCTCGCAGGCACCCTTCAGTCAGCTACTCTTTGGAAGGTCAAGAGCAATTAAAGACCAGCCCTTGTCCTGCCAACCAAATGTTTGCTTTGCTGAGAAGCTTCAGGATTTGACAAACTACAGTTTCCTAAAGAACGCCTTTTGATTTGCTTCATTCTTCAAGTTCACTGTTACATATGAAGTTTTGTGTTTATTGGTCTTGTTTTTATTATTTATGCCTACATCTGTCTTAAGATATAATTTAGTGATCACTCATCAAAATGTCTCAACAAATATATTAAAATTTAATTCCTTCGTTTGTCTTGAGACTTGTAATGCTTCTTTGAAACCTAGGCACATGCGTGTTCTAATGCGAGTTAAAATTCTCATTCTCTCTTCCTTTTACCACCGACCCAGTTCCCCAGCCCAGCCTCCCTCACACCGCTCCATCACCCCAACCTCTGAAAAACAAACGCAGGCATTGCACAGAGGCCCCAACGCATGAAGTCTGGGTGAGCCTAAGTGACAAATTCCCTGCACTGCACTTTGTGAGTGCCTATGGTTCATTTAATCTGCGACCTTCAAGTGCCAAGACCCATCACATTTGTTCCTTCAAAACATTATCTGTAGTTCTGTGGAGCTTTCTCATTTCATGGGCAATAGAAGCCTGACTCCTAATTTGTCATCTTATAAGAAAAACCCCAGTCTTAATTCCCTGGCTCCAGCAAAATCTGTGCTCTGTGGGAGATTTCCATTTGCTTGTGGTGATTTTCTAGAATTGGTTTATTAATCAAAGGTGCCTTGCATTGGGAAAGAGAACTGTGCTTGCCCACATACTTAAACTAGGGCTCGCTAGGATGCCTGTTTACCAGTCCCTCTGCAGAGAGCCCCTAATGACCTTTGAAATTTCATCAGAACTACAGCAGTCACTTTCTCTGCTTGCATTCCTCAACTCTGGCTCTGCCTCTTGGAGCTGAGCATGTGGCAGGGCTGCTCACAGCTGGGCCGATTCTTCCTGCAGCGTTCGCTTGCTCTGTGACAGGCCAGTGCAAATTGAATTAATAGCCTATGAGTTTCCTCTGGCCTGCCACATCGGCAGATTCACACCTGGTTTCTCACTGCTTTCTTTCCAAACTCAGGCCAAGCCAAAGGCACACGAAAACCAGGGAGTAGAAGTGAGAATGTGTCTGGCTGGTCTGAACCACACAGACCGAGCATCTGCTTGAATCAAGCACCACCCCACCCACAACCTCCAAACCCACATGGGCCTCCAATAGTGACCTGTAAGGTCAGGCTGACCGAAGAACTCTCGGCTGCCCCCTTTCTCACTTTTAAATAGTAGGTCACCAAATCACCAATTATAAAGTAAAAAATTGACCCATTAGAATGACAAGTCCAGAAGTACTCAGGAACTGATGAAGCTTTGTCACACACTCAGTAAGATTGGTTGGGCAGGTATCATTAATTGTTGTTTCAAATGAGAATGCTGACCTTACTAAAGATAAAATGTCTTTCCCTAGGCTAAAAATTGCAGGGTTGAGACTTCAAACACAATTTTTAGAATTTTAAATGATATCCATTGCCTCTCATTTGGTAATATGGAAGCAAAACACACACACACACACACACACACACACACACACACAGAAAAAAAACCCTGACAGAACAATAACAAACAACAAAAAGGCGCTGGGGCGGGTGAGAGGGGAAAGTAGTGTGCGCGTGTGTGTGTGCATGTGTGTGTTGTCCTGAATTCATTAAACTGCTTTGTGAGAGTAGACAGATGCACACAATTGCATTGTCCAGTGAGATCTAACCTGTTTTCTGGGACACGGCACACTGTGTTATGCTGAAGGCCAGGCTCCCTTTTGATTGTGTTTAAGTGCATGTGGCCCAGCAAGAATCCTGGTCCGTTCAAATTCATTCTTCTGTTTTCTTAGAAAACTTGTGGTATAAGGGATGGGCACTATATCCTAGGAATATGTGGGGTAATCTGCATTTTTCTGTCTGTAACTCTAGGTTTTGGCCCATATTTATCTACGTTACCTCTTCAGAGACAGAGACTATGTGGTTGATGGCTGATGCCCCCAGGCTTTGCCCCACTCAGTGGCTCAGGGCACATCCCCACACACCGACCTCCCCGAGTCTGTGCTCTTAGGGGGAGACAGAGGTCTGAGTGCCAGGACAGTTGTTGCACAAGCAACCATAGCTTGATGGATGAGTGTTTAACCTTAAAAGTAAAAACGAACTTTCTCACATATGGTAATCATTAGACCTTCGGGTGAATAAAAACTCTCCATCTTCTCTTTCACAAAGGATCATAGCTTTGCCATATTTTAAAAATAAAACCACAACAAATAAACACAGGGTAATGAAAGTCTAAAGCCTTCAAAGGCCGTTCTTACCTTGGCACCTTCTTCCAGTGGAGGACAAAGAGAACCCGTCTGGACACAGACATTTGAAGCTGCCTTCAGTGTTACTGCATGTGCCCAAGGCACAGATTTCTGGCTCTTCAACACATTCATCAATATCTAAAAGAATTACGTGTGTCAAACAAAGGCAAAACACAAAGAAGACACGGTCAGGTACTAAATGTAAAATGTGGGGATACAAAGTGCAACTGACTTTCAAAATTCTCCCAATTATGAGGATATTTTGCCATATTGTAATGCTATAGGTAGTCTTCTAGGCTGTGATGACTCTTAAAAAATTAGCTTTGACAGTTCTTGCTATAAAAATAAATTTGCAAGTATCTTCTAAGGGATGCAATGAGAAACATCTCTTACCCAGACTGAGTTGCTTGGCTGATTAGAAAAGTTTGAGTAATTTCATTCTACCCTCAGCTAGGAAACAAGCAACAAACTCCAGTCTGACTTTACCCCTCTGCACTGAGCAGAAGCTCTGGAATTTTAAGTGTGTTGACAATGAGTTACCCAGTGAGAGATCCAAGCCTTCGAACCAAATTTATTTTCCTCCACTCATCCACAGCGCTTTGCTCAGTATCGTACACTACAGCCCTCACACTGTGAATTTTACAAAGACACTGATACTTAGGAACATAATCCTATAAAGTGTGAGCTAAATAGATCACAGAAGATGCAGCTCTGAACTCTCACATGCAGGTTTGTTTTTCTGAAAACACAAAAATATCTTCCTGTAGCTTTTCCTTCATCATACAGACAATAGGAATCTGACACACAGAGACTTGTGTCATGGTTCCTTCAGCATCTTGGTTATTATAAAGGGGTGATTAAAGGTGGTCCAAGGTAAAGTCTGAATAGCTCCAGCAGCCATATGCCTTAGTTTGCCTGGGAGCGCACGAGCTTGCACCTGTTGACCTGGCCTCCTTATTAATGATGCCCACCTCAAGACCGTGCTGGTTTGGTCAATAGGTTACATGATCACCCTATTTATGGAAAACGTATAGCCCCTCTTTGGAAGAGATTTATTTATCATTTCCCCCTTCAGCAGAAATTTGTCATGAAAAAAGGTAACTCTTGATTCTGACCCATATTATTTTTATGAAAATGCTTTTTTCCCCAGGAAAACACATTATATCTTGTATCTTGGGACTCTTTATTCTCATGCTTGTGCCAAGAGTTCTACCCACACTGAAGTGTATCTGCATTACACCACTACTCCCACTAGGTCCAACTAAAGGGGAGTTAGAAAATGAACTTCATCTTGCCTCAACGTTGTAAATACCACACAAAAGATACTTTACAAAGGTACAATGCAAAGTGGTTATCTTATACAATGTAAAGCCAGCTCTTCATCACTCCACGTTATTGCATGGCATTTATAACTGCAGCACGTCTCCTATGGTTTATGAACAAATCTGTGCTGCTGACGACCACCTTGCTCTCTCCCACACTCTCTCCACTGCAACACCACACCTTTCCTTAAAGGGCAACTTTGGAAAAAATGCTCATACATTTCTTTTTGGCTACTGTTATGCTGTTATGATTCTTTCTCTTATAGCAGAAATTAACCTGTAGATGTTACTTCCTAAAAGTGGGGACAAACTCTGTAGGGTGGGCACATTTAGTGAGTGTTGGGGAACTTGGTTTTCTGTCTATACGTTTCCATGCTGTTCCTTCTGGGGGAAGTTTGCATTAATTGTGGAGTGAATGAAGCCGATCTTTAAAAGTAAAATAACATGTTTAATAATTTGCATTTAGGCCTAATTTTGATTATATGTTTCCATTTATGATGTTATCACTTGACTGCAATTTAAATTAGATATATAATAAAATTTCTCATGGATGATATTGAAAATGGAGAAATCTCTCACTCATTATGGATTATATAGATGCAGTCCTGTTTAAAGGCAGGAGTGTAGGCTAGGTGATTTCTTAAGAATCCTTTCAACCCTAGTTATTATAAAGTTCTGACAATTAATGTCCTTCATTTCATGCAATGACATATGCATTGAGGAAGGTAGTGCTAAAAATTTGCTAAGAATTTACTTGTAGTAACACATTCCTCCCTCTCTATAGGTCAAAACAGCATAGATAAATAACAGCCTCATGCACCAACCTTGGTTCATTGATCATTTAAATATCTTAACTGGAATCAGGAAGCTACTTTCAGTTGCAAACTATTGGCACTTAAAAACATGGAATCCGAGATCTTTTCCAAGCTGCATGAAAGCACACTGGAAAAGAGTCAGGGTCATCTGACCACCCCCATGCATGGAGCAAATAACTTCATCAGGGATTAGCATGAGAATTAGCTGCCCTTGTCTCACCATCTAAGTGTGAGGCCATAAGTCACACCCTCTGCTCTTGGATTTGTTTTTGATAAAGTATTCCAAAATGAAGACACCATCATACCATCACAGAAGTTTTGACTCTGACGAGCCAGTGCAGTAACTAATACCACTTGTTTCCAAACACTGATATCCCTCCTACCTTCGCACTTGTCATTTTGTAGACTGTATCCAGGTGGACAAATGCATCTGTAGGACCCATCCAAGTTCTGACAGGTGCCTGGTGCACATTTTCCGGGTTCTAGAGCACATTCATTGACATCTGCAAAGAAAAAAAAGAAGGTAGAGGTTTCTACTTGCATAATTTCCATCAAACAATTAAAATTCAAAGGAACTGGAATCAAATCAAAGAAATAAATAAAACCAAATAAGTCCACAGAACTATATCACAGGGAAAAATTAATGACTCAATAAAAAAAAAGCTTTAACAGCAATCAGAAATGTGTGGCATGTAGAAAGTCAGTGGATGGGAAGATTTCTGAGAGCAGCCAAAAAATCATATGAGAGCTTACTACAAAGTTATTCTGAAGACAAATGTAAGAAAGGGAGTTACAGTTGCTAATAGAACAGTTTGTCTCTTTCACAGTCTAACTGTTCTCTGTGAGTATAACAACTTAATTTTAAAAGCTGAGGGGGGAAAGTGGTATATGTGTTTGTATGAGTGCCTGTGTGTGTCTGTGTGTGCCTCTGAGTACGTGTGTCTCTGCGCCTATGTGTGTGGCCTGTATATATGTCTCTCTGTGTATATGCATGTGGAGAAGGCAGAATTACTACCCTTGTACTCCACTTTTCCCCTCAGGCTTCCGGAAGGAAGGGTGTGACGGAGCCTGCGTGACTCTCTGAGTGGCCCCCAGGGAAGCTCTCCGGAGGGTCTCTCCGAGGCAGCACTCACCCACGCAGGTCCGCCCATCCGGAGCCACCTCGTAGCCGGCATTGCACTGACACTGGAAGGACCCCACTGTGTTGATGCACTGGCCATTTCTGCAAAGGTTCCCATTTCCAGTCGCACATTCATCGACATCTGCCAAAAAAATATCCTTTGATATATTCCAAAGAAAAGGTCATAATCCCAGCAATGAGCAAAACCTTTAAAGGGAAAAATACTTGTTCTGAATTTCAGTGGCCTTTACAGGCTCAGCCAAACATAAGACATTTCAATGAAAATCTAGTTTGTAATAAAAGACCTGGCTTTAAGCACCTATCAAAACCTAACAACATTACACAATTCTATTAATTAGAGGTTGACAATTTATACTAGAATTTTATATGAGTTTACCTTAATCTCCCTAATTTAGGTTTAATTTTAATGGCTAAAACTGAATATACTAACACATAATACAGCTGAGGGTATTATTAAGTATTCCCATAATTAGAATTATATGAAATTAGCCTCAAGAACAATACAAATTTGATTCATTACCCTCACTTATGAGTAATGTAGCATGTTTTATAAAAGGTTTTAATAGAGTCAATAATTTCCTTCTTTTAAAAGAGGCTATAGAGAGAGAATCATGTGGGACAAACAGGCCCACATGATTCATAAATTATGTAATTTGTATATAAAGAATCACATTTATATGTTTTAAAATGTAATAAATTCAATTATTTTTAAATTTATTTAATTTATAGCATGGCAGACATAAACATTATAGCTCCTAGTAAGCATATTAATAAAAGTAATGGATGTAGTTGCTATATTTGAAATTTAATTGGCACATGCTATACAGTTGACAAATCTTTTAACCGACTGTCATACGTAAGATGGCCTGTGTTTTACAAAGACAGTTGGCACACTGGCAATGATGCTAATTACAAAGAACACAAATAAAACTGACTTCCCTGGGGACCAACAACTTTGCACACACACCTATACAGTCATTGTTGTGAGAAAGGATGAATCCATGGTTGCAGCGGCAGTTGAAGGAACCAATTGTGTTTCGGCAAGTTCCGTTCCCACAGGCATCTCTTTCACACTCATTTATGTCTGGTAGGAGCAAGAGACATAGAAACATAATCACTAACAGAAAAGGTTGCACTGTTGCCTGGGCTCATGGGCATTTTAGAGCTCACAAAATGCCATCCGTAGGCTGAGGACTTCTTGGTGTTGGCATTAGACCCAGCAGCAGGCACTCCCTGGGAGCATCCAGCACCAGGCAAGGTTCTAAACCACAGGAGCAAATCACTGCCTGGCTGCCTTGTGAAAGGAGGCAAGCTGAGGACGTGAGAACTGGACAAGAATCATTTTATTCTATTTACTTCTAGAATTCTCCACCCTTGCCACTTTTCTCAAATATTTTCACTTGCAAATGGAAAATTCTGTGCGCATCTGGGTCTTGATTTGCTGCCACCTTTGGCAAGCTTCAGCCTTTAAGAGTCTCACTCCAGTTTCCCAGAAAGCTGAGGGTCACCTGATATTACCCTGCAATCAGCAACCAAATAAATTAGCTTTCTACCTCACCTGGCATTGTAGGTATCTTCCCCTTTTTCCCAGTCCACCCCTAAAACCCACCAGTGTTCCTACCAAAAATGACTTATCGCGTTCTCCAGAACAATCCCAATGTGATGGGACTGAATTTGGCTCTTCTCAAACACTCATGAACTACTGTTTGTCTCTTCATTGGTATGGGACTTTTCTCTTTGACTATTTTGTAAAGCTGTGTTGTCTTTACATATCATCACAGCAGCTGACACCTTTCTTACAAAGAGTAGATGTATGTTACATGCTAAGGTAGAAATAGGGAATTTCAATGAAACAAAGTTGGTCCTGCTGGTTTGAAAGAGTGGGGCAGAATGAGGAAGGCAAGGACAAAGGGAGGGAAGGGAGTGGAAGGTAACACCTCAGGTTAGCCAAGTGCAGTGTTCAGGGTTAGGCTGTCCTTTCCTTTCAAATTTTGAACAGGAAGATATATTGTCTATGATCCTAAACCAGGAAGCTATTGCTGGCTCCAAAGTGACTCCAACTGTGTGCCTGTGGTTGCAGATGCATCCAGAGAAGCTGCTTTGCCAGCAATCAAGAGCTTCTGCCTTAACTCATTTTTAGCCACACTCTGGTAGGGCAGGTGCTTAGGTAGGGGTTTCAGATAATTCCAATGAAAGAGACTGAAAGAAATTTGGGCAGAGTCACATTCATATGCAGAGGTTAGCTCTCCAGTGATGAGCAGGGCTGATTATACTCCTTTAATTTAAAACGTTTCTGCTCTGAAGAAGAGGAAACTTTATGAGAATGTTCCCTAATGGATGAATCCAATTATAGCCAAAGGCAAGCACTTTAAACATTACTCTCTTGATTGTTCTTTTTCCAGCTGTGAAACTCATTCATGTTCATGAAGTCCCCAAAAGACTTAATGGACATTGCTTTAAAGTAGAAAAAGAAAGAAGGTAAAGAGAGAAAATAATTGACTACATATTTGAAGTTTATTCTAAATTAACATCCTGATTCAGTACTGAAACCAAGGAAGAGATTTAAAATCTTGAGCTCTTTTCCTCTAGGAAAATGTTTCTTTACTTTTTATGCCTGTGTAGGAACTGCAAATGTGTGTTTGAGTATCTGGTACAAACTATAGACTCGTCTCAAAAGCCGTTCATACTCAAACACTCAAAAGCTGCACTCCGTTCCAACTAGGCAAACCCACATAAATATCATAAAATATAATAGGCCATTAATATTAATAAAAAGTAATTTTTTATCTAAATAGCTTTCTAAATTTATCCCTTCATCAAAAGTTTTTCTGAACTGACAGCCAAATGAATATCAAGGAAGAAGTTTACGATATTCAGATCGCCAAAGATTAAATACCAAAGGATGTTAATGCTACATGCCTGCTTGTGTTTTTATTTTATAAATGGCAAAACAACTACTGAAAGGTTTAGTATTAACTATTGTATATATTCAGATGCAAATGACTCTTTCAATGCGACATGAAGAAAACAATGAAATGATCATCACACACTCACCTAAACACATGGTTTGATCAGCATTTGTTTTGAAGCCAGTGTGACAAATGCAGTAAAAGCTTCCCACGGTGTCAATACACTGTCCATGGCTGCATATGTTGGGGATTTCTTGACACTCATTGCGATCTGTAGGTAATAAGCATTTTTAGCATCTTAAGTGGAACCTTAGAAGACAAAATCAAATTGAGTAATTTACTCCTAGGTATTGCTCTCGGGACTAATCCAAGCTCTTTATAAACTAAGCCTGTAAACCAAGAACCGGCATTGTATTTCTTTTTGCCTGAAAGTTAGTTCAAACTTATTCTCATTTACTGGGCATATCCAGAGTATGTTAACACTACATGAAAAAAAATGAAAACCAGGGGTAGCATCTAACAAAGGTTCTGAACAATGAGAAACAGAAGCAGCAGGGGGCAGAAAAACACAAGCTGGGAGATAATCCATTTGATTATTTGACTAAAAGCATCATCACAGACCGTGGAATTAATTGAAGTATTTTGCCTGGTCAAAATTTGGTGCCTCAAATCACTGACCCCTCATGGCTTCCGTTGGATATTTACATCAAAGTCAAATCTCATCAGTAAGACAGGTTTTCCTGATGGACAGCCCACACCGTCCCTCGTTCAAGTTTCACCTCATTGCTGCATCTCATTCCTATGACCTTCTGTTCCAGCTCAACCAAGTTTTCATGTCTTCACGTGGTTCCCTTTAGCACTTGACAATCCTAACGATATTTCTTTCTTTTTATTCATACTCATTCAAAGGAAAACACTGTCATCTTGCTTCTGCCAGCCTTTAAGCTCTAAACTATCTTGATTCTCAGCTGAATCTCTGTTGCTCTCCTGCAATCCGGTAATCTGCAGGGCACAATGTATTGCATGAGTCCACACATGACATAATTTCATGCCCACTTATGTCTCTAATTTAATTTTTAAATTTCTCAGGATATGTTTAAGGCAAATATAATTTTAAGAGCGCTGATTCCTCCTGCTTTTCCTATTGTCACAAAAGAAGGCAAACAGCAGACTGCCCCCTTGGGTGTGGATGCCATAAAGCAGAGCAGCACCCTCCCTGCTCCCGGCTGAATGATGCCAACTGGCTGCCTGCCTGTCTGCTGAGAGGACAGCAACTGGGAAGGGGCGCTTTCTGCTGCACAGAACCGTTGTGCTCAGCAGAGATGAATCCCCTCCATTTCAACCCCTCGGGCTTCCATTTTCACAAGTGCTTTCTGCCAGGATACAGAGCATTCAGAGTTGTGATGAATTACCATATTGATGAGGTCGAATATTTCATTAAGAGGAGGAATTGGTATAGAGCAATTTAGGAGCTACTGCTAGCCTATGCAGAAATGTTAGTTAACTTAACAAATTATGATTGTTCCTGCCCTGGCTGGTGTGACGTAGTGGATTGAGTGCCAGCCTGCAAACCGAAGGGTCACCATTTAGGTTCCCAGTCGGGGCACAAGCCTGGGTTGTGGGCCAGGCCCCCAGCAGGGGGTGCACAAGAGGCAACCACACATTGATGTTTCTCTCCCTCTGTTTCTCCCTTCCCCCTCTCTAAAAATAAATAAATACAATCTTTTTTTAAAAAATAGTATTGTTCCCATGGAGAAAATGGATTTAAAGTGAGCAAACTGCTCCCTGGGATAGGCAGAGGAAACCAATTTTCACCACCAAGCTCAGTAAAGGAAGCTGACTCTGAAGGAGTGTGTCTTCAGGCCTATCCTGGTTGACCCAAAGCTTGAGTGCCCTCGGGTCGTGCTAGATCTGGGAGTGTGAGAGGGGTCAAGGTCTGTCCCATCTCCAGGGCCCATGGGAAACAGAACATTAAGGATCTTAGAAGTGGATCCCCAATCAGGAATTTTCTTTCCTACATTGCCTTCTTCATGATGATTTTTAAAAAATAAAATATGGACTATGTATTTTGAGATTCTATGGGTGAAACAGAAAGTTATAATTCTATAGAACTTAATTGTGAAGTTCACTTTGTCTTGGGACCAGAAATCTAGGTTTCTCAAGCATCAAGATTTGAACTCCCAGGAGATTGTCTGAGGTTGAGATAGGAGATTTAAACATGGTCTGGGCGGGTGTGGGGGACCCACCCAGTCAGTGGAGAGAGAAGAGACCACAAGAAAGTGGCTGGAACCTGCCTCTTGTGTTTAGCTGGTTTAGAGAGTTCAGTAGGGGCTGCAGTTGCTGTAACTATGCAGCTCCGGAAGCCCGACAAGTATCCCAGGTTTATATATCTAACTGTTGTCTCAGGTCTCTCAGCAACGATGTGGGTATTATGGCCAGCTATGATTTGCAGTTTGAAATGATGTACTTAGGAATTCAAATAAAAATTTCAGTTCTCCTTTTAAACACAGAAAAAGAGCAGTATTTTGTATTATGTCTAAAAGAATGCCATGTATAGGACAGCATTCAAAGACAGAAGATTTTTAAAGTAAGATATAAATGAAAACATTTCCAGAATGAAGTCTTCAACCTTAGAGACTGAAGAATTGCAAAATTGAAGTACATTCTCTTTTTTTTTATTTCAGTGAATGAGGAAATTGAGCTTGGGCTACAAACAACTCACTCATAGAACTTATAGCTGGTTAATGCCTGATGAGTTTCATTTGTTAATGTTCTACAAGAAAATATGACAGGGCTTAAGCCCCAGCAAGCCCTGGCTGGACATGCTGCCTTGATGTATAAATAACTGCTTGCCTGAACGTGAAATGGTGTGAAA
Source organism: Phyllostomus discolor (assembly GCF_004126475.2). Lineage (NCBI taxonomy): Eukaryota > Metazoa > Chordata > Mammalia > Chiroptera > Phyllostomidae > Phyllostomus > Phyllostomus discolor. The sequence continues at coordinate 160,713,875 of NC_040903.2, forward strand.
TGACATGTTCTATATTATCAGCAATTCTTTATTTTCATTGGAATTATTTCACCCATTTTCAAAGAAATATAAATTAAGAGCAAAATGCAAGGAAGTGGCCTCAGTGCCAAGTTTCATTGGGGCATTGTGGCTCCTATCAGAGACGTCCCCACTTTTCCTGTCGTTTTTTTAAATACACGGGTAAAAACAGTTCTATGGACAAAATGCTAAACACTTGCACATGTGTCTCTAAACTCAACAAAACAAGTCTTGATTCTCTAAGTGAGTTTCTGTTCTGCTACTACACCCTCTTCCCACCAAGGTCTCATAAAACAATGCAAAATTCCCTACAGAGAGCAGTACTTCCTACCACTTAATCACTGGTAGGCAAGGAAACCCAGGGAAAATCTGACTGGGCTCCCTTGTGTTGTTTCATTCACAAACCGTGAAATATCCAGGAAACTCCCTGTGAAATGAACCATAAGCAAAACAACACATTCTTCCTGACCTTTTTGCTAAATATATAATGGTTTATAATTACTCTAAGACGTACAAGAAAATCATTCTGAAATATTATTTTGCTTCTGGGCTGAAATAAATACCAGTGTTTCAATTTGACACAACTGGCTACAAAGTACTGTCGGATACTCCATAACCTTACCATCATTTTCAGTTGAAGACACACTCTTTCTCCTTGCTTCTGCCACAGCCCTGACAAGAGTGAGCCATAAGAGAAATCCAGCCTCTGGAAGACACTTTCCCATTCCACTGTAGGTGACTCCAGCTAATAAAAGGCTGTGAATGGATGCTGCCTCCCTCAATGAGTGATCTCTCATCTGTAAATTGTTCAGGGGGAAGAGTGATGTTGCTGCTTCTCTTGTGTCCATTTTGGCAGGTCAATATTGTACAGTTTAGGAGAGCGGCCCTGTCTAGATTTGGGGTGTGTGGCTGAGATGGCAGCAGCCTCACCTGCCTAAGGGGGATTATGTAAAATTTTTAAAAAAAGCATTTGGTCTTGAATACTGGTTAGGGAACTGTGTGTGTGTGTATGTGTGTGTGTGTGTATTTGTGGCTGTTTGAGGCAGAGTAGCAGATTGGTAACCATGAAATCTATGTACATACAAGATTTATTTATTGTTTCAAAAACATCTCTATAAAGAAGGAAAGAGGTAAGTGTTTAGACATTTCAACAATTTTCCTTTTTGTCTGGTTTAGTTACTCGAACTCAGCAGTCTGAAGGAGATAACCCACTGGGAGGGTGTGCCCGGCCATCGGACCGACTCACCGTTGCACTGCCCGGTGGAGGTGAAGCGGTAGCCCGGCTTGCAGTCACAGCGGTAGCTGCCGGCGGTGTTGATGCACTCGGCATTGCGCTGGCACACCGGGCCGTTCTGGCACTCGTCGATATCTACCAGCAGAAGAGAACTTCATTAAATGGAGAAAAGAACCTGGTATCAAGTCAGTGGAACTTCTCACATAAAATAAATTTATATTTTCTTAGTTCAGTCCATTCTATTGAATGATGTAAACCTGAAAAGCCACTTTCCGATTTTTCCACTTTACTGATATTTTTCATAAATGCGAGTACCTGATCTATGACCACATGTGGCCTCTAATGACACTCACGTCTGAAATCGGTCATGACACTCAACTGCCATGGTCAGGACCTGACACGCACACAGACATGGTGCCAGGAAACCCTGCATTTGCTCAGAGCTCCGGGGTCTCATGATTCAATCAGACTGCGGTTGTCGGGACGGCCAAAGGACCTGGAGAGCACAGAGCACCCCAGACCTCAGTGTGCACACGAACTGCTTGGAATCTCTTTGGAAGGCAAGTTCTGGCTCAGTGAGTTGGGGAAAGGCCTGACATCCCGCATTTCCAACAAGCTCCCAGGTGAGGCTGGTGCTCCCAGTCCACAGATGGCCCTTCGAGCGCAGGGCTGTGGAGGCTCCTGCTTCAATTGCTGCCACATGGCAGGCAAGTCAAGGAAATGTAGCACATTGCATATAAAACTACTGAAAACAACCCCATTCACATTATCAAAGAAAAGAATAAAATGGATATTGTGTACTTCAAAGCTCTGACTACCCTCAGGGGGTTGTTTGCCTATATATATTTTTAAACACTTAATTTAAATTCATGTAAACGTCATTATGTAGTTCAAATTATGTAGTAAATGTAATTAAAATGGAGTTCAAGTTCATGGCGTAACAAAAGTTACTGCACGGTCCAGTCTTACCATGGGGCAAAATATATGTTCCTTGTTCCCGCTCCAGTGAAATAATTTGGTTCAGTCTAAGTCCAAGAAAGGAATAGCCTGTCACACAGGCAGGAGGCAGTTCTCAGCACCAGTACTGGGGTTTTACAAAACTTGGCTCAGGCAGTTCCCACAAGGGGGCGGCAAATACATCTACCTCTTAGGCCTATGCTTTGTGGCGGGGGAAAATGTTAGAACTACTGCCAGTGGGGGGAATTCTGTCTTGGGGTGGGGGGCAAGGGGTGCTTCTCCATGCAGCAGATACAAGAGCAGAAGTATGCTTGCCTCAGGTTGTTCCAGCACCCAGTACCCTCTCACCCACCAAATCCACCCTGCTCTTAATTAAGGGTGTACAGAAATATTGAGGGTAGATTGTGTCCTCGGAGAAGCCCAATGGTGTCACAGACAAGCATTTTGGTGAGGCATCAGGCGCCTAACATCTGACTATACGCATACTTGGGAGGAGCAGACCCATAGTAGCTCCCTCTAAATCACTTCTGGAATTTATTCCAGCTTCACCATTGCTGAGCCTGAATCAACCTTCATTTTCTGATTCTGAGAGCTGAGAGTGTGCTGGGAAGCAGCTGACCCTGGATTAAATACTCATCCTGTAGATGGATATCCTGTGAAATGGAAACCCAAAGACGGAGCTCTTTGTAATCTCAGTAGCCACTGAGTGCTGCCCTGACAGCAAAGCGGCTTACACTGGCCCAGCTGTAGGCTTCCAACCCTAAGTGTGAATCAAGGTCTAGGCTGACTTGGTGGTCATGGGTGGCCTTGCCTATGGGTTCTGGCCATGGGCTGCCACTTCAGCAAATGTAAGTGCTAAAGAGGCACCTGGATAAAGGAACCATCAAAGGGATCCCTGAATGAAAGCAAAGGGGAGATGCCATAGGGAGGTGGCCAACACCCCAATGCCTGCATGGGAGGTGGGAGACTGTGGCTCTGAGAGAGGCAGCTAACCCTAGCACCTTACAATCATCTGCTATGGGCTTCCCCTCTCTTGGCATCATGCCTCCTCCTTGGACACCTAATCCTTAACAGGCTCCCCAGGATAGGGCCAGGCCAAGGTCTGAAACAACTATCTCCTTAGGAAGGCTCTGAATGGCCATCACCCCACTCCCACTCCCCTGCCCAGCAGGCTGAGTGAAGGACATGCGCCGACTTGGCTACAGTCACAAATGCCTGGTGAGGAGAATTTAACAAGCATGTGCTTAGAACTATAACTTTACTCATGGTCTATAATTGTCCCCAGTCTAGGAGAAAAACATTTTTGTAACATTGAAATGTTGACATATGTGCTCTAATCCATGCTCTAAGAGATAATAACACTTTCAAACGTGAACAAAACCTCTGCTAGAGGCTCCAAGTTTAAATATTAAATAGAAAATTATCCCAGCTATCCTAGGGCACACGGTATATTTAATAACCAGTAATGTCGTTCCTTTTACTAAAGTGTGAAAGGACACTATCTTCCCCAGATGCAGGGAAAAGAAGAAGTGCTGTAAGGAATGTGCAGAATCACAGCACAGTCACATGGCCGGGAGGGTAATTTGAAAATGAAGAAAGGACCATTTGCATGCATGCCAACATTCTTCATATAAAATCGAATTTGCTGTTCTTGTCATTTGGAATTCTCTCATGCATTTGGAATATCTGCATCGACCTTGTTTTCCCTTGGGAGCAGCAAAGGTTCCATGTGAAAGAGAACACTGATTTTGGGATTCAACTCAAGATGACTGCCCACCATTCATGCTCACTCTCAGGCAATGAGAAACAAAAGCAATCTACCTGACACACCCAGGAACGCAAGGCTTTTTCATATCAGCTGGGAAATCTAATAACATTGTGTGTGTGTTGGGGGTGGGGTACGCCCTGCTTCTCCGGCTGGGAGTTACTGAATTATTTTGCATGAGATTTCATGCTGTTCCCAATGGTGCCCTTCACTATGTTACAGCTTGATGGATTTCTGAAATTCCAGTGTGGTGAAACTGGCCAAGTGTGTGGGCGAGTAGCTCACCAGTTAGCTCACTTCTGGACATGATACAGTGAAAACATCACTTACCTTCACAAACTAACAGCTTGTCATTGTAGAAGAAGCCCACTGGACATTCACATCTGAAGCTGCCAACCATGTTGATACACACTCCGTTTTCACAGACGCCGGGGATCTCCCGGCACTCATCAATATCTGGAAACAGAGCAGCCATGTGTGAGTGACAGCGTATGGGCACCTGGCCCCTGTGGAGGGTCCATTAGGTTTGAAAGGCAGCTACTACTAACTCAATGTTCAACAAAAGTGTAAAACCAAAGGAGAGAAAATGTACACACATGTGTGTGTGCACGAGTGTGTGTGCATGTGTTAAGGGGTATGTTGGAGTGGTGTTGATGGATGTGAGGGATGTCAATGACTGTCAAATTGAAGTAACTGAACCACTTTCCAGACATTCACATGTCTACTGGATTTACTGTCTGTCTTTTTCACATTGTTTCAAAACATCCTCTTTGTCTAGGTAGGAGCCATCTTTGTGCCCACTGGACACCGCGCAGAGAGTAGAAAGAGGTGACTGCTGAGAGTGAGCAGCCTCCCTACCCAAAGTGAGTGGTAATGCTCAATTAGGATGGGAGAGGGGAGCTGGTAAAGAACAGAGGAGTGGCCCACAGTCACAGCCAACTCTGACTTTCAACTTCAACTTCAATGCCCCCTTTCTTTTTTCACAAGGTTTTGGGTTAGGTCTGGGGGTGTAATCTGGCCCCAGCTGACTGAGAAGGTGGAGCTGGCACTGAGGAAGGACTGTTGTAATAGGCTGTGGCTTCCTAAGGCTAGGGGCTGGGCCCAGCTGCGATACCACTGGTACAGGCCCCTAGCATGCTCTCTGACAAATGTTAAGTGTCCATTAAAATTTGTTAAATTAGGAACTAGTACTTGGAAGTGGAGCTGGTGAGCATTTAAACAGGACCAAAGTAGGAGGAGAGCAGAGCCACACTCAGGTCTCAGCAGGACTGGCCATCCGGGCAGGTCTCACTCCCACCAGCCTGGCTGGTCTAGTCTCTGTGTAACCTGCTCCCAACTTCCATTCATTCCATGCTGTCTAGGATAATAACACTAATAGCATAACAGCAGCGTCTCACTTGCTACATGCCTGGTATGTGTCTCAAGCAGTCTACCTGGACTTACTCACTGAATCATCAGTTACCCTACCAGGTGGTCTCTAGGTATTACAACTATCTCCACTACGCAGATGATAGAACTGAGGTCCCATCAGAGGATGGAACTTGCCAAAGACTACACAGCCAATAAGAAGCAGGGTCAGGATTGATACCAGGAATCCTCTAACCAGCTGTCCTGCCTCTCTAGTGGTTTTTCACATCACAGTCATAGAATCCTCACAAAACCTTTATCAAAGCACCTGTTATCCTGCAGAGCCCTGCCACCGGCCCCTTGGCTGACCTTCACAAAACATAAGGTAGAAGGGGATGTAAAGCTTTGGTCTATCTGCATGACAAACCTCTCCAGTTCACTGGGTTCCTGTTACTGCTGTTGAGATACTTTTATTTACATATTGTAGTCAGGAGCCCTGTGAGGCACTTAGCCTAAGTTATAAGAAGATGGCCATAGACCTAAGTGGCGCCTACAAAAGATTCTGTAATTTTGGAAGCATCACAGTCTAAAACCATCTGTTTTAGAGGAGAAATTTGACAGGCTGTAAATTTATTTTAGACCCTTTTCTAAAAGGCTTGATTCTGTAAGAAGGCAAATTGATATCTTTAATAGAAAAAAAGCTTAAAATCTCAAAAGGTATATTGCTATTTTGAATATAGGTAATAATGTTCTTAGATTTTTCACACCTTTGTTATTTATATTGTTAAAAAATTATGCAAAGTGAGAGTACAACAGTGTCTGATTGTTAAACAAACAAACAAATAAAAACTAATCCAGATGACATTCTTGTAGTATGGGTTAAAACATGAAATAGTATATATTCACATTTATTTCTTTGAAATATAAGTTGATGTACTATCATGTTTAACAATAACAGGCGGGGCCAAATTTCTAGCCATTGTTCGGCATAAAATAACAAAGAGAAATATTAAAAATTTATATTTTCTTTTCCTGTCTGGATTTCATTTGAACTTCAACTTGGAGAAGTTTATATTTTAAGACAAGATTAATAAACTTGCTATAGTTTTAACCCCATGTGAATGGGCTCTATATGCCAACAATCTTAAGGCCTTTCAGAAGGAGAGTATAAAGCTTAAATAAAACAAAGTTTCCCAGTCATCTAAATATTTTGTCATGGTGGAATTTGGTACAATAAGTATACTGCTCACTATCACATTTCCAGTTTTCAAGAGCTAGAGGCAAAGCAAGCTGTGAATCAGGACTGGATTCTGGTCCCAGCTCTGTTATTAATTAGCTAGGTGACCTCGGCAGAGTCCCTTCCCCTCTCTGGGCCTCTGTCCCCTCAACTGCAAAGCTAGGCATTTGGACTGGACCTCTCCAGCTCTACTCGTGGGCGATGCTGATGCTGTTTCGAGTCTGACCGCTGCCGACCTTGGAGGGCAGGCCTTGCTGGGGTACATGCTTGGTCCGACAGTGGAGACCCACTACTATTAAAGACGACTTATCTTCGGATCAGAGATTCTAGGGAAATGAAAATCTGTTTCAGGAAGGGGAAAAACAAAGCAGCAAGGGCCAGGTGTTTCACGCCAGTCGTTTAGTAGTTTTTCTTTCCAAACCATGAAGTTTCTTTGGACGTTGACTAGAGACTAGACTGTGGAGCCATATGGATTTGGCACTAAGGGAGCCAGGCTGATTGCTGGACCAGACCCTTGTTTTCTTAAACAAGGTCATTGGAAAGGCTGATGTGGATTTCAGTTTACTTATTAGGAATAACGTGGAACAAAGCAAGGGGTGATGTTTGCTACTCCACTCAGTTGCTCAGACCGAAGAGGGGCGTCTAAGGATGCATATAAATCACATGGAGGAAAAACTCAGAGAATGCAAGAGCTTTCTACTTTTATCTTATTTGGTTTTAAACCACAAAAGCATTGCCTCTGTTGGCTGACCACTGTGCAGTCCTTTTGAATCCTGTACCAGCATCTGTAGCACTGTAGTGGTCCCTGCTCCAGCTACCAGACGGGGACCTCAGATTGGAAAGATACATATTTTTTAAATTTCATATCTGAAATGCCCAAAGCTGATGATCAGAAGAGATTCCACAAAAGATACAACTGATCCACAAGAAGGGCTTTATGCGAACACCCTGCACATGAGGATCGGCATGCAAAGTCATATTAAACTCATGTCTTAGAAGGAGAGATTGGGAATTACAGTCAAATCAAATGTCACTGGCCCTACTCCCAGAATCTCTCTTTTTGTTGATGCCTAGGCTGGTGCCAATTAGGCGGAGCTGCCCAGGGTGTTTGCACAGTTCGTTTCAAACTAAGAATCAGTGTTTCAATAAAGTGAAATGACATTGTTTAATGATTTTTCCTTTGAAGAAAAAGAAATCAAACCGAGAAAATAACAATGTGTAGACTCTTTTCTTAACACAAAGGCAAAACCAGAAAGTTCCACCTGTGGCGTCATAACTCACCAACGGGTAAGCCAGTGTAAATGTCAATGACGAAGCCAGGCCTTTGACTCCCACAGAGTGTAGCGAACTCGTCTGCAGTGAGTAAACAAAAGTGGGGTGAGCAGGGTGGGAACGGGGGTCAGCAAAGAGCGATGACTGGGCTGAAATGAGTTACCTTGTAAACATTCTGAAAAGGCAGCTATCTGTATTTTGAAGAATTTAAAATGAAAAATAAATCTGAAAATACCTACAGATGTTATCATTTTGTTCTTACGACAAATATTGAGGGAAGGGTGACCTCATGGTGACATAATAATGAGGGAGAAGAGGAGGGAATCTCCATATCATATGACACTCATTTGTAGGAGTTTGCCTGTAGAAATGTGGTGTCTCTTTTAATCCTCACCCAAGGATCTGTTTAATTTTAGAGAAGAAACGGGAGGAGGAGAGAGAGAGAACCATCCATGTGAGAGAGAAACATCGATCAGTTGCTTCCCAGACGTGCCCCGACTGGGGATCAAATCCAAAATCTAGGATGCACCCTGACCAGGAATAGGACCCACAACATTTTGGTGAATGAGATGACACTTCAACCAGCTGAATAACCTGGCCAGTGCAGGAATTTGGGTTTTTATAAGGATGTTCACTGCTGAACTCAAGGACTGGCAAGAGTGTCTCTTTCTACTCTGCACAAAGGGGAATGCTTACAAAAGCCATTTCCTCAGTTTGGGAGAGACCATAGTCAAGTTCTTGACATCAGGTCTATTAATGAATAACTCAGGTCAAATAACCAACTTACATCATTACTTCAATTTGGAGGGACGGATTTCTTTTGGTGCTACTCTCTTATTCTCTCTCTCTCTCCCTCCCCTGACCCTCTACCTTTCCCTGTCACATGAGTTCATCAAAGTTGATAATGGAGAAGGAACTAAATGTCATTTGCAGTTCCTTCTGAGGTTTTGTCATTCTGGATCATGACTGTAACTGATATGGCATGATATAAATTGAAGTTCAAGGTGGCCATTGCCTTATTGGTCAAACCCACTGCGGTTTCTAGAAGTAAATGCCGTGTGTTCTTCCAGTAGTGTTTTATTCCTTAATCTGTGAGTGTCCACTTCCAGCCAGTGTCACACCCACTGATGCTAGTCATCCAGACAATTTTCATGGACTCCTGAAATGTATGCAGACTGCATAGCTACCGGAAAGCATGGTTGGATTTGGCCACTATTCCACATAAAGAAGTCTTACATTTTATATTTAGAGTATACAGATCCCTAAATTTAGACATTTCAGAAAGCAAATGATAGGTTTATCAGGGTGTCTCCAAAGTGGTCTCCAAAAGAACACACAAAGATAATCCATTAAGATAAAAAATTAAAAAATAACAAATAAAATAAAATAAAATAAAATGAAATAAAATACTAGAACTTCTATCTTTGCAAAATCTAATTTAAAAACTATTTTTATGTATATTTATAATAGAAAAGTTCATAAAATAAATTCATTTTTCAATATAATTAAAAACAAATATATGGCGACATACACAGATATACTTTTCTATTAAACACACACACTAAGTGTGCGTAGCCTGCAGGTTCTCAAGACGATCAGACAAGATCAGGGATCCGCAAATTTTTTTCTGAAGGGGTTAAGAGTAAGTATTTTAGGTTTTCAGACTGTACAGTCTCTATTAGAACTACTCAACTATCTCCTGAAAGCAGCCATAGACAATATGTAAATAAATTGGTGAGCTGGGTGCTAATAAAACTTTATTTATGGACACCAAAATCTGAAGTTCAAATAATTTTCAGGTCAGGACATACTATTTAAATTTTTTTTCTAACTATTTCAAAATGTAAAACTCATTCTTAGCTTGTGACCCATACACAAATAAGTGGTGGGTTCAATTTCGCCCATGGGCTTTAGTTCATGAACCCTGGTCTAGCGATGTCCCACAGAATAAGGTGACTCATAATTCTAAGTGATAGTTATCACATTATTTCTGGAGTAAACAATGGGTGAAGTGGTATATTTCACTAAAAAAAATCTGTTTCATGTGTTGTCAGGTAGCACCAGACAATAGATTTACCATATTACAGATGACTCTGGGGAGGGGCGTAGGTCCCACAGAACACTCTAATCAACACCTGCATGAAGGTTCATTCCGTCTAAATCATCATGTCAGTAAATGATGTCATCATGGCAGATACGATCTATATCATCTAGCATATGATATAAGAACAGTGCACCAAAGTTTTCACTTCATTTACTCCAAGGATATAAATTATACTTAAAAAAATACAAATAACATTATATAGATTTTTCTCTATGAGAACAGAAAAAGAAATTTCTCCCGGGTCTCAATGTCAGGACGAGTTGCAGTTCCCTTTAGTGCTGAGTGTGCTCTAAGGTCATCAGGGCTCTCAGACTTGATTGTGCCTCCCTTTTCCATGTGAGCTGCTGGAAAGTCTGGAGCCAGAGTTACTGCTCATCTCTGGAAAGTGCATAGGAATTCCTGGCTTGGGTTCTGTGTATTAGCCTCGCTCTTTGCTCCAAGTTTCTTGCCCTTGTTTGCCATTTGCCTTAGGCCTTCTTATTTTACATTTGAGTCTTTGTGGGCTGCCTTAAATTCTTTTTGGAGCAGGACTAGTATAAATAAATTAAAATAATAGGAATATGGTTTGCTTATTTGTCATATTGCTTTGCACAATGTTCCTAGTCTCCTAGCTACATGGCAAACTCCATAATAATGCTAACAATATTTATACTTTTGTGATATGCTGAATCTGTAAGTCTGGTGAATGAACTAGTATAAAAATTAGAAAGCATATTTTGTAACTTAATTTTCAGCTGGAAGGACCAGGCCCAACTGTGAAATTAAATATTTGCATTTGTGAGCTCATTTTTTCTTACAAAGATAAATGAGGCACCCGTTTCCTCCCTGGCTGAGACTCATTTCTCCAGCAATTTAAGGCTCATTTATTGACCTATAGTTTTGGTAATGGTGAAACTAAAACTCACCTGTGCTTGGGATGGGACACTGTTCACAGGGCTTATTCCAGGCTCGGCCAATATTGTAGGAACAACAGCACATCTTCTTGGTCATGTTGAACAACAGCTCTCCATCGCAGGTCTGGTTGTCAGCATAGTAGTTTCTGTAGCACAAACTCCTTCTCATATCTAGAAGGAAGGAAGGAGGAAGGGGTTGGTGATGCTGTGGGGACATCACAACAGATTTCTAAGGGGGCACTGAAGGAGTGAGTTTCTTTTGAACTGTATTGTAACTTGACTTTGATCAGGACAAAGCCTGCTCTTACACAGCTTTCCATCTATCCATGCTGCTGTAAGAAGAAAAACCTTTGAGAAATGCATTCCCTGGTATTTTTTTTTTTTGCCACAGAACTAAGTCATTATGGAGCTGCAGCATTAATAAACTTTACATGACTCTCCACCCCGTCTCCTAGTAACAATTCTCCACTGCTATTTGGCAGTCATTTTCTCATTTCCGACTCATGATGTTTTAATACTGTAGGTCAGTGCCGTAAATATACTTGTATAAAGATACACCCAAAGTCAAACAAAAGAAGTACTGTGAAATCATTGTTTGGGGTTTTCCAACATTACATTTTAAAGAAAACTCCCAACCACCCACACGAGGTGGTGAGAAAAGGCCAAGCTCACAGTTTCAGGGGAGGGGCCCTCACAAAGACAGTGGCAAGGCGGCAGCACTGGGCCTGATGATCACATAGCACTGAGGACTGAGTGCTGGGCTTGTCCACTCGTTCCCTCTTTGAAGATGAGGACCAACCATGCAGTATGAAGAGAAGCTCGGACTTACCCATGCAGTTATTTCCCCCATTCACTTGCATGTAGTCTGGAGGGCAAATACAGGTGTAGTTGCCAACAGTGTTGTAACATGTCCCTGGACCACAGATTCCGGGAGTTTCACATTCATTCACATCTATAATCCAAAGTGAAAGTGGCATGTGAATATGGAAACTTCACTCTTTGGAATGGCCTGGCACTCAGTGTCACTATGAATAATGACAATAAAGGAGAAAATCCACAGGGCGCTTTGAAATCCGGATAAGAGAAACAGATGTTTAGTTCATGTGTGTCCTTTATCTGTGCTGATATGTATGTGCATTTTTAGAAAAGGAGGTTTTAAACGTAGAAGCTTTGCTTTCTGGTATGAGTTCCTAATAACTGAGTCCATAACATCCCCAGAGGCTTACAGAGATGGACATGTGGAGAAAATATAACTTTCAAGTGTCCTTCAGAGAGACAAGTATGTATGTGGTACTGCACATGCTCATAAGATCTGCAGGCCGATGTGATGTGTCCTGAAGCCATCGATGGCTGGATTCACGGATCTGCACTGGCCAGGGAGCATGGACTAGGTCTTTCACACCCCTTGCCTATTTTCAAACACAGGGGTTGATTCTAGTTTTTGTGAGCTCCGTGGGTCTTAGAGCTGCACCATACACACTGTGATGCTCAATTGATACTTAACAAGGCTGTCACTGAGTCACATAATAAGCCTTTTGGAGAACCAGAGTACTATTTTCCCTCTAGGATGCAAGAAGTATCTTCCCTAACTAGTCATGTGACTCCTCTGTGTAAGTGAAAACCATCTCTCTCAGCTTGGTCTACAATCCAAGCCCTCAGAAAGTTAAAGTGGTCAATATTCTCCATCTTCCAGTAACACAGATGCACAGGAGTCAACACATCAGGAAACCAAAGGGGCCACCTTTAGAAGAAGCTCATTTAAATGCATTACTACCAATGATAAGTGGTGAAGGACAGGAAGAAGGAGAGCCCAGAACTGGCCAGAATAGAGAAGTCACTGAAATGAAACCTGTGCTACTCTACATGGCTTTTCTGAAGAGCACAGAGAACTCTTTGTGGGCATAAATGGGACTGTGACCCAACATAATAAAACTATACTTTTCTCAGGCAAAGAGGCAGACTTAGAGAGTACTGGCATTAGGACAATGACATTATGTCAGAAATTCTAGTGCAAGCTGCCACATGTCCTGTTTACCTATGTTCATATTTCAACCATTGTGTTCTATTGCTAAATTTCAGTTTTCCTGGCTTTTGAGGTCAGTTCTCAGCATTGGAAAGAACTCGTCATCCTATAAGGACCATTTACCATCACACACTCGGGTGTCTTCATTCAGGAAGTAGCCCGTTGGACAGCGGCACTGGAAACTACCAAAGGTGTTGATACACTTCCCGCCCTGGCACAGCCCAGGAAGCTCCTGGCACTCGTCGATATCTAGCAGAGTGAAAACAACAGTGTTTCTTCAGCACTATAAATAAACCCAAGGCAGTTCAAAATGCATGCACCTTATGATAAAGGAAACAGAATTACCTTCCAAGATAACAGTGATAGGGTTGGGTCGAAAACCTTCTCCTCCAGGACAAAGAATTTTGTACTCAGCTATAAAAACAAACCAACCAATCAAAGTGAGTTCTTTTGCATATAAAATTTCTAGCAATGGTATCCTCAAGAGAAATATTCAACTGAAAATATCCATTTTAAGGAATCTTTGGCAGTCACCCCCACCCATCCAAAGCAAGTGAATACCTCCATGTATACTTGTCATTCTCAAAGACCTCCACTGCACCTGCCAACGTAAGGCTGCTGTCCCCGGGCTCTGAGACCTCCACCTGCTCCTCTGGCCCCATATTCTCAAGAACTGCTTTATTCCCTTATCTCCATCATTATTCCTTCTTAAAGACTTTATTTTCTAACAGAGTCCTCCTCCACTTTTAGGTTTTGTTCAGTCTTACATCCTGGGAATTACAGCTTCCCTTAGTAATGTTAACCAGCCTGCTTCCAAAATCCTTTCCAAACACAGCCTTAGGAAAAGCCACTTTTTCTTGGTTCCCACCCTACTTCTCCCCTTAAACTAGAGATCTCTGCTGTTTCACTGACAGTAATGCTGATGCCCTTGTTTTCCAAAACCAAGTTTTTACAGTGTCCCTGGATTCCCCCATTCATTCTGTCATCCAAGCATTTCATTCAAAAACTTTTATTTCGGCAGAGCAATACACACAGGAAGACGTGGACGAGAATGACCAAGACCTGCTGTGTCACGCTGGTGAGTATCTACTAGAATCAATCCTTTCATCGTCATCGTGGTCTTCCCAAATCTGATAATACCCCTCTTGGATTTCTGAAGTTCTATGTACATATATGCATGAATTTATATTTGTATATATTCCAGTTTTAACTCATATCCAGTTTGGGGTAGGCTGGACCTCTATTTGCTAATCATTATTAGTCAATAAAGCTGACTCCCCCCGCTGAAACATACTGGTTTGCTCCTCTCCATCATCAATGAAATTAACTACCGTCCTCTTTTGCTTTTTCTCTCCCCCTCCTTTTAAGTCCCCACTTTCACATCACGACCCTCCTCTAAGGCCCGATTAAAATATGCACAGTCATCACCACCCTCTGCCAATCAGGACTGACTTTTCTTTCTGAAGAGAGGAAAGAAGAGGTCTGCTAAGCATTCATCGCTGTGTGGAGTGCTTTGCTTAGGTCATTTCATTTAATCCTATGAGGCATTTTATGAATGAGGAAACTCAGGCTTGCCAAGTAACTTGCCCAACGAACGTGAGTGGCATATGATGGAGTCCTATTTGGAACCAGGTGTGCTGCTCCTGCCACTCAGGGCACTGAGTTTGCCCTTCTTTTCTCCCTTATTGAGGCCTACACTGACTTATTATATGTTTGGGCCATATTTTACTGGACTGTATACTCTCAGAGGGCAGGATCTAGTGTAATTCATCTTTGCGCACCCAAAGTACACACTCTAGGCACTCAGAAAATACTTTCAGAAAAAGTGAATAGATGACCCTTCAGCAAGGAAGAATCAGTGTCTATCCCAATATACCACATAAGTAGCAATCACTGATCTTTGCCAAGGAAGACACATCTGACTCTGAATCATAATAGGGGCCTACTGAGAAAAACTGGAAGCCTTTTAATTTTTAGAAGATGTTGTTTATGTCCTTAAAATCACATCTAGAGTTTTCTTTAAAGTCATACCATAAGGATGGAATCATCTTCTATCTCATATTTGTTTACAGGGACACTTAAGTCTGTCCTAGAGATTCTGAAACTAGCCAATAGATGAGAAAGGAGAGATCAATCAATGTGCTCCTGAAAAGTAAGCAATGAAAGTGACCTGGCCTGGAAGGTATTCTTCAACATAATGCAACCCACTTTTCACTCAGATGGAAGTGATGGGGCCTGCTCTGGTGACACTTTCTGATCACCAGATTGAGAGCAGAATCCAGCCCTGGCTGGTGTAGCTCAGTGGATTGAGCGCGGGCTTCGAACCAAAGTGTCGCAGGTTTGACTCCCAGTCAGGGTACATGCCTGGGTTGCAGGCCATGACCCCCAGCAACCGCACATTGGTGTTTCTCTCTCTCTCTCTATTTCCCTCCCTTCTCTCTCTAAAAATAAATAAATAAAATCTTAAAAAGAGAGAGAGAGAGAGAGAGAGAGCAGAATCCCTCAACAAGACAGAGAGGATTGATCTCCCTTCCCTGATTGAAGGACAGAGACCAGTGGCAACTCCTCCTGCTCTGTGGTTTCTATCCTGTGATCTAGCAAGAGAATTGGCCTGACCTGAGCTGGAATAATAATAACAAATAAGAGGATGTCCACTTACATGTGTTCACAGCAGGGCAGAGCTCACAAGGAGTACCCCAGGCTTTGCCCAGAGAACAGCAGCAGGAAGCCTTGGAAACACCAACTCCAATTTCGTTGGTACACGCTGTATCTCCATTGTCTCCTCGAGGTCGAACATCCAGATAGCAATTTCCAGAGCGGGTATCTATTTACCATATACAAACAAAAAAGTGTCAGGCAGATTCTTTCTATGTGATGATTGAAAATGTAAACCTATTTCAGAAACTCTTTCAGAAACTCTTTCAGAAACTGTTCAAAAACCAAAATTGACTTTTACTGAGAAACTAAAAAGTACCCAAACAAATATACTGGGAATTTACCTACAGAAAAGGAACCCAGAAGTATAAACCAGATTGAGGAAATGTTTATATGTTCATATTATTAATTTATTAAAATTTGAGGATGAATATGTAATGCTTTAAAAATAACAACCACCTGGCTGCTGTGGCTCAGTGGATTGAGTGCCAGCTTACGAATCAAAGGGTCAATGGTTGGATTCCCAGTCAGGGCAGATGCCTGGGTTTCGGGCCAGGTCCCCAGTAGGGGGCACAGTAGAGGCAACTACACATTGATGTGTGCCTCTCTCTTTCTCCCTCCCTTCTCTTATCTAAAAATAAATAAATAAAACATTTTAAAAAATAACAAACAGTATGCTTCCCTGGAAAGTGTTTAAGATCTTACCAACACAGCCAACTCGAGTTGGATTCAGCTCAAAATCAGGTGGACAGTCACAGGTATAGCTGCCTGGTGTGTTGACACAGTTCCCACTGATACACGTGGTCGGGTCCAGACATTCATTAACATCTAAAACCAAATAGCAAGGGGCAGAGCTGTCACCTGAGCCAATGTGGGGAAGGTACCACCATAACACAGTAGCACCAAAATCCAGGGCTCCCAATGAGAATTTTTAAGAGTCACTTGTTATAACACCTAGAAATACAGTCTTCCACTTCTGCAATAAAACCCCTCAGGAAGGAAGTATGTCACAGCCTTTGGTCTGGTCCCCCTGGAACACATTAGCATTCAGATTTGTCATCAGGAGAAAATATGACTTTGGAACGAGGAGAAATATTCCAGTCGAGGTAACTGAAAGCAAAACACTACTGTGACCTCAGCCAACCGAAACTTCAGACACAGGTTTTAAGAAAATATATTTAATATGTGTGGCTTGTTATTTCTTCAAATTAGAGCAAGATGTCTCAGGGAACCCTCGGGAGCAGGTGGCTGCTGCTGCTCCCCCACTGGGTGTGCTTGCCCAAGAGCAGCCAAGGGTGAGCACGGGCATGTGCTTGAGGCTTCACATGTCTCCCCAAGCCTGCTATGAGCCTCTCTCCTGCCACTGAGGCAAGGTTGAGTACTTCCCTGTCAGTTTCTAGTACAAATATATGTACAGAATTCCGGATATTTATGACACGTGTTTTGGCAAATTCTGACTCTGTATATAGTCTTTTGGTTTGTGTTGAACACTCACAAAATACTCAAGAACAGGTAAACTGACTCAGAGGGGAGAGACTGAAGAACGAGGGTGATACCTTTCCCTTGGGACCAGCCCCTTGGACCAGGAACCTATAGGTTCAATTACAGAAAATTACTTTGCTCCAATCTCATGTGAATTGGGAGGGACAGGGCAGAATCACAGAAATGAGATTAGATGGATTTATGCTGATGGCAATTTGGGGCAGTAAGGAGAGGGTATGGTACATGGAGAGGCAACCTTCTGTGGGATGCTAGAGGCCCAGCCTGGCATCATGATATTCTTTAGACAAGTCAAGAGAAGAATAAGTGCTTAGTGCAGAGAAGTTTGGGGGATATGCCAAGGTTATATATGCAGTTTATGGTCATAATCTGGAGAGCCACTGATTCGTGGCTTGTTCAGGTTGCTGGAAACAACCTGAAAGCCATCAGGAAACAACCTGGAAGCCATCAGGAAAATGACTTTCTTCCTGACATCCTGAAAAGCCCATACAGAATGGAACTTGTTTCCTCAGTATCCTTGAATGGAAGTGTGGACTAGCATGGACAATGGCATATGGCTTTCAAAGTCCTCACCCAGTCCAAAGTGAAGAGAGTCCATGGGTATGCCTATAGCTTTTCTAACATTTTTCACATGTTCCTGGAGAGTCCCTTTCTTTATGAGAGTATGACTGACATCCCAGAAATGGGCAGCTGAGTTCTATGTACCACATTCTCTAGTGACCACTGGCAGGGCAGGGTGGGAAGCAGTGAGTACTGTTATGGAGGGCTACAAGGAGAAAACCCATGATCCCCAAAGGAAACCCTCTGAAAATGTCCCCAAGGAGGAAAGCAATGGCTGGGAAGCCTCATAACTGCAGCATCCCTGGAACATTCCTCTGTAGCCACAGCTTGATTCTAAGGTTACAAACTCTGCTCCTTCAGCTGCCTTCAACTCTTTCCTCTGCATCCTCACATCTAATCAGTTCCAGGTCTCAGAGATTTTATTCTGTGATACCTAATGTTTCACCCTGGCCTTTTGATTGTGACTCTATGAATATCCTTGTGGAATCCAGCAGGCCCCCAACAACCAAGTCCCCTGGGGCCCCTGGGAGCACATTTTGATGCAAACGGATACCTTACCTGTGCAGTTCCCGCCACTTCTGTCCAGTTCGTAACCTATCTCACACTCACAGCGGAAGAGGCCGGGAAGGTTGTGGCAAGTTCCAAAAACACAGATGTTTGGAAGGGAACACTCATCAATATCTTGAAAAAGGATAAAAAAAAAGGGAGACATTAAATTTATTTTTTTTTGTTAAAGACACTGAATAATGTAATTAGACAATTAATGTTATCAGGAAAATGACAACTACTAGATGTCAATCTAGGCACTTCCCCTATAGACTTTTAGACAGTTCGCTACATATAGGGAAGTCTCTTAGGTGACAGCATACTTTCTCTCGGCCCCTATTACATATCAAGTAGTGGGCTAAGCATTTTACATATATGTATCTCATTTATGGTGTCTCACACAGGTCCAAATCACTTTCGTAAGGGCCAAAAAGACCACATTAGCTTAAATTATTTTTTTAGCCTATACATTCACTATTTTTGTTGTGGGTTAATATTTGAAGAACCACAAGGCTTTCTGGCAACATTTACAATCAATGTTATAACCCCTGTGTCCCTGGTACTGTGGTGTCTGTTTGCTACTGTGGATGGAAATCTAGAAACTGCAGATGCTTCTTCCAGGCCTCTGGCCCCGCCCCACATTAGCATTCTGCTTGTGTAATTGACACGTGGGCGCATTTTCGGCCTTCAGACTGGCTTTAAATAGCCATGACCACTCTGCCAGCGATGATTTATATTAAGAACAAACAAACAGAACCTTCCCTTGTAGCATTCAGAGAAGCAAAACTTTCAATGCAACTATTTATGTTCCCAGAAGTGGCACAGTACCTGTTTTCCTTGGATGTTCGGGGGAACAAAAGTAAACAAGGCATTAGGCTCAGGATCAAGAGCATAATCTGGTTTCTTGACTCAGGAATTTTATATCAAACTTTGCATATTTAATATAAGCTGTATAAAGAACACCCAATGATTCCATAACAAAGAAAAGTATTTATAGAACTATATGAGGGAATCAGTATAGATGTCATAGCTAAGGACTGATTTTAAGTTAATGTCTTATTAACAAGTAGCAACTATTAGTTAGGACATTAATCAGGGTCTTGTTTACATTTCTACTGTCAATTGTTATCATTTATTTCTACTGCAATTTGTTTTAGTTCATTGTAGCCATTAATTCCTTTCAATGAGGGATAATGAGAGGCGCATTAGGATATAGGAGAGGCACGTCTCCTAGTGGGGCACGTCCTTGGCCAATGGGCTCCCAGGACTCTTCCTGTCTGACCAACACTTATCAGAAAGACAGAGTCCTGAGCTGGGAGATGTCATGACATTTGGCATTATCCCAAAAGGCTTCCTATTGGACCGATTTGCAAAACATATTTGCAGACCATGTGAGACATAAGTACCCAGGACATCATTCTACATGTGGGAAAGACTATCTGCTCTGTTAATCTAAAGCCTTGGTTTCTAGAGACCAAACCAGAGCAGAGACTCAAAGCTGTGTTTCCATATCTAAAGACAGGCCTTCGACAGGACATCAGCAGGGGACCAGCACTTAAGAGTTCTTTCCCCCAGCAATGGAGAAAAGAGTTGACCACACTTGGCGACCTTCTCTTGTTTATGACCAACAGGTGTGTTCTTGCACACCATCTAGCCAAGGCCGGATGCACAGTTTATGGCCAGAGAAGATTGTCTCTGCACAAAGAGAAATGAATGATCTCACTGGAAACCTAATCCCTCCACAAACTGAGTTGATGAGGTTGCAGCCAAAACACACCTCGGTTAAAAGATAAAATCAGGACTGTTTAAACGACCTAATGTCATCAGGCATGCAGTTACCTTCACAGGCTTTCCCGTCAACACTGGGCACAAAGCCCATGTCACATTCACAGCGGTACCCTCCGGGGGCGTTTAGGCACTGGCCGTTGCCACACAGATTCAGATTCTCCGAGCACTCGTCGAGGTCTACAGCCAGAAAGAAATACAAGTTACTCTTTCTCAGTTAGGGGGTTTCCCATTCCACAGATGCAACAATTTTTACAATTGTCAGCTTCCTGAGTGTTGTGGTGTTTGGTCATACTTTCTCCTTGACATCTTCAACCTCATTTCTTTCTCTCTCTCTCTCTTTTCAGTTTAAAAATAAAAATTAGATGCTTTTTTGACTTTATTTTTTAACTTTAACTTATATTTTGTTGTTTATGCTATTACAGTTGTCCCAATTTTCTGCCCTTGCTCCCCTCCACCCAGCCCCCTTACTCCCTTAGGCAACCTCCATACCATGGTCTATGTCCATGGGTCCTGCACATAAATTCTTTGGCTACTATATTCCCTATGCTGTACTTTGGATCCCCATGACTATTCTGTAACTACCAATTTGTACTTCTTAATCCCTTTACCATTTTCACCCATCCCCCAGGCCCCCCTCCCATCTGGCAACCATCAAAATATTCTCTGTATCTATGATTCTGTTTCTGTTCTGCTTGTTCATTTATTTTGCTTTTTTAATTCAGTTGTTGATAGAAACATATTTATTTCCATTTTATTGTTCATATTTTGATCTTCTTAAAGAAGACCCTTTAACATTTCACATAATACTTGTTTGGTGGTGATGAACTCTTTTAGATTTTTCTTGTCTGGGGAGCTCTTTATCAGAGGAACCCAAAAAGGAACACATTAGGACACATCATAATTAAAATGACAAAGGTTAAATACACAGAGAGAATCTAAAAAGCAGTAAGAGAAAAGCTTTTAGTTACATACAAGGGAGCTCCCATAAGACTGTCAGCTGATTTCTCAAAAGAAACTTTTCAGGCTAGAAGGAATTGGCCAGAAATATTCAAAGTGATGAAAAACAAGGACCTACTAAGTAGATTACTCTATCCAGCAAAGCTATCATTTAGAATTGAAGGACAGATAAAGAGCTTCCAAGACATTTTTTTCTTTCTGTAATGCTAATATTGAATATCCAATGAACACAGTATTCAGATGCTAAATTATCACTAATGATGTAAAATGAATAACTTAAACAGACCATCAAACTAAGGCTTTTTCAAGCAGACTCATCCACATGAGGACACATCCATGTCAGGAAATAACACACCGTGGTTTGTGCCGATTTCTCAAAGTTCAGTCTCTGCTCTAATGGGCAGGAAAAGAACTAGAACAACAACTATAGAGGACTCCAAAAATTCCTGTCTGCTTAATCTTACCGAGTTTTGTTAATAATCATGGGCATTAAATATCAAACAGAAGAACCATATGGGCCTAATACATGACACACTCAATATTTTCTGAAAAGTGCTGGGAGGTTTACGATGATAAAACTTCACCAGGTTAGGCAAAAAACAATTTCAAATATGATAACACTCACAACACTTTACCTGGAGTTAAAAAAAATATCCAGGTAAATCATTTACTGGGCCTTAGCCTCTTATGTTTAAAAGACTTCTTGTGCCTGGCTGGCGTAGCTCTGTGGATTGAGCGCGGGCTGGGAACCAAAGTGTCCCAGGTTCAATTCCCAGCAAGGATACATTCCTGGGTTGCAGGCCATAGCTCCCAGCAACCGCACATTGATGTTTCTCTCTCTCTCTCTCTATCTCCCTCCCTTCCCTCTCTAAAAATAAATAAATAAAATATTAAAAAAAAAAAAAGATTCCCAGTAAAAAAAAAAAAAAAAAAGACTTCTTGTGAGCAAAACACACTCCGGATAAATGAATGCTCCTAGTTATGTGAGCAGCTATGCTACCTAATGGCCAATGAGGGATGGATGTCAGTATCTTATTTAACATGAAAGTCCTTACATAAAAAGAATTCTCTGTGCATACATGTTCACGTAAGTGAATGTATCATATAGGGGTGGGCAAAAGTAGGTTTACAGTTGTGAGTACATGAAGTAATTTATTCTTGTATTATTTATTTATTATTTTAAATTATTTAATATTATTAACCAACTTTTGTCTACCTCTATTTACACAATCATATTTCTAATCATATATATTCAAATATAGGTAGCAATTCATTCGTGTTAATTCCATGACTATTAATTATAACTAAAAAAAAGTCACTGACATATTGTAAACCTGGAAGTGAATGAATTCCCAGCAAAGCGGGTACAAAATTCTTGCTTATGCCAATGTGGGATGACAAATGATGATGGCCAGTGGGAGAAAAAGAAATACTGTCATCATGACCCAGAATATCTAATCCCTTTTCTTTTCACAGCTTCCTACAGCAACCTCACTCCCAAGTGTGGGATGGACAACAAGTCAACAGTGAGAAATAGGTACAAAAACATAAAGCTAAGGATTGATTATAAAAGGCAGTGTGTGACTTGTTTTAAATTAATGGCATCATGACATACAGTGAGATATATAGAGCACTATTAACTATATACATATATAATTAATTGACTTCTGTGGTTTCCCTAATTGACCTAGTTCCCAATTTCCATTCCACAAGGATCTGGTTTCCAATAACTAATCTTTTATGTTAACGTTGTCCGTAACTGACCCAGCCCTCAGAAAGAATTGAGGGTCTGAAAGACAGGGCACAGCTTGCTTCTCCGACTGCTGTTTACACAGCTGTTCCCACCCAAACCCACCTGTGCATGTGAAGCCATCACCAGTGTACCCTTCCTTGCAGAGGCAGCGGTAGGAGCCCATGGTGTTCTTGCAGTCGGCATGTTGGCTGCACATGTGGGTTCCATTGGAGCATTCGTCCAGATCTTCAGGGAACAGATCACATCGTTGTGAACAGAAAGTGTGTCATTTTGTATCAGTCATACACAAATTAAATTTTTCTTTACAGAATTCATATTTTCATATTCATAATCTCTGCCGTTCCTGAGAAGCACAGTCTGTTATTCCCAACGCACCTGTGCACTTAATGCCATCTCCAATCCACCCGGGGCTGCAGCTGCATTTGAAGCTCCCTGCCGTGTTGGTGCACACAGCATGTCTGTCGCAGTTGTGTGCTCCAATCTCACATTCATTGATGTCTGAAAAGATAAGCAGCAGTTTAAAAAAGGTTCGGCACAGATGCCATTGTGGTCTTCTAAAGAACATACAATAGCAACTTAGTACCATCAAAAGTGGACTCACTTTCACACTTCCCATAGTGTAATACAGATTGGGTTAGCAGCCACATGTATACTCGACATATACAGAATAGCTTCAAATTTTAATTTATAAAGAAACAACAGTGTGATGCTACTTGCTATTATTAACTAATTATTTTCCATTATTTTGTGCAAGTGTCTAGTCATTGCAAAACAAAAGGAACCTTTTTCCAGTGGATGATCTTAAAAAGTGAGTTGCCTAGTGGTCTAAGGTATTAACGCATGGTCACATGTTTTTATAGCCAATATTTTTATTAAGTCAACCATACAGACAAAGGAATACAATGTTGTTGGCATATAAGAAAACTTTTTTGCTCATATTCTATATATATTAAATATATTTTATTCTTAAATATAAAACACTGTATTATTTAATTATGCTCTATTTCTTATGAAAGTTTTACTGTAGGTATTGCTAATTTAAGCATTTGCAGAGAATTGTCCTTAAGGCAGTGTGAGAACCTTCTTTTCTCTAGCTTCTTAGAGTCCTAGCATGTTGGAGACCCAAGCCTTCTTGCACAGTTCACATGAAATTTAATCAATCCATTGGATATTTATCTGTAAAAGGAGTACCAGGTTAGGGTCACACTGCTAAAAGACCACATTCTTGAAAATTCTCCATTCTCTGCAATTTCATTTCCAAATTTAGCCAAGATAGATTGTATAATATAGAAGTGTTATAATAAAGATGTAAAGTATGAAGTGAAATATGTTTGTTTTCTGCAAAATTGTTACTTATAGTAAGATATATATATATATATATGGTCATTGCCTCCATTTCTGGCACAGAGCCCTGAAACCTTGGAATTTCCTAAGTGATGAGAGCCGGGAAGGTATCTTTCATTATGTGAATGAGATGGCTTTTGGACCTCACCTAAGCAGAGGGCTATTTGTAAGGAGAACCACTCATGCAACTAGAGGTTAAAACTTGCAGTCCCACTCCCTGCCCTTAGGGCAAGTTATGGGAAGAAGGGTTGAAGGCTGAATCAATAGAAAGCCAATGATTTGATCACTTATACCTCTGTAAGGAAGCATCCAGAAAATTCCAAAAGAACAGGATTCAGAGTGCTTCTGGGTTTGTGAACACATGAAGATTCAGTGAAGATTCAGCAAGAATGTGCTCTCTGGGACAGAGTTCCACATCCTTTCCCCATTTCTTGCCCTGTGCATCTCTTCTATCTGGCTGTTCCTGAATTATATCCTTTTATAGTAAACTGGTAATATACTGAGTGCAGTGGTCCTCTGAGTTCAGTGAGCTGCTCTCAAAAACTAATCAAACCCAAGGAAGCAGTTGTGGAAACCTCTGATTTATAGGAGTTAGGACCAATATGTTAGAAGCACAGGTAACAAACCTAGACTTGGGATTGGCATTTGAAACAAGGACAGTCTTGTGGGACTGAGTCCTTAACTACCAGAAGAGAGTGTCAGAATTTAGTTGAATTACAAAACACGTACTTAGTGATCAGAATTGGAATTGGTATCATAATCTTATTTTCTAAAATTAACGTGTTATTAATAAAAGCCTGGTATTTAACCTCATAATAAACTTTTTAAAACTAAGAACAAGAACTCATAGTTATGGATATTATTTTAGTAATAGTTATGGATATTAGTTATGGATATAATCTTATTTCCTAAAATTAACCTGTTATTAATAAAAGCCTGGTATTTAACCTCATAATAAACTTTTTAAAACTAAGAACAAGAACTCATAGTTATGGATATTATGACCTTATAGGGAAACCAATGTCTAACACAAAACTTGGGTGAAGAAGGATAATTTTGGCCTACAAAATGTTGCAAGAGTTTTCAGTGATTGCTTGAATAGTGGCATGAAAAAGAAACTGGGCAAGTAACTTATGTTTACCCTTTTGTTTATTTAAGAAGCCCAATTAAATAATTTGAAAGTGTTTGGAAACCTGCTGTTTGCCAAATAATTTATCTGAAGCTCAGAAATGGTCCCAGGATCTTTGGCTTCTTCAAAACTTTTAGAACACAAAATAAAATTATAACATTTTCCTACAAAAACATTTTGCAATATCACTAATAATCACAAAGTGAAAACATGCCGGAAAGAGTGTTCTTACAATTATAATGTATTGTATGGGTAAATTTTAATGCAACCTTGGCAGCCACCTGAACCTAATGAGTTATTAAAGGCAGGTCAAGGGAAGCACATACCAGGCAGCTTTAGACTTGTGACTGGGAGGTTTAACCAACTGAATAATTGAGCATGGCACATTCCAAGGAAATGAGGAGGCAGGCTGGTCCAGGTATAATAGTGGTAAGTAGGCACGGGAATTCCAGAAAGTAAGCCTAACCTAATGGGCTCCCAAGCAGGGCCATCAACACTTGTCTCTTCCTCAGAGAATAGCTCCCCTCAGAGGCACTGATGCAAACCAGCACTTTTGCAGTCATTTTAATTTCTCCCCTTGATTTGTCATGATCTCTGACTTACGTAGAAATAATGAGCTTCAACTGTCTAAGTATTGAAGCCTCCAAAAGTTACAAAATCAAGGAATTTTCTGAGTGGAAAGAATTTTGAATTCTACTTTCCCAATCCTCACTTTCTCAGAGGAGGATACAGAGGTTCCCAAAGGCATGGGGACTTTCGAGAGCCTGGGAGTCAGCGAGGGGCAGAGCCAGGGCCACCAGTAACGAACTCACTTTCCCTGTCCATTGCATAATACTCTTTCCCTCAGGCCACAGCTGCCTAATGGGGCTGATTTGTTTAGATACATCAGGACTTTAAGTCCTGCTTTATGGAGTTTTCAAAATCTTGGTGAGCTTAACAGACTCATAGAAGTATTCACTAATCTTTCTACTGAGCATGATTTTCAGAGATTATCCTAGCCTTTCAACCTAGTGATTTTGTAATCTTTCTCTTCCCAGTTTTCTAATGACCAAAGTTACCTGATTTTTATACAGGTCTTCTCTACCTTCCATATGTAGTATTGCAATTAAGGAAACTACAAGTTCTTTTAAAAGGAGAGTTTCCCTCCTTTTCCATCACTAATTATATGCTAATGTGAATTTTTAATTCAAGAAAATACATGCAGTTTCACCACACTTTTTCAAGGGGAGAAGAAATTACATTTGCAAGAGGCCCCATATCATGGGCTTTAGGACACTAGGAAGGAGCAGCTCAGGAGCCAATATTTAATTCCCCACTTGGTGAATCCTTGTATAAGCCATTATCTCAATGCCTTACATGCTCAGTACGTGACAAGTGAATTAGAAAGATGTGGTCATAAAGTGTAAAGGCATATCTGAATAAAAAGTTTCTGCGTGTGTGTGTATGACTGCACT
Source organism: Phyllostomus discolor (assembly GCF_004126475.2). Classification (NCBI taxonomy): domain Eukaryota; kingdom Metazoa; phylum Chordata; class Mammalia; order Chiroptera; family Phyllostomidae; genus Phyllostomus; species Phyllostomus discolor. Next base: position 160,740,412 of record NC_040903.2, read on the forward strand.
TCATTATGAAAACAAAAGACGGGGAACCTGAGCCATAAGGAAACAAGCAAACAAAAATGCTGTATTCAAACACTGTAGTCTTCAATAATGTGAAGGAAACACAGCACACGCTTGCCAAGAACATCTCTTTCTGTACAAATGTTCTCTTTCCTCCACAAGTTTGCTCCAGACAGAAAATTCCTTTTTAAGATTAAGAATAAGCACAGGCCAAGAAAAGCAAAGAAATTCAAATTTAGGACTGATACTGCAACCTCCGTAAACCCACCAAGCTCCCTCGTAGACTCAAAGGCCCTATGTGCACGGCTCTGTTGAAGGGGAAGGGTGTGGTCTGAGCAGACCCCAGGCACAGCTCTGGGTGAGTTCCACTGACACACGAATGAGAGTTGTGCTCTGAGCAGCTCTGGCTTCCTCCAACAGTCATACAGGGAACGGCTATATAACCCACACGAACACCTCTATTCCCACCACCTTGGCATCAGTTACATGGACTAAAACCCAGCAGAGCTCCTTGACTAGGCATTGGGGAAGAGGACATTGGAGTGAGTGGAGAGGCCAAACAGGAAGGCTGCTTGGATTTCTTAATTTAGATTCACATTTGAGCCAAAACCATTTAACTGAACACCCAAAGAGTTTTCACAGGCTGAGAGCCAGGGGAGGACAATTAGCAGTGATAAGAAGTTGGAAGGAAATAGGTGCAAATCCTCATTGAGTGCAGGTGGTTTTGAAGTCTCTCATTCTTTCTCATGGACTATGGCAACGCTTCTCAGGTGAAAAGAAGCACACAGTTTGAGAAATGGAACTACCAAGAAATCCTCCTATCTTAACTGAGAGCAACTCTGATTTTAATGGTATACCTTACTGACTGAGTTAGCACATAGTGGGTGGGAGGGTCTTACAAATCAGCTTGTGAAAGCCAGGGCCCACCGAGAATGGCACCTAGCAGCAACCAAGTTCTTCTCCCAGTTGGCCGTCTGACTGCAGTAAGGGGGAGTGAGCAGCAGAAGCCTTGCATGTGGGCCGCAGAAAAACTGTGGCCCAGCTCGCTCCCTTAAGCCAAGGACAGAGCTGTGTTCTAGATTTCAAACAAATGTACTTTCTCCCTCCATTAAATTGAACATTCCCCTCAATCCAAGATTTGGACAAAGCCGAAGGAGAAAAAAAAAGCCCTTAACATCTGTGTAGGCTGGGAATGTAAGTCAGTGGGTGGATTCTGAACAGTGCTAAAGTGATTGGGGGAAAAACATGTTTATTTGTTAAAATGGAAACAATCAGCAATGACAAGGGAGCTGAAATATTTAGACAAAGTTGTAATGGAATGCAGAGGACATTTTTTTGGTTCTTATGAAGCAAAGTTCCTCCCTATGAAATAGCATGAATATTTTTATAATTCCTTTACAGGCTACTTATTTTTAAAAAGTAGGTATATTACTACCTACTTTTATGTATATGTACAATACATATACCTACATAATATGTAGGTATATTACATATATTATACATGCATAGAAATATGTGTAGGATATTTCTTTTTCTGTCCTCAAAACATAGTTCCAGATCTGTTCTTCACTGTTATTGATTGTGTGACTTGCTTATCCCATTAGGCAAGATAGTATCTGTGTTTGTATTAGTTGCCATTATAAAAACTTGTCTTTAATATGGCTATCACCAAGGTAACCTGCTGGTATTCTAAGTTGTGAGTGACACTAATTTTAAACTAAAAGCAGGCTAAAAGAGCCCTAGTTACATGGGATTAAAAAATGTTTTGGCTCAGATTTTTCAAAACTTGTTTTTAAGTATACCAGACAGGCTGCCAATTCCTGTTTGTGGAAGTCATTTTCAATCAAGTGTGATGCCCTTGGTTGTTAATAACAGTATTTACAGAGGACCTCTGTTCCTTTGCTCCCTAATGCATCCTCAACTTCCACACTTCACTGCAGGGTTCTTACCCCAGCGGAACACTGTGTGACTGCAGAGCACCCTGGTGATTTCTTCCAGCTCATGAACCAGTGGAAGAACTAGGAATAAAATCCAGAGTTCCACTGCTTTGCGTGAGGACACCACATGCCATGCTGCTGTGATGTCCAAGGGGCCGTGAGACCGGTCTTCTCCCTGCAATGCTACCTGGGTTTTACGCAGTTAAAAATCATTTTAGACTAGTATCTAAAAGCAGGGGGATGCTGGCCCCTGGGAAAGATAGAGTATTTCTTGGACTTGAGACCTATATTTCTGGTCACATCATTCACTGAAAGGTTGCTGTTCTTAAAGTAAAAGTGGTGTCATCTCATCCAGCATGGAGGACATGGCTCTCCTCACCTCAGTCTCAGTGTCTGTGCAAACTCAATCAAAACCAGCCTCTAAAGCAACCTTTTAATATCCAGAGCCTGAGTTTCTTCCTTTAAACCGAGTTCAAGAGTGTGTCAGTAAATAGTAGTATAAAATTTTGCTCGACTAGAAGTTATGTCTTCAATTAAATGGCTTCTAGACATGGTGTCTGTGTCTCATTTTATAATAACAACGGTAGCTACTATTTATTGACGAAGCTACTGAATGCCAAGCACTGTGCCAGGGGCATTATATACATTATATCTCATTTACCTAATGTGAAATTAATGTTGCATGAAAATTTAAGCTTTCTTCACGGTAAAAGGCCTAAAATAATTGGCCTCTGCACATACCTCTGTTAGCTGGAATTTGGAGCATAAAATTATAGAGATCTCCTTTTCTTATAGCTGAAGACCATCCCATTAGGTTAACTTCTCCCTTCTTAAACATCACCGTTCTCTGGGGTGAATTTAGTGAGTTTAACTGAGCCAAATGCCAGTGGTATTAGCCTCTATTAAATAAAATGCAATATGGAACTGTCCTACCTTTCCCTTCATTCCTGCCAGACCACTGCCCTTTATTCCAAGTTCTATATTTAGGCTGCAAGCTAAAAATAAAGTTTGAACATAGATATAGTGAGCCGAGCACTGTTTGTATCCCGGAGACCACAGGAGGAGGTGAGACTTTAAGCACTGTGCCGTTAGAGTGGATGGACCCTTCGCCATGCTTCACATGACGGGCAGTGCAGTGAGGATGAAAGCATTCCAGCTTCATGCCTATTTTTATAATTGGACTAGAATCTGACATTTTGGAACCCACAGTTATAGTATTGGTGGTATTCTGTATATATGTGACTTTGAAACTTGGTATTATTACACGGTTTAAAATGATTGTATACTTGGGGGTTTTCTTGAAAAATGCTGATATAATTTAGAAAAGGATCTGCACACTTACCACGTTGCCAATCTGCAAATATTTTATTGTTCATTTTAAGTCATGGAGGCTTTCCAAATTGGCTTTTGGAATTAAAGTCTGTTATTTGTGTAGAAATTATGCAGTTACCTAATTCAAGCTCACCACGGTCTCTATTATGTTTTAAATTATGTTATATGCCACAATCTATTATATTACTATATGTAATTAGAGTAAAACTTTATTTATTATTCCACATACTTAACAGCATGGCCCCAAGTTTGAAAATACCAACTAAACATTTAAAAACAATATCACTCACACAGAATGACTTCTTTTAGTTGACATTTAACAGATAATCTAGAAATAATGTGAAAAGATTTTCTTACTGGTATTATTAGTGCTATTGGCATTAGACAAGCAAAATTACGAAGGGCTTAGTTACCACTAAATAAGATTTGTTAAATCTCAGGAATAAAGACTTCTTTGGGCTAATGCAATTTAACACCTCAGAAGTCTACTAATTGAAGGAACTAGGAGACTGATGAGAATTAATGAAACATATGAATCGTACAACAGGATTTGCTTCTTTAAAAAGGCCTTAAGTAGAGTGTTGGTGATGGAGGTTCTCGGGAAGGGCCTGTTCTCATACAGTCCCGGGCCCCGTAATGACGGGGCGCCTTCTGAGAAATGCACAGTCAGACGATTTCATCATTGTGCGAACATCAGAGTGCACTACCCAGACCTGGATGGTACAGCCTGCTACGGGAATTGTGTATGCTATACTTTTATATAATTGGTAGTGCGGTATTTGTTCACACCAGTGTCACTACAAACACGATGAGCTACAATGTTACCACAGTGAAAACATTACTAAGGGACAGGAACTTTTCAGCTCCATTATAATCTTATGGGACCTCTGTTGGATGTGTGGTCTGTCGACCTAAACATCAGTATGTGGCACGTGACTATAAAGGGCTATGAATGTTTGGTAAATAGCATGTTAGCCACTTTGATAAAATGTGACGTTAACCTCATACAAACGTGATAGTGTTAGTTATGGTGGTAATTTATCCAATATGCCTTGTTTCATAGGTAAAGAAAACACATTCTCAGTGTACATCTAATCTAAAGTATCACAAATTTCAAAAAAGTGCCAGCTAAGTTAATGAAAAATGTTGTACAAAATGCTCTATAATGTCATTAAAATGTTAACAGCTCCTAAAACTTGTATTAATCTATAACTGTGGTCACAGTCTCTTAATCATTTAATGTCTTATTGTCCAATTTTTAAAATTGTACCTGTACAGCCAGTTTTTCCCTTTTTGCCTGAATATCCCATATCACAGTGGCAGATAAATGAGCCTTTGGTGTTTTCACAGGATCCACTTAGACAGATATTTGGATTCAGGTCACATTCATTAACATCTGTAAAACAGAGATATCATTAACACGAATAACCATTTGTTTCTGTCAGTGAGTACTTTTCCCCCGAGATAACACAACTGTGCTAAACAAATCAGAAAAGGTAAAATACTTTCACTCAAAAAAAATGTATCATTTGTGGAGCTCAATTCACATGTGCTTTCTACACTGCAGGCTACCCATGCGCACTGGCATCTTATCTGGACCCTAAGCAGGAGGTCAAGTAATCAAACTGACTGACTCCAGGTAAGTATAGGGCCTGTTTATGTGAAGTCTAGAAAACTTTTCAAAACAGCAGATTATGTTGCAAGATGAAACTTTTAATTCAATTTGCACAATGCCAACAATTTAGTTTCCATATTTTAAAGGAAAGGACAGATACATTACTATTCTCAAGTGTAGGTAGTTACAAACTTCACATCTTTCCCAAATCAAAAAAAAAATTATGACATTCACTTGAATTTCTGGGACTTCAAAAATATTCAGTAAGGGTTTTCCTAATATATATATGTGATACAGTTTAAATATTTTCCATTTTAAATTCTTGCTTCAGGCCAAGATAGAGTAATAGGCATAGAATCTACCTTCCCACCTGAAGCAACAACAAAAGGACAATATAGGCAAAAAAGATGGTGATCCTGAGAGAAAGAAAACAAACTGGATGAGTTGTACAAAGCCTCAGATGACTATGTAGGGAGAGCTTTAAGGCCATGACATGGGAAAGGGATGGCAGGTGAAACCAGGGTTTGTGCATCCTGGGTTGAGCAGATAAAGCTGAAAGTCCTGAAAGGCCCAGGTCACTGGAGGTCACAGGACAGAGCAAAGGATAGATGGGAGGTGCACAGAGAAAAAGCTACAGAGATCTGCAAAAGGTCCCAGACAACTGTTCAGATGAGTAATGATTAGTGGATGTGCATAAGGAAGTTACTCAAAACTGGGGAAGAACCATCCACAAGAATTCAAGGCAACAATCATCAGACTTCACAGAAGGCCTGGAACTGTGCCTATTCCCACCAGGCAGTTTGGAAAATCCCATAATTCACAGGTGTTTGAGTAATGTGTCCAGAAGGGTCTTGCCTCAGTAATGGAGCAAAATTAGCCCAAGACTAACTGCTGCTTAAAGCATAAAAGCAAGACTTTGAAAGGATCAATCTGTTTCCAAATAGCTGGGTCACAAAATAAAGTTCAAGAATATTTCTAGGAATCCAAAAATATCTAGCACCTAGTAACTCAAAATTTATATTGTCTGGCATCCAATCAAAAATTACCAGGCATTCCATCAAGCAGGAAAATATGACCCATAATGAAGAGGAAAGTCAATTTACTGAAATGACTCAGAACTGACACAGATGACAGAATTAGTAGAGCAAGCCATTAAAATAGCTATTACAACTGCGTTCTGTATGTTCAAAAAGCTAGAGGAATGACTGGGTATACTAACTTGAGACACCAAAGTATAAAAAAAAGACCTAAATCGAACTCTTACAGATGAAAATTATAACATCTGAGACAACAGGATTAAAGGCAGATTAGATACTGCAGAAGAAAAGTTCAGCAAATTTGAATACATAGCAATAGAAACTCTAAAACAAATACAATCAGTTCTAGAATTTATTGCCTTCTGTCAGAAATAAGTTTTGTTTACCTTTAAACAAAAGCCTAAACTCTAGTTACAGCAGGAGGAAGACAAAGTAGACATAAATAACGTATGGGCAAAACAAACTCTATCTAGAGTTGACCAATGGTAGATCAGTCCACATAACATATTTGATGAGGGCATTGTACCATGATCACAAAAAAGTGGCTCTTTGAAATGCTAGTTTTGGAACATTAGCATTGTATTCCTAAGTATCCTTACTGTTCACATAGAACCTATCAGCTATCCAAAGTAATCTTTATATAATTTAACAGTACTTGTGAATAACCAGAGAAAATGGAAAATTGTGTTTTCTTTGCTTACCTACACAAGTCTTCATGTCTTCAGATGCCATGAATCCATCATAACACAAGCACCTGTACTCTCCAGGTATGTTGGTACACTGACCACCATCACAGATATTGGGGTTATCTTCACACTCATCAATGTCTGCAGAGAATGAAACCAACAACAGCTTGATATTGGTTCTGTTAATTCAGTGATGATAAAGTTAACTGACCCAAGTCAAATGAACATGGTCTACTGACATAAGATCATTAGTTCTCAAATCCAAATAAAGCTTTACATAAAATATCCCATCAGCTTATCTCAGATGAAAAGGGAGAGGACCATTTTCAAAATTCACAACCTACTGTTCAAGGTCAAGAGCCATATCCACTTAAAAGTCCATCATTTAATTAGCAATTTTATCTGTGCTGTGAATTTATCATTTAAAAATGATTATGAATCTTATATTTCTCATCAAATTTAGATGCCTAAGATCTATCATCTCCTGTTTTATTGATATTTTGAAGTGAAAATTGGTTAATAAGCATATCTACTTAGATGCATTTTTAGTAAAAATATTTATTTTCAACATTCAGTTTTTACAGTCTAATTTACACCTAGGGCTTTTAAGAGAGATTCTTTTAAGTTAAGTTCTCTTCTTAACCCAAGCCAAAATCAATACCTAGATTACCTAATTCATTTTTCATCCCTACCTGCCTACATGGCTCTCTACCCCAGAATGATTCAACAGGAAGTGTAAATCAGACCAGCATTTCTCACATTTGAGGCCACATCCAAATCACTTCAAGGGCTTGTGAGAACAAATTCCTGTGTTCAGCCCCCAGGAGTTTCTGGTTCAGTAGGGCTATGGGAGGCCCAAGGTTTTTCCTCTCTGACTCATTCTCAGGTGAGGCTGGTGCTGCAGCTCCAGGCAGCGCACCCTGAGGAGCACTGAAGTGAGCCAAGAGAGCAGCGTCTTCAAAGCTCCAGTCCATGGAGAAACTATTTTTACACTCCACTTATTGAGCGTGTACCAAGTACTAGACTGAGTGCTACACAAACTCTTCCACACAGGGATCTAAACCCCATTTTATAAAAGAGAACTCTCTTAAGAACCCACCACTAAAATATGTAAAAAAAACCCAAAGATTTGGACTCAGAACTACCTGACTCCAAAGCCCAGGCCCTGAACCACTCCACACAGGGACCTGTTACTGATAGATTTCACAAGAGGCTAAAACATGCTTACCAGTACATGACCTCTGGTCGGGCATTAGTGCAAATCCTGGCTGACAGCTACATTCATAGCTACCTTCAGAGTTTGTACAGAAGGTCTCACAACCACCGTTCATTATGCTGCATTCGTCAATGTCTAAGAAAAATAAAAATAATATTACATTTCTCTGTGTTTATGATAATGGCATGTGTTTATAGTTTCTAGGTATGGATCAAGTAAAGCAAAAACAAACAAACAAACCAAGAGCATCCTGGAGCAACTGGAAGGCACTACATAGTTTGACTCCTTCAAAAATATGAACTACACACCTACTATGTGCTAGAGATGTGAATCTAATGGTGAATGAGATAGACACAAGACCTGCCTTCATAATGGTCGACTACAGCTGGAGAGTTAGAGGAACAATTCATTACACAATACACAGTGCACCACATGCACCATGGCAGAAATGCAAGGGTGCTGTGAGAACATACATGACAATGGCCACATAGGTGAGATTCTCCGGGTCACAGATTCAGTTATAAACTTGACATTCAGCTTAATTGGCTGAAGTTCTAAACCTTTTCAAGAACCTGAGTTGGAGTTCTGAGTTGTCCTGGGCCATGTTTCAGAAGAATCTGAGCTGATTTATGACTCTGGGTAGAAACCATGTGAGACTTGGCAGTTCCACATGATGTACACCCCAAACCAGGCAAAACTGGCGGTTTCTACAAAGTTTCACTTTGACTTTGGGCACAGTAAAGCCACAGCGTTTTCTGTGCCACTCTTTCCAGCATGACTAAACCTACAGAGGGCCAGCCACAAAGCACAAGGCTTGTCCCACAAAACCCCATCTTTAGGGAATGCCAGACCTAGCCTCTATTTCAATGTAAGATATGGCCTTCCTTCCAATAATTATTCCTTGAAATATTTAAACTGATCTAAACCACCTAAGGGCAGAGATTGCACCCAATGTTTTTTGTCTTTTGCATGGACCTCACCATGCTTCATTTATTTCAGGTAGTTAGCAATCACTGGCTGATCTGCCCAGCTATGCATGTGCATAGGAAACCATGCACTACCATTCACCATTAAAGCAGCATGGGTCAAATCACAGTTGTTAAAGCTAAAATATTCCACACCTCTCATTTAACTGTTCTTTAAACACACAAGGGAGGTGAGATCCGAAGATTGTGCGCCACTATGAAAAGAATTTTGCTTACAGGGGAACAAGAAAGATTAAGTAAAAGTAACTAGTGATGGCAACAGAGCTCAGAGAATACGGCTTGCGTGCTTTGGAAAGAGACTAATAAAATAAAGTATAAACCAACATTCGATATAGAACTTACCAACACAAAACAGCCGGTCGGGGGTTGAATGATAGCCAGGGTTGCAGGCACACTGGTATTTCCCCATGAGATTCACACATCGGCCATTTGGACAGAGGTTCGCACTCAATTCACACTCATTGATGTCTGTGCAGAAAATAAGAATGGCAAACATCCAGCCATCAGCTTCTGACTCTGGCAGAGATGTGGGTCAAATGACTGACCACAAGTAAGTGGTCTGAAAGTCTTCTTCCTTACCTATACATGCAGAGATGTTGGGGGACAGCTGATGGCCAGGAGGACATTCACAGCGGTAACTTCCCTCGGTGTTTAGGCAAACGCCTCCTCGGCATAGGAGGGGATTCCTCTGACACTCATCAATGTCTGCAAAATGGAAATGGCCCGTGGTGAAGATAGTGGTCGTGTCCTGCCCAGGTCCCCACGACCAGGCCAATGCATTCATCACCCGGTTTTGGGGTGTCCTGGCTGCTAATGACTTCCAGGGGCCCTTCTTGAAAAACTGCTGTCCATTTCATTCAGAAATACCTGAGAGATGAGAGATTATATTTCCCTCCCATGCAGAGGGCTACCCATGGCCAATAATTGGTTGAACTGATGTAGAAATCAAGATCTTGGCCTCCTTGTCTCAGGGTGGAACAATACTCTGATACCGTTCACACTCCTGAGTCACCTGTGGAATCCAGTCAACGCCAAAATGCAGCTGAACTCTGCTTCTCTTCTTCTCCTTCCCTAACCTGTCTCCTCCTCACTTTGTTACAGGTTCCTCCTAAGAGCATTCCCTCAAAATGATCTCTTTCTCGGAGAACCTAATCTAAGGCAACCAGCTTAATTAATCTCCTTCTCAAGAAATGTTGGACAGAGACTCTACACTGTAACCCTAAGTATAGCATATGTTCAACTTGTTCTCTCTTCCCTGGGGTATCTATTCTAGGTTTCACACTCACTCCTCAGGGACCAATAACCAGTGTCCAGGGCCCCCCACCACCCCACAGCAAAAATTCCCTCACCCCTTCCACATGTCAGTCTCCCTCTGCCACAGACTGACTCCCAATGCACTGGTGAGACCAAAACACTGGGGGAGCAGGAAGACGCTAGGACACAGGCTACGAGTCCTCAAAGCTTCTTGGAACCCCTTTTTTCCTGTGATGATCCCATGGGCACACACTTACCCATGCAGTTCTTCATCATCATGAATCCACTTTCATAGCCTTCATCGCACTTGCATTCGAAGTCCCCTGGGGTGTTCACACACTGGCCACGGCCACAGAGGTCAGGAGATATACGGCATTCATCGATGTCTATGCAAAAGCAGCAAGTGGCAGCAAGTGAATATCAGGATAGCCTTCATTCTTGTGGAATAAAGATGAAGAGTTCCAAAGGGTGTCCCTCCAAGGCGAGCCCCTCCACTGACCTGTGCAGTTCCTCTCTTCAGAGTCAAGCGCAAAGCCACTGTCACACCGGCACTTAAAACTGCCAATGGTGTTTCTGCACTTGCCATGGGTACAGAGGCTGGGAATCATCTTGCATTCATTGATATCTTCAAGAAAAATAAAATGTGTGAAAAGTTTGTGAGAAACCAATTAGGTTTCAGTGCCCAGCATTTTAAACTCAGGAGGTTGAAGGGTCCTGATATAAGGTATTGGCAATATTCACTTTAAAGAATATGTGATAACCCACAGGGAATATGACTGTGGAAACATTTCTAGTCTTTGAAACTTCTGTTTTAGAAAGCACTATCAGAGAAGTAAAGAGTGCATTTGGTTAGACTTGTAGAATCCAGCACACTGTCTGAGGCATAATGAACATTTAACTATTTACTGAATGAAGAGTCTAGATCATTAGTGTCTACACTTTAAGCACATAGAAGATTATTAGAATATATTGCCCACAGCAATCAATTGCTTGTGTAGAGCAGTGATTTTCAACCTTTTTCAGCTCGTGGAAGACATATCAAATTACTAAAATTCTGTGGCACACCAAAAACTATTATTTTTTGCTGATCTGACAAAAATTAGGCATAATTTTGATTCATTCACACTAGAAAAAAATTGTTGTGTGGGCTGTTGTCATTTTCTTCATTTGACAATCTAAGGGGGAAGAGGTCAGTGCCCCCAACTAAAGCGTCAGGAATCACATGCTTTAAAGACCCTGGCCACGCACCAGTGTGCCTCTTGTGGCACCAGTTGAAAATCACTGGTGTAGAGAAATGAGATATTCATTTATGCTTTTTCATGCTTTTTAAAAATACACTTAAAATACAAGACTTTCAAATATTGTATAGCCTGAAAGTTTCATTAATGTAATTAAAAGAGTCCTTTTTTACTAGGAGATAGCATCTGTAACATGGAATCTGAGTTTCTCCTTTTAGGGTCCTTTCCAGAGTAAGACCTAAAGCTCAAGAAATACAAGTTCATTGCTACATAGTGCCATGAGAGACAGAATTGGCAGATTAAATCTCAAGAACATCAAGTCCTTCTGTGGCAATGGATTTCCACAGCCTTTGGAAGCAAATCACTCAAGTTTCTTAAAATTAACTTAAGAGACATTTAAGAGGGCCATCTAGAAACTATCTCTCTAGACACAACAATTTAAAACCCCAAGGCTTCTTGGACCAAATGCTCAGTAGAAAAAAAAAGTCTACACATTTTTCTATAAGGATAGTTAAGTGATATTTACATACTCATTTCCCATTTGATTTAGTTATGAAGTTTGGATTAGGACCAGACACAACGGGCAACCAACAGAACACTCCATACTGGGAACATAAGCTGAGCCTCTCTGAATGATCAGAATTCTGAGGAACCAATTACGATTTTCCATATGCTGAAGTAAACAAGTTCTGTTTCATTGTGCATAAAAACTTAAATTAATTTTGGAATTAGTTTAAATCTGAGACTTCTTATGTTTTTGCATGGATTTTAGATTATAGCATAAAAAAACTGAAATAATATTTGAACTATCATGTTACTGGAGTGTGTCGGTCACAGGAGAGAACTTCACTGTATTTGGACAACCAGGACCTGCCACTGAGTGTCGCATGCCATTCACCCCCATTTTCTACACTGCAGTCACTGGGTGCTCAAATCAGTGGATAAAATGTCATATAATAGTGGCTTTAGCAGATGGCAGAAAAATTTCCCATTTCCTTTCATTTATGTTTGGTTTAGGATGGCATTAAGACCTACTTTAACACTTAATAATGGCTACATGGGAGAGGCAAGTGACCTCAGGAAATCCTGAGATAGAGAAAAAGAAAATCTATTAGAAAGTGAATGTTTGGTTACAGCGAGTTCAGAAGGCAAAGAATGTATGCTGAGATGATGGAAGGATGACCGCACTGATGATATTCGTCGTAATTCCATTAATAGAACTCTAGACTCATGGAAATGCATCTGCCAGTCCGAAAAGAAGAGCAATCAACTACTGAAACCATCTTACCTTTGAAGAAAGGTTTCCCATTTGTAATTTCCTTTGTGGCAAATCCGGGGCCTCTGGGACAGAGCTCATCATACTCAGGTGTGTTCTTCACAGGACACTCTTCGCATTCCTCCGTGCCCCAGGCCGCCCCCACAGAGCAGCAGCAGGCATCCATGCGGTGGCGGCCAGAAATGGGCAGAGTGCACTCCTCGTCATCGTACCTCAGGAAGCAGGTTTCCACGCGGTTATCTACCAGAGAGCAGAGGGAGGCTGAGGAGAGCAACTCTGGTTCCACAACCCCGAAGTGCCAGTGTTGTGTTAGGCAAAGTACAGTACACTCAATGATTTTCTATATACTTACTGACTAGGATTATTTTGTCCTCAAAAGAAACCCAGGCTTTGTGATGGGTATTCCTGCCTAACACAGACTCTTCTATTGGGTAACTCATACATATTTGCACCTACTATCTGTGCAAAGTTTCCTTTTGACGTGAGGTGTTTTCTGATAATCCTGCATAAGGAGCAGTATTCTGAGAAGTGTGGTGATGAGCATTGGGGAGCTGTTTTCACAGACTTGTCTGCTCCCAATGTGTGCCCGCCATAATGTCCTGACATCTCATCTGTAGCTAAAAAGCAAACTGCAATCTTTATCCTTGGAGGACATCTGAACTAGCTCCAGCCCCTTTTCCAGATGCATGTCATTGTGGAGAGGAATACCCCACCTGAGATTAAAGAGGAAAAGCAGCAAAGAAGAGCCGTTCACTCCTCTTCTCAATGACTTCTTTCACTTCAACTTGTGCTTATATATACATTCTTCTGGATACACGTGGGGTACCTCTAGCTCCGACCCCAAATTCAGGGGATTATGAAGAAGAATAAAAAGAATGGCAGGCCAGAGGTCAGAAGACCTAGAATTTGGTCCTATTCTGTGACTAAGAAGTCTGCTTGTCTTACACAATTATTGACCCTGAACCTGAATTTCCACATTTGTAAAATGATGTTCTACCCATCTCTCAGGGGGTTACTATGAAGCTCAAATGAGATTATGCATCTGAACATGGTAAAGTGTAATTAAAACATAAGGCATGATATTCCCTCTCTTTCTCCTTCACAAGGTGGTTATTAACCATTCACCTAAGTGCTCAAGCTTCCTTTAATGTTAGGAAGCTTCTGAGGCCTTCTGGGCAACTTTACACAAGAGTTGCCTTTATTAAGATGGATACTTCTTAAATGATTTATAAATTAAATATTAAAGCATCTTTCAGCTAAAGAGCCTGAAAGAAGTTTTTCATTATATGTTGACTGCTCTTAAACAAAGAAGCTAAGACTCAGAATGGCATTAACAGGCCTCCATAGTTACGCAAAGACTCGAGCCTTTGAATTCCAACTTTTCTCTTTCATATTGCTTACATTATAAACCAAAAAGTTCTATATTTAAAGGTTTGTTTATTCTAATTGGTAAGTGATCCAAATCCCTTAGCTGCATACCAGTCTTTTAACCACTTACAGTGGTCCTTCACTAAGAATGCTCTTTAGAGTAGTAAAGTTGCAGATACACAATGAGGCAGAGCCTTATTTCCATAGTCACAGACTCAGAAACCCGTGATCCAAGAGACATACTCCTAGCAGTCAGAAGCCATGGTATTAACATCAGAATAAGTCTGTCAGACCCCACAAGAATGGTGATGGGATCTGAAACCTAATGCCACTACAGATCTACAGGGCAGCTTTCTAAGAACTCAGGGTTCTGTGCCCAGTCTCTTCTGCACTATTGCCACTTGGGCTGTAGCCGTTGGCTTGGAGAAGCCCATCATGACTGACAGTGACAACAGCCCTGGGCTCCCTCAGGTTCACTATTCAAGACTGTGGCACTTTTCATTCCTGATACCCACAAGAACTTTCTGCAAAGATCTGTCATTCTGGCCAACAGTAGGACATGCCTAGCAGTTTCCAACTGAAATTGTTCTCCCTACCATTCACTTCACACCCTGTAGCCCATGACATATGGTGGCGGTGGGGGGGTGGATTTAGGAGCTCTGGGTTAATAACTATGATGGCAGTGATTTAAGGAATAGTTACATATCAATTACCGTTTCTCTTCTATAACATGTTCTCTGCTCTTCATACAAGGAATAAACAAAGAGCTTAAATCAGGAAGGCTCTTCTTCCAGGAAACCACCATGGACTCTAATGGAAATACTGAATTCGGGATGTAGGTGTCTGTTCTGGGAACCAAATATTCAACTCTATCTCATCAACTGAAGTTTTATTAATCTTTAAGAAATGATCATTTGGGAAGTAATGAGCTCAGTATTTACCCAGGCAGATCCTTCCTGTGACATCCAAAGTCATCCCACTGGGACACTGACATATAAATGATCCCCTGGTGTTAACACATTCGCCATTTTTGCACACTCCAGGGAACACTTCACATTCATTTATATCTATGAAGGAGAGAAAAGCATGAATTAATATATCTCTGTAACATCATTCTATTTATTCCATTCTTGGAGTTATAATTATTCTCATAATAGAAACGGCCATTTGAACCTGGTAAGTTCACAAAATTAGTTTGTCTCCCAACAGTTTAGGTAGAATTTCTGGGGCATCCGAATAGCAACAAAGAGAGCTCACCTGCCACCAAAGATGTAAGAGTTTCTCCATGGACTCAGGGAGTAACTTTTGAGTTTTGGAGACAGGGAGCTGGTGCAAGTTCTTGGGGACAGTTCTGGGCAGTGTGGCTATCCAGGTAAGGCTCCCAGGAGCCATCTAATTAGCTTTATGAGTCCAGGTGTTTGGAAATCAGTAGAGAAAGGGAAACCTGGTCTTTCAAACTACCAAAGAATAAAGAACTTGAAACTAAGCACACACACACACACACACACACACACACAAAATCCTACTAAGGAATATGTGGAGCCAGCAAAAAGATTCTCTTTTGAGAAGTGCTCAAGAAGTCCCTAGAAGCGTATTACTATTTCTAACTTAGCTATGATCTCAGACTGTTCTGTCAAAACCTTGGTGGTCCCCATTTGAGTTGCAGAGAGTCGAAAGATACTCATGCTCATCCACTTATCATTCACTCACTCTCTCTCGAATGTGCTGGTTCATCACAGTTTGCTTCATGCAGAGCAGTATGTTCTCTGCACTTAATTTGGAAAAATATTCACCATCAAATAAATCCAAAGAAAGGAACATACTTGTCAATGTCAAAAAAAAATGGAGTGTTATTTAAGAAATTCACATATGCTGGGTCTGTATTTAGAAGAAATAACTTCCCAAACCAGGGATGTTAGGGGAAAAAAATGTTCCAGAATTTCCTTGTAAGAGAGATAAATGGAAAGGGAAAAATTTACCTTCTTGGGTTTTTTTGTTGTTGTTGTTGTGCTGGCCACTTGTACACCAAAATGTGCTGCTGAGGTCAGATAACTTATTAACAATGGGTCTGGACCAAAGAAAGGCCAAAGAATTCAGTCATCATTTGGAAAGCAAGACCCTGGGTGGGGGTTACAGTGTTCCTCTTTATTTTAGCAGGGAAAAAACTTCATTTCATCCCACATATGGGACTAATTGCTGTTTTTAAAATTTTTCAGCTGCTGTGTCATGTCAGGTTGTGTTTGTCACCCTGACCTGTGCCTATCTGGGACTCCGTGAGAAAGAACCACAGCAAATGGAAGATGATCCACACACAGTTTCAGAAACAACACAGCAGAGTGTGTCCTTCTAAATCACCCATGACAATGAAACAAACAAACAAACAAACAAAAACCAGGACAAACCAAGAAAAAGGCAAAATTTGCAGCCTCATTTAAAAACTCCTATTTTATCTTCTGGTATATATAGCATTTGGAAAGTGCAGTCAATTCAAACCACGGTCAGCCTAAAACATTTTCAACTACCTGACATCCCGGCCACAGAAGTCTGAAACTGGCCATAGCGTATATATCCTGGTGAAATTAACATCTGTCATGCTCTACAGTTCCCATTATTCTTTTTCTCTGCTGTCTATTTCTTACTGTGAAGTTATGGGACATCTATACCCAGCCCAAAATAACACAAGCATTCTTCAAGCACACAAAACTGATGTTTATAAATAATCATAAATACCTTCACACTGTGTTCCTTTAATTCTTGAATAGCCTTTGCCACATATGGGATCTGTAAAAACAAATCAAATCAAAACAAACAAACAAAAAACAAATTTGAGATAACAATATCCAGACTTTGTAATTATGACTTACTATAAGAAACATGAAAGGGGACCTGGAACATGAATTGGATTTTGTTGCTATGAATAAGTCTGAGATAACAAAGTGTTTCTGAGATTGCATAAGTGAAAAAGAATAATAAAAGCCCAATTTCTCTGAGATATCCAAAAAGACCCAAAGGTACCCTAAAGATCACGCTAAGCTGATGACCAAGAAAGAAACTGACTAGATTTCCCTCTTGTTGATAGCCCTGAAACAGGAATCTCCCTATAGGGTTACTGTGACATGGATTTGGGAAACAAATTCTAGAACTTCGAGCTTCCATGCCCTGCAGTGTTCACAGTACATAAATTAACACATTTATATACCCAAACACAGAATCAACAAAATCATCAGCAAGGCTCTCAAACCTCAACTTTACAACAGATTTAGAAGTTTAGTCATGAATACTGTTTCCTTTAGGTTAACCAGTTTTTTTGGAAGAAAATGTGCACCTATAAAAAGCTCAGGACCCCTAATCCTTAGGTTCTGCAGAGAGCCAGCAGGAATTGCTGACCCAGGAAAGCCGCACCAGCTAGCTGTATTACAATGTGGTGACAGGAAACAATAAATTGCCAAATTCCCTGAAACCATTGCCTTTGATACTTCTCTTAGTTTCCTATTCACTAATACACTTCATTGAGGTCATCAGAATTAAATTTTCTAAAATCCTCCACATGACCCAAATGTACAAAGTACTAGGCTTCCCCTTTCTAAGCAAAACGAGCAGCAGGAATGGCACAGGAGCCACAGCAGCCGCATCTCTTACCAACTTGGCATAGGGTACAGGGGCTGCCCCAGGCAGCACCAAGGGAGGAACAGCACTGGGACTTTAGAGTGGCTCCATTGATGTTGATCTCACAGCGCCCGTCGATGACAGTCTGCCAGCAAGTGCCCTTGATGGTTTCTGTGGGGGGCACGGAGGAGAATCTTTACTAGACACTGAAGCACAGCAGCCTTGATAAACACAGGAAAACCATTCTCAGAAAGATAAATACCTATGCAGATGGTTTTTGTCGGATCCAAAGTACTTTCAGAAGAACACTCACAAATAAAAGAGCCTTGGGTGTTTTTGCAGACTCCATTAATGCAAGGATTTGACTCACATTCGTCGATGTCTGAAACAAGAACGGGTCAACATTACTGCTGCAAACTAGACTCGGGCATGAATGAATATTTAAACTTTGGCCTCAACTGCTACCACATATTCTTCATTAGATAGTAAAGCTGGCCTAAATAGAATTTTTCTAGGCTAGATGGAATGCCAAGATAATAATTAAGCACATCTCTATAGTTCAGAATCTGGTACATGGACGAATCTTTTTATTCAGAAAATCTGGAGCAAATGTAAGTGTAACTTCTGAATAACTAACTCAAACAGCATATGCGTAATGTTTTCTCTGTCTATTAAATGATAGTTAATAGAATGCCAATTTCAGGCAAATGCAAAATGAATGCTTTAAAATGGCACTTGAACTCAAAATAAATGGCAAATAATATACTAATTGTAGGTAAGTACCACTGGCAGCTTGCAAAGTGTCTACAAATGCTGTATAGGAAAAAGAAGCTCATCTAAAAGGGGCATAATTGTCTAAAATAGAAGAAACTCTAATTTATTCTCATGGTTTTTTAGCAGCATTCCACAAAACAGCAAAGAACATAGTATAAGAACAAAAATTATAGCTTACCTTCACAGGTTTTTAGATCGGGTTTGTATATAAACCCCTTGGGACAGGTACAGACAAAACTTCCAGGAGTGTTCCTACATTGCCCGTTGTCACAGAGAAGACTGTTCAATGCACATTCATTGATATCTGGAAAACCAACAAAAATGAACTTTTTAAAGAGCTCATCATTTGCATGCAACATCTTTGCTCTTTTAGTTAGGGTTTCAGGTCATAATGATATGATTAATTCAAACAAAGAGGCAAAACTTCTGTACCATTGGTTTTTGGTTAAATTGCCTAATTTTAAGGCCTGATTATCTGTACTTGATGTGTACAGAGTCTAGACTCACCATACATTATGCAATACACTTCTTTCTTTAGCAGAAAGAAAATCTGGATTTACTAGAAATCACTACTAATCTTTATTTAATTGCCTCATTGTACCAGAACTTAAAGGTCTAATCCTATTCATTTAAGGAACGAAATAAATATTTAGAAAGCATGGTCCATCTTCGATATGTGTTAGTTCCAGGATGTGTGTTTCTCCTTTTGAATAATTTAAAGGGTCTTTGGTAATGTGTATCAACTATGAGGCAATCTCTAGAGTTTATAGTTGTCATGAGGAATTTAGCCTCAAGATTTAGAGAGCTGAGGAAAACCCCTTGTTTTCAGATGGGGTTTTCTAATTAGACAGTAACTGTCTAATGCAAAACCTGCCTTTTGATATGTATGACTTAAATTAGGAAGAATAGAAATTATACAGCTTTTTTTTTTAAGTATCCATTTGGGCTATAACATTATCCAGCCCAGAGAATACATTCACAAGGAATTTTTTAGACATGGAGAGATTCTGCTTAGATCATCACTTGACAAGCTAGTAGCCCTGACATAAAGGATATACAAATTCAGCACTGGAAGCTGCATGGGTCACAGCATTAAATGCCTTAAATCAGCAACATCTTTATAAAGTTTTTATGAGTATGAAGTTGTGTTATTGGCTGAGCAGGCAGCATACTGAGAATTCTGTCAAAATGGTATAAGGAAATGCTAACACTGTCCAAAAGGCTCATATTGCAATTCTTAAACCGATAATGTCAGAAAACTCGGGAAACTTAAATTGAGCAATTGATGAGGAAGCTAAAAAAAAAAAAATAGCCAGTCCCTAGGACCCTGTGTGGGAAATGGCTGGAGTGGATCTTTGAGTTCTCACTTCATACCTCTGAACATAATCAGAAGTCTGAACATACTTCTGACCTGGTGATAATGGGTCCAACTTAGAGCATGTACCAAAGCGTGAAAGGAAAAATCCCTACAGCTTCTCAGACTCTCCCTTTTGCTTCCCATGGGGTGACTTCTGGATGAAGTTAAAACATCCCTGTTCTCTCTGGCCTGCCCAAATAAATAGTGATGTTTTTGTGTCTGCCAATGAAGAGAGGCCCCCATAGAAAAATGAAATAATAAAACTTGTTTTCAGTGGAGCCTCGTTTAGAAGTACCCAAAGTGTAGCACATCCATCTGCCCAGTCCTTGAGGTCCTAAAAGAGCAATTTGGTCCATGCATCAAAAGGAAAGCAATATGCATGAAATGTCTCAGAAAACAGGTGAAAGTTCTCACCAACACAATTTTTTCCAGATGCATCCACTTCATATCCTGAGTTGCATATACATTTGTAGGTCCCACGGAGATTTTCGCAAATTCCATTTGGACAAATATCAGGATCTAATGCACATTCATTTATATCTGCACCACAAAAACAATTCACAATCAGTAACATTCTAAAGTAAACACCAAATGAACTGTCAAAAAATAACATTACAATAAATGCAATGACCTTAGGACCTTGCGAAAGAAGATTACATTTTGATAAGAAAGCTTGACCCCTTTTTCTCAGCACAAGAAATTCTGAGTCATATCTTCCTTCCCTTAGTCCCTGAGAGGAACTGGCATCTGAGGCTGGACCTACAAGATTACCAACCCTCCATCAAGCTGAAGGAGATCCCCTGAACTTCTCTTCCAAACACCAAATGGTAAAGTGGGTCAAACGCAGAGCTCAGAGCCCTACAACTGGTCTCTCTGCCACCAGCTATCCATCTTCCATCTACCTTCCACATCGCCAGCAGCTGATTGTGTCATTTGCACGGTTCAAACTTTTCTAAGTTCAGTAATATCCTCAAGCTCGAATTAAAACATAAACTCTGCTTATTGACTTTAAACTCTCACTGTTGCGTGAACATAAAACACCCTCTTCACTCTGTGTCAAGAGTGTCTGGAGCAGACCCACGCATCGGTCCAAAGCCCACTAAAACACCGCCTGCTCTGGAAAACCCTCTGTCACTCTGTCCAGAGGAAGCTGCATTCCCCTTCTCCTGTGCTCTCTCATACTGAGGAGAAAGCTCTAACAGTCAAAGGTGATGCAAAATGACAATCAGTGAACGGCAGTCTCAAACCTTGGTCCGTGACTCTTCTATAAATCAGGGTTGACCTTTGTTCACTTCTGCAGGTCCCTAGCACAACTTACTTACTCCCCACTAACTCTTTATTAATTATAAATTTCCTTACTTTTCCTCTCTTCTCCTCTAAATATCCTGTCCCCATCTTCATCCACACAAAATGATGAAATCAGTCAACTTGAATGAACTGACAATCAGTTCAGCCCGTGTACTTTATTCAGATCTCTCCTGAATCAAATTACTTAGTTTTATATTAATAAAAGAATCCCTTCCTCTTTCATACCACCCATTTTATACTTATTCCAATTCTCCCTTTTAACTGTAATTCCTTTTATAGCACTGATATTTCTCTAGTTCTTACTCCTACACTTAAATACTTCATTCTCATTCAACTTGGTTAACTGCTGTCACTGCACGCTACAAAATATAAGATAAAAAATATAAAATATAAGATGGCTCCCAATTGTCATCTCATAATGACTGAGCACTAGACAGTTAAGAAATTACAGTTCACTTGAGCCCATGACCCTGAATTGTACTTGACAGTGGGAGACCCAAAGGGAGGCGAGGCTAACCCTCGTCGTACACCAGCATCACAGTCATTGTACCTAATCTGTCTTCCCACACCCCCCGGGAGCGTACCCAGCCCGCAGTTCCAAGCACCACACCCACACCCAGCAACTCCAGGACCCACTGTGCCACGGCTGCTCTGCTGCTGGGGGGCTTCTAGGCGACCCAGGTACATCACGCAGTGACAGCTGGGCTGGTGTAAAGGGACCAGCTAGAAACCCACAGGAAGGCCTGATCCTGCCTCTGCACATGCTCAAGGTAGTAAATTCTGAAGCAGGTCCTTACCACTGCCTGCTGACGTCATCCCTGGCCCACTGCTGCAGAGCGCCTGATATTCCGCTGCAATAAATTAACAGATAGTAAATGATTCCCTTGTTTGCAGAACAGGTCAATCCTGCTTTTGGCTCTGCACACATCATTTCCTCCTAAGTGAGTGGAACTGAAATAAGTGGCAACGGAAAAAAAGCATCTCCTGGGGGGAGTCGCCATTCATTACACTGAGCTCCCATTTTAACGGCTCTGCATCAAGGAGGAAAACAACTTTTAAGGCTATAAGCAAGTTACAGCAATTCCTTGTGCAAAGCACTTTCGGAAAAGGTGTTTTTCCTATAACTTGATTTTGTTCACCGGGGAACAGTTTACACTTACAGTGAAATGTGCCTGTTAAAGTGTGGTTTCTTCACTGTTAATAAAACTTTCTCCCACCATCTTGGGAATAATTTTGTTTCTCAGTGCAAGCTGTTTTTTCAGTACCCAGTTCTTAACATTTTCTTATTTCTCTCTGTAAATTCTCTAGCCTCCACTCACAAGAACAGCAGGGTATCTGTGCTTGCATTAAAGTGTATTTTTAAAATGACTATTTTCCAGGGTACTAGACTCATTCTACATGATAAGTCTATAGGAGAAGTATGGCATGCTATTAAAACTGTGAGATCTTATTGAAGAAATTGAAGTTTATAAAATGTATTCCCAAATTTGTGATGAATCCGGTTTCTACTTCTATTTTTAAAATTAAACTTATTGGTTAAAACTGATACAATATTTTACATACTATCCAATAATATTTAAAGGGACGTAAGTGTTTCATGGTCAAATGCAAGTCATTTGTACTTAAGTGGCAGGAAACTGGATACTAGGGAAGCTGGATACTAGGGATGGACCTTTTTATGGGGGCCAACTGCACCTCACTGTTAAGCAAAGAGTCCTTAAACTTTTGCTAGAAAATTATTTTTCTGATGACAGCGATGCAAATGAGTTATACTGTACAGTGAAAAATTGAAGGTTGAATCCTTCAGAGACTGTGCCTTCTAGCAAATGTAATTTGAGAAAAATGGGGAAAATCTCTTAATTTTTAAATCATCTTAAAGGGAGTGAAAAGAGGAACAAATGGAAGGTGTCTACCACTGTGTGTTTGAAAGACAGGAACTAACTGGGTGCAAGAAAGACATATACCCTCTTTTTTCCGTCTCACATCAGCAATTAATTGAAACATCTACCAAAAAGCAGAGAAATACTGCAAGTGATAAAAAAGGAAAAGTAAAATCATACCAGCTATATGAGAAGTACTTTTCCAGGCAGTGCTAAATTAGCTGACGCTTGGCCTAAATGCAGGTACATTATTGTCCTCATTCTTTGCCATCTGGACAAGATCTGGCACTACAGTATTCTCTGTGGTGAATTCAGGTCAGCATGGGTTTGATGCTGATGGCAATCTTATTGCCAGGGGTCTTGGGAACATGGCATTTCCCCCTGTTAGTTTTCCTCTTCTATAAATTGGAGCCAGTGATACCCAACTCACACTGTCGTTCTATGGATTTAATGACAGAACGCATGAAGTGCTCAGCATGACACCTGGCACAGCTCAAGCACTTAAATGGCAGGCATTGTTGAACTAACTCAGCATGTGCCATGGAGAGCGTGGTATGAAAACAGACGAGCAATGTCTTAATAAGTATACTTCCTGTGTATTTAACTGACCCATTTCTGTTAGGAGGAAGTGAGAAATAGCTTCATAGCTCAGCCAGTGAGAAATAGCTTCATATATAGCCTGTTTGATCTCCAGAGCACAAAGATGAACTTTAGATGTTGTGTAGTTGGGGTTTCTCATTAAATTAACTAACGATACTCATTCTGGACATTTGCAATACTTTTCAAAGTCCCCCTTCTGTCCTGCAATGAGGGAGTCCCACATCCAGGAACTTCACGATTTGGCACTGTCATCTACCGAAGAGGTGGAGAAGCCTAACTGAATGAAAGCACTTCCACATGTGGACCTCTTCGGCAAACCCGCTGAAATACAGAACAGAGGCTAGTGAAACTGGACTTCAACTTTAACTCTAAGCTTTACTGCTTAAAGAAATCTGGTCTCTTTCAGTCATCTTTTTATAAGCCCATTTTATTTTCCTATGTATCATAAAAATTTTTTTGGAAGTGTACTCGGTCCAGAGGGAAAAGGTGAAAACTAAGAACCACATGCACCAAGGGTCCTGGATTCCAAGTTTGGCTCTTCTGTCCACTTAACATGTGAGCTGTCACCTATAGTCTTGTGCACCCGTTTTCGTGATACTCATCCATCTTCTAAATTCGAAGCATGCAACAGAAATACTTTGAAAAGTTCAAGTAACACACAAAAGGCTGACAGTAATAATATACAACTGTGTAGCTACATGAAAGTATTTCTGCCTATTATGTAATTGAAGCATTGTTAATGTATATTTAACTGATTGGTAACCATATATAAAATGATAATTTGTGTGTTAGTCACCAGGTAAAGTAATTAGCCAGAATAAAGCTTTCTTTCTTTAATTAGTATCTCTCATTTCTTTTCAAGTCTCCTATTTAACTTTAATTTTTCATAAAATATGTTAATTTCTAACTCATAATTTCAAATATCATCATTTTCAAAATGACAAATGTTTTAAAATTGTGCATTAGTCTTTCATTAATTAATTTTGTCTAGTCAGAAATGAACTAACTGAATCTTAGATCTGATATTGAAAATGTAGCTCTGATTGGTTGATTCACATCTAACACTATTTTAGGACATTAGAAGTAAACAGCCAAGCTACTTTAAAATTGTATTCAAATGTAGATAGTCTATTGTATTAATTTCAACAGACTCTTTTTGCCTTACAAATAGAAATAATTTACAACTGGATTACCTAAAACAAGTTATTCTCAGATAAGAAAACTAAAGAATCCCTTTTTCATATTAATCTAATTTGTAATTATGTTTACTAATGTAAGCTATCACAAGTCTTTTTGAAAGTAGGTGAGAAAAATTCCTAAATAAACAAAAATCCACAGAAAAACTAACCCCCCTAAATTAAGTACTTTGCCTGTGGCTGGGGGCAGATCTGTAACTGAGGGACCAGTTTTCTTTTCACTACACCATGTTGTTTCAAACAGAAGTAATTACTTTTTCCCTAGGGTTGAATAAAATCATTTAGGAATAGCACACTTATATCAACATGAGGGATTTCAACAAAATTCACTAGGCCTTTTGGAGAAAAGTTGGAAATATTCAGGTAACCTGAAAATTATTTGCTTTTACACTGTGTAATAGTCTGCTCTGAGGGAGTTCCTGCAAAATGCAAACACTGTGGAACTACTTTAGAAAACAAAGTAAGGGGCATGCATTCCAAAGAGCATGAATATCACTGAGGTGGAAGAGTTCTGACAGGAGGCACAAATGTGCCGCCTGCTGCAACTGGCTGTTAGACCTGGGTGAGCGATGTGGGTTAGACCCCAACTAGCCCCTGCCACGGCCCCAGGAAGGTACATGGTATATACCTGGAGAGCATATGTAGTCTTTCCCTATGACGTCTATAAATTCTGTAAATGCAAGACTGCCAATGGTGGCAGAAGGCAGGCAGTACAAGGCACCCCCATGACCCCACTTACCTGAATTCTGTGCAGGACACGGCTGGCAAGGATCTTCTCCAAATGCATACTCAGTGTTGGCGCAACAGCATTCAGATTTAGTAACAGCACCGAACAAGGGCTTGACACACTGGCCTCTCTTATATCCACCATAGCATGTGCTCCGTCTGTGTGTGTCTAAACAGGAAGAAGCAACTGTCATCACACCATCGCTTCAAACAGATGAGAACCCCCCGGGTCAAAGTTGGACCTAGCTTTATTTAGCCATCGTCCCTGTTCGAACTCATGAAGAATGCCTCTGGTGTTAGGTCTCAATAAAATATCATAAAAACAAAACAAACTACATTCAGTTTCCAAGCACTGGAAACCAATGGCCAGAGTCCCGTTTTCTAGGGACTTTTGTGGTTTACCCAACTGTGAAGCATGTAAGTGCTGGAATTGTATCTCATTCATTTTTGTCTTCCTCAGGCCTGCACAGAGCAGACACTTAATAAATCCTGACTGAATGATGGATGGTTGTTGAATCTCACCTCATGATAAATAAGATCATTGTGAACTGTGGCCTACCTCAATATAGACATGTAATTATTGAATGTCTGGATTAGACGTACTTTCAAAAAAGGAAGTTTGATCTGTACAATGTTCGTTATATAAATCTGTAGATATTGGTCCATAAACAGTGTCACCATCAGAGAAGGGGTTTCCAGCTATGCCCAATCATCTCCCAATCCAAAGGGCTTCCTAACCAGCTTTCTTAAAAGTAATTTGGATAAAATTCATATCTATTTCTCAACAAAACTCAAACTTCTTATACAGCTGCATAAAACTATTAGCATGCAAATTTCTTGATTATTCATATCCTCCTTCACATTCTACACTTCCCTTTGGACATCAATAGTCCACGAACGTGTCTGCCAAGAGATAGTGAGCACGTACAGGCCAGTTTCAAAAACCATTCTCAACAAAGGCAGGCTGGAGGAAATTCAGGACAGCTATGTGATTAGGAAAGAAAAGGGGGAAGAAGAGGTGAGGATTCTCTTGCTTTTCACTGATCTCAGCTCATCTTTCTAGCACTTGGATTAATATGCAATTTATCCAAGAAGAGAACTGACCCTGTTGGTTTGTTGCTCCATAAATATTAATGATATTGTATCTATTGCAGTAGAGTACATTTGTTACTGGTGGGTTATATGGATCAGCAAAGCATGGATCTTTATCTGCATCTAGCTGTGGCTTAATCTTACCCACACACACGCGTCCATCCAGCCCCACGGCCAGTCCGGGAAAGCATTCACATCTGTAGGAGCCGTCGGTGTTGACACAGCGCCCGTTCATGCAGATCCCTGGTGTTTCACACTCATTAATATCTGTGGGGTGGAAAAGCACTTATTAAAAATGAAGTAGCTTCTATGGAAAACCATAAACTGTTTATAATTCTGTTACAGAATTTGGAAATGGAAACCATGAAAAATACTCTGCAGCATCAACAATGAAAGCTCAATGAGATGCATTTTCTTTCTATTTTTTGGGGAGAAATAAACTGGCTGAGTTTATTTCTTTTCCATGGAAAGCTATTTTGATAATATTTTCTTGATATATATTTTTAAGCCAAAAGGAAAAAGGACTCATGGATATGGACAACAGTATAGAGATTGCTGGGGGTGTGGGGGGAAGTTTAAGGGGACTAACTGGTAATGGAAAAAATACAATAAAGATTAAAAAATAAGAATCACAAAGGCAAAAACAGGATTGGATGAAGTGATGGCTAAAATACAAAGTGTCTTGTGTAATCTTTCACACAGCAAGTTCTTTTCAGGACTGCTGGAAATGGAGCTTGATAATAAATAGCATCTTTGACCTGGGCAGAAAGCCTTTCCATTTTGCATCCAATATCCAGACTGGTACCACCCATGCCTTAGTACCACCCATGCCTTAGCTTCCTGTGACAATTAGCATGGCATTAAGAGACACACAACTAAAGCCTTGGAGACACACCACAGAAAAGGGACAGAAAAGAATATAGATGATTTTGATGACTATTCTTGGCCAGCAACAGCACTAGCAGCAATTGGAACCCAGGAAAGAAAAATCTTTTACAGGTATTACAAACATTTCATAGCATCGTGTGTATACTTAGGTAAGCCTAGTAAAATTCTTTAGTAGAGACATACTAATAATAGTAGAGATGTCCCCCCTTAATATAGGGGAGAAGAAATAGTCCAAAATTGTGTTTTGGAAAATATATAATACTTAGAAATGAGTCATATTATAACAACTCATTTTATAATATACAAGGAGTATGTGAGTATTTACATTCTTTTGACCTTAAAAAGTCAAACTGAGACTGAAACACCTCTGCATTTTACTCGTGTTATTTGGCACAAAATATACACAGACAATCCAAGATTCTGTATACAATTTATATTTTAAAACAGCAGTTATTTTAAATACATAAACTCAGATGGGTTCAGTTATTTGAGTCACCTTTTTGCTCAAGATGAGATCTACAGTAACACAGAGGCAGCGACAACCTGAAAAATAACACGAAGGCATCTTTGCAGGGGACACAGCTGTAACACAGGAAGCACTGCTCAGAGTGCGCAGTCTCAACTTTCAAAAGGTGATCAGATTAGTTAGCTACAGAAATTAAATTACTGCCGTTCATTCAGCTTTGAACAGTTGCATCTTTGTGGGCTCAAAACTAAGCACTCATCACTAAGAGAAAAATCTTATCTCATGATGTCAAGAGAGAAACTACGGGAAAGAAGAAATCCTGCATACAACAGATTTTTTTCTGTATTTATTCTTATAACAGTGTGTGTGTTCCATGTTCTCTATACACCAGAAAAAAAGAGGATATAGGTAAGAACGTGAAGCATTCTCCCCACTCTCTCTTTCTAACTCTGATTCTTAAGCCAGAATGCTAAAGTCAGAGCAAACTTTCCAAATCGTTAGGCACTTTCAAATGAATGAACAATCTATTTATTGATAAGATACTATTGCACTGGTTGCACATAGTTGCAGAATCATCTATGAGATCATAATGTCTTCTGAAACTATTCCATCGGCATTATCTATTGGCCATACTCAAATGCTGAGAGGCTGTGGGCTGGGTCACTAGCAGCCCCTAGGCCTGAAAGCAAACCTAAGAGTGCTCTGTGGTCAACTAAGAGGAATATGGTTTTTGCAAAAGGGCTGCTCACAAAGGGCCTTCACGTTTCCTTCTGTTACTTTGTTTGGAAGCCTAGTTCCAAGTATTCCAGCACCCATTCTTTTTTCATTTCTTTTTCACTTGTACAGCACTTCATCTGCAAATTTTGGCACTCTGTTATGCTGTCTTACACTGTAGAATAGTTCCACACATTAATCTTGTCTTCCCAGCTATAAGGTTCTCCCTGCACAGGGCTCAGAAGTACAGAAACCAATTTCCTACTTCAAATTTGAAAAACTCTAATGTTTTCTCTTGCTATGAAGACAGACTTGCCCAACATTACAAACCAGTGCTATGAAGGTCGTGGAGGATGTAGGGAAATAATCAAGAGCTAGAAGCTCTTTAAGGCCTATAGAAAACGTATATCTTGCCAAAGACTTCTTCATACAAGGCTTTCTTCCATAACTCCTTCACCAAAGCTGTCCACCAGGGACAGCTAGAGAAGAAGTGTCATAGGACTTTATCCAGCTTTCACAATCTTGAAGAATTTGGCACTCTATGCTTCTGCATCTGAACCTATGGGCTTTGCGTGCAGCATTTTAGCAGACATCCTGGACCTGTTTTGAGTATGAGGTTCCTCAAGAAGTCCGGTTCCAACTCATATCATGAACCCAAATTCAATAACCACTCATCCCTGACTACAAAAGGCAAGAGACAATAAGCACAAATTGATCTGCAATGAGTTTTCCTAGGACCCCAATATCCAAAAGCACAAATAAAAATCTTTACTTTTGCTTCAATACCTGGAGCAGTGAGATGATTCCCAAAGCTACCAAGTTAAACAATGGCTCTTGGTTCATTTATTCCTCCTGCTTAATACTGTTTCCCTTTTGCTTCTGTGACTTGATAAAGCCTAAGTAAATGGCCCATTAAAATTTTTCTGTTCCTTAAAATATCTGGAGGCAATTATGAAGAAGAGATCACTACAACAAGTCTCTGTTATTTTGTGCAGGTAAAGATGGAAGAGGAGGCAAATGGCAGCCATCAAGAAGCCTCACTGCCATTATCCCCAACTGCAAGGGAAAGGCAGAACTCAGCTTATTTAAAAAGGCACTGTCTCATCTGTTGTTGGCAGTCTGGCTTCTCATTCATTTGCTATGTAGCCCTTCAGCCTTCTTTGAGAAGACCCCAAACACTCTTTCTGAAATAAGAACAGCCTCTGGGCATAAACTGTAGGTCTCTGGATGGCTGGACTTCAGAAGGTATTCCAGTGAGATTTCCTAAACCAGAATTAGGTGTAGTTTAAACAAGGAGACTCAGTAAGGAAAAATGATACCTCTAAGTAAGCAGAGAAGAGGAAAGAGCAGCAGAAGAATATGATACAGCGTTCCATAGCACGAACCTTTGCAGTAACGCCCATCTGATGCCAGCTGAAATCCAGGTTTGCAAATACACTTAAAACTGCCATCTTCATTGATACACATCCCATTAAGGCACATGTTCCTTATGCTGCATTCATCCATATCTGAAAAATGCAAAACATACATTTTCTTACAACTGGAAGAGTAAGCTTACCAAGGAAGCCAACTAGATGAATATAATTTTGTTTCTTTCCATTTCTTCCTTTTTCTGTTATTACAGTCTAAGGCTAATCACCATCCATAGTATAGCACACAAGGAGAACAGGGGCCTTTGGGGAACATGTACCTCAGGTTCTCAAGTTGTGACAGATGCACACAAACTATAAGGCTAAATTTATTTCATGACATATATATAGCACACATATATAACATGTATACATGTGTATGACAGGGATCCAAAAAACTCCAGAATTTATTTATTAAAAATTGTGTATTTATTCTTACACGTTTAAACTAAAGTCACCTTCAAAGTATTCTCCCTTTGATGCAACATTCATACACCTATCAAGACTCTTTTCCCACTGTTCAAAACATTTTCGAACTCATTTATTTTGATGCCTTTTAGTGCTTCTTCCGTTTGTTGTTTCACCTCTTCCATATCAGCAAAATGTTTCCCTTTGAGGACTTTGTCCATTCATGGAAACAAAAAAAAAATCACTTGGGGTGAGATCGGGTGAATAGGGAGGGTGGGGCATGGGGTTCATACCATTTTTTGGTCAAAAACTGCTGAACACTCAGTGCAGTGTGGGCAGGTGCACTTATAAATCACCCATCATGAAATGGGCAAAAGTGTTGAAAGCATCTTAACAAAATTCACTGAAGCTGAACGTGGCCTCTCACAACAACACCAGCTGCTACACTGATGCAGATGGGTTCCTAGAACACTCACCTGGTGGGAAGGAAGCCTGTACTACAAGGGGCCTGCCCTCCAGAAGACAATGCCATTCGTTTGGGTGTCCCCCCTTGTATATGAAATTCATATATAATTTTTGTGTTTATTACCTACATATACATGAAAGGCAACCCAATAGAAGCTACCAGCACTCTCTTAAGAAACAGTAGTTAACATACTGAACAGTGTATTAACAGCCTAATGGTTATATTTATTTCACAGATCCAAATTACTTCTAATATACTGAAAATAAAAACAAAATCAAAACTAAAAATGATTGAGTTGGAAATGTACTTAGACGGCTTCCCAACTCTTGAAAAGGGGGAAACCAGAGAACAAGAGGACATCTTGTAGTCTGAAGCAATTTCAAATCAGGTAGGAAAATGTATGTTTAAAATTTAAGACTTACCTATGGATTATAGCCATGTCAGCTAACTTTTAGGATCCTTTGACCAAAGGAATATTTCTTTAAATTCATCAATGTGTTATTTATTTAATGTTAAAGCTGCCTTAGGAGGCACTTGATCTTCTAGACATGGTGTGTTTTCACTTACAGGCTTTTAGTCAGACCAATGTAATTTATGATTTTTTTAACAGGATTCTATCCCAAC
The DNA here is from genome assembly GCF_004126475.2 of Phyllostomus discolor. Taxonomy (NCBI): domain Eukaryota; kingdom Metazoa; phylum Chordata; class Mammalia; order Chiroptera; family Phyllostomidae; genus Phyllostomus; species Phyllostomus discolor. The sequence continues at coordinate 160,771,868 of NC_040903.2, forward strand.
CGAGAATTTTGGCATTGAGTCTTTGAATTGAATCACTGAGATAATATTCTGCCAAAAATGTTTCTAAGAACAATTTTGAAATTCTTTTAATGTATGAATAGATTCTTGGGATCTTTCCCAAAGACATTGGGAAAGATAAGGGCCATTCTTCATTTTTTGCTGAAGGTCTAAGAAGTGGAAACTCATCAATAATTGTCATAGTTTCAATTTAGGAAAAAATGACAAGGGGAAAAAGACAAAATATTTGAAACAGCCCAATCCAAAATGAGGTGATTAATTCAAGAAGCAGCAGAAAAGTATGGCTACTCTCTGTAGTCAAAATTTCTCTCAATCAAATTTTACATTTTCAGATACCCATTAGTAGTATTTTATTACTAAGCAGACATTTTAAACAAAAGTGTCATATATGACTAAAGAGTAAATGGGATTAAGTGTGTCCTTTTTTCAAAAAATGTACAAATTCCGATTGTATAAAATTAGAAAGTAATGATTTATGCCACCAAAATGTCATCATCACCAGGGATCTTTAAATGGAAAGCTCTCCTCATAGATTTAAAATGTATTTGGCCCACAGAAATGTGAATTAAAGGCATGAATATTGCTGAAAATTACGCTCATCTCCCAGAAAACAATTGTGAATATATGTGATACTGATCTTTCACTCAGTGTTTGAGTCGGTCTTGTTGAAGACTTCTGACACTGCACTGCACTGAAGAAGGGAAATCATAGGGTCATAGGCTTATTATCATCCGCCTGTGTTACCTTCACAGTTCTTCCCGTCTCGTGTAACGTGAAAGCCCGCATTGCACACACAATGGAAACTGCCATCTGTGTTGATGCAACGTCCGTTATTGCAGATACGGCCATTCTGCAAACATTCGTCAATGTCTAAAACCAGAGTTCAAACAGAAGAAATAGTTTTAGTTAGGGCATTAAGAATTAGTTTGTTTCTCCCTCCCTCCATCTCCCAATCCATGATCTTAATCTTGGTTTTTAATTACAAAATAGCATTGTTCAAACACAAAGTTGGTATCAAATAATGTGAGAATTATTATTAATTAGAGTTTGAATGACATGTGGCAGAAGAAAAGGGTTAACATAATAACATTCAATCAAACTCTAATTTCTAATAAGATTCCTTAAACCTTAATTCTGTAAACAAAATAGATTTGTCTTCACCATTTTCCTAGCTGAGTTAATGAGCCAGTATACACCACTAGTCAGGTTGGACTTCGGCTGGCATCTTTCAATACAGGGTAGGACAAACTAGGCTTATAGTTGTTCACATGGGAAATAATACAATAATTAATAAACTGTTTCCTGTACTCAGAACTTTAAACCTACTTTTGCCATACCCTGTACATGATCAAAAAGGCAGATCTTACAGCTATATAGAGTAAGAAAACAGAGATGCCATTTAAAATATTTAATTTTGTCTGAAAACCATCAATCATATGACTGAAATACCTTCCTGATAGCAGTTCTGGTCCAAGTACAGTTTTATTATTTGTTTATTCTTAGTAGCCTTTATAACTTTATGAGTAGTCTATCTACCAAACAAAATATTGGTACTGTAGGGCATTTCCTTTTTTTTTTCTATTGTATTAACTATTATGCCAAAGTAAACAACCAAGCTAGATATAGAAGTGTTAATAACTTGAATGACCTTTATATCTGAGTTTTCATTTAAAGATTAATCATCAACCTAAACTGTACAACATGGTGTTCCGGATTATCTGTTCGCCTCGGTTTCCAGGCTAGATACCTGGATGAACATCAGAGAGGATGAACACAAACTGCCTTGTCTACATAGCACACAGTCTTTGCCAGCACTTCGCTCCCCAGAAGACAGAGACTGCGGACCTGTGTGGAAACAGATGGGAGCAGACCCACCTATGCAAAGCTGAGACCACCTGTGCCTGATTATGAGAGCTCTAAACTTCCTCTGGAGGACAAGAATGTGCCCTCATGGGAGAGCGGTTACTCGGACTGTCTACCCTGTGTCTGCACGGTGTCTTGTGGTTGACCCTCGGGCGCACTTTCTTTCTGGGCAGGCCAGCAGCGGTTTCCACACGAGTCATTGGACTAGCTGAGGCAGTCTGGGCTTCTCTTCTGTCTGATCTCCGTGCCAACAACCTAAGAGCTTTTTCTCTTTCATTTATTTCTTAATCCTTGCTAAAATCTAACTTGCTGCACACTCCAAAAAAAATAGGAAAACTCACATATTCTTGAGAAGACTTTTTTTTTTTTAGGATTCTATAATCTTTTGAGCCCTGAGAATAAAATAAAGAGGATAAAGAGTTCAGCGTTTTTTCTCCTCACTAATTTCAGAATCCCATCAGGCTCCCTGCTGGTTTACAAGATGAATGAAAAGCTTGCCATTCAAAGTTCTCCTCTGCACTTTCAGCTGTCTCTTCCAGCCGCCTCTATTCAGCCCATCATGTGCCTGTCAGTTAAGCACACAGCCTTTCTGACCAACCTGTGGCAAGTTTCATCTACCCCAAAATGTGAGCAAGTTATCAACGTTTTATGCTTGTGATGAGCTTAGCACTAGTTTCTTTAAGAAGACGGTGTTGGCGGCTTTTAGGTATTCCTCAGCCTCAGACTAATGACAACAACATCCATCTACACTGCCTGGCCCACACCCTAGCCGAGTGCTCTCCATAACATCTTCAAATGGCTCATTCAGTAGTGCAGTCTTCTGAAACACTGGCTTCAGTTTATTTTCTACTATTGCAAAAATGTCTAGTCCACTGTTTGTATGTGCTAATTATTTTAAACAATAGCTCTAAAATCAGATAAATATTCAGACTATCCAATTTACAATTTAGTAGGTAGGCCATTAATAGAACTATTAGCAGATTGAAATGACACACTCCAGTTTTTTCTGCTCAAAACTGCCACTTCCAAGTAGTGTACTAAAATACACCATTGGGAAAAAAAGTCTCTAAGTCAGAACCAAATTTAAAGATTTTGAAAGGAGTCACTGATTAAAAATAAAACTTCTGTATATCTTCAACTCAAAAAGCTTTTGCTAAAAGAGGCCATAAAATTAACTCATTAATGGCTTACAAATTTTAAGTCATACAAACTTCTGATCTTTCCTTGTATTTAATTTTTTTTTCATCCTCACCTGAGGACATGCTTACTGATTTTATGCAGAGGGGAAGGGGAGGAGAAAGAGAGGGAGAGAAACGTTGATGTGAGAGAGAAACATTGATTTGTTGCCTTACATATGCATCCCAGGGCCGAACCTGCAACTTGGGGAATCAAACCAGCCACCTTTTAGTTTACAGGACAATGCTCCAACCAACTGAGCCACATCAGCCAGGGCTCTTGTATTTAATTTTAACAAGGAGTTTTCTTTCTATTATCTGACTTTATAGGATCAATGCTACAGCTCATTTGTGCCAAATTTATAAAGATATAGATGTTGGATTTCCCTGAGGGTGGGAAATACATCTTACTTATTTCTGTTCCCGGAACTTGGTACATCACAGTCATTCAATAAAAAGCATATTGGGTGACTTAGTAAATTAATTAATAAACAAACACGAAGGGAAATTTCTATGAGGAAACATTTATAACAGTGCTTCGAACTCTTTAATGTGCATATGGGTCCCTGAAGGATCTTGTTAAATGCTGGTTCTGCTCCAACAGGTCTGGGGTGGGACCTGACATTCTGCATTTTCCACCAGCAAACAGGCGATGTAGCTGCTGACCACACTAGTGAGCAGCTGGGACTTAGAGGCCACCTCCTCATCCTTTAACCACACCCAACTTCACCTGAAACTTGCCTTGGTTTTATGTCAATAAAAGAAAACCCAGTTCCCTAACTGTCAGATTTAAAATTTAACAGATGATAATGATGAGGCCAAAAGGTAGTGAAAATAGGACATTCCTGCAGGCACAGAAGCATCTTTTAAAATAATCTGAATGCTCACCAGATTTTACAACATCACCCTTTGAAGTAACAATATTCCAAGTAACTTTGGAATTAAGTGCAAAAGTCAGTGTGGCCATATTAGCCTCTCCTGACAAAGGTTATTGAAACTCCATTGAGCTCCTTCAAAGCAAGTCACCTACTCCGCTTACATGCCCCCTGTTCCAAGCGAGGACCATACCTCGGCACTCCGTCCGGGTGAGTGTGCTCTGGTAGCCAACTCGGCACTGACAGGTGTAGGAGCCCTGGTTATTAATGCACTCTCCACCAGCACAGGGGTTTTTCTCACATTCATCAACATCTGAAAAACACAGCATGTTTTAGTAAAAAAAGTCACTAGTAATAACTCATAACTCTAAGACCATTTTATTGGTTTCCTGTACATGTTAAAAACTTTCCCTTTAAGAAGTGAATAGCCAAATGAAAGGATCTCTTTTCTTCCCACTGCAGTGTGCCGTGTCACCAGCCACTTGAAAACTGACTGGTTGAGCAGTTAAAGTATATTATTTCCTTGTGTCATTTTTCAGAGAAAAATGCCAAACACATAGCAGCTAAACATTCCAAGCTAATAAACATTTTATCTTCCTTGAGTCTGGCCCAAAAGAATCAAACAGACTAACACTTGAAAAGTAGCTTCTGGTTAGGATTCTGAGCATCTCTTAAAGCTTGATTTTTCAGTTAAAACAAAAAGAAGTTTAACCACATCTCAGCATCACCTGCTGAATTCCACTGAAAACATCAGAACAAAACATGAAACCACAGTCTTGTAAGGGGCAATTCTCACCCACTATGGAGTCTTCTATCACCTACCTCTGCCAGGTACCGGGAATAGGCTTCCACTAGTTTTACAGTTATATAGAACTATCTGTTTACTTAGAGGTAAACTGGTTTATATTCCTCTACTTGTAAAGATGAATAAGCTAATGCTTATAGAAGATAACCTACTTGGCCAAGGTCACATGCTTTAGTGGCAGGGGCAGGTCAGACCTCATCCTCCCGAACCCTGAGCTAGCTCTTCTCTCAGCTCTGGATGACCTCTAAGAACTGAATGACTCTCCAACATGCTGCTAGGAGGGGCTTTCATATCATCAGGAAACTACATAGCATGAGAAATCAAGAACTACTTGTTTCTGCCTGATTCATAATTATAGAACTGGAATTTGAAACGGAACTGAGAGAGGAATTTATTTAAAAAAAATATTAGATGGCAATTGGGCATTCTTATCCAATAAAATGAACTCATGAGACATTTCCTCCCTTCACTTGCTGAAATGCTTTGTCAAATGTTTAAAGTTTCTCTCTTCAAGTTTTGATGACTAACTAGAGAGAGTTGGTAAGTTAGCCATTTAAATTAGTAAAGTGTGCAAAGCTTTCATAATTTTGAGAAACTTTTAATGCTTTGTTTTAATGGTTAGGCATTTGGTAAGATGACTTAAGTTGGAGTTCCCAGCAAAGATCTGAATATATTTTACAATAGAAGTGGAAAGTTGCTATGGGAGGTTCAATAACAGCCCTCCAAATATGTTCATGTCCTCCTAATCCCCAGGCCTGTAAACATGCTGTATATCAAAGGGGAGTTAAGGCTGCAGATGAAATCCGTGTTGCTAACCAGCAGATCTGAGATGGGAAGAGTCCCTGGATCACACAGATCCACCCATGGTAATCACAAAGGTCCTCAAAAGTGGAGGGGGATTGGAAAAGAGAACCAGGGAGTTAGGGAGAAATCTGAAGATGCTACACTGCTGGCTTTGAAGGTGGCGGGAGAGCCCCCAGATGAGGAATGCACACACTCTAGAAACTGGAAAAGGCAAAGAAATAGATTTTCTCAAAAGCCTCCAAGAGGATCACAGCGCTATAACCCCTTGATTTGAGCTGTGTTGGACTTCTAACCCTCAGATCTCTAAAACAGTAAATTTGTATTGTTTTATGCGACTAAGTTTGAGGTGATTTGCTAACAGCAGAGTAGAAAACTTATACAGTCGAGGAACAGGACTGCAATAACCTCTTGGTACCAACCTAGTGATCTGTTACTTACCAATGCACTCCCCACGGAGGTCCAGCTGGAAGCCTTTGTTGCACTCACACCGGTAGCTCCCAGGAGTTGGAATGCAGCGCCCATTCTGACAGAGGTAACGGAACAACTGGCAGTAGTCAGTGACGTTGACTGGCAGCACCCCTAAAGGAGTAATGTTAGGACACATTAAAATTATTATAACTAGAGCATCTTTCATCTGCACTTAATCTGGTAATAATGGGTGAGATGCTGGGTCATAAAGGAAGGGGGACACTCTTTGAGCAGAGGTTATCTGGCTCCAATAAAGCAGATGTCCATTCCTGCCTGCAGAGTTCGCATGTGCGCTGTGGTGTACACAGCCATGCGGCCCCGGCAGTCACCTGCTCTTCTGCCTGCTCCTCCCTATCTCTGTCTACACTTCACTGTCAGGATTCCAGGTTGGAGAAATCACATGGGCAATGAGTTATTGGCATTTACTTGCAAAACTGTTTTGTATGATATATAACCCAAAGAATAATTTTATACCTCCTATACAGATTCATCCTGTAAATCAGATTTAAATCTCTCCTAAAACTTGCTCACAGTTGACCAAAAACATCAATAACAAAAGGACATTAATCTCTAGAGAATATGAAACCTCCCATTTTCCTCTAAGCAACAGGAATATTGAGAAAGTTTTTATACCATTCTTTGTCATCTAAAATTTCATCCAAGATTTGGTAAATTTAATGTCTAAAGCAGCATAAACAACAACAAAAAAGGTTAATCTGACTAATGCAAGAAAAATTGCTAGATGACTGTCCAATCCTTACTTGGTGGCTCCCGAGATGGATACGGATATTCCACTGGTGGTCGAGGGACTGGAATTGGAGGTCCAGGAAGAACGCCAGGAACAACAGGGTGAACTGGAGGAACGGGGCCAATGGGTGGGTGAGGATATATTGGTCTCTCAGGAATTAACATAGGGACAGAGCACAGCTTGTTGAAATCCTCTGGAAAAACACAACACAACAGAACATAGCGGCTGAGCTGTAGCATATGTCATTGATCCATGGAGGTCATCCTTACTTTTCAAAGAAACATTCAAATAACACTGATCTTCAAACTGCATAGTGTCAAATGGAGAAAAGGAAAAAAGCCAACTGATTTCATTCTCCCCCCCCCCCAATACCTATAGCAGCAGCCATACTCGAACAATAATTCAAAACCCAAAACAAACTCCCTAGGGAGTGTACCAATGCCCCTCCTAAACCTAGGCAGTCTTTACTTATATCACAATTCATCTCAAGGAACAATACACAAATGTCATTTGCTCCATCTAGTCCCACCTGTGAATTCCGCAAGACTCTAAGAATACCCTGAAAAGCCTGGATTTTATTTTATGTGCAATGGAAAGCCACTGGAGGTCTTCAGCTGTGTTGAGATGTGATCAGGCGAACATTTTCAAAGCTCATTCTTGCTAACAACATGTGGAGAATACACTGAAGGGCTCCAAGGCTGTTGCGGAACCAAGGACAAGATAACAGTAGCTGGACAGGCAGGCCGTGATGGAATTGGACAGAAGTGGACAAATGTGAAGCATATTTTTGAGATACATGGGTAGTGCTTGGTGCAGGAGTAATGTCAGAGCAGGGGGAACAGGGAATTAAGAGTGACTTCTAATTTTCTGGTTGAACAACTGGGTAGCTGCTGGCACAGGTTACTGAGGAAAGGTACAGTGGGGGCAGGTTTGGTGGGTGCAAGCTAGGTTCCATTTGAATAGATGTTACACAGCATTTGGATGAGAGAGTGTGAAGCCTAGAGGAGAAGTCAGGCTGGAGAGAGGTTTTGGAGTTACCAGTAGAGAGGGTTCTTTCAAGCCATGGGGGTGGATGAGATCATTTCAGAAAGGTGTGGAAAACGAGGAAAAGGGAGGATGGAGACAAAGCCCTGAGCAACACTTATCTGTAAAACACAATGAAGTGATGGTGGAGAGGAGGCTCATGGGGCAAAGTGGGGTTGGGGTTCAGCTGTTGATCATGCAGAATGTCCTCTCAACTAGGACACCCTGACTTACAATGATTCCTATCTTTGAAAATGCTGGGTCTTTATTAGGAGAAATCATCTTTAGATTTGTGACACATTTTTCCCTGGGCTTTCCAAGAGGGATTTTTAAATGGTACCCAGTTTCCCAGAGATGTATTTACTTAACTAACCTCTTTCATGTTTCTTGCAAATAGTAATATTTTGTCATAGTTACCTTCTATAAGTAAATAACAATGTGATTTTTAATGAAGTTTTACTCTTGCCAGAATAATGATAATTTTATTATCACTGTCACACAGAGATTCTCCCATAGATGCTTTCTATGTTAGTTTAATCCATTAATGGAAATTAGACCAAAATCTTTCATTTCCTTATGGATTGAAATCTTACTTATTCTAGGACACCATAAAATGTCTTAATGAGATGCATTCATAGGGCAACCTTCCACTCTCAGTCTAGCCCTTAAATTGTGTCTTACATTGGCACATAAGAGGCATTCATTGACTATGTTGGATTTAATTGAATGCCAGTTATTTTAAGGGAGTTCCTTTCCTTCTAAGCAATTAGCCTTTTTTTTAGTCTTTTAGCATTTATCTAAAAGAAGTTGCATAGCTTATCACAATATCTGCTAGTTAGGTGGGTATACTGCTTTAAGCATGCCACTAAATTCATCTTGCCCTCTCTAGGAAAGTATATCAAACTGGGTCCTGTACTCTTTCCTACTCTCTCCAGCCTCAAAACTTTCCATTGAGTGCCTTTACATTCAGGATCAGCAACCTGGGGTGAATTTTGTTCTGCTGATATCCATCTTTCCCATCTCCATTAAACCCAGAGGTAATACTGATTTTATTTTTTGAAGGGTTAAAAGCTGGCCAATCTAAAATATTCCTTCTGTATCATGACTCTCCATAGGAGGCCCAAGCTCTATACCACTGGTACTAGAACATTTGAGCAAACAAACAAACAAACAAACCTACCTACAAACTAGTTTTCTCCATCAGCCTGCTTTGCTCTGGGCTGTTACCAGGTTGTGCACCTTTCCATGGCATGCCTGGGAGAGCAGCTCCCTGCAAAGCTACACAAGGGTGCCAGGGTTTCTGCCCCATGAGTCCCAAAATAGGTCTTCAGGCACCCAAACCTGCTCTAGTGTTCCCTCCCCTCTATTCAAGGCCTCCACATAGGAAGACAAGCACATCAATGCTGCTGATTCCCAAGTTAACATATGTATTTAAAAAGCAATTTTCCTGGTACCCAAGCCATATGTCTCAATCAGGAGTCATGTGTGTCTGAACAACGACCTACTAAGTGGTCCCCCTAGGGAATGAAGGAAGGTGGGTTATATTTTTTAGGCCAGAGACAGTGAGCAAATCGAACAAAATATATGACTTGGTATATGTAAAAATATATTGAAAGATTTTATTGCTTTTTTAACCCACACATATAATTCTCAGCAATAAACAGAAATTTTATAGTAACATCTGTGAGCAATTATATAACCCCTGATAATGGGAAATGCACATTCTGTGAATAGCATATTCTGAAGTATTTCATTAACTCAGCATTATCCATCCTCACGTTTGTTTTCTCTCCTAAATTTCCCTGATTTAAACACACTTTCCAGGAATTGGATTGAGAAGGAGTTATAACCTCAGTTTTTACTTAGAACTGGTGGGAAAGATGTCACTTGGTAAATTGTTCACCTGAATACCTCCTATAAGTGAGATTTCACTAAGTTCTGTGGAATTGTTTTAAAAAACACATAAGGAATATGGGGCTATAATGATGAATGAGACCTCCTAATAAGACTTATTGACTAGTGAAAACAATCTGTGAACACACAGACACAAAGCAGAGCTGATGGGACTCGCACCACAGCACTGAGGACAAAGGCAGCAGCACTTCCCGCTCGTTAGGTCATCCCTGAGCCAGTCCTTAACAGCTGAGAGGATGTACGAGGGGCCTGGGGGGCAGGGGTGGAGAAGAGGGAGTGAGGGCCTGAACTGGGAAGGAGGATCAAGGAAAAAGAGCACTTGAGTTCCAAAATCCTGTGACTACATTCGAGAAAAGCTTGATCATAAAATTTAACTAGAATATAAAGCTATTAGAAAGAATGAGGTTAAAAGATGAACTGGGATCATCACATTTGGGGACTCTAAATGCTAGGTTAGGTAGTAAAATTTTATTTTCAAGAAATAAAGTGACTTAGGCCAGTATATGTGGCCTGAGAGCATCCTGGGAAAAAATTTCTGGACATCTTTCCCTTCACTTCCCCCAGACATAATTTTTTTTTTAAATTTTAGATGAGTTATGCTTTGGGAAATGTATGTGGCAGCTGTGGATTTCATTGAGACCAGTTAGGAGGCTACCACAACAGACCAGGCAAGAAAAAATGGACATTACATGGAAATGAATATGACAGATAAAAGAGACATTGTAAAAAAAATCAACAGAACTTGGCGACTAGGAAAAGGAAAGTGTCAGATGTTAGGGAAGGAGGAAATGTGTATCCAGAGTAACTCACCCAAAAGGCTCTGAGAGAGTTGTGTTTTATTCTCCTGAGCATTTGAGGAAGACATGAAGGCCAAAAAAAATAGATGAGAATAAGAGGGAACAAGTACTTCCTGAAAATGTTGCTATTCAGCAGTCATAAGCAAGCTAAGCTGAAAGCAGTACCTGGAAACAGTGTTACTTGTGTGGCCCTTGGTAGTTTCCCTATTCGTTATCCAGGGAAATTTCCCTGAATGTTGTCTCTTTTATTGTGGGGAATCGTACCTACCTGGATACCCGTTAAATCTGCACCATGCACACCACTGCGAGGCAGGTGGGGCTGAGCTGGGACACCCTGCAGTAAACGGGAAGGCTCTTACCGGTTGCTCTGATGGGACACATCTCGGGAGCAACGCTGATCCCTGGAGACCAGCACCGGCCCATGTCACAGCAGCATTGCATTTTGGTTATGGACTGTGGCAGCTGGTTAGAACAGCGCCCATTTGCCAGGGCCGTGTAACAGTATCCTGGGCGAACGTCTGAGAGAACAAAAAAAACACACACATATCACTGAGTTCAAACTTGTAACAACACTCTGCTGCCCCATCACCTCCACGCTTCACACTTGTGCTCTGGCAGCAGGAACAGATGCTCCTGTCCCCTGGAAGGGAAGCTGCGTGTGCCGCTGAGGAATAATGCTCCGTCAGAAATCCCTTCTTCAGCTCACACCTTTTGCCCCTGTGAGCTGGTGCACTTGGCCAAAGTCCCACATTCCAATCCCAAGGTGGGAATGAATGATTACAACCATATGCGCCATAGGAAAAGAGAGACTAAGAAAATCACTGGCGGTGACAGTTAATTAGTTATAAAGACATGTCTCTCTACTGAAGGGAGACTGTGTTGTCCTTGGTTTCAAACTACTTAATTCGAGCCACTTTAGGCAAATATTGATATAAATCTATTTTAAAATAACATTAAGTCTGTACTATAGTCTACATTTCTAAAAGATCTTTCTTATTTTTCAGACTGAAACTGTGAGTCAGACTTGTGAGATTTTTTTTTTTTTTAAGAACGAGCCACTTTGTCGTCAGATTCAATGCTTGTTAATCAAGATTTTCTTTTGTTCTGGGGCCCTAACAGATTTTATAAGGCACTAATTATTTACAAGTTCAAAATGCACGTGATTCCAAGTTCTTAGCCCTATAGGAAACAATGGTTCTTGAAGAATTTTTTTTCCTTTGGCAGAAGGCATCATCTCAAAGCAACATGAGAAGACATATTTCTTTCTATATATCACTTTTATTGGGTTACATCATGTCTGACTGTCATGACAACAATGACATACTGAAGTACAACTCTGGGCTACCAAAACAAGAGCCCGTGACATAGGAGAAGCCTACTTTTTCATGGGCCTTTGAGGTAGAACCGCAAACAGAGGAGGCAAGCAGCCCAGTGAGCACCTTGCTCTATCTAACACATGTGAGATATGGTATGAGAGGGTATGTCTCTCTTCAAGTACACACATCTCTAGACAGTTGATATAAAAGAAAGTTTTGAAATATAAATAATATTTTAAATATGCCTGTCATTTAAAAGAATGTAAGTGGTAAATCCCTTTGTAAAGTACAGACTTTTTTAATAGTCAAAAATCTATCTGCATGTTTCCTATGAGTCTAAATATTAAATATTAAGTTTGCCCAAAGAAAGGTATACCTATAATTGTTTTTATCTACACCCTTTTTAGGAACACAAAGGCTTCAAACTTTAATGGTTGCAATAAATGCATAAAGTGAAATAAAATTAAAAAACAAGGCTATCTTAGAAACTGGTAAATTATTCACATCACGTGAAGAAGGCTACAGCAAAGCTAGCCAAACCATAGAATTATGAGTCAGCTTTAAAGGATACAAGATTATTTCCAAAAATTACTTCAAACCACTAGCAAGAACACATGTGCTCTCCAGAAACTTTCTGTGGCCCCAGTTCCTACACCTCTGGTCAGACCAGCATTCTCAGCAAAGAGGCAAAGCAAGTTTCCTCCCAGCCTGGCCCAGGGTAAAGGGCTGGGCAGGGGCACAGACAAGGCATGCTCTGTGAAGCCTAGGGTGGCACTTCCGCCTGAAGAAGGGGGAGAAACAGAATTTCCTACATCCTGATTTGCTTTGCCTGAAAGACACTAATACTTTGTATATTCAGTGATTAGTAAATATTTGGGGCACAGAAACCAAAGGCTGTTAAGAATAGAAAGAGATGTTCAAAACTGGCTTATGTCCCAGCTTCCAATGAATTTGGTGGTCAAAACCTAGTATCAAGACTTGACCAAAACGTGTGTACATTATTTTCAGCACAGGCTATCTTACAGAGCAAAACTGGCACATGCAACTGCCAACAGCAAACTCTTAATGGGCTAATGTCTATTATTAGGCAAATTAACTATGACATTATTTTACTGCCCAGCTGGCTGACTTATATGTTTTATCAGTGGGTCTGAGGCTCTTGATCAAATTGGTGGATGCTGAAAAAATTATCAGACACGTTTGGGTTGCCACAGTCCTTCATTTACAAATGGCACCTGCACACACAATGATCATTTTGCTCTATTTTTTTGAAAAAGGAGAGCCTTTGTTTAAAATGCACATTTACACAACTTAAAATTTTGAAGTAAACCTATGGGCTAATAGAATAGGTAAAGGAAAAGAAAAAGTGTGAAAACCAGGAAGTGTGTGGAGGAGCTGACCTCTGGACACACCAGCCCAAAGTTTCCCATGTCACTGGGCAGCCGCGCTGCAATAAGTGGGAAGGAAACCACTCTGGGGCTGGACCACTTTGCCTAGAGGGGAAGGGGCAGCTTTAGGATGATATGAAGACCTACGGGAGCCGAGGAAGAAGAACGTTAGGATTTGGAGGAGATAAAGGGAGGTAGGGGGGACCATAGGCAACACCATCTATGTTAAATCTGCCCTGGCCAAGGCAACTGGCACAAAATGAATAGGAAACTTTCCTCCTTTCTCCCCTTGGCTCTTCCTCTCAGGACCCAGAAGATACATTATATCAGAACACATTTATTATTATAAATAGGTGTTGGCAGGTCATTTTAGCCTATCAATAGACCTCTCCTATCCAATCACTAACATTGTTGTGTCCAAACAGGGGCTAAGAGCAGTGAGGCCTAAACCAGGTGCAGGACCCTGCAACTGATGTAATAGATACACTAATAGGGAAAGACAACCCTATACAAAGCATTATGAAGTGCCAAAGAATAATCACAGAACACAAAATAAAATAAAGTAATACTGCCAGAGCTTACAGGACAAAGTGGGCACTGGGGCCAAGGAGGTCTAAGAGTCTCGGAATGCCGTGACAGAAGGTAACAGAATTTCCTGCATAGAACAGATACATAAGGAAATACTACATACCACATCTCCATATGGGATTTTTTTATTGGTTAGATTTACTAATTCCAAACAACCAATTTGCCAACAAACCTTGGATCTGTATATAAGTTGGAAATTATATGCATTTTCCTGCCAATAAGGATAACTTGGAGTGGGGGAGGGAAGGGTGGTATCTCTTTGGTTTACCATGGTATAAAATATTAGCATTAACAAAGGCAGAAATTTCATCTGGATAATTTTATATAAGAAGTTGCTAATTATGGGTATGATAAAGTTCCAAAAATGGAGAAACAGCGCTCACCCAGAGATATGGCAAGAAAGAGTTACTGTATCGGGCTTCATCTGGGAGGAAGCATGGGGAGGAGTCTGGGCCATGGATGGAGGCCCAGCTGGAAGCCCAGCTCCCTCCCTTATTAGTCACTGAAACGACCGGACCAAATTATTTACCTGGACTCTCAGAACCTCAGCTTCTTCCCATTTAGGCACTGCTGTGAACATTAAATCAGGTAATTTCCATAAAAGACCTCATTCTGAGGAAGGGACCCATAAATCTTAGTTCCCTCCCTGCTCCCTTTCCTCTGTAAAAAATCACAAAGTATGGATATTTTTAGTAAAAAGATAAGACTATCTTAAATGTAAACAATCTGATACATAAGTGGATTTTAATCATTTTAATGTAGTTTGAGGCTCTCTTTGAAGATTAAAAACAAAAATCTACCTATTACCTGGCCAGGAAAGAACTTCTGATCTACCTCTCTGCTAAGCACTGCCACTGGAGGTCACACACTAACTGGGACCGTTTGGGCGGGAAAGGAGCTATGTGTATCTCACACTCTCCATCTTTCACTGCAGTCCCTGCACCTACAGATTGATCCTGGAAAATCAAGCAGTTTGGGCATCACCATTGATTCTAAGGAAAGGTCAGATATCCTCCCCCACGAGTGATATTTATCCAAATGTCAACAGTAAGAGACTGCCCTCGGCTTTTATTATATGTGACTAAGTAAAAAGGAATTCAGAATTTCAAGTGCAATTTTGTTTTGGTCTGAAATCCATGGCCTGTGGTGAGGATGTGAAGTTGAGTGTCTTCAAAAATATGGCCAGAAACAAACATCAAAAGATCGCATTCGCTTTTCTCCAAAGCCATATGCCACAGGCTTCCTAGCTTTGTCCTACTAGTAAAGACTCGCTCACTCTGATACTCGGCAAGTACTTACTGAGTGCCTACAACACACAAAGAATTGTGCTGAGAACCATAGGGAGTTAAGGACAGCAGCTCCGGGTCTTTAAGGAGAGCATAATTAGGGAGATAAAAACATGCAGACCTAAAATTTCCCTATAAGGCCGTTGATGAAAAGCATGTCCTCAGGTAAGGGAGAAACTGCTTCCAGGTAAGCGGATCTGGGACATCTTCAAAGACAGAGAACCTGAGAAGAAGTGGGAAACAGGGCTGGAGCTGGGAAGAAGCATATCCTGAGTGCTGGGTGCAACGTGTATGATTTCAGGCAGGAAGGAATGATGTTTATTGAGCTGTGCACTTGAAACCTGTATGAATCTGCAAACCAATGTCACCTCAATAAATTCAATAAAAACTTTTTTAAAAAGCATATGGCCTGTTTGAGGATGAGAAACAGGGATTGTGCTGACAACTCAGCAAGGCTGGGAGGGGTGAGAGAGTGAAGCTTCTTAGCTGTTAGGCTGCACACTCTGGAACTTGAACTTCATTCTAGAATTGAAGAAAGTCTTAGCAATTGTTAAATCTGGCAGTTGTCGAGTCTGTTTTTTTAAACAACAGAACCCCTTATTTAATTGACATTTTTCATAGAAGTAGCATCCAACCAGATAAAAGCAGAGTTGCCTGGAGGGTGTAGATGTGGGGGTTGGGGGACAGGAGCCCCTTCCACGCAGCCTCCCTACTTTCATGACCCCCATCTCCAACCCTAGCAGCTCTGGAGGGTCCACGGGGCTGAAAACCACTAGTTTCCAAATCCTAATGGAAAACTACCAAAGGTTTCTGAGCAAGAGAGTTATTTAACCAAAGCACTATTTTAGGAAGATAAATCTGACCAGATAAATTATAGAGAAGCCAGGAAGCAGGGAGAGCAATTAAAAGATTATGGCAAAACTTCAGACCTGAATTAACATAGGTCCTAGGAAAGGACTGAAGGGAGGGGTCAAAAGAGAGAGGAGTCAAGGATGGCTTCACGGTTTGAAGTTAACTTAGAGACTGAGGATGTCCACAGGGTCTCCTGGATCATCCCTCTTTATGGGAGGCATAAACCCCCAAAACAAGACCACAGGCTACCTCTGTACTTTAAGGGGGTGCTTGACTGTTGAACAGATTTCCATAATTGTACATTTTACATTAAGTGACAAATTGTATGTCCCCCTCAACAGACTTGTTTAGAAAGGTGTTCATTATGGAACTGATTTACAGAAACCATGCACGGTGCTTCTAATTAAACCTACCTATGCACTTGGTACCATCAGGAGAGGTGTAGAAACCGAGCGGACATTTGCAAAAGTAACTGCTGACTGTGTTTGTACATTCGCCCCCATCACAGATTCCAGGAATGGTGCTGCATTCATCAATATCTAGAACATAAAGAAGAGTTTCAATACTCATGGAACACGATATAAATTGTCATTTCAAGGGTTCAGATATAACATTAGTCAAATCATGTTGCCAGAAACAGCAATCTTTTAAAAATAAAAGCCACACATAAAATAGTGAATTCAAAGAGTGGATGCTTCTCCTCCAGACACAGGCTTACCCAAGGGATTTACCAAATTCAAGTTATTAGAGCAAAATAAAAGAATCTTCCCCTTAAAAATCTAAAAATGTAATTTTGTTTCAGCAAGTGACTACAGCATGCTAACATTCCAAATGTCATTTATTCTAAAATTCTCTTTTCCCCTCTCTCTCCATGGTTTGCATTGAATTAAGCTTCCTTTCTATGCGATCTACATTCTGTACCAGTTCCTGCACTGTGTTTCAATCTGATCTCTCCCCAAGCAGATACTAAATCCTACAGAGAAGACCATGTGGTCTGAGTGCTAACTGACACTTGGCTGAGCTGGTGTTCTAAGGGTCCCTCAGGCTGCCACCCGGTGCTTTTCTGAGGGTTTTGCTGGAGAACTTTGTGGCCACTGGGGTGCTGCACCCAGAGGGGTGGCATGAGCAGGTGGCCTCCAGCTCTCGGTTTGTCCCCGGACTGCCTGAGCCACAGAAGACATCTCACCCGAGGCTGCATCTGCCCCAGGAGCCCACACCCAATGACTAGCTGTGGACAAGAGAGGATGGTCTGCTCATCTTGCGCCATGGGGACAGCTCTGAAAACCATTCCAGTTCCCCAACTGCCTGTGGGGTCGGCTGAGGCCAGAGCTGGGGTTAGCCTCCAGAGCCAGTGGCTACTTCGGACATATCTGATCATTTCCATCAAGGAGAGATTTTTCAAGAGCCAGAATCAGACACTGACAGGTGTCAGTAGACGTGGCATCAGCAAGGGATGAGAAGAAGCTGAGCACTTCCTGCTCAGGCTGCGGGCGAACACAGGGCACAGCATACCGGCAGGGCCTCGCCTCTGAGGGAAGTGGGGCTCTCTGCACTGACCTAGGGAGAGGTGCGGTTTGACCCAAATCTCCTGCGAGTGTTGCAATGGCCAGACTCACACTGCTGGCATTCAGAAAGCCTTCAAGTTTGAAAATAAGAACATTTATTCTCCAGTTTAAGTACTGCTCTCTGCAGTTACAAAGCTAAAGAGAGTTCTAAGTGAACCAGGTTCAAGTATCTTCTGACTCAAGTTCACCCCGTTAGTCAGAAAGGCAACAGTGACACTTTATATGCAGTTTCACCTTTTTAAAAGCAAAATCTCGTTTCTTCTAAGCTGGGTTAGAGGCTAAACCAAATAATGTTTCACTGCCTCTATTAGAGCCAATGAGAACATAAATGATATTGTCATTACAAAGTGGTATGATGGTAAAGGTGAATACTCTATTCCCACAGATATATATTTCACTGGCGTTGGTGAAAGTCCAGCAGAGAAACAGCCAAGGACAGAGCTGAAGGTTCCAGAACTGGCATAATATCTCAAAGCATATTTTAAGCACTTCTTTAACTTTGATTCTTCTGTATTTATCAGCCACACTCCTACTTATAATCAACAAAAGCCGAACAAGTATATCAAAGAGTGTAGGGGATTTAACAACTTCATTTGAGGATAGGGGAGGATATCACTTAACACAAAGGTATTAAGAAGAATGTACCTTTCCCAAAGTGTCCCTAAAAGTTCATGTCTAAGTCATATAATATGTATTAAAGATCCTGTAGGGAGATAGTGCCTATTAAAATAAATATTTTTCTACCTGTCACTATAAATGATTGCTACCATTCCTACTAAGAAGAGCTAGCTCACATCGATACCCAAAGAGGTTACGTGACAGCATGTATCAGAGAAGAAGCTATGTTACAAACAGAACTAATTCGGCAGGACAGATACGTGCTGGCCAGGTTCGAGTCAGACCTTTCCTGAAGATGGTCACAACAATAACAGCAATGAGTTAACATGTACTGAGTGCCAGGGCATTGTCCAAGTGCTGTGCGTCTGTCAACTCATCTCATTCTCACTGTTGAGTTATGATCGTAAGACCTGATTTCTATAATTCTGGTGCCCAGGAGGCCTTCATGAGTAAAACTGGCATGAGTAAAACCCCAATTAGAGCAAAGAGGTTTATTTATAAAGTGACATTAAACCCAAGTCTCCACTGCTGAGGCAGGGTAGGGGGTAGGGGACAGGGCTTCCAGTGAGGTGCATGTCCTCTAAGGTCAACAGGTTAGAAAACACACTGTAGTACAACCTCCCGAATTTTCACACTGATCAAGGTAAAACTACCAGGCCATATTGTTCAGTTTGAAAAGGTGTAAATGGCTCTGAATTCCCTTCAGGGTCCTCCCTCAATGAACAGCCTTTCTCTGTCATGTGTTGAGGCCCTTTCTACTTCCCCGCACCACCTTGCTTCTTCAGTCCCACTGCTTCACAGCAAAGGAAGCAAGAGTTCTGATTGCACAACCAGGCTGTGGTGGAAGTCCCTGACAGTGAAAGGCTGGGATAAAGTGTTTGAATTGGAGTCACTTACACTCTGAAACTCATTCACACTAATTTAGTACTTCTTCAGGCTCTTATCACTCTGCATTTATCTCCGTTCGATAGAGTTTCAGGGATCCCAAGTAGGAGAGAGTGTGTGAACAGTGGCTTTCTGGTTTCTGTAAGTCAGTCTGTGTCAAATGCCAGCCATAAAAGTAGATCAGTTTCTGGACCTGGTGAGCAGTGTGGCTTGGCTGGGAAGAGCTACTTGTGTGCTCTGGACATTTCCCTGTTTTCTTGGGGCAGGAGGGAGAGGCAGAGCTGCTGGGAAGTAGCTGCTCCTTGGGAGCTGTCTGTGCCATCGTTGGCTTCTTGCTGTGAACCTGAGAAAGGACACAAATGATAGGCCCTTTCCTCCCTACTTGCTGCCCTGTCCTTTGTTCTTGGTCTTCCTTCTCTTCCCTCTGTTTCATCTGCTCTCCCTGGGTATACTCTTCCTGTCCCTCAGCCACTTCCCTATCCTGGGGCTTCTCTTGCAGGAGGGGAGGAAGGTGGGGGCAGGTTCTGGGATAGGTATCATTGAGACACTCAGCTATTCAGGGGTTCCATCCAAGGTCATGGATGGAGTGAGAAAAAATGAGTGATAAAAAATCCCTAAAAATTTGGGCAGCTGTTTAAAGGCAATATGTGACACTAATAGTTACAAATGTCACTAAGCCTGAGAGATGAACTTTGCTCTATTATACACATGAAATCCAGTGGGAAATATGTGACTAAAAAGTAAACAAGCTGCTTCTTCAAGTCATGTGGAAGAAAACATGGGCCATACTCTCTTACGGTGGCACCAGGTAAGTCAGCTGCCTGTTTTTTCACGCATGCAGCACCGGCAGTCTGAGCACAGCTGTAAAATAACGGGAAACATGAAGATGGAGCCCAGATGGTAGAACTGGAAAGATCCCTAGATACCACCTTGTTCAAACTCCTCCTTTGAAAGTTGAAGTAACTCAGAGCTGGTAATGACTTCTCCGAGATCACACAGAGGATGAGCGGCAGTAGTAGGACGAGGGCCAGGTCTACCTTATTCCCAGGGCTCTTAGGTCTCTGCCATAGAGGTTTCGTTCAGCAACTGTGTAGGGAGCCAAAGACCTTGCACAGTGAGAGTCAAGGGCCTGCAACCAGCTGCAAAAGATGGAGCCCTGTCCATGGCGGAGCCCTGTCTATGGCGGAGCCCTGTCTGTGGCAATGGGCTGAGTAGCCCCAGGAACTCTCCTTGGTGCCTAAGAGATAAGAGCCCCTAATAGCAGGTAGTAATCAGATAAATATGCCATTATCTCAGAAAGAAGCCTCAGGTTTTTGGCTCACATATTAGGGAGTGCTCAAACTTAACAGCTACATTTTTTAAAAGTCCTTTGCATCATGCAGTGCTGTTACAACTATTAAAGGCTGTGCTGGCGATAATCTAAACCCTAAAATACTAGTGGTTAATTAGGAATCCAAAGGACTTCTTCCAGAACTAAAACTTAATCCTTTAATTACACTTTTTACTTCTTGATTTCCTCCCACAGCGACCTATGCAAATACGAACTTGGTTTCCACAAAGAAAACGCTTCTGTTCTTCCAGGGCGCAGACTGCAGAGTCATCGACGGAGTTAGCAACGGAGGTGGCCGTGAACTCTGATTCCCTTTGCTCAAATCACAGCTCTAACTCCCAATCTTTTTCTTAAATTTATGAAAAATTAATAGTTATTATTTAATCACTTCAGCTAGTTAGTTTACATTGCAAATGTACCTAAATTGTGTGTTGATGTAAGACTTGGTCTGTACCCTTTTTTAAGTTTTGAGGAAAGGAGAATATTTGAAGAAGGGAGAACTCTCCCAAAGGAAGATCTCATGAAAAACTGCTTTTACCATCACAGAGGGAGTGAAGGTTAGCATTTTGTAAGTTTGCTAAAGCATATTTTTATTGAATTAGAGCTTTATTATTATTATTATTATTATTATTATTGTGGGCTAAAGGTACCTAAAGGTACCTAGTTCCTTCCTCTCCAGCTCCAGAGGAAGATACATTTTAAAAGTCACCTGAAGTAATAATGATAAATATGCTGGCCCAATTTTCACAAGGGCACAGAATCCTGCTGTGGTCTGCCCATCTTCCCAGGGCTCATGGATGGTCTCTTCACCCTTTCAGCAACGTGGCCGGATTTTCTGGAACTCCCCCTGGTGACCATCTGGAAATCATCCTGTGCCCAGAGCTGTGCCATCTCCATCAGGAAGCACTGCAGGGAAGCACTGCAGGGAACCTGGCAGGGACCCAGCTCACCAAGCGTTCTCAGAGGACTCCCGATTCCTTTCCTACCACAATGAGGCAGGGCACCAGTGCCCACAGCAACCATGTACTACGGACAGGACATTATCTTCCAGTATCAATTTTGTGTAGAAAAATAAAAAGGAAGGGAAAAAACCCATCATTTGAATTTAATGTAACAGTAGGTGGCACAGACAGAAAAAAAAAGGTCTAGCCAAAAGTATTCTGTTTTTATCTTGTTACTGACTTCAATATGTAGCCGGGGGGGAAATATCTGTGGAAAAGGATTAAGTAATTTTCAGTCTGAATTTTTGGTCCATTAGATACACCACTATAATAGGTTTGCTAGCATTAAAAAAAAAAGATTTTGAATCATTTTTCTTTCAGTCTGAATATTAAATCTAAGTGTCTCCTTCCTAGTTTACAATGGCAGAAGGTGATCAGTCCTGACCGATGTCACCTGATGGGGCGGAGTGAAAGGTAAGAGATGCAGGAGAACAATTCTAGTCCAGGCTGGGAGCTACCATGACGCCAGCAAACAAAACAGCCTGGACAAGTCCTGTGAACCATATTACCCTATCTTAAACCTGATTCCGTCTCTTGAAGCTGAATATACTAAGCTGAGAAAGCCTAAAAATGTAAGACACAGCCCATTGTCAATGTGGATTTTGCATGAGATAAATCTTAATAGCATATTAATGCCATAAAGGACATGTATGACAATAACTAAAATCTATACCATAATATTTTAAATATGTTTAAATATTAGGAAACATAGTTGTTAAGGTAGAGGTGATGGGTTACATCTAGGAAAAAGGACAATGTAAGTGCTGGAGCAGTCTGTCAGAAAGGGAGGAGGTGAGGTGTTCAGGGGTTAAGGAAAAAGGGCTCACGGACATGGACAATAGTGTGGTGATTGCTGGGGGCAAAGTATAAGGGGGCTAAATGGTAATGGAAACAATACAGTAAAGATTAAATTTAAAAAATAAATAAATAAAAGTTATTTCCAGGTTGAAAAAAAAGTAAACATTAGCACTTCGGAATGACCTCAGAGAAGGCACTTAACATACCCAAGGTACAGATCCTTAGTTTACGATGTGAAAGGGCGGAACTAGGTAGGTCCTTGCTCCTTTCAGTAACAATGTTCTCTTCTCACTTCATCTACAGTAAAACTTCTGAAATACACTTGCCCACAGAGAGTCAACTTTATTGTTTTTTCTTAATTTACAATGTTTTTAAGAAGTCCTACTTGTCAGAAAGAACAGATATTTTCCACAGTTATTGAAACTGTTTATAGCATGTTGAAGAATACATCATTCTAAATTCTATGATGATTAATAACTTAAAAACAACTCAAACACATAGAAATAATTCTCTCAGGGCAAGCAGATATCAAACTTCTTATATATAATTTATGAATCGCACCTCAAATTTCAAACTGTCTCTCATCTGTGTGATACACCACAGCTATCAGCAAAGAAAGATTAATGATCCGGGCCTAGACAAATGACTTAGGATGAACTATTTCTCCTTGTGAGGGTTTGGGCGTATAGAAATGACAGCAAATGCTTTCAGCAAGACTGCATCCTTCTAAATAAGGCCTCATGTCACACCAGGTAGAGTCAGTTGAGAATGAAAAGGTTTTCTCTGCTGGGCTTGATCAGAGATGTAATGTAGCCTTGAGACTGGCGTCCCACCATCGCCAGATGTTATATATAAGGTGTGTGCATGCCCTCACCAATGAAGAGAGGGTTCAATGCTGCCTACTTATTTCCTGGATGTTTCCTTTTCCTAAAAGACATATTTATTACACATGGAAGCCAGGCCACCTTTTGGCATATAGCAGAAGTGGTGAATATGAACACATTCTTTGTATGGATATTTTTAGAAACTCGATCTATAAACTAAATGCAAATAAATCAATCTACCTCAATTTATTTTTGTTTGATTAACATTGAAAGGTGCCCATCTTATAGGCAGGAAAGAAAATCCTAAACTTGTACTTGGAGAACAAATGAGTTAATAGATCACTTTAAAAAGAATCCAACGCATTTTAGCTAGAAAACAGCAGTAGATATGCTATTCTGAATTATATGGAATGATCAAATTTAAATCTCCAAAACTATGCAAAAACATATGTCTTGAACATTTTAACCCAAATATCAGTTCAAAAATATTTCATGTTTTAATATTTAATTCAATTCAGATGGATCTCGTACTTTGGGTCCATAAAAGTGGAAAAAGCTGCAGGGTTTTTCTAGTTCAATAGCACAAAGACATATTATTCCTGCTAAGAATATTATATTTACACATTCACAAGAATGACAAAGACAGAAGAGGAATCGGGAACAATTTACAAAAAAGCTTGTCACTGATTTGGGTTCCACTTGCCCCCATCCCCAACTGCAAAGCCTGATGTTTCTTACCTTCACATTTTTGTGACACTTCATTAAATTTGTGTCCAGCAGGGCATTTGCACTCGAAAGACCCAACAGTATTAATGCAATTTCCTCCTTGACAGAGCCCAGGGATGGCCTGGCATTCATCCACATCTGTCAGATTTTAGGCGGGGCAAAGACAGAGAGATAGAGTTATACAAAATTCACTGACTCATATAAAATATTCTTATACTGTTTCCTTTAAGAAGTTACAATCATTCTTTATTTTTCCACCTTCCACCTTCCCTCATGCAAATAAGAATATTTACACTGACTGTGGTGGGTTTATCGTGCATGCTGCACAGCACAAAGATACAATGACAATAGTGGTTAACAGCAAAAACTAGGGTTATTCAAGAAATCCTTAGAATCAAAATGCAACACATTTCTATAACAAAACTGTCTTTGAGTTGTATTGAATAATTCAGTTACAAAAGAATTAAATCAGATTACTCAGACTACAGAAGACAACTAATGCTTTTATGCAAATGAAGTGCAAAATGTTCACCTTACATTCTGTAGAGCTGTTTTGCACAATAAAAATTAAACAACCCAGGAAATTAGGCCAAGAAGTGAGGGAAACCTCCAGATGAATGTACCTTGCTTGCAGAGCAGTGGCACGAGAGAACCTTTTCAAGTCAGATCATGTCCGCCTCAGCTCAAAAGTCAAACCCACATCAAGCCCTACAAAATTCTACCTGATTCCTATACTCTTGACCTCATCTCCTAACCTCCTCCCTCTCTCACTCTTCTCCATCCACAGTGGTTTCCTTGCCTTTCCTCAAACACACCAAGGGTGCACCTGTCCGGGGTGGGGTTTGTGGTGGTGGCCCCCCTGCCTGGACTATTCTCCCTCTGTACAGCTGTGCATATCACGTTGTCCCATCCATCAGGTCTCTGCTCTAGAGGCACTTCAGAAGTAGGTCCTTTCCTGACCAGTCCAGTAGCAACACCCCCGTCCATCACCACCCTCCTTAGTTACTCTGCTTATTTTTCTCTGTAGGACGAGTCATCAAGTGGCCTAATACCTAGGTTTGCTTTGTTTTGATTATAAACTGATTGCCTTCAATAGTGCAGGCTCCCTGTCCACTTTATTCATTGCGGTAGCCCTCACACCCCAGGGATAAACCTGTGGGTCCTACACTGAACCTCAACTATGAATCTCCCAGAAATAAAGGTAATCATTCCAGGCTCATTGTGTTCAGCTGGAAAGATGGTGAACGTGATGTATATTCTTTCCATCTCTTTATCTATAACATGCAAAGAACCCCAGGGAGGCAGTCTAGGGACTCATCCTCTGCTTCAGGTATTATTTTAGAAATCTAAAAGCCTAGTATACTCTTCAGTTTTACTCTTCATTGTGTGAAGCGAGAAAACAATGGCCAATTTTAAGACCTCTAAATCCTATGTTCTTGAAAAAAGCTGGCACCCAGGAAAAGGGGCATTAAATTAACAATAATTTATTTTGGTAAAAAAAGTGACACTTCCTGTTCTGCATGAGATGTCCTGACCCACAAATTAATGACTGTATGTGAAGTATAATTAAATTATGTTTACTAGTTGATATCAATTTTGTCTTAGACAAGACTATTCTTTTCAATTGATAGGCTGAATATGTTTGTTAAAATATTACTTAAGTCCTGGCCAGTGTGGTTCCATTGGCTTGAGTGCTGTCTCATGAACCAAAAGGTCATGGGTTCAATTCCCCATCAGGGCACATGCCTAGGTTTCGGGTTGGGCCCTGGTCAGAATGCATACAAGAGGTAGCTGATCAATGTTCCTCTCTTTCTCTCCCACTCCCTTCCTCTCTCTGTAAAATCAATAGGCATGTCCTCAGGTGAGGGTTAAAAAATGTTATTTAAAATTAAGATTATACATATAAGCAAAATGAGATAATCTTGTTGATTATGATTTTTGGCCAAAAAGAGATATAGATGAGGGCACTTCTCTACTGACCACACAGTCCAAAGTTAAAACAGAGTAAGGTCCCTGATGAACAGAGTTTCACACAGCCCCTCACACCTGCCCAAGGTCTGAAAACACCAGCAACGAGACAGCCCTGAGCTGACAGCAGAATCCCTCAAGGGAAAAAGAAATGAAGAATTCTATTCTCAAAGTGGCAATACAGCTACCATTTGGACTCCATGGCTTTTCACAAATTTTTCTTGGAAGTTGAATAGCAGAGTCAGGAAGGGCCAGAAAGAAAATGCTGAAATAGTCCAGATTGCATGAAATGACAAGCAAAGCTAAGGAGCAATAGCTCTTTCCTCTCCCTTCTCATTCTGTTATCCCCCAATTATCTTAGCACCTCAGTCACTGACTCACGGAGAGGCAGCTGGGCACTCAAAACCTGGCTCTCCCGTCAGCCAGTGAGATCATGGGTGTTAGGTGACTGCAGAGCACCAAGACCAAGAATTTCCTCAAAATTTACTGGGACATTCTAAGGAGGAGAAAAGTTAGAAGGCACCAAGAAAGGGAACTAAATTGACTCTTTATCTTATAAAATTGTACAAGTGACTCCTTTGTAATTCTGGGGTTTCCAAGTGACTTCTTGCTGTTTCTCACATTGAGAAGGTCAAGTTCAAAGGCATGCAAAGGAGTTGTATGCTGTACATGGAAGCCAGGGGCCAGCACTGGCGGTGTTTATCGGGAGTGTAATTTATGAAAGTATAATTTAATGGAGACCCACAGAACTGTGTGATTAAGCTCAAGTTCTGTTTTATTGCATATTATCCTTAAAATTAACACATAGAACAAAACCAAAGTGGTCTCTGTTGGCCTCAGAAAACATACCCTGAATTTTCTGCAAATATTGCAACTTGCTAAAAAAGCACTGAAGATGTCTAGAGGAAACAGATTCAGCCTGGGAGTTTTCAATCCCATCAGTTTAGTGCAGGGCTGCCTCTGTTCACTTCCTCCTGCTTCCTGCCAGACAGCCAGACAATAAAAGAATTTGTACAGCTGGAAGAACAGAAGTAAAAGCCAAAAACAGAGTAAGGGTTTCTATGGGAGGCAGGAGAAAAAGCAAGCAGGCGACATCTGGGGATATTTAAAACTGTGAAACAAATCCTAATGTATTTCTGACTTATAAAAAAATCGTAATGTAGCATGTAAAATGGAGAGAGACCATTTTCTCCAGGTCAACTAAGTACAACCTGTAAGAGAGAAGAACTCCAATGATTTCAAATGAAGGGGAAAAAGTCAAGAAAAACAAACTACCTTGTTCACAAATTTTGCTTTGTGTTTATCCATAGCATTGCTATAAGGTGCAGCATTGCAATAAAGCACAGTATCGCTGTAACCAGAATCATAGCACCTCGTGGCAACCTCTGGGGTCCAAGGGAGAAACCACTGGCAAGGGAAAATCCAGGAGGACCAGCTGCTCTCTGGTGAGCCATCCTTCTAATGCCTAAGTTGGATATCATGCCGTCAGCGAAATCGTGAAGTTAAGTCTCTGACACTGCTTTTCCATTAGTTGGAGAGAATGGCTCTCCAGAGCAAATAAGATGAAGCCATTAATAACTCCACAAGCCTGGGGTTTACCTTGACAAGCTCCTGTGCGGATATTGGGAATGAAGCCACGGCGACAGGGGTGGGGCTGGGCAGGGCACATCTCACAGGGGTGGCCCCAGGCTCGGCCGACAGTGGCACAGCAGAGCGTTTTTGTGCAGACGATCCCACTGAGCTGTCCCTGGCACATCTGGTTGCTGATCACAGTAAAACACGGGCCTGTCCTGTAATCTGAAAATAAAGAAGGAGAATTCCATGAGAGCCCAGAAAACCAAGACCATCATGTAGAAGAAAAACTGTGCCTCATCTTGCTTAACTCCAAACTGGGGAATGGTCTTGAGGAACAAAACCACATGCCACTGACTTTGTATGAAGCCCTGGGGAGACCCTTCTACTCCCGAAGTTCATTTTCCTCACTTACAAAACAGACACATAAACACCAGCTCCTACCCATTTGAAGATGCTGTTGTGAGGATTGGATGAGCTAACAGATAATACAACAGTAATCTGCTATATAAATACAACATCATAATATTATTACATATTCATTCACTCAAGAAAATGTTTCAGTGCTTGCTGTGAATCAGCTTCATGTTGGATGTAGATGCTTCAGTAATCAGCAAACAAAACCCCTGCCCTGTCAGAGCTTACAGTCGATTAATATTCAGGCTGGAGAAAGCAAAGAATTTCAAAACTTTCAATGAGGCAAGTCATGTCACCCTCTTCCTCGGCGTTCCTTAAACAAAATCATTGGTTTCCTATTTCTTCTGGATTGAGTCCACCTTATTTTAAATATAAGTAAACAACCAAAAAATTTTTTTAATTTAGCCACATAAAAGACATTAGGTATTTAATCTAATGTGTAAGGACACTGGTCTGAAATCACTGCAATCCCTGGGCAAAAGAACCATCTTACAGCAAACAGGAATAAGCTGAGGCCACAGGAGAATTTCCAAGTAGTCTCATCAAATACAATACAAGATCTGCCTTTTCTTTTTTTTTACTAAAGGGAGAAAGTCCACCTTGATTTAGCAACCAATAAAAAAGAAAGCATAAGGTGTAGTGAACTCAGAAGACCAAAGCCAGGCTGTCCTCAGTGTCCTGTGAGAAAAATCAGGGCCATAATACCATCTCTGTTCTACAGTGGGCTCGACTGATAAGGGAGGCTGGGCTGTGGCAAGACTCAGTGGCTCCTATCCACTGCACACCATTGCCTGCTTCCTTGTGTCAATTTTGCAAGTGCGGAGACAGATAGAGTGTTTCCTGTGAGTCTCAGGATGGACTAAATGACCTCAGTAAGTTCCTTTCACCACTGGATTCTACAGTTTTATGAAAATCACTGATGTGCCAATGAAACCAATGGGTTATGTTTTCATTTTTATTTTCTTCTTTCTTTCTCCAAGGAGCTCATGGGACATATGCGTGCAATGTATTATGGACGATTCTTCATTACAGCATCAGCAGGACTAACATTAGACCTTTGTTCCCCTCCAGGCTCTATGTGCCCTGGCTCTGCCCACCTTTCTAGCCCTGTCTCCAGACACTTCCTCAGTTTGTCTTTTTACTGTGTATGTGTTTTGTTTTTTCTTTTTTTTTTACCCTACCGGTTATTTTTTGCTGTCATATAGTAAAATACTAGGTATATTTTAATATTCTTGACAATGCCAGATCTGTTGAAAATATGCTATCTTCTTCCACAGATACTAAATTCAAACAAGAATACAAGAATTAAATGTTTAAGCTGTTGAATAAAATCTCTGCCTTCATTTCATTCTATCAGGAAAAAAAAAGTCACTCAGCACCATGGCAGTTTGCAACAAAATTGCTCTTAAATGCAGTAACTCCTTGGACAAGGTGCAATGCTAAAGTCATCTGTCTTCACTTGGATCAATTCTTCCAAATTTTGCCTATAGGCATTTAATAACTACTTCTGTGGTATACAATGTTTCTCTGTCTATTTTAATATTTTATGACATATTTTTATTCAAAATAATTATTAGGAAAAGGCATTAACATATAAATTAGAAAATAAAAATCTAATTATTTACAACTCTTCTTATAGCCCTTACATGTTATTGCACATAAAGAAACCCTTTATACCATATTGTTTATATTATGTTACAAAATTTCATGTGTGTGTTTTGTTTTTTATCATAAAACATGAGTTATACTAATTATGCTAAATATACAACTTTAACTCCTGCTGTTTCTTCACTTGACATTGCCAAAAGCATTTTCTTATGTAATTAAATACTATTCCAAATATGATTTTGATAGCTGCATAATTTTCCAACAAGTTATAGAATAATTTATTCAATAATGTTCATACTGTGTGCCATTTAAATTGCTCCCAATTCCTCATTATTATACACAACATTCAGGGTACATTACTGATGAATTCCTTTGGCATGAAAAATGTTTAGTCTCATGCAACAGCCATCAAGATTTTTATGACTCTACACATCTTGAGTCTGAGACTAGAAAGATCACAGCAACATAATCTTTTACTTAAAAAATAAATAAAGCCCCCATGTTAGATGACAAGAAAGAAAATTTAAGTTTATTTCTTTTCTTTCCTCTTAATTTATTGAGACAAGTGCAAATGTTTTAATCAGATTCGTGTTGGCATGCCATTTTGAATCTTTAAAAAACATAATGAAACATGAATTTTAATTTAAAATTCTCTCTTCAGCTCTCCTTGGATTTGTTTTCCCTTTTCATTTTGCCAAGGATATGTTACAGAATTATCTTATATATGAGGACTGCAGAGACTCAGGGTAGGTGCAAACACTGTGCATTGTGAGTGACACCAGCCAAATCAGGGCACAATACAAAAAGGCTAGGAAAATCTGATTCAGTCTTGTCTAACACTGGCTCATGACTTCAGACTTGAATTCCTCATTGGAAGGTCTTCATAAAAAGAAAAATAACCCTTAAGACTTTTCCAGGGTCAACAATATCTTGCTCACATTTCAATATGAAACACATGGACTAGAAACGGCACTTGTTAATTCTGACAATATTTATTAGTCATCCCTAGAGCCCATAGGGACCAATCTTTATTAAATATTCTGGATATTTGGCAAATAGCTTGAGTGTGTATAACAAAATTTATAGACTTAACACATTTCCACTCTAGATCCTTATCACTATGGACAAAGACCCAGCTCATTTGCCAGTGAAGATTAGTAAGTGGACATAAATGTATTTGTAGAGTCATATTTTCAATAAAAACTGTTGGTTGCAGAGGGTGAGGCATAACCTGGATGAAACAGAATTGAATCTAAACATCTCTTGGAAGGTCAAGGCTGTATTAACGTGGTTTTCCAGTGCCATTCTTGTCTGGCAGCCTGTGCTCTCTGTCCCATACTTCACTTAAGTTGCCAAAGTCATGCTGTTTTTAGTGCAATCCTCCAACCACAGAAAAAAGGTCTGCCCACACTCCCAACTCCTTCCTAATAATCCAATTACGTACAATTATTCCCACAGCACTGATAATAGACTAAATTTACATACTCTTTTTATTTGTTTTTTTTTGAACAGTCCCAGCACTAGACAGGGAATGTGCCTAATTCAATGCTTGAATAACACCTGACACGTTCCTTCAATGTAAATCATTATTCCTAATGCCGCTAAAATATAGTATTAAAAATACTTTCTGCTTGCAAATTGCTCTGCAATCACTTCCATATAAGACCTCCATGAACTGGGGCAACAGGCCAAGCCTTTCCAAAATTAAAATGCAATTTTACTTGTTTTTAACTGGCTTCCCTACTATAGCTAGTTCATGGGAAATTCTGCATCTAAATGTTCCCATTCTGAGTGGTTAGGCTCAAGGACTGTTCCCTGGTCCCAAAAGATTTGGCCTCAAGGCTTGAGATCTAACCAATGCCTGTCTGCAGCCTCCATCCTCAGCTCCTTCCCAGCTCTGCAGCTCAGAACACTGTGACATAAGGTATTATTTCACTTTCACTTGTAATCAGACTTAACCTGCAGCGAATATACCTTTCACAAAGAATATTCTGTGGCACAATGAATTCTTGTCACTCCTGCCCAGTCACTAAACCACAAACTGCAGGGAAGGCACAAGGATGTAATTTGGGGCCCTAGGCTCCAATTACTTTAAATCCTTTTCATAAAAATTACAAACAAAAGGATATAATATCAATTTCATGACAGAGAGGGTCACAGCATGCTTCCTCCTTCCAGGTAGGTTGCCCTGGGACAAATTGGTTTGCTGAGGTTTCCAATATATGGAACTCTAACACAAACTTCCAAGGAAGGCGTTCAGAGAACTTTTAGTCTGAAGAAAATTAAAGCCAAGAAGTCCCATGATCACAATCAGTCCCCTAACTGCTGCTATTTCTTCTTTCTCTGGTCATTCTTAACCTTAGGACATCGCCAAATCACCAGGGGAGGCTCTACGAAATACTGACACACAGGCCTCACCCTGTTCTCTCACAGGCTCCCCCACGGAATCCGAGTCAGCAGATGCAGCATGGGCTAAGGGCATCCGTGTTTTTGCATCAGCCTCCAGAGTGATTTTGCCTTCTAGCTCTCTAAGTTGAATGTGTATTTCTTTTTAAAACTTTCTTGAGGAGTCCTTATGTTCCATCACTAATTAGAGGTATATGCAAGATAGCTGACTGCTTACCTAAAAGTTTAACCTTAGAAATGTGAGAAAGCCCCCAACCTGGGATCACTGTCATTCAACATAACCCCTTATTTCTCAGCCAGGACCACCCTTCTCATCACGGCAAAATAGTGTTCACTTCCATAGTGCTGACTGATTATGGGGCACAGTATCCTGTTCTTTATCAATTACACTATGCACAAACTCACTAAACCAAATAGCAAATCAAAACTGTAGAAGACTAATCAGCCACTACTCCGCTGCGCTAATAGTCAACTGAACTCACAGTGTTAGAAAGCACACTTGCATACATGACGTCACTCCACTGACACGAACTCCCACTTCCAGCCTCCACGCCCAGTGTTGGAGCTGACAGCCGAATGAAATGCCAGGGCCATTCTTCAACCAGCTTCCTAACACCATGACCAACCTTTGCACCAATAACATTGGAATTTAACTTTAACTTCTTATCACTGTCACAGACCACTGAAATCCTTCCACTGATTTGATGAAATATAAAGTGCTAAGCATTATCTATGAATTTTATTCCCATAATGGCCAAACTTTGATCAAAGCAAGCTTTCAGACCTAACTTCCAGTTAAAAGAGCACACAGGGATAGAAGAACTAGATAAATGACACCATGAGGGAACAATCAGAAAACCCAGAATTTGTGATTTTTCAAAGACAACTTTCCTGAACTTTTCCAAAAGTAAATTACCCCCATCATAAAAAAAAAAGGTACGGGATTATTTCAGATTTAAAAAAAATATAAGAATCACATCTTAATTGGATACTGTTTCGAGAAGAGACAATGGGGAAATTCTATGTGGGCTGATATCACATGATGTTGTGAAATCACTGGTCTCTTAAATGCACTCATGATGCTGTGCTATGCATGAGCATGGTCTTTACCACTCAGAGATGAAGTCCCATGAAGTAAGCAACATAATTTTCAAATGATAAAGCAAAAGAAACAGAATGCAATTTTATATATATACACTCATAATATATAATTACATATACATAGATATGTAATGTATATTATGTACTACATAACATAGGGTATGTAATAATGTATACATATAACACTACAGGGTCTGGCAGAAGTAACGCCATTGAGTGTGGTTGGTAGGGAAAGTGAATGTCTCACACAAAGTGGACAGCAATCTGAACATTTCACCTAAAATGTCTTATTGGTGTGCCTGAGTGTGATATTCTTATATTATAGATGACATGTTTATAATTTTGTAATAAAAGATTTTTATGTAATAAAAAAGGGGTGTTACTTGTGCTGGACCCTGTATATACAAACATTATGTATAAATATATATTTATAGAAATATATGTACACATACTTACATTCATACAGAGAGTATTATGTGTATAAAAGTAGAAAATGTTATCAAATATTTAATGTAGGTGACAGGTATATAGGTATACTTTTACATTATTCTTTCGACTTTAATTTAGGTTTGAAGTTTTTCAGAATAAACATTTTGGGGGACAGGGAATTCCTTTCTGGACTACTTTCACTAGGAAATAGTGCCTCTCCCTTTTTGTTCAAGCTATGTGTTGTTGTTTTTTTTTAATGATGATAAATTTCAAATATACTTTCCAATCTGTACATTTCTACAAAATACTACATGCAAGATTACCTATTGAGCATGGTCTGTGGTTAGCACAATGTTACTTAAAGAATATGAACTTTTAAAAAAGTTTACTAAACTACAATACACAAAATACTGATCTTTAAGCAACTGTATCTGAGATATAGCTTAATTATAATGATTTTTAAAAAGCATTTTGAAATAAAGCAAAACTACTTCTGTGTAAATATCTTCCCTGACTTTCAGTTTCTTTAATTCATAAATTAGAAGCATTACCATTATAAATGTTAACACCAAAACTGCAGACGCAATGTGACTTACTGTGCACCATCTAATCTAAAATGCATCCTCTGCACTTCCCCAAACCCAGGCCACAGTGCTCTGAGACCCGATTCAATTACCGAAAATCGGTACCACGTTTTATTGTATTCCTCGATGAAGAAAACTGTAAGCGATCTTGTTCACAGAAGAGAATACCTCATTTATGAATAATCATTTACCTGATGTTATCTGCTCCCTCACTGTATATCCTACACGTCATTGCTAACTTTCCTTTCCTACCAAATTCATCCCTAAACTACCTTTAATAGGGGGAAAAATAGGTGGAAGGTGAATAGAAGTTAAATTCTGGTGCCTGTGATATATTTACCATCAATATAATAAAATGATAGAGATTGCCTTCCTTTTTAATGGTTTGAAAATTCCATTCCAAAGAACCAGCTGGCTCCTATTTATTCACTTGTAAAATGGCTTGTGTGAGCGCCACATTAAACCAAACTGCAGTTTCACCACAGAGGGTCAGCCATTGAACAGTGAGACAAAAACAATAGTATTATATAGCCATTTGATTTATTTGTTCTTTTATAGTTTCTTCAAAGCCACCAAGTAAGAAACATTCTCTACAATCCAAAATCAAGATTAATGACATAAGAGTAATGGACCCTACGATCAATGATATTAGATCAACTTCTATATCTTAAAAGTGCCTTTTAATATTGCTTAATTTCCAAACATAAATTCTACCAAAAGTGAATTAAATTTCTGAAAGATCATAATAGAATGTTTTATCATTAAACTTGGAAAATCATTATTTTGAATGAGATTTTTCTACATAGAGGGTAAAGGCCTATATTAGTAAAGGGGCAATAAAAATAAATTAGCTAAAAATATTCCACTGCAGGTTCTACTAATATGAGGCACTTGGAAGAGTCAATTCATAGAGACAGAAAGTAGAATGGTGGTGTCCAGAAGCTTGGGGGGAGGCAAAATGGGACCTATTGTTTAAT
Source organism: Phyllostomus discolor (assembly GCF_004126475.2). NCBI lineage: Eukaryota > Metazoa > Chordata > Mammalia > Chiroptera > Phyllostomidae > Phyllostomus > Phyllostomus discolor. The sequence goes on from NC_040903.2 coordinate 160,806,597, forward strand.
GGGTAGAGAGTTTCAGTTTTGCTACATGAAAAGAGTTCTGGAGGTGGATGTGGCTCATGGTTGCGCAAAATGTGAATGTACTTAAACCACATGGGTTTACAATCCAGTTGGGGAGAGAGTCAATAGGTTAATACATTTCAAGTAATTTGGGATTTGAAGATGTGAGTCAGTCTGCACATGAAGTAAGCATGCTGCTGCAATACAGAATAACTGGGGACACCTATCTTCATAAGAGTTATCAGAAAAGACTTCTTGGAGGAGGTGACATTTAACTGGAGCCTAAAGGATGAGAGGAAGCCGTATATGCAAAGTGATAGTAAGTGCTTTCCATGTTTAAGAGACAGCAAGAACAATGGCTCTGAGTTGGGAGACAGCCTGGCTTCTCCAGTAACAAAAGAAGGCCCCTGTGACCAGAGCTTACAGACCAAAGGCTGAGGGGAACTCCATGAGGCTGGAACGTCAGGCAGGGACTAGATTACACAGCACATTCCAGGCCACAGTAAGGAGTTTGGATTTGGCTCCAAGTTCAACAGAAAGCCACCGAAAACCCACTGTGTTATTTTTAAAGAGTGCTGCATAGAAGGTTCAAGAATGGAAATGGGAAGGCTTGCAACAAGGCTACTGAAATATTTGAGGTGAAAGATGGTATGGACTAGACAAAGACGGTGGCACAAAGAAATGGAGAGAAGCTGGCAGGTAGGGATGTCTTTGGGGGGCAGAGGAGAACCAACAGCACTTAAAGATGGATTGGATATGAAAGTGAGGCAAACGAAACACAAGAATGACTCCAGGGCTTCTGGCTTTGGTAGCTAGATCTACGGCCAGCCACTTACTGAAATGGAGTATCTGTGGGAAGATGAAGCTCTAACTACCAATATCAGTACGAAAGTTCTTCACACTTTCACAATCAAGCACCTAGTATCTATCGGACATGTGATTTGAATTGATGAGGCTGGTCCTGCATAAAGCAACAGTACCTGTAAACCTGGGTGCTATCAAAATAAAACAAAACCTATGTATAATGCATTATATCTCAGTCTGGGTATTTTAGCTTTTTCACTACATTTCTCTTTAGCTTTTTCACTTCCCTTCCTCTTTGTGAGCGAGCATTTAGTCGTATCACTTTCAGATATTTATATATAAACTTCATGGTTAAAATTCTTACTTCAAACACATTTGGCCAGTTCTCACAGAAACCTGAGTGTTAAGTACACATGGCTCAGAGCAACACTATGTGACGGAATCCTGGCGCGGTGGGTGGGATTTCCTCCAGAGGAACTTCACTGCTGCTTCTGTGAAATGACAGGGCAAGGGAATCCAAGACCACTTGCGCTCTAGCTGCCAGGTCTAAGTTCACTCTACAGGGAAGAGATACGCACCACATTCCAGTGATAGTATCAACTGTCAGAGATCTGGTGGGAAAATTAAAGCAAGGACCAAAGTTCAGTCACTTAACCACAACTGAGAAAGGCCTCATATAAATACGATCTTTCTGTAATATCAAGACAGAAAAATGATGATGAGATTGTTTACACATATTGGTTGGGAAGTGTTATTTCTATAATTGGCTTTTTAACAAATATTCATTTGCATATGGGTATGTGATACAAAGGTTACTTGCTTCTCTCTCTCTCCGACATACACAGACACACCATTGAACTATGCTAATATACCATCAAGCAGTTCTCAAGGTGACCCTCCCATTCTCAGAATTTTTCTTTGGCAGAAAATGGCTTGATGAATAAAAAATTCCTGAGGCTCATTCCAGCTCAGGGGCTGGTGCTTGAACTCAACTGCAGGACCAGGAAGAAGAAAGTGCAAGTGTCATTCAGAACGCGTGCGTGAACCGTGCAGAAGACAGGCACAGAAGCCGAGGGGGTGGGAGAGGCAGGAGCACCAAAACCCGATTGCATAGGTTTAATTAATCAACAAAAAGATTCCCGATAAAACTCTGTGCATGCTCAGATATCAAAATACTACAAAACACTGATTTCCCGAGACCAAAGACTAAAAGTATCAGAACCTCAAAGCCGCATTTTCGCTGTATTTTACGGTCATCCATCCTTAGGACTTACCACATGAACAAAGAACATGCCACCTGTGTGTGCTCAGAAAAGTGTGTCTGACGGGAGGCACCTTGTGTTCCTACCAGACCTGCTCCCCTCACGCTTCTTATTTGGGGGGAGGGCATCACCACAGCCTGACAATCATGGTGACCTCTTGGCAGCTCCCCTGGCAGTATAGGTTTTGATGTTCTGGGACATGCGTATGTTTTTTAGGTGACTACTGTTGTATAGCACAGGAGAGCAATTTAACAGCCATGCACTATGCCCTTTGGAAGTAATAATTATGCCCCACCCACCCCAAGATAATGATCTGAAGAGCTGAATGTAATACCCTACAACACAGGCAGATAGGCCAATCTAGTTTCAGTGAAGTTTTGCCGAGTGCAGCCAGTGGCAGAATGGCATACAGCTCAGAAGTTTCCATTCTATAGAACTGGAAAAAAAAATCTAAAGTCGTTCCTGAGACTGCCGAGGTCTACAACTATTAAATCGTGAACTGTCTAAATGTTAAAAGGGCACTGCTACTCTGTTCTCTCTTACCACTTACTAAAGATTTATACCAGCTTGGCCAGACGTTGGGGTTTCATCTGAGGCAGCTAGTTAGATATGTGTGGAAACTGCATATGGTTAGAAAATAAGAGACAGCATTAAAAGTGGTTTAACATGCCCCAAGAGGCAAGCTGAACACCACAATTTTCTCCAACTGTGGAAGAAAAAACAACGTGAGCCAGATTCTGGCTCTCTGGATGTATGAACAGGTCGATATTGTATTCCCTTGGATATTTACAAAGCATGTTAACAATAATTAAAATTGAATTTCCAAACACTTAAGGGTAAAAGTTAGGAATATAATATCAACAACCTTGGAGAGAGTTATAATTCAATCTACATCATACTCACCAGCCTGGGATGTAACTACCGACATTCAAAATTCAGAGCCCCTGCACACAGCAAGTGTTCTTCGGCTCCACGCTTGTATAAATACCTTCCACGCAAATGCATGTTCTATTCTCTGCAATGGTTTTGTGGCTAAACAGTAGTGCTGCAGGGCTATTGGCATTGAAATTTCTCTAGTCCAAGGTGTTTAACTTGAAGCTCACAGTTAGGACTCAGGAGGTCCAAAGATGCCCTGAAATCATGTGTAAGTCAGGTGCCCAATATGATAGATCTGGGCACAGTAAAATGGACCTGGGATCTGAGTGCCAGATCCAAGCGGGGCAATCACACATTCTCGTCCAGAAATTTGGAACTTGGATTGAGAAACACTGGCTTTACTCTTTCAAGGTGTCTGGAACCTCAGATAATGTTACCTCAGGAGCTGTGGGCCAGTATGTACAAGCAGCAGCATAGAGAAGGCCATTTATGTGCCATAGGGTCAAGGTCTGCAGGAAGGACATAGAGCTTGTAGTTCCAGGGTAAGGCTGAGAAAGCCCTTGGCTCCTGCTCCAGCCCTCAATAAAGCCACAGTGCACAACTGCCCTTGAGTTCCTGGCACACTCCAGGTTCCTCATAATAAATCTCCCTTCTGCCTAAGCCACTTTCCTTACTTGCAACCAACTGAATGGATCTAATCCAAAAATATGTATGCATTTGCACCTTTTTGGAGGAAGAGAGTCCACTGCATTCATCAGATTCTTAAAAGTACCCATTGCTCAAAAAAAGTAATAAGCCTCTGTAATGTTTAGTGAGTCACTAATGAGTGTGGCACTACTTAGATAACTTGTCCAGATTTGTCAGAAAGCATTTTATGAAATATGTAATGTTTCATTCTCAGAAAAAAGTGAAAATATAAAACCTCTCCCAGCCCTGGCTGGTGTGGCTCAGTGGATTGAGTGCTGGCCTGAGAACCAAAAGATTGATGGTTCGATTCCCAGTCAGGGCACATGCCTGGATTGCGGGCCAGGTCCCCAGTAGGGGGCATGTGTGTGAGGCAACCACACACTGATGTTTCTCTCCCTCTCTTCATCCCTCCCTTTCCCTCTCTTTAAAAATAAATAAAATATTTAAAATAAAAAATAAACCCCCTCTCAATTAATAATAGAAGCCCAAACAAAAACCGCTTCAGTAAGCTATCCTTTTACCTCACCTGAAACTCAAGAGGGGACCACATGGCAACAGATAAACTTGAAGGAAAATGGCCACAGAGAGATATAAATCAGTAGTCAAAGATCTCAGTAGCACACAAAGTTTTAGCTGATTCCCCCTACCCCAGCAGCAGCAGGCATGTACTGCTGTATGCCTCACCTATTCAGGTAGAAGACACACATGCGTAGAATTGAAAGGCAGAAGCCCTAAAAAGTCAGGAGGGCTGCTTTCCATTCGCAGCTCAGCAACTCATTTGTTGTGTTGGAGTCAGACACTCCACCTGTTTGACACTAAGCGGCTAAACCATGAACCACTCAAGATTCCCTGGTGGCCTTTCCACTGGCCTGAGCCAGAACAGCAGCAGCCAGGTTAGGGAGAAAAGGTTGTTTTCATTGCCCAAGAAAGGTAGTGTGTGCACTGAAAGGTGTGTCTGATAGGAGCTTGTTTTCCTACCAGACTTGCTTCCCCCACACTTCTTATTTTGGTGAAGGGCATCATCACACACAGCCCAGATCATCAAATCTACAAACTTGGTTGTGGGAATTACAGAAGCCCTCACACTCCACACTCCAGCATCACTGAAAACCCTGTAAAATTTACCACCCCAACAGCTTCTTATTCTGCCCCTCTGCTCTGCCACTCAACTGTCGCTGCTCAATTATAGAGCCCCGTTTCCTCTAACCCTGCAGGCGTGAACTTAAGTTAGATCCTAAAGCACTTTGTGAAACTGTGCAACCCAGTTTCACCTCCTGTCACTCCCCTGAGTGTAGTCCCTCTGTAGCAACACTGAGCGAGCTGCGTACAGCTCCTCAACTCACAGGGCTGTCTCCAATCTATACACGCAGCAAACTCCTCCTCTGGAAGTCTTCCCTGCCCACTTTCCTCTTCCTCTGTAGCAGTAATTAAGCTCCATGGTAATCACTGATTTCTATAATTGTCTTTCATCAAACTGTGAGTCTTAAAGATATAGTTTGTGGGCACATAATAAACAAACAAGCATTTATGAATGAATGAATGAATGAATGAATGAAATAAAATCACATATCTTTAATTTAATCTAAATCCATAATCTTCTGCACTATTCATTCAGTTTTCCCAAGCCATAATTAACTGCTTGTGATTCCCTGAATCTATCACACTTGATTTGAACCCTAAAACTCTAAATATCAGTGTGACAGTGAACTGTAATTACCCTCCAAGTCAGTTCCCTGTACTTCCTGGGGTTGCATGAGTAGTAAAAAAAAACATGTATGTGATATGCCTACAAGGGTCACTAGCTCTTCCCTTTTTCCCTTCCTCCCACACATAGCATCGCTACAGATCACTGGTGTATTCTGCAATTCTTAAGAATAGATGATGTCATTGACCGACAGTTTATACAATGACACGTACTGTTCAGTCTGTTCACAGGGTTGACAGGTTTGTTCTAAATCATCTCCACTTTGTTGCTTGCCCTCTCGTGAACAATAGTTGGGATTTGGAAAGTAGAACATAGGTAAAGGTCGACATACAGATCAAGTCCAAGCCTGGATTAATGAAGCCCTTGCTCTGAGCAAGTTGAAAGGCTGATCCACCTTTGTCCTCCAGAATCCCTTTGTCCTTGGCCACTTCCAGCTAGGAGTGGACAGGTGCCCAGGTCTGGTCAATAGGATACAAGTAGACATCTGCAGGGTGGATAACCAAGGAAACCTCTCCATTTTCTGCTATCATGGGACATGCTGATCTGGATTACCCTCTTGTTCTTCACCCCTTTCCCTTTTCTGGGCAGATGTGGTGCCTGGAAGTCCATCAGTCAACTTGCAATTATGAGGACAAAAGTCCATACACTCAGGGCGGTGAAGCAGAGAGAAGAAAGAGTCTTGATCTTTAATTACACTTTTTATGTCTCCAAACTCATTTGTGACATAAGAAAAATTAACCCCCTACTTGTCTATGACACTGTGGTTGGGTTTTCTATGACTTCACCTAAACTCATTCCTGAGACAACAAGTGCATGAATTTGGTGGTCACCAGACATATAAGAATGAATGACCCAAGAGTAAAATATTTTATTTGGGGACTTGTTATATGTAGCATTTATTTTTTAAAGATTTGAGCAAAAAGATTGAGCAAAGCAGGTCAAGTGCATAAATAAACACCTAAATTCAAAAGAGAATTTCAGATATTACTCTTTCATGAACTCATATTCTAAAAATCAGCTTAATTTTCTTTTTTGGCAACTGGATAAGGTGTCTGATGTTGGGACATGACTAGACTCTGCTAATCTGCCCGAATACTCTGCTCTCTGATGTACACACATTTTAAAAAATTAATCAGCGCAGGCATGGCCAAATGCACCATCGCCATCACAAGAGCTACTGCCAGCATTCACTTGTAAAATGCATTCCATTTTTTTTAAATTAGCTCACTAATACCTCTGAAGACCATGTTTCTCCATTCTATTTTCTAAACAGTAGAGATATTTTTAAATGTGATATGTCCCATACACTACACTTAACTTGAAAATAAAAAGCCCACCATCTCCTCTCCGAGATTCCCAAAGGTTATATGTATTTGATTTGTTACCATAACAATCATAAAATATAAACAAATACAGTGGACATCTGGAACTAATGGAATTCTGGAGTTACTCCCAAACAGTGGCAATTTCAAACTATATGTCAATAAGAATGTACTGAGGAGAAAGCAAAGAACTATGTAAATGCCAAGGAAGTTTATGGGTAGGGAGAGACTGGAAGGTCATGGAAAGGTAACTACTGCGTTCAAATCAGCAAGGAGAATTATTCAGTCTTTAAATATGATAACAGTAGTGATATTTTATGCAAACACAGGCCTATACAACCAATAAAAAAAAGCATTAGCTTTATAATCTATTGTTTTGACTCAGAGAAGGGGGAGGGAAAGGGTGGCAAAAGAACTTTTATCACATTTTTCACTTCTTTCCCTCACTGGTGTGTGTATAAAAGGAGTTGTGTATGTGTGTGTTTAAATCCCAGATGCTGTTGTTGATTTGAAAAGATTTATCCAGACCTTGGATAGTCTTCTGATGACAAGTCTGATTTGAGAGAAATGCTTATTCTTAGCCTGTTAATACAGGAAATTCCATAATTATGAGCTGGTTGTGCTTCAAAAGTTTACGTATAAGAAAACCATTGGAATCTCTCTTCTTGCAATTGAAAAGAAACTTATAGAAGAAGGAAATGGAAACACATTTGTGGAGCATTGTACTGGCTACTCTTACATGCTTTCTCACCTAACTCTTATAACAATTCTCATAATTCTCTGAGGGACATTTTCTCCTCCCATTTTACAGAGCAGGAAACTGAGGCTGGAAGTGAAGTTAAGATACTTGCCTAAGGCTATACAAACACTAAGTAGCACAGTGAAAATTCTATTTTGGTGTGTCTAAAGCTAAAAATCTTTGTCTTTCCCACTACTTTTCCTTTCTCAAAGACAGCGTACAATTTACATAAGGGTAAATTAAAACTCAGAGGGGCAAAGTAATTTTCTAGACATTACAAAGCCAATTAATGGCAAGTAGCATTGGATCTCTCAAATCTTGAACTGGGCCCTGTTACTTCCTACCTTCTCTCAGGTTTCATTGTCTGTTGTCCCAGTACCCCGGGATTTGATCTGGCACTCAAGGTCAGAGCGCTGTCCGTGTCAGCAGCAGGGCCCTACTTCTCAGACTCCTAAACCTCGAGCTACTTGTAAATGCCCGCTGCAATGTTGAAATGTTTGCATGAAACACAAATTATTTCAGTTTGGTTTGCCTACGCGTATACTCGTCCTAACCCATGATAACACAGAAGTAATTCTAATGTCAGTTTAAAAATACGTGTATTAACATTTACAACAGAGGTAGTTACCTCTGTGGAATGAAGTAGGAAGTGGGGTGGGGGAGCTCAAACAGCTACTGGCATTGTTCTAGTGTTTGTGCGGAGCAGTGGATATGCTTTTATTAGCTTCATGATTAATACATATGTGACATATATTCTTTATATCTGTCATATACTGCAATGAAAAAAGTATTATAAGTAGAAAAGGCTAAGCCATGTCCTTACACACACATGGTATCTGCAAACTAAGATGGAAGTACCTTATACACCTGTGCGATCGTGGGCAAATTATGTGCTGTCTGATCTTCAGTTTCCTTAATTATAAATAGGGACAATAATATGCAGGGTATTTGTAAGAACAAAATGAGGTAAAGCATGTAAAACATTTAATCTTGTTTCTAATAGTAGCTCTCTTTGTTCTATGGAAATGATACTGTGAATAGATCTTTTCATATAAGATGCATCATCTGATTGGTTTCTTCTACATCGGATAGAGCTGACCCACATTTATGCACTATTCAAATACAAGGCCATATATAATGTATGTTAATTTCCCTTATATGTTTATGGTGTTTATGTTAATTTTTATGTAAATCTCACACACTGTTCCTTCACACCTTGTTCCCTTCCTGGTCTCTTTCCAGTGTCCTCTCTTGATCCGAAACTAAGAAACTCTCCCTGCACCGCAAACCTGTGTCCAGTTAAGGGCTGTCATGCCAATCCCAGCTGCTCATTACCAAGAGGTGTGCACGACCCCTGCTAGCCCAGCAGGAGCTTCCAGGACTCCAGTCCACCTCTGCAGACTCACCCCAGCCCACTTCCACAGGCAGGGCAGAGATCTAGGATAACTGTTTGAAATGGTATTGCTCAAGAACATGTCGGGTTGTCTCATCCCAAATGTTCTTCCCCCTTCAAAAGACTTCTCATCCCCAATTTAAATATCTCAATTTGGGGAAAACCTGTCCAACTTCATCAACCAAAATAAACATCTTCATCTTCTGAGCTCCCATGGTGCACTGCTATACCATTGGGCTTTATGGTGTAGATACAAGCATACAGATCACACAGCCTACTGAATGGTAAATTCCCAGTCTCTTGTTTTACTCAGAACTCTCACCCTCTATGTCTAAATGCCAGGGACAGAAGACACTATATATATTTGTATAACCAAACTGTTAACTGGGAACAAAAATTGTTCTTGCTTCCCTTTGGGCCATGCACAACTACCAACAAGTATACACATTCCTCAGATGAACTCATGTGAAGTTGATTAATTCTCCAACTCAGCAGGTTACCAGAACTGAATGTATCCAACTCATCTACATGCTGAGATAATAAACAGGTTTTTGCCTTCCGCACTTCAAATGGTGGTCTCTGAAAAACACTTTCCACCAGCCACATAACTCAAGTTGCTTCCAGATAGAAGATTCTAAACTAAAAGGTTTTGCCAAGGTAGTGATATACCTAAGTTCTATAAATACCTTATCTCTGAAAGACGATTTTGCTCTATACCATTCTAGGAAAAATTGCAGCAGGTAAGAATTTAATTTTTTATCCACATAGAGCACATCCACACATGGTTCAACAGCGTAATGGGGTGAGGTTGTAGATGAGCACAACAAGCCCATGTGGTTAGTGGCTCTCTTTTTACATCGATGGAATATTGGTGCAGTTTTGGAAGAGTCTTTATGACTCACCTTCAGTCTCCATCCACTCACAGAATGAAACCACCATAAAATAGTGGTTGGAGAGAAGGATTTAAAATCAAGCATGGCAAGTTGGAAATCCAGCCAATGCCAGCCAAATAGGAGCTCTGAAGTGCTCGTGAGAAGAGGCTGACTTTTACAAAACAATCCTCTGATGAGTTAAGCACAAATGAATCAGAAACATATGGGTTAAATTCCCCTTGAAATACCCATGGATTTAAAATTAAGTGGAAAACTGCCTGGCAGAGCATAAATTCCAAGCATCTGAAATGCAGTTAGAGATAATTTTCTTTGAGACCTTAACAAGAGGCATTCCCCGAGATCTCTTGCACAAAGCACCAGGTTCTTCTTGTGTCAATGGCAGGTACTTTCCATAGCAAACGGAATGGTTGAGCTCAGGGTGCAGACGGGTAAGTCTGATGGGAACTCCAGCCCTGCCCATTATCACCACTGAGTCTCCATGTGATCCTCAGAGAGACTCAGTGCGCTCCTGTGTCAAGTGGAGATGATAAGTCCTTCCTTACAGGGCTATTAAGGTTTAGGTAAAATATTACACAGGGGTGTGCAAAAGTAGGTTTACAGTGATTCATATGGCAAATAACAAAATAATTAATACATAACAATACAAGAATAAACTGTGTTTTGTGTACTCACAACTATAAACTTATTTTTGCCCCATCTGGTATATAAAAAATACTGAGAAGTGTCCTAAGTATATAGCTTTTAAAAAAAATACTCACAAAGGAAATGTTTATCGATTAGAGACAGAGGGAGAGAGAGAGAGAAATATCAGTGTGAAGGAGAAACATCAATCAGTTGCCTGACATATGCCTAGACCAGAGATTGAACCCACAACCTAGGTATGTGCCCTGACTGGGAATCAAGCCTGCAAGGTTTTGGTGTACAGGGATGATGCTTCAACCACCAGAGCCACTCGGCCAGGGCAGCACTTAGCTCTTATCAGTGATATTTGTGAAATCATTACCCAGTAAGGAATTGATAGCAGATGATTTAACCTAAGAAAAACCTTCTTAAAATAATGTAAAATATCCAAGAGAGACAAATTAATAAGCATAATCGCCTACTCCAACTAACCAACCTTTCGAATACCCTTCTTTGTAGCAGAAGGAAGGACTTTGAGGTTCCCACGCCAAAGCTAGAGAGGTGGGGTGAGTGCACACTACAAAGCTACAACAGAGAGGGTCCGTGTTTCCATGTGGAAAGACGCAGTGTGGGGCAGGCAGAAAGATTAGCACGTGGAACCCAAATCTCTAGTCACTCCAGAATTTTGCTAATGTAACATGAATTCCTGACGTTTAGGATCAGAAAAGCTCTCGCTTTTCTTTACAGACAAAAAACAAACAAATTGAGGCTAGAGCAGGGAAGTGATTTGCCCAAGGTCACACGACTGCTGAAAAGCAGAGCCAGCACCAGACCTCGAGTTTCCTGCCTCCTGCTCCAGTACTATTCTCACCGAATCACGTTACTACTCTGGAAGCAGGCCTGATAAACTCTGGTGCCAAGTGGCAATTAGTTTCCCCTCTAGGGGAGCAATCAAAGGGGCAGCCGAGTCCTTTTTCACCTTGAAACATGCCAGAGATGATGTCAAAAAAGCCAGGTTTAAACCAGGTCAGCCAGAAGGATTTGTCTAAAGCACAGCTGAGCAAGCTCCATTCAAGCCAGGATTCCGTCAGTACAACGGGTGTGTCAGCGACAAACTTGAGTGAACTAAGTTCAAGCCAAGTATTCATTGAGAAGGCTAGGCTAGATGGGTCCAGGTTGTGGAAGGGAAGAGAAAAGGATTAGGTGAAGGTTGAAGGAAAGGTACTAGGTGACCGGGTTTCCTTTACAGCTTCTTTCCTCCCCTGCGGCTTCTCTCAGCCAACTTAGCCATTTGTGGAAGGTCCCTATGACATTGGCCATCACTTGATATATTTGCATTTATAAGATTTTCACTTAAAAATACTTTCACTCACCTTCAACACTATGTATTAAATATAATTAAGCCACCACCAAGAGATGAATTTATCAGGATTAAGACTTTGAGATTTGAATAACTAAGCTTTTGTTTTAGTAGCTAAGTCAAAAGTCAGACTGTTTTTTCTCCATTCAAATATGTTTTTCTAGAAAGGAACTGTTAAGCAAGCTGGGCATAAATAATAATTAGCAGCTCAAGTCCTGGCAGCGAGGCCAACCTACCGTCCAACCCCATTCCCAGCCTCCCTATTCAAATTCTCTTTGCTTCATCTACACTGCTCAATGTTTGATCCTACAACACATTATATATATTTCCATGCATATACCTTTGTTTTCTTCAATACTTTCCAGAATATCTTTCCCTGGTTTATCTCAATACTATAGTTTAAGATATAAAATATTATAAATACCTGAGTATCATTTTAAACATCATTTCAACATGATTAACATGAGGCTTAGTTTTGGTGGAAAGTTGGTGGGGGGTTTTTTTGATGTTTTGCTAATTCCAAAAAGGAGGGTTTAAATTATTAGACCTATTCCAAGCCAAGATGCAAACCCTTCCTAAGCAAGTACTCCCTCAAGTGTGGAGAAGGGGAGCATAAATTATCTAAGTCATCTTAGAGCGCAGTCAAGCAAAGCATAAAGTTATTTTGCTAAACTAAAGGCTACTTTGGCACACTGACAAACTAGCTTTGGAAATTCTATACCTAATAAATTGGGGAGAATTATGAAAAGTCAAAAAATCATATAAATTAGCAAAATATCTGGCTACAGTATATCTTAATTCAAAAACAGACATGTATGAATAGCGGAGGGATCAGATTTAGAGAGAAGATTATGTAGGAATAGATATCAAATGTGTTTTCAGAGATCAAAGCCTGCGGGGCAACAGGGCTAGCTCTGTTTTTCTGAGAGCTAATTTTTATAAAGCCACTGCAGTCTCTGAAGTAACGTGGGAGTAGCTATCGGTGCTCTGGAGCTGTGATGTTCTGGCTAGAGCGTACTCAGTGAGCTGCGGAGCGCGGCACATACATTCATAGGCCATCCTCGCAGAGAAACTCCCCACTTACCTGACTTCCCATCAAGAACGCTGTTTCAGAGCTCTTTGAATTCATACTGAGAACAAAAAGTTCTGAGTATCTGAAGTTCAGACGAGGAGGCAGGTGAATAAACAGGCCTGCCCTCACTCAACATACGCCCCAAGAGTGTTGGTAAATGCAAAGAGCAGACTCCAAAGGTCTGCTTCGAAATAGGCTTTCCTCAAAGTTACTGGAAATACTGAAGGCAGAGCACTAGAAAAGGGAGTAAGAGGATTGTGTACTGAAAACCAGTTTCTCTATCTTAGGTATGTGTTCCTTTGACAATTTATTGGCTGGAACAGCCTTGTTCCTTTCTTAACAAATTGTAGCCACAAATATATTATGTGTAAGGAATTTTGAGACCCCTTCGAAAGGGAGCTCGATCCAATCCTCAAGGCTCCAGGCACTTTCAGCATCGACAGAGAGCTCTCCAGGAAGTCTGGCGGGTGGAGGCTGGGTTCCCCCCAGACTGAAACCCAAGAACGCTCTCATTATAGAAGTCTGACTCCAGTAAAAGGCCTGTTGAGGACACAGACCAAGGAGAGGCCGGCAGACCTCTGCAAGGAGCCAGGGTCCCGAGCAAAGCAGTTTTTACAATCCGCAAAAACCGTCTGCCAACCCAGGCAAGCTATGAACCTCGCTGTGTCCCTGTGCACTAAGAAAATGATGGAAATTCCCCTTGCTTCCCAGAATGACTGAGTAAACGCTAAGACCTTGAACTGCCAAGAGGTTCCTGCTGCATTCATAGCAGAATGGACCCGCTCCGGCAATGGGCAAGCGGTTGAAAGACAGAATGGCATACGAAAAGACGAGGGTGATAGAGGAAAGCTATCATGTCTATCAGCAGAAAAATAATGGACAAAATTTATTGAAAACAAAGACTTAAAGTATGTAATCCACCAAGCCTTTCTTTTTTGAAGATAAAGCCTGTCAAATTGTTTAGTATGCCCATCATTTGCTTTCAATCAGCTATAATCTGGAAGAGTAAGTTTCTCTATTTCTAGTTCCTATATGCAGGAAGCAAAATTAGGTAATAGCTACTACACAGGAGAAGCCAGGTGCATAGCATAGAGAGTTTTGTGGCAAGAATATAGAATTCACGGGCCCTTCTTTACTGATGGTCACACCAAAGGGTATTTACGTTGCCACTGTCTGAAATCAAACTTGCCCTGAGTGTTGGCAGGGGTCATTTCAGTTTTCTCTAAGACATACCCTTATCTGAAACTGGCTTTCTCAAACATGAAGATGGCACAGGCATGAGCTGAAGTTCACAAGCCTGAAACCAACATAGGATCCCAGTTAGTAACCTGGCGTTGCCACCTGCAAGATAGTTATTTCAATCACTTCATCTCTAAGTCTGGGCTTCCTTATCTATAGAAGTAAATAAGAACATTTTCCTGAGGGTTGTGGTAGGGATTAAATGAGATAATATATAGCAAATGCTTTCCTCAGTGGGTGCTCAAAGAGCAGTCACTACATAATGGAGAAGAAGAGAGAGTTAAACGTTATTTCCTGGGAACTGGAATTTCCCACCCTCTGGGTATTCAGATGCACAGTTTGTGCTGTGATAGGAGAACTTGTAGTATATGTATGATTTGCACTCAGTATGCACTGGATTTGTAAGTATTCCTTGGTCTTCTTCAGAGGAGCATGTTCTGAAACGCTAAAGACATTGCAAGTTCCTACAAATGAAAACTCATGGTTTCAGTTTCTTTAGGATTTCTCACAAAGGCTCCAACAGCAGTCACCTGAGTCCTGCATAGCTCTTATTCTCACAGACTTTAATTCTGGAAAGGTACTGGAAAATTGTCTAATCCATGACACCTCATGTCACATTAAAAAGAATCCAATAGTTGACATTAGACATCCTACCCTCATGTAACCCTATATCACCGAACCTCTCTGGGCCAAGATTCCCTTTATCTGAACAATAGAGATGGTGCCTTACTATCTGCCCTGAGGGTTGCTTTGAAGGCTAAATAAAGTTGTCAGAAACAGCTGGTAAATTGAAAAGCATTAAGTTTTCACCATTATTATTATGGACTGGAAAACTCAGTCTCAAGAGGGTTGAGTAATCTGCCCAAGGCCACCACATTTCCCAGTAATGAGTGCGCCGTGGGGGTGGAGGAGCTTCAAGAACGCGGGTATACGTGTGACTTATCTTTTCAAGCCCATTAGTGATTTCCTTAAAACTAGCTGAATCTGCAGGCTTTCCCTTCCTGACCTTGACCTTCGGAAATGCTCATTACCTTCTGCTACAGAAAGATCAGCTTCCAGAGTGTGTGTTCATGGAGCCTGGGCAGAGCCAGAGCAATCACCTGCTGAGGTCTGACAGGGAGTATCAATGCTTTAGACTTTTATATAATTTTAAAATTTAGAATAGGCAATGACATTCAGATTGTTCAAAACCCAAGAAGATAGAAAACATTCATTACAAATTTTCATTTTCCCCCATTTACCCTCTGCTCAGTTCATTCCACAAAACAGGTAACCACTTTATTAATGCTCTCAACACCTATCCGGAGAGGTTTCACGATAAAACAAACAGATGTGAACACACTAAATGCCAACTCAAGCTCCATTAGACTCAATTCAAATTTTTAAAAAAATTCCATCTATCTTTTTAGACTTCATCAACAATTCCCAATTGGTCCACTGATTCAACAACCTTCAAATGAAAATTCTTCTACTGTTACACTATGGGAAAATAATCTATCTCTAAATTAGAGGCTTTACCTCTTAAACTAGAGTAATGTTCTAGGGCAGGGATGTCACATTCATTTTCACCAGGGGCCACATCAGCCTCGTGGATGCCTTCAAAAGGCCGAATGTACCTTTAGGACTGTGTAAATGTAGCTGCTCCTTAACTAGGGGCAAGGAGCTCAGCGCTGCTGCTGGGTAGAAACAAGGTGCCAGGCTGCATAAAACAAGGTGGTGAGCTGGGCCTTGTGTTTGCCACCTGTGCTCTAGGGTCACTGAAGCTCATCTTTACATGGTATACAGCCAAGTTACTCAGAGGAGCAAAATATGAAAGCAGGTAGTTGCGGGCAAGCAGACTGCTTGATGTAAGCCCAAATGAGGAGCTTATTAACATGCAAAATCCTGGACTGAACTCCCAGCAGTTCTGATTTCACTGGGGACCAGAAATCACTTTTCACTGAGCAACCCCAGCAATTATGATGCGAGTAATCAGCACACCACATTTGGGGGAACATTGGGCTGGAAGTTAGAAAAATGATTTCACATCTGGGCTCCCATCAGTGAGCTGCATGACCCCTGATAAGGAACTTCAGGGCATCCTCTACAAAAGGCAGACACGGGGCTAGGAGGTAATAAAGTAGTTCCCCTTTGGAGGTCCACACTGTGATGCTGTGACATCTTAGACAACTTTGATGGAGAGTAGGCCACAAAGACACTGGGTTATTATGATGTATCTAGTTCAAAGAAACTATATATTCTAAAAGAGCATGCAACACAGTAACTTATGGTTTTCCTTGATTGATTGATTGATTGATTGATTTGCCAAATGGCGGTCTGGTTGGGCCCAGACCGCCCAACAAATGGAGAACTGAGTCAACATTAAGATACTCTAAGTGAGACAGCCCTTCACGCATAGGCATGAACATTTTGCTTTTCACATCAGCAGCGGGAAAATGTGCGTGCCTTTAAATAAACCCAAGCTTTGGATTCATTAGAAACAGAAACATATTTTTAAAGCCAAAGAATTTTCATTTTCAAGGATAAAGTTCTGCTATTTTTAGAGATGGCACTTGGTGATGGTCCCCTGGTGGATCACCACGTCAGCCCTGGCGTGCCAGCCTGCAAGCAGGCAGAAAACGTTCTGCCCACGGTTTGGGGAAAGCATCTTCCCTGCACGTGGGGTCCCCCGTCTGAGTCAGGCAAAGACAGGGGCCCACACAGGTCTGTACTCACAGGCTCTCTGAAGCATTTATGTTAGAAGAAAAACTCTATTTACTAGATTAACAAATATTTTGAAAGACTAAAATTTTTAATGAAACATTTTAAATCCAGTGTTCATTAGCTTGCTCTTTCTTTAATGCAGAAGTGGTATGACATTGTAGTTAAATGTGTTTTTATCTATTTGTAAATTCTTTTAGAGCAGGTTCACCCAGTAAGCAGCCCAGTACTTGGTACATGCCAGGTCCTCAATAAATGCTTGTGGGGTTAATTAATTAATTAATTAACCAAGAAGATCTTCCCCTCATAGTCCCATTGGGAGTTCCTTAATGGGCCAAGTTATATCATCAATGCTTATTGAGAACCTACAGTATGCTGGGCACTGTTTTTGGCCCTGATGACATAGCAGAAAACAGGTGACCAGCTTCTGCTCTTTTGAGGCTAACTTTCTAGAAGAAAAGATACAACTTTAGGTTAAGTATTTTTTTATTATAGTAATGTGATAAAGAGGGACTAGAGCAACACAATTAGACAGGATGGTGAAAGAAAATAATGGGATTATGATAAATGAATTAATAAGTCTCATATGAAGAAGGTGTCTTCTCATAAATCACCTGTCCTGAGTGGAGTTTTGGGGGGAGAGGAGGAGCCACATCTATGAAATCTGTTTTGAACAAAGCCAGAGACCACCAGCTGAACCACTGCAAAGCTGCCAAGAGGTTTGAGATCCAAATATATATTCACTTCCAAAACATGTATAAAATGAAGCATTTTAAAAACCTCTAAGCAATTAGGCTTAAACTACAATAAGTTGTCTGTATTTAACCAGTTCTCTTCTCCCATTTTGCAAATAGGAGCTCCACCTGTACCTGGGACTCTTGCCTGGTAGTCATCACTCTGGTAAATGACGCCCCCACGTTCTTTCTCTAAGGAATATTGGGGAGAGGTGCAAAGGCTGGAGAGGCACAGAGGCCCCTGAATCAAATACACTCTTAAAAGTGTGCATTTTTGTGATGAAGTTTATCCTGATACATTTCCAAAAAAAAAGTACTCTGAAAAGAAGACTTGGAGATGAAATGTGATCTCTGTAATAAGCCAGCTCTAAAAAAACAGTGCTCAAAATCTAGACAGGCAGCTGAGAAGGTATCACACATGCTCTACACCTCACCCATGCTCTTTCTGAGCATCTGGATCCTTTTACACAATATATTGTTACAGTGGGTGGTCTGGAAATTTTAGGGGACGGCTGTAACGTTTGGTATGGGAGGCAGGCATTTGGAAAGCTCAAGAGTGATGCTGTGGCTGCTTAACTGCGGAATAATAAATCCGTGATTAGCTGAACTGTGCTCTCCATTATCCTCGTCATCACACAGACACCAATGGCACCCTGTTAGAAGATCCCCCAAGAAGTCTTTTTATGGTATAGGATTACTGGTTGGACAGCGCCCTTTGCAACCAGATCAATTACGCAAACTTACTGCAATAATCTGACCTGACAGGGAAGCATTTCTATGACGCGAAGCCAGTGGGGCTCTGTGTGTGCTTTGTTGTGAGGTCAGACACAAGGCATTTGGGAGGCAACTGATCTGAAGTTTCTGGACTCCATGTCTTCTTCTGAACTGCTTTAGATGATCCAGCACCTATTTTTCCTAGTTTATCTTTCTCTTCTCAAATGCTTATTTTCTATTAATAATAGAAAACATTTAGTTAATTAAAAGGCAAAATCCCCAGGAGGCCCTTACATATCTATGAAATAACTATGTAGAGTTGCCTAACTACAATATAAATCCTAGTTTCTCACTATCCCTCATGAAGCAGAGATGCAGTTTCAGAAAAATCCTAACTGTAACATGCCTTGAAAGGAAGGAAGGTAGTAGGTCAAACTGCCAGTAGTCCGTGTGTAATGGGATGCCATTGGATCAACAACTACAGGAGTGGGGAGGCTCCTGAGAGACAGATTTAGGCAGGGTAGAAGGCCTCACTTTCTCCAAACAAGGACTGAGCTGCCTCTGGAGGTGAGTTCCCTAGTCCCACGAATGTGCCAAGCACAGTAACCACGACCAAAGCTTCCTCTGTGTCTACTATCAGACCAATCACTTTACTTACACAATCTCAATCCCAGGAAAAGAGGCATGCAATGACATTACCACTTTACAAGTGGTAATAATTTATTGGGAGGTACCATTTATTGGTTCCCCAGTGACCACACTTCAGTGTGATGATGAACCAGAGCCTGAGCTCCTCCAGGATGACAGCTGAGTCTCATCTGCCTCATCGCCCCAGACCCAGCAAGGTGCCTGGCACACAGAAGGTGTACATATGTGCTACATAGATTCATGAAACATTCCCTTTCTTTAGAGAGAAATAAAGCTAGAATTCTTAGATGTTGGTAAGTGTTACACTTGTGGTCCTTTCTAATTAAAAAATAATTAAATGTGGACTTTGTAGACTATTTTTAAAAATACAAAGAATTAGAGATGTCCTTCCTAACATTAATGGATGTATCATGTAACACAATAAGGGTTAGTCAATTAAAAATAAAAATGTCTGCCTAGCTGACCCCATTATCACTAAATGAATAAAAGGAAATCCACCAAGTAAAATATCTTTCAGACAAGCCAAAAATAACAGAAATACAGTAAATGTATTATTGATGTGATGTCCAGTGTGTTAAATGGAAAAAAAGGAAAAGAAAATTATAACTTTTGACTAATCTCTCAGCAAGTAAAAACTCCTTTAGAACTATTCTGGAGTTGTCAAATCTCTTCACCGATGGAAACAATTGCTCGATGGTGTAAAATACTGAAATAAATAGAACTGTCTTACGGTATGAGGCCGCTCCAAACTTAAATGTAACAAAATCCATATTATTTCTCTTCAAAGTTCTAAGCCACAATGGTAAGAAGCTCCTCGGGGCAGAAGTCTGCTTTTGTAATACATAGTGGCATCTAACGTATGGCCTGCGTTTGAGACTAATGGATCAAAATGTTAATAGAACAGCTGAGTTTTAAAATCTTTTGGAAGAACTGAAAAAGGGATGTGAACTCTTGCATACCCCATAAACCATATATATATATTTTTTACCCGAAGAATATGTTATTCATGTGCTCTGTACATTAGGTCAATTATTAGTCACTTGCTTTGGAGGCCGACCAAATGCCTCCACCCTTCACTGCAGAGTTTGCTGTAATCATCTGTATTAAGAATAGCAGAATCACCGTGCTATGTGCTGAAGACTGAGGATACCGCCCCTGGAGGTTTTGACAACACATTTCTACCACTGATTTACCACCCTCTTTATTTGCTTTTAAGTAGTGGGGATGGAGGGAGGTAATATTTTAAGTGTCTCAGTAAATAAAATGAAATTATAAAGAAAAATGAGATCATTTTAACTTGGCTGAAATTGAAGCCTTTCAGCTAGTTTGTGTCAATTTGAATTTCATAACATAAACACCTATTTTACTTGTCTTTCCACAGTTTAGGCAAGTCAATTATTTTTTTATTGGATTTCTCAGTATAAGGTTAAGCGAGACTCCCACCCACTTTTATTAAGACTTCAACATGAAAAAATTCTTGAATGTTGATAGTAATCTTTCTGAATCATCCAAAACTTAGCAAAGTATGTTTACTGTTATTTTTAAACATCATGTTAAGAACTGTTGTAAAATAAGACTTGGAGTTCACGTTTTATTAGGTTTATATAATAAGAAAATGCAAATGCAGTCATAATTGTTCCTTGATGCGGATGCTTAAAACCACAGGCTGAGATGGAGAAGGGACTTCACATATCTTCTAGTTCAAACCCTTGATTTACAGATGAGCAGCTGGAGGCCTAAAAAGGTCAGAGGCCCAGAAAAACAACTGATTTCTAGAGAATTGTGACCACTGAGCAACAACCCAACAATCTTTGAAAAAACAAAATATGCCCCAAAGCAATTTATGATGGGGTTATAAAACAGATCATGTTTACTTTACCACCTGCACTGTATTTCATAGCCTTAGTGCTCTAAGCATGGTCTGTGGAGCAGCAGCATCAGTACGACCTGGTAGCTTGACAGAACTGCAGACACTCAGGCTCTATCCAGACCTATTGAATCAGAATCTGCATTTCAACAGAATCCCCAGGTGGTTTCTATGCATGTTAAAGTCTGAGAAGCATAGTCTACACTAGTGCTACCTCAAAGTTGGCTCATAGATTTGTAAGAACTCTCCGTGCCCTGGCTGTGAAGAGGCAAGCACAGAAATTAAGAGTTAAAAGACTTTAATTTTTTTATCAATTTGATAGAGAATCTTATATAAACTGAATCTATTTTATAAATGAAACTTATATTTGTATATTTTATATATTTTTCCTAGTGATTTACTTTCATTATATTTTATAAAAGTCCCAGTTCACAACAGATTAGAAGTGGTTTTTTAATGGAATTTCACCATAGATAAAATAAAACACTGTTCTACACTATACTATATTCCTAAGACTAGTTTAAAAAAAAATCGGCTCACTTCTCAATTTATTCTCAGCCAGACAAAGATATCACAAGAAAATTACAGACCAACATCTCCTACTAACAGAGACACAAAAACCCTCAACACAATACTAGCAAACATATAAAAAGATTATCACCATGACAAAGTGGCATTTATTTCAGGAATGCAAGGTTGGCTTAACATCTGATAATCAATAAAATACATTATACCAATAGAATGAAGAAAAAAACACATGATCATTTTAATAGATGCAAGAACTGCATTAGACAAATCCATCAACCATTCATAGCAGAATTCTCAGCAAAACAGAAGCAGAAATAGAGGTGAACTTCCTCAACCTACAGCTAACATCATAAATAATGATAAAATCATAAATATTTTTTCTAAGATCAGGAAAAAGGCACGGACATCTGCTCTCCTGCCACTTCTAGTAAACCTGGGATCGTAGGTTCCAGCGAGTGCAATAATGCAAAGAAGAGCATACAGTTTAAAAAGGAGGAAGTAAAACTATCTTTATTTGCATGTAGAGAATACTAAGGAATTACAAAAAATTACTATAACTAATAAATGAGGTTATTGAATATAATAAAATCAATAAACATTTAGAATGAGTAAATTTTATGGTATATAAATTATACCTCCATAAGACTGTTTTAGAATCAATCAGCTTATCAATTGTTTATTTACCTAAAATATGCACATATTATCAACTATAAAAACCATATACTAAAACCTGTAAGACTGCAGTTAGATATCCTAGTTCTATCTTAGCTATATGGACTCACTACTCTTGTTTGTTTGTTTGTTTGCTTGCTTTACTTACTAGACAAGTAAGCTTTGTATTTCTAACCACTTGGGGCAGATAACTAACCCATTTTGCAATCATATTTATCCTACATATTTTGGAATTATTTTTTCCAAACTGACTCTAGAACTTGAAAATTTGTTTTGAGTCTCTGCTCCTATGTTGTACAAAGGACTTTGAGGGACAAAAAAAAGGAGGTGGCAAATGAGATGCTTGTATAACTTTAGAACCTTACAGTGAGAAGGTTATTGAGAAGGTTATCCCCATGAAATATGTGACTCCCTGATAGTAATTTGAGAGTAAATAGCCCTCTTGTTCTTAAAATGTTTTCCCATCTCGAATATTTTGTGTGATAAGGAGCTCATTACATTTAAACTGGGTAATTCCAAAAGCTGTTCTACCCACAAAGTCTTGTTTATTTTAAAGTCAATTTTTGATCATTTATTTAATCACTTGCCCCATACTCATTCCTTAAAAAAATACAGGCAATGTTGTTGCTATAAACAGAGTTTATGTTTATTCTGAAGCGGTAGAGCTAGAAAAGCAAGCCTTTTGGCCAGCTAAGGAGGGAGAGCTGGCCTGACTGTGCTGGCCCTGTCAGGCAAACTGGCCTCCGCTGGCCAGGCCACGCAGATGGGTGGGTAGATCCTGGAGGAAAGGTGATTGGAAAAGGTCTGCCTGCAGACGGATGACCCTATGCTTTAGACCTCCCAGGGCCTAAGGAAAATGGGTTAGTTGACTAATGCTGAGTGTAAATTATCAGCTGGAAGGTATAGTTTACAAGTCCAAGAAAAAGGCCAAAGACTCAGCATGAACTAGCTGGAGAACAATCAGAAAACATGGGCAATACAGCCTTCAGGGATAAATGCCAGCTTTCCACTGAGCCACAGAGGAGCAGTATGAGTACAGGAAGTCCAAAGTTAGCCCAACATTTTAATAACACCCATTGGCATGATTTAAATAACACTTCTAATAAGAATCAGGAAACAAAAAATGTGAGATGAACCCTGGGATTTACGTCCCAGCCACTGCATTCATCATGGTTTAAACTAGGCATAGCAGGACAATGGCACTTCAACAGCCTGTGTTTTAAGCCTACAACAAACCCTCAAACTGAACTAAAGCATGAAATATATTTTCAAATCAAGCCATTAAAAAAAGAAAGCATAAATCAAAATATTTATCAGATCTTTGGAAACAAGAGGGCTATTTACTCTCAAAAGCCCTAGATGGGCCTTGGCCAAGTAGCTGTTGGTCAGAGTGTTGTCCCCAAACACCAAGCTTGCAGGTTTGATCCCTGGTCAGGGCAAATACAAGGATCAACCAATGAATACATAAATAAGTGGAATAACAAGTTGATGTTTCTCTCCTTCCCTCTCTAAAATCAATAAATAAAAAGCCATAGGTGGCCCTGGCTGGCGTAGCTCAGTGGATTGAGTGCAGGCTGGGAACCAAAGTGTCCCAGGTTCGATTCCCAGCCAGGGTACATTCCTGGGTTGCAGGCCAGAACCCCCAGCAACCGCACATTGATGTCTTTCTCTCTCTCTCTCTCTCTTTCTTTCTCTCTCTCTCTCCCTCCCTTCCCTCTCTAAAAATAAATAAATAAATAAATAAATCTAAAAAAAAAAGCCATAGGTGAAGTCACAAGGAAAATGTCCATATGTCATATTAAATAATATCTACACACTAATAAACAATAAACATATCTGGGAAAATATTTAAAGCAGATAAGATCATCAAAGACTTAAGAATTTTATTCTATAAAGAGGTGATGCTTATGGATAGGAATGAGCAAAGATTTAATTTCTTGTTGATTATTTTTTTCAAAAAACACACGTTGGCAAGAACGAGGAGAAACCAGGACGCAGACACGCAGAGGAGGCACACTTGCCCACGCTGGCAATACGTATCAAGAGCTCTAAAGTGCCCGCAGCCAGCCCCAACAACTTCACTTCATTTTAAATGCAGAGAAAGCTCTAAGTACAAAGATATTACACATGGTGATATAACAGAAAAAAAATTTAAAAACCAGAGGTAGAGGCCAAATATTCAACAAAATTTGAACACATGGTTATATATTTTTTAATATTATATATTAAACATATATTTGGATAAACATATACTGCAAGCATATTTATGTCTTGATTTTGAAGTAAATGACTATGTAAAAAAACATAAAATTAGAAGGAAATAAAGGCAAGCAAATACAAACCGTGATTATATTAGAATGGTAGGTAGTTTTTTCCCCTTCCCTTCGCTTTCCAAATTTTCTTAAATGAGCATGTTAAGTGTTCATAGTAGTTTCCCAGGGACCTTTGAGTATTCTTCCAACCACTTTTCACTTTTCTGACTTTTCGAAAACACTTTTCACATTGTCTATGTGAACATGTATCACTCTGATATCAATATACTTTTTAAGTAAAGAATTAAATTTTTAACTCTTTAAGAAAAATTATGAACATTATAAATGAATATTTCTCACTGCTAAAATTACCAGTTTAGTGAAAAGGTAATATGATTTCTGTAAAAAAGAAATTATATATAATTAGTATCTAGATTTTGGGGGGCAGATTAGATGAGGAACGGTCAATCAACCTTCCAGTAAAGTGGAGAATCAAATTTAAAATTTGCAAGACTTTCACAAAACCTGTGAAGGAGCTCCAGACCAGAAATTTTAGAAAGCTTTTAAAAAATAAGCAACTGAATTTGTTTAAAACACAAACACAACAAAACAATACAAAGCAAAGAACCCTCAAACCACAGGAAGCAAAGAGCCCCCAGTGGGCAGCACAGGTATTCTCTAAATTAGCATATGCTGTTAGAAGCCTGGAAGAGAACGTGTATAGCAAAATCTACGCAGTTACCGATGGCCATGAGCTCATCTGTCCAGTAATGTGTTGAGATGAAAAACTACAGGACAAATTCATGATGGCAGTGATCTCGAGCAAAAAGAACGGCAAAGGAACCAGGGAGGAAAAAATAGATGTCAGCTTTATCTGAGATGTTATGGTTGGTTTATTTTAGTTTGAGGCAAAATTCATGAAGTGCTAACATTAGTTAATCCCAGGTGGAGAGTTTACACACAGTTGTTGTATTAGTCTCTGAATTTTCTATGTTTTATACATTTTAAAAAACAATAGGCAAAGGGCACTGAAAGGGGAGGAAGCAACTAGTTTTGGAAAAGCCTTTTGTGTGGCAGCAGGACAAAGGCAGGAAGTGGGCAGGGCTCCCCAGACAAATGCAGGGCACCTGCTGGCTCAGGAGTTCGAACACTGTCTGAAAACACAGCTAATAAAGCATTTCAGCAAAGAAAGGAATTTTTCTTTGAGATCTCTTGGGGTCATCTCAAATTACTTTTAAAGTTTGTATTTTTGCATATATATTTATATCTACATAGTCTGAGTAATGTGACAATTATGGCCCAGAATATACAATACAATTCAAATTACATGTTGGAACTGCATGTCTACAGCTCCTGAGAAGAACATTTATCTCATATGGCACATGAATGACATCTGATCATGCCTCTGTACTCAACACCACCATAACTCATTATATCCTAACAGAGTCTAATAAATCATAAGTTCACAATGTGGCTTATTGTGTAATAAAAATAAAAGCACAGTGCCTGTTGTTATAAAACAGACACCTTTTACAAGTCTAAGAGGACAGACAGTTAAGTATTAAATAAGCTTCAGCAAATGTAAAATCATAGTTCTAAGGAAAATATTCACCATTATGCTCCTAAGGCACTGCTCTCAGTTATGGTGTGACCTCAGATTGTCTTCAGCCCCTTGAAGTCTGTCATACTTCCTTTAACCAGATGCCTGGCAAGCAACTAAAGAAAGCCTGGGGACTAGACTTTAGGCTTCTGACTGATCCTGATCACTCGAGAAAGGCTTCTTCAATGATTAACCAATGGCAGCACCATTCAAGGACTCCTCCAAGAGGGCCAGTTGAGCAGACAGGCCAGGACCATGTGGCTTTCTAGAAGCTGGCAATGGTCACTCTCCCTACAGATGCTGCAGCTCTGGGTTGGGCTTCTTCTGCCTAGTCCTGATCACAGGGCTCTGTCCTCATGGTATGGAGCAGGGTCTACAGGAACTAGGTCATCCTCAGGCCTTAGCAGTAGCCTATTAACCCCATTTATTCATTCAAAACACATTACTGAGTCCTTTCTATGATCAGAGGCACAATATTAAACCACAGAGGCACAGTGGTAAGAAGACAGTACCTCTGTCTTGAGTGTACAAGCTAGATAAGGAGTTAAATACATAATGTAAAATGGTACAACAGGTATAATCATGGAAGTACATCCAAGATGTCTTGGAAATATTGAAGAAGTTCCTCTTCTGCAGTATGACTAGGGGAAGCTTTCACATCTGGTGAATCAGTAAGAATTTGTTGGACAGAAGGGACAGAATGAACAAAGGCATGGAACTGTGAACTAGTATTGCAGAACATGAATTACCATGTGTGACAGCAAGAGATAAAGCCAAGTATATCAGCAAGTTCCAGATTGTAAAGGGTATGGTGGCTCTTGCAAAGGAGTCTGGACTTTTTCTTAAAGACAGTGAGGAACTGCTAATGATCAAATGTACGTTGTAAAAATATCACTTATTCACCCATTCAACAAATAATTACTAAGCTTCTACTTTGTGCAGGCATCATTTTCAGATACATCTACACCCTAAATTTTTTCTTATCATTATAAAACAAGACCAATGTAAATGCAATGATCTAGAAAATACCTAAAGAAATGTTAACAAAATAATTAAGAACATAGGAAGGGTTGAGAGTGATTTCTACACAACTTCAGATCAGGAAAATTGTGAGAGTCCCATTTGGAAACTCAAGTAAGACACGAAACAGCATCTGATTTGATGAAAATCACTGTTTTGTTCATTTCATTTAAAACATCAATTTAAATAAATAAATATGGATGCCAAAGTGATCATATGTAAAGATACTAACACTAAAACTACTAAAATGTGAAAGTTATATTAGATCAGAGTAACAGGGAACCACCACTTTAATGAACAGCTAGCCAGGCCTCCCTAGAAACTAAACACGAAGACAGGTTCCAGAAGAGAACATGTGGAGATCAGAGATCAGAAAAAATGCATGTGCATTCATCCTTTCATTCATTCAACTTCGTTCATTCACTCTTTCATTCAGGAAAAGTGAGAGCATAACCCCTGACCACAATTACAAATAACAAAATTAGGCTGAAAGGGCCATTGTCTAACATAGACTTTAAAGCTTTGCAACAAGTTATTATAGACTAAAACAAGTCTCCAAACTCCCAAGGATGTGCTGGCAGAGAAATGGCAATGCTGCTTTA
The DNA here is from genome assembly GCF_004126475.2 of Phyllostomus discolor. NCBI lineage: Eukaryota > Metazoa > Chordata > Mammalia > Chiroptera > Phyllostomidae > Phyllostomus > Phyllostomus discolor. The sequence goes on from NC_040903.2 coordinate 160,833,904, forward strand.
GAGCTCTACTACTTCTTAGCCTAGGATGTCAAGATGGGAAGGGGCAAATGGGAAGCTGAGAAATAAGAAGGTAAGCCGACCAAAATGACTGAGTGATCTCACCCATTTGTCTGAAACATTATAAAGTCTCCGAATATTTGACTCACCCAATGAAAACACCAAAACACCTCATAAAACCAATGATTTTTAAATCACTCTGTTTTGCTTACTTCCAAACTCCGTATACTCTGGTATCATCTCTCCATTCCTAACAAGCTTCCTACAGTTTCCCTGAAAATGCTCTTTTGTTCTTCTAGGCCTGTGCTTTCATTCAAGTCTTTTTTCTTTATTAACTCCTAAATCCTTCTAGGTTCTATAAGTCCTTTATTTTCCACTCCTCTTAAAAAGTTTTTCCTTCACTTCTCAGTCTGATTTACATGTTTTCTCCCTCTCTTCTCAGGGCACCTCATGTTATGTCATTTAATCACCCTGTACCAGGCCCCCTCATTCACTCATTTGCTTTCTTGTTCAGTTCACATAGTTACATTTGTCCCAGTTGACTACAAACTCCAGGAGTTCAGGAATCTTGTTTTGATTGGTCTTTGGGACCTAGCACATCCTAATAAGTAATTGCTGAAATCAGCCAGGGAAGGAGGGAGGGAGAGAGGGATGAAAGAAAGATAAACTAAAAGAAAGTTTTGGCTAAATTCACACCATTCATTCAACAATTTTTTCTTGAGAGCCTACTATGTATGAGACACAAGTCTGGTAGCTGAAGATGCAACAAAGGAGCTGAAGGTGGGTGGAGCCAAAAAAGTAATCCCTCTCCTCACAATGTAGTAGGAGAGCTAGACCCAACACAAGCTATACATGTGTTGGATGGAAGAAGTGGCGTGGAGAACTATGAAGCAGAGAAAGAGGACAAGGGGTCTTGGAGAGGCAGTTGCTGTGAAAAACAAACTACCTTGCTTCCCATTTAATACCTCATCATCAATCTTTATTATTTTTATTTCCCTTCTTTTAAGGAATTCATGCTTTCCTTCTTCAGCATCCATTCCAATGGCAACTCTTTTAAAGTCATAATTCTCAAGTCATTTTTTTAACCTCAGTCTTTTTTTCTGATGCCCAACATCAATTGGGCTATAAATCTGTCACATACTACTACTAGTTTAGGCCTCTCCAAGTTATAACCCATGTGGTCCAGCCAAGATACAGAGATTCACAAAAATGCTTTCATCATATCCCAGCTGGAATCTCTTAATTCATTATTTTCAGGTCTAGCCAGTACCTCCTCTGAGCACTCGCAGTACAGAAATAACTGGGTCAGAATCATGTGCACAAGATTGGAACCTCCAATTACAATTTTCCCATGATAAAGGCATCTGTGCACAAATTTATGTGAACCAAGGTTTTTCCTTTCTCAGGCCAGCTAATATTTTCTCCTGTGTAACTTGAATCAGAAACTCAGTTCTCAAGATAAAAAAGTATTTTATGAACCACTGATTAACTCCAAGGAAACATTCCAACACCTACCACCACTCTTTCCTGGCCCTCTTAAATTAATCGTTATTTTTTTCCTCATTTTATCCATTGTAATACTTTCTGGCATTTTCACAATAAGAATGCAATCAGGAAACAGACAAACTAGCCTCTTAAACAAACAGAGCCTGTTCTTTCTTAAATTAAGTGGTCGAAAGAATGCTCATTGCTCCTCCTTCCCTGGAGATTAGTCAACAGCTTGTGATTACTCAACAGTGTGATTTTTACTTTTATATTTCATGTGTTGGTGACTCTCCATAACACATGAGTTAAATTATGAAAGTTGGGAAGTGAGTTGGCTAACACAGCATGGTCATCCAATTTGCAACCCCTTCCCATAAGGTCTAAGGTGGCCTATATGATTGAGACTAGTTTATTTATGACATATATCTTGTAAAAGCCATCTTCAGTTGGCACTGAATGATTGATTTGTGTAGCTTAACAATTCAACTCAAAATGAAATTAAGCTGTTACCATGGACTTGTTACTAAAATAATATTGCTATTTATACCAACAAACAATGTTGGAACACTCTGTCTATAAAAATAATTTGAAGATTAGAATGTGTATTTTTGGCCAGGAATGGGATTAGGGAATCGAAAGTGATTCTATTTCTTCAAGTATTTGAGGAGGAATAAATATTTTAAAATCATACCTTCTAAGCTTGGCACATGGTTCAAATTCATTTTCAGTTCATTCATGAAAAGAGGAAAATAAGGAAGAAATTCAACTCCCAAGGTGAACAGAACAGGGTACCTACCTCCATGTGTATGCTCAGAAAATTCACAGGGTAATGACAGAAAGTTATGGACAAGACAATACTTTTGCTGGTCATGTTATTTTTTCAGGCTTGTGTGGAAATACTTTGAATTGGATGGACTTAGAAGTATTTGCGGTTTGACGTACCCTTTGTTAATGTTCCATTCCTAAACCTGTGCTCTCCAAAGTGCATCCTGTGATTTATTTTTAGGTAAAATATGTCAGCTGCAAAATGCACCTCCAACTTCTTAAAGCTTGTAGATACTTTCAGTGACCATGTACCCAAGGGGTGAACACGGATCTGAAGGGAGGGCAGGCAAGGGCAAACGTGATGTGAGCACTAGAGATTTTACCAGGAGCACTACCAAGTCTCGTTGGGTGTCATGATAAATGTCTGAATGTGGCAATTACAGAATAGAGTGATAAGAAGTTGCTCTTTACATTTTCATAATGGGTAGTTTCTTGGCAAAAATCCATTCTTAAAAATACCACATTAATTACATTGAGGCATAATTCCATGTACTAAGCAAACCAGTTATATGATTACTGCTAGGCCAGTTGCTTAATTTTAATAAAGGCCCTTCTTTTTTTATATTGTAATTTCAGCTACAATACAGTTGAACCTATCATTCTATCACCTTCTTAAAACATCAGGGGAGGAAGAGAGTTGGTATTTTTATTTTTTAATATTCTATATAAGCTCAATTTCCCAGAGGCTAGCTTTCTGAAACCTCTGGGTATCTGGAACAGCTCAGGACTGTGAAGAACAATGAAGAGAATATTTTGGCAATCTTCTGCCTCAGATGTGACTTCTTTGAAGTAGTGTCAAAGTCTTATTTCAGTCCACACCAACCCAGAGAAGAGCCACATCAGGAAAGAGCACCCAGTGTTCTATCCCTTCACAGAGCACCACGGAAAAAACATTAAGTGATATATCAGGTTCTTTCAGGCTTCTATACCACAGGAAGTATTCCCATTCAATAAATACCTGTTCCATACCTCAACAAATCTGTGCACATTTAGACTCTATCAATCTAAAGTGTCCTAAGTGTGATAGGGTATACATCTTTTTAGAAACCATTAAGACTAAGTTATTATCAGTATTAACTTCCCAAGGTCAAAATAAAAGAAGTCCATTAAATAAATAACTTATTTATTCTAAAATCAGTTCATTCTATATTAAAAGCAATGTTATTCTAAGATGGAATGAACTTGTTAAAGATAACAGGGTAAAAACAGCCCGAATAATAAGAGCCTAGGGATACATCGAGAGGGGTGAAGGAACGAGCTATTCCTCGTTTCCCAAGGCAGTAATTGGCCTGCCCTGTAACTTCTCTGAAATATTTTGGATGAGAACCCTTGCTGTGATAGCATAATCTCATGTTAGAGTTTTCTACTTATTTAGTGAAGAGGAAGTTTCTGTAATGTGTTGACTATTGTATAATGAGAACACCAAGAAGAAATGAGAATCAGTGAGTGGATAACTATAAAATATAAGTTTAAAATTGAAGAGATAGATAATGACATTTCGGTTTATCTTTTTTTGTTGTTGTTTACAGTTACTGACATTTTGAAAGAAAACCTGAAACATCCATCTTTCTTTGTATTTCTCAATCCAACATTTTATTTTGATTTTTTTCTTCCTCACCAGTTTTTTCATTTGCTTTTCAGCTGACGGATCCTCATACCTACCCACTGTGACACCATCAGAGAAGAACAAAAAGCCACTATGCACACATGATGGACTAAAAAAAAAATACACACAGAGTGTTTTGGACCATTAGTTCTTAAAAATATAACAAACATGACACTTGTATTTCTTGAGGCAATTGAAAAGCATCCGTTAAAAGTCTGCAGTCTCCTAGCACTATGAAACATGAAATATACCTCCTGCCCTTTGGAGATCAATCCATCAGTCTCTTTCTTTCTTAGCCTCTCCTTGGAAATTCCACAGTATAACCCCTCTGACATTAGCTTTCCAGGCTTTCTGAAGTGCTCCACATAGTAATACATTCTTCCCAAGTGCGCTCTACAAATTGGCTTTTCGGTGGAACTTGGCAAGATCATGTGCAGCCTATGGAAAACGGATAACTCTACAGTCAGAAGACTGCATTGAGCCTTTCTGAGCAACCCTGGTCAGGCATGGGAAAAAGGAAACAAAATCTACTTTGGCCATTCTAATGATACTAGACTATGCCAAAAGCCTCACACCCAAATTTAAATTTCTTCTGAAAGCCAGATCTCCTTGTGACCAAATGTTTCTCAGGGGAAGAAAATTGATAGCATATTAATCAATGTCACTTCAGGCTACCCAAAGCAATCCACTTTAATTCTTTTCATTCTTATACCCCTATTTTCAGCCACAGATAAGCTACAGTCACTATTCTATTTTGTAGAGTTAAACTAAAGCCAATTACAATATCATAATCAAGTATAACGTATCAAAGGGGTAGGAAACCACCCACTGAAACAGTGAACAGAACTGCATGCACAGTGTCACAGAAAAGACTCAAATGCCAACTCCAGCTCGGCTAGAGCTTGCTGTCATTAAGTAATTGAGGCAGATTTAGCTCAAAACTCTGGTAGACCGATGCACCAGCAAATCATGTGGTCCACTCTGAACCTGGTCCTGTTGCTAAAAGTGAAAGCCTGGAACCATTGCTAGAACAATTCTTTCACTCAACAAATACTTACTGAGCATCTAATGTGTGCCAGGTATAATCCTAGGCACTGAGACAAACAGGCCAAAGTTCCTATTCTCGAGGACCTCATGCTCTAGAAAAGACAACTCTCCTACCATGAACTCCCAGGCATCTTTCTGAGTGAAACTGCACATCTCCTGACATGTACGTCAGTAAAACAAACTGATCACAAAAGAAAACCAATTCTCAGCCCTTCCCTAAACAGGCACTCCAATACCCTGACCTAATTCACACTTACAGAAATTACACCAGGAGGGCATCCTAGGCAGAGCGACACAGCAACAGAACATTCATTCACACATCCAGACGCTTGGTGCCTCCATGTTCTCAGGCTCTGTCAGGACCCCACTGTCTTCCTATTCTACTCACAGCTCAGGGTCAGCCAGGTTCCCACATCCATCAGCACACTCAACACAGCCTGGGCAAAAGTGTTCCTCGCCATACAATATCTACTTACAATTAAAGACAAGCTCCCCAACAAATTCAATCAAAAAGATTGGCTCAGTCACTTAAAATTCAGAATTCCAAAACTTGATCTAGAGACTAAGAGACACAGAGAATGGCAATAGCCAAATATTAGCAGCCCAAAAGAGAATCAAAGGGGTGTGTGAGATGGAGAGGAGGAAAGAACAAAATCTGAACTAAAATGAAAGGATAAGTAATAACAGCTAAAAAATAATGCCAGAGCTGACTGTGGCTCTAAAAGCCAGGCAAATATCTGTTGGAGGATATGGTGCACCATAGTCTAGGCTGAGTTAAGAGGCACAGACCTCACTCGTAGACACCTGTCTTAGAAGAAACATAGAGGGTCCCTTCACATTCAGTTTCCTTAACTACAAAATATATTCTCTTGAGACTACTCCAAGGACCAACAGAGACAGTGTGTATGTCTACAAAGCACTGCACAGGTGGAAGGGATCACGAAGCTTGGGCTTCTCAGAGGTATCAGCACTGCACAGCATTCATTTGGCTGTGTTTGAAACTATGCGTGTTTTAGAAGATCAAGGGGAAAGCTATCCATTGAAAGTAGAGATGGAAGATCATTCATTTCTTATTTGACTTACAAGAAATTTAAGAAATAAAGTGAGCCTAAAAACTGTTTATTTATTCACTTATCTGGCCAACACATACTTACTGAGCTACTCTGTGTCCCCAACATTGCAGACAAAATGAAACCAAGACAGGTCAGTCTCACCCCTCATGGGGCAGAAAAAAAAACAGCCCCAAACACTGAGTATCACTCTCAGGTATCTCTCACACCGTGCAGCATGATTCCACGTATCGTGCACAGTGGGCCTCCAACGATATTGGCTGTTTAATTTTCAAGATATATTAGAGACGGTAAGAATTTATCCTACCAAAGCTCACAAAACTACGTGTGACTATAAAAATGACATGACCAAACACTATGTTGCTAGGTGGTTGTTGTTATTGTTCATAAAAACCATTACAAATGTGTCTAGTGATGGACGTGGTAGCCATGACTTATCCAAATAGTAAATGATTTATTGATACCAGAATGGCTATTATGACATCCAAAGGCATTCCTTGGGGACAAGTCTGCATGCGTCCACTCGAAAGCATGCATTATCTCAAAATGCTTAATGCCTGAGCAAACCATTTTTATGGTGTACTTGTTTTATGTATTTTAAGGGTTTCTAAGTTCCAGTTTAGTCACTTTCCTGGAGGAAAGCTAGGGTTCTGATTCTTTATAGAAACACAAGGATTACAGAGAAAGCAGTGTTTAGTTACAGAAAACTCACAAGATCCCTCTGGTTTTGAAGGGCATTGGAAATCTACGGGAAGAACTCTTTTACCTTCATTGAGCCAGTACTGGGGGGCTCTTTATGGCAGATTCTCGCAGACAACATGAGCCATCAGGCTCCTAAGGCTCCGTAAAAAAATCTGCAGTGCGCTTCTTCCTCCCCACAGTGGCATCCTGGCACCACTGTGCTTGTCCAACTGTGCTGTGCAGTCCTGACGGCTTGCTTCTTGAGCCTCAGGTTCCATTGCTCTCCTTCACTGCGTGAACTCTGTCCACACCAGCAGGCTTTCTTTCAGTTCCCCAAATACTGGCATCATCCTAGAACCTTTACCCACAGTCTTCCTTCTACTCAGAAAACTTCCTCTCACTATTCACACAGCTGGTGACATCTCATCCTCCAGAGAGCCTCCCTGTACACAGGCCCATGTGTGCCCATATTCTCTGCCCTCACACCTTCCACATTCCTTCACTTCCTTCAGCACCACATTGGCACAAAGGTGTTTCTGAGTTGACCTGTTCACTCTCTGCTTCCCTCACTAGAATGTAACTCCAGAAGGTGGGGGTGTGTTTCACGTGCACAGTGCCTGGGACATAACAGATGCACATGGATAGACTTGCATCTCTTCTCATCTTCTTAGAACAATGTCATTTCACGGGGGACTAATGAGGGGGAAATGGGGATGACTGTAATTGAACAACAATAAAAAATAAAATATATTTTTAAAAAGAACATTCTTTCAGCTTAGTATATCCTTTTTATGGATACATTTAATAAAATGAACTCTAATGAGTGAGGTTTGAAATTTATGGGTTTAAAATAACCCCATCATTTAGGCTTTTCTAGCTTTAGTCCTCTGGGACGAGCACTTTTTTACAAAAGTTGCCTCAAGAATGGCCATGTGACTTCACTCATATGCAGAATTTAAAGAACAAAATTAATGAACAAACAAAATTGAATCAGACTCTTAGACACAGAAAACAGACTGATGGCTGCCGGAGAGGACGGGGGTTGTGGGACTGTGTGGAAAAGGCGAAGGAGTAGGAAGTACAAATTGTAGTCACAGAGCAGCCACAGGGATGCAAAGCACAGCAGAGGGAAGACAGTCACTAATGTAACAACTCTGTACGGCACCAGCTGGGCACCTGAAATACTGGGGGAAATGCATTGTAAAGTACACCATTGTCTAATCACTACATGGTACACCTGAAACTAATACAAAGCAATGTAGAATGTAAACTGTAATTGAAAAATAAAATGTAAAAAAGAAAAGATAAATTTATGTACAGATGGATACATAGATACATAAAAAAGAATGACATGTGGATTTTTTTTAAAGATTTTATTTATTTATTTTATTTTTAGGGAGGGGGGGGGAGGGGGAGAAACATCAATGTGCGGTTGCTGGGGGTTATGGCCTGCAACCCAGGAATGTACCCTGGCTGGGAATCGAACCTGGGACACTTTGGTTCCCAGCCCGCGCTCAATCCACGACATGTGGATTTTATGTGTAGAAGCACCACTCCACATATCCCTAAACTGCCTTATGCCATATTTATAGACACAGCTCTCACACTAATCTACAAAGCTGAATATATACTTTATAGAGGTGTTCATTCTATTTTGCTGATGGTTAAGTTTCTATGATCTCTTGTTGATTTTAGAATGCCACGCTTCTAAAATAGCTGAGTACCTTTTACACTTCACGGCAGGCCTTTTCTGAAGGGACAAGTTTGCTTCCCCTCCTGTGTCTGTACCTGGGGCTGCATGGGTAAGCCTTTCAGTCATCTCCTCCAGGGAGTTGCTGTGACAACAAATGTTTCCCTGGGCTACAGTCATCACTACGTTTTATGGAAATGGCTGTCACTCAATCCTTCACTTTCTCCTTCCTTTATTACAATTTGCACCTTTGCAGTTTTAGCCTTTCTAACAAGTGCAATAATTGGGTGTGCATTAAAGAAAGCATGTGGTTGCCCTGGCTGGTATGGTTCAGTGGATTGAGCACCAGCCTGAGAACCAAAGGGTTGCTGGTTTGATTCCCAGTCAGGGCACATGCCTGGGTTGCGGGCCAGGTCAGGCCCCTAGTTGGAGGTGAGCAAGAGGAAACCACACATTGATGTTTCTCTCCCTCTCTTTCTCCTTCCCTTCTTCTCTCTTTAAAAATAATTAAATAAAATATGTTTTAAAAGAAAGAAAAGCATGTGGTGGATATGATATCCAAATAAAAATGTTGGGCTTAACTTGAATGGGAGAAACAAAATCTGTGCTATTCTAGTAAAATAGCAAGACCTTTCAGTGGGAAACAAAGCCATAATGAAGCCTCTGGTTTAGCTCTAACGCTGGCAGCAGCTGAAATACCATTTATGAAACAACACTTTCTACCAAGATTACTCTCACTTTCATGAGAGTGAGAATGTTAATAGCAGATACTTATCAAATATGCACTATGTGTGTGCTAGGTCCTGTACTGGGCGCTTTGTGTATTATATTGTCCAATCTCTGCAGCAGCCTCACTGGACAGACAGGGCCGTCCCACCGCACAGAGAAGGAAGCTGGCCGAGCCCCGCACAGTCACTGCCCCACTGCCGACAAACACCAGGACTCTCTTCAGAGTCTGGCTTCTTCACCAGTTTCCTGGGAATTGTCAGGTAATTTTTTAATGTGTCTCTTAATTAGGCATTTGAGTTAAACCATTAAAATTGTTGTCATATAATACTGACAAGTTGGGAGAAGGACTCCTTTGCTATAAAATTTAGTCTTGAAAACAATTTCCCTACCATTTCCTCTCATTCATAGGAAATAAAGAATAACAACCTAGGAGTCATGGGAACAGGGGGCCCTGCGCACGCTTCAGGGCTGCTCAGTGGAAGGCAGCAACGGCTTCTCGGGCTTCTCGGAATCATTGCCTTTTGTTTGGTTTTCTGATAGCTGTTCGGCTTGGCAGTGTGGAACAACACTGCAGAAAGAAATTAAGCCTAAATAAGGTCTGAAAAGAAACAGTTTTATCTCATTCCAAATCGTGCTATTTTTTAAAAATTAGAGACTTTTCTATGGTGTTTAAGGGTCGTTTTCCTCAAAGAGGGTAATTCAACTTTCTACGTCTTGCTTTGCAAAGCGAGTTCATGTCATTGAATGTATCTACACCTCTGCTTCTCATTGTTCCCCTAGTACAGGAAGAAAGTTCCAAAATATCCCCAACTCTTCAAGCGACACTTTCAAATCATTATACAGAGAATAAATCAAAGTTTACGTCTGGAGGGCTATGGCTTTGCCTTTGTCTATGAAGGTTCACTAGTTTATAATTTAAAGAATATATCACTGAAATCCCTAATAAAATATGAGCTTTTTCACTGGGACTTTAGGGAAGAAATGATCCCTAAGAGCTAATGCATAGCTCTTTAAAATTTTTTTTCAATTTGGGGAAAGTTTGTCCCCAAACCTGAAAGCCTTCCCCTTTGGCCTGGCTGAGTGTCCTACATCAGCTGAAGGTCGGCAACGTCTTCGAGGGGAAGGCTGCAAGAAGATAAAGGTTCTCCAGGGAGAGAACCTCTCCACAGAGAGAAATGGGCCCATTTCATGAATTGCACCATTAGAACATCCTTCACTACCTGAGGAAATAAATATCCCAGTGTTCTGTCTACTTATAAAGCTCTTCCGAAACAGTTCAGAGAGAAGGGACTGCTGCTGGGGGAATACGGAAGGAAAGCTGGAGAGCATTTCTTTTCTCGTGCCCCACAGAATTCACTTCCCACACGTTTCAAATATCAATATCTAGACTCAGGTTTCCTTATGAAATGCAGGCATATGTGCAGGTACTGTTGTTCAAGAGTACCTTTTGAAAAAAAATGTTGTACAAATATATTTAACGTTTAAATACTATCTCTCATCGACCTCCAGATCCCACAGTTAAATTCAGTAAACTGACAGAGGTTTAAGAAACAACTACTCTCTCCACAGCATCAGGCTTGGTACTCATGACACAGGAAGAAGTATGAGATGCAGCTTTAGTTTTCTGGTCTACTGGAAGCGCCACAGCCTGGCAGGAAGACTTAGATAGAATCAATGTTTTATTGGTCCCCAAACTAAACCCAGATTAACCACATTCATAATTCCCATCATGGGGTCTCACAGGCCAAATTTACTTTGTAGAAGAAATACTGAAAAAACATATATCATATATATTTGGATCTATTCATATTTGTGTACATGTTCACGTGTACATAACTACATATACTTGTGTTTTTAAATTAATAGGTCATTAGTATTTCATTTGATGAAGAAAATATTTTTAAGGAAACTTAAAATATTATAACTTGTTTATAAGGCTTCCCAAAAGCCATGAAAGCAGATTGATTCTATACCATTTTATTACAATGTAAGTATTTCAACACAAGAATCACTGAATGTACACTTAAAAAGGTGAATATACTCATTCCTTACCTCTTAGTAAATATCATTAAAAACCATCATCCCCAAAGACAAGGACTGGATCACCCAGTTATTTTAAAATGTAATACAATGCAAGAAGAACAAGAATTCATTAGGGGAACAACAGTACTGAAATAGCTGATGTAATCCATAAAGTAAACGACAAAGACCAAATGTTTAATGTATGCATTGACTGTCAAATAGAAATGTGGATGGGGTCCAGGCAGCCAGAGGTGGTGATGTCAGCGAAGTTACATGGAAATTGATGGGCTTTCGTGAAAGGATTGAGGAAGGAATAAGCCTTCAGCTTGACCTTGAAAGAAAAATAACCAATCTAGAAAAGGGAACTCTAGCTCCAAGAATATCTGATACTCCCAGTTCTCATAAGTAGTACGCCCAAGGGCTGGTGAGAATAGACAGCATACATGCCAACTACACTAAACCATTCAGAATTAAGAATGTATCGCTATTTAATGAGATAATTCAGCTTGCCTTGGTGACACTTGAGAGTATTAAAGAACGGAACCCCAGAGAATGGGTGTTTCCTATTGTCCTAATTTATGGTCAAATGCATCCTCTTAGGAACACAAAAAGTGAGTTACCCTATGATGAAGATCTTCCTTCAAATCCTCTAGACATTTGGACAAATATTCATCTATAGATGAGAATTAAAATACCTATCTAGAATACAGAGGTTGTCATAGCAATGACAAATGACTTTTAAAGTAACTGTCAAAATCAGAATCCAGATCTTTAGGATAAGGATGTTAAAGGAGTTGAAGGAGAAAGGTGTGTGTGGGTGGGGGGGTGGGGTAGGGGGAGTGATACAATTAATTGATTTGAAAGTGCTGGGTTAAACTAAGTGAAAACAGTTACCTTCCTGTACGGCTCCCAAGAGCTGATGTGCTAGTGCCTCTCCAAGAACAGGACATGGTATAGAGTTTCCAAAATGCTATTGACCACGGAAACTTCATTTCATGGAATCCCCATAGGTCTAATGTTCTCCAAAAAGTACATCATCTGAGCCACAAAGTCTCACATATTTGCTCAGTATACATTCATAAACCCAAACAGCAGACTCTCTAGAGGCCATAACTACTGGGGAACGTAAACACTGCATGTTCTCAAGGACTCTCAACTGAGCATGTAAAATTGAGAAGGGTCTCCAGGCTGCTATCCAGGATTAAGCCAAAGCAATTTCAGAAATAGACCAGTTCACCCACTAATTTATATACACAAAAGAGAACTCTTTAAATCCCCACATTCTGATCTTACAGGTACTGTGTTGAAGCACAGTTCAGTAGAATAGAAGGACACCACAGAGAAGTTTGAAATATGCCCTTCGGTTTTTGAAACAAGCACGGTGCCACCATGCTTCCCCTCCTGCCCATGGGAGGTTCGGACACGGAGAAAGCTGGCAGGGCAAGGGCCTCCTGAGGGTGCCTGTGGCTCCCTTTTCCCCAGGCAGTTCCAGCCTCTGTACCTTCACACTCTCTTTTCCCTTCACCTGTACTTTCCCTCCTGCACCCTGTCCAGTTAAATCTCCACCATGTTTAGTTATTTTATTATTTCCTATGTGCACTTCTATCTTTCCAAAAAATTATTTGAAGACACTGATGACAAAAACCATATAATTAATTCTTCTTGGTTCCACCACACTGCCTAGCTCAGCACCAATCCTTTATGAATATTTGCTATCATTGTTATATCTAAATAACATGACTGCAAAAGATTTTGCTTATCACTTATGTTTGAACAGAATTCCATTTCGATATCCTGAGAAATTAGACTCTAATTCTGAGGTCTCTAGTTTTTTTTTATTGGTTTATTTTTAAATATCAATACAGGTTCTGATTCTCTAAAATGTTGCTTTCTTAAAAGTTGAAAAGCAGCCCTGTCTGGCGTAGCTCAGTGGATTGAGCTCGGGCTGTGAACCAGTGTCGCAGGTTTGATTCCCAGTCAGGGTACATGCCTGGGTTGCAGGCCATGACCCCCAGCAACCGCACATTGATGTTTCTCTCTCTCTCTCTCTCTTTCTCCCTCCCTTCCGTCTCTAAAAATAAATAAAATCTTTTTTTAAAAAGTTGAGAAGCAGCAGGGAAAAGGAAAATTGGAGACTTCACTGAGACCTCAGGGGACATGTTGATCTCACTAGAAGCCAAGTTCTAGGGCTGTGCCACAAAGCCCTACACGGCTATCAGCTGGTGCAAACTGAGGTGTGGAGTAACACATGCACTGGGGTTCAGAAACTTAGTATGGAAGAAAGAATGCAAAGTATCTCATTAATAATTCTCAGCACAGAGGAGCAATCAAAATAAAACTTGGATAGATTGGATTAAATAAAATATATTGTTCAAATCAATTTTACCTGTTTCTCTTTATGTTTTCACATGGCGACCAGATACGTTAAAATTATTTATGTGGCTCACATTACATTTCTGTTGGTCAAGGCTGCTCCAGTGTTTTGAGCACCCAAGACTAAAAAGTGGTCCAGAAAAAAAATGATCCAAATATTAAACATGGCTACTAATTTATAAAAACTAGTTTCATTTTTTTAAGTTCATAGCGCTAAAAAAAAATAAAATTGAAAACAAATTGTCTTTCAAGTTGAAACCATGATCCTAAATCTTTAATCAAGTTTAATAGCTATATTAAATTCTTTTATAATAAAAGAGGATATTAAAATAGAAACTTCCATGGATGCACCAAGAAAACAGATACCACATTCTAAATCTGTGATGTTATGATCAGAAATTGCAAAGGAGGTGATGACAATGTGATCACAGAGCTCTTAAAACCTCATGCATACTGAGAGTATTAAAGTGTCTGAGGTAGGAAGAGATGGAAACAGGGTCACTTGGGCAAGAGCTGAGCTATCACTCGCTCTCTCTGAGACACTGGGGGAAGACCGCACTATGACAATGAGCCATGCAGGCCAGGGGTTGGGGTTTCCCAGGAGACTGCTCAGACTATGTGATATGTATCCACTGCAGTTTGGACACCCCTGGGGACTGTCTAATGGTGGAAACTGGCTGGCCAGATGCTCAGACATGGTACAAGGGAGAGGCTGCTACTGTCCAAGCTGGTTTGTATTCCAGCAATATAGTGTGACAAAAAAATGCACGTGTTTTCTGCCAACTAGTTGTGTGGCACTGCAAGGGAAAGCTGATGTGGTGTGGGCTTAGACCTTTTACCACTGGACGAAAGAAACCGTGAACCACCGATGAGAACTTAGGCATCTTTGCTCACATTATCCCACAAGGGAGAAATTCCAAAAGCAACCAAAAAATTTTATCTACCAGCAGAGGAATAACTGCCTACTGAGTGGGCTAAGAGGGACAGAGAGTGGGAGACAAAAATGGAACTGCTTTACAACAGCATCCCACCAGTCCTGCATATTGATACCAGGCACGTGCAGCCTCCAGAGGCTTGGTAGCATATGTTCCCTATGTGCACAGTTACTCAACCACAAAAACTGAATGTCTGGGTCAACAGATGTATTTCCTGGAACTATTCTAGGAAAATCAAGTTTATTCAATGATCCACCAACTGCCAAATGTTGCAATTTAGATGCATGGTAACATTTAAGGGCATTCTGTCTCTGATATCTGCACATTGGTATTAAGTTTCCATTTAACTAAATACAAAAAGTGAGGCTCACAGAGGGCCTCCACATACTTTAGTAACAACAGTTTACAGCTTGTTACCTTCAAGAGAAAAAATTGCCCAGTTCACAGAGCTCTGCCCTCCAAAGGCACACTGAGAACCGGAGTTGGCCTGTGGCATTTACTCTGGGGACTTAAGTAATAGCCACCTAAAATGTAAAATTAGTGTCAGAAATGTAGCTCTGTAAAACTTACTTTCAGAGAAAGAAAGAGAGAAATCTACATTTCATTAATGCCTTCTGCGGGGGTTGGGGGGGAGCTGTGAGAAAATCATCTCCTGATTCCATGAGGCATTCTGTACAGTGCTCTGTGAGAAGGTCACGTTTCTACTTTCTTTTTATGAGGTAAATGGATCTGAAATGCATTACCTGGTTATTATGTATTTGGATCATTATATGTTAGTCTTCCCCATTCAATAGACACAATGAAGCTTTCCCGGACTTACAAAATAAATGCCTACCAATAGTTAAAGAACTGTTTTTTGAAAATTGTTCAATAAAACATTTTAAAAGATCTCTGCAAAATCATCATTTTTTATCATCAGAGAATCTAAGTTATGGTTTTTTTACAGTTTTTAAAAATCAACTCTGCATATGAGAATAAACATATAAATAAATAAATAAACCTTGTCCAGCTCCATTAACACCAGAATTCCATAAAGGAGGCTAATGTGAAGAAGAAAACTTAGGTCCCCTTCCACTGTTCTGCTTCTCTGAAGAGTGAGAATTATCACAATACTTTCATTTTTATTCTACCACACGTTTGCCCCATTGTTCTTTTTCTTAAAGCTATCAGTTCCACAATGCTTTCCCCTATATTTTATCAACTAATGGCTAGAAAAATAGCCAACAGACTTTCTTGATTTGGCAAAAATCCAAATATTGTCTTCACAGTTTAGACTTGGGTGGAAATTTAACACTGGACAAATGAATTGGAATTTAGAAGAATCTGTGTCCACGCTTACATTCAGATGGCACATGTGAAGATCTCCAGATGGAGTCACGAGAGAAAACTTTTTGTTATTAGCATTTATGCTTCCAAAAAGCTTCATCGTCTGGTTCACATAAAGTTTGACATGAAAACGTTAATCCAATTCCATGTGCTGTGAGAGTCATGCAAGACAATTCTTTTCACTGCTTTCTAATCTAAATCAGTGTTTGACCCCAAACAACTGAGGTGTTTGACTATCCACCACAGTCAGTAGAACTGGCACTATTTTAGGTTGTTTCTAAAAACACAAATGCCTCCCAGAAAGAGAATTAAAAAGGTCACATACTCATGTGAATGTATTGCTGACTCTGCAAAGGTAATCCCAGAAATGTGGTTCCAAATAGGGTTCGAACAGTTGTAATATGGTAGACAACTACATAACCTTCCATGGTAACTGCACTAAGTGACAATATTCATGTCGTATGTCTACATTTAAGAACGTTAGTTCAGGCCTTTAGATTCCATTTACATGCACTATGGACAGACAGGAATCATGCTCTTCCCATGAGTGGATTGTTAATCTTTAAAATACTGAACTCAATCAAACAGAAAAATATCCCAAAAGCCTGCATTAGATGCACCCAAGCAATAATCAAGATTCCCTTCCCTTGGCTTTTAAAATAATTTAAAAGCAACTTAGCTCAACTCTACCAGAGATTTACTGTACCTAGCCAAATTTCTTGGGGGGCTTTTTATAAATCTGTTACTTCCATTTTAAAACTCATAGTTCTAGGTTTCTTCCACTCTTCTCCAGAAAACTCTCTGCAGTGACTAGTGACCCCTTCCCAGTGAAATGCAAGTATAGCACAGTGATTCCATGTACAGGCTTATGAGCCAAACTGGCAGGGTCCAGCTTTTGGTTGCACCACTTATAAGCTGTCTGACCTTGAACAAGCTATCTGACCTCCCTCTGCCCCTGTTTACACCTCTATAAAGTGTGACGCATTATAGGACTTTCCTCATAAAGCTGCTGCAAATCACCAAAGTGGAGAGTTCAGCACACTGCCTGGCACAGCCCAAGTATCCAGTACACACCACCTGTTATTACGACAAAGGGCCTCTTTGAGATTTGTATTCTTTCTGACCCTTTGAAGAGTCGAACAATTGCCAAGCTATTTCTTGAACTCCTTCTTGCCTTTAGTTTCTTTAGCTCAGTGCTCTCCTGTTTCTCTTGGTTCTCTTTGTGTTTTCTCAATGTCCTTTTTTTATTCCCTTCTTCCCCATGCTTATTCATCATTATCCCTCCCCATCTCCAAGTTCAGGTCTATCTCCCTCATTATCCCTTTTTTCATTACCTTGAGAAGTCTCATCCATGCACATGATGCACTGTGTTTAAGAGAATTTAACAAGATTTTAAATGCTCTGCATTCTGAAGCAAGACAGCAAGAGAAAGTGTGATTCCACATAGTCTTGTTGATAGTAACTATGGTAATATACAACTAGCTTGTGTTGTCATTACCAAAACAGACACTGAACTGGTTTGAATACTAATAACAAATGCTAACCTAATGCACCACTGAGTTTATGCAATGAACAGTCTTACTGGTTACGCAAGGCCCACGCAGAAAGAAGATAAAAATGGTCTGCGGGTAGTGGGGAAAGGAGGGAGCAATCAGGAAAACCATAAGTGTAAATGTATAGAAAATAACTACAAGAGGAATAGCAATGGAAGAAACTGAGGGTACAAAAGAAAACACGAGAGATTCAATCTTCAATAGAGAATATGGCAGGCAGTGGGAAAGTCAAGTGCTCGCAAGGGCTAACAAGCAAGCTAAATTCATTAAATAGGCAGGATGTATCATGATAGGGAGTGGTGGAGGCTGTGGTGAACTGAAAAATGTAACTAAAGGTATACACATTCACTTTGTAAAAAGTAAACACCGCAAGCCAAACAAGTCACAAGCCTTTGCTTGTCTTCTTCTGAGGGTAGCGAGATAGGAAATAATGCTATTGTCACCTGCCCAATGAGACTGATTAGCCAAGAAAATTTTTAAGCCTATTTATTTTACTGGCTAAAAGCTGCAAATAAGACAAATTTATTTCATAACCTAATTGTATTTGTTGAATGAAAATTATAATGAATTATAACTCATAATTCAAGCTCGGATTCACTATTTGTCTCCATCACAAACCAAACCACTATGTTTGTAGATTAAGATTCATTTATTGGCTTAAAGTGAGCCAGATCCTGGCAGTATCATCCCCAAAGGGTATCCCACATTCGTATCAGCTCTTTGAGATAGTCGCAGGTATATCGAAGATTTCCCAAAAACAAAGCTGCTTATTCTGAGAAGTACTTGTAACTGACATTTTAAGTGTTGCTCTCCTTGTGTGTTATGTCATGGCAGGAAGTTGCTGGTTTGTTGTTTGTCCATTGCTGTTTGGTTTGGGTCAAAACACACCTTCTTTTCTGCATCCTTGCCAACTAAAAAATGACAGTCTTGTGGCCCTAAAATA
The DNA here is from genome assembly GCF_004126475.2 of Phyllostomus discolor. Classification (NCBI taxonomy): domain Eukaryota; kingdom Metazoa; phylum Chordata; class Mammalia; order Chiroptera; family Phyllostomidae; genus Phyllostomus; species Phyllostomus discolor. The sequence goes on from NC_040903.2 coordinate 160,852,186, forward strand.
TCATAGTTGTGAAAGATGGGGCCGAATTCAAGTAGACATCAAGACTGTAAGCCATCCTCAAAGTAAAACGAATAAAAAATATCCAGGACTGGCACAAGTGAGCAAGCGGCAACTACCCCCAGGAGATTCTCGTTCATATGCGATCATCCTATCTCCAGATTTTCTGGTACTTTAAAATAAGTCCAGTTCGACCCATATTGGGTAGGTGCTATTATGCATCAGGCGTTAAGCTCAGTGTGGGAGTTAAAACAATGAAACCACAGATGCTGTGGGAGGGCTTACTCTCCACTGGGGCAGAAGCACACGAACACCCCTGCTGCTTCAGCACCATGTGGCACGTCCTATAAAAGGGGCGCGGAGAGAACACTAAGGAAGAACGCACAAGGAGCACCAGGAAATAGGAAAGCCTTCCGAAACTTCATTTTTAAAAATAAAAAGTCACATCTCAATTAAAATATACGACAACTAAAATATATGGCAACTAGCCTAGGGAGTTAACGTAATAAACTAGCCGTGGTAATAAACAAGGTAATCAGTGTGCTAACTGACCACCCAAAGTCACACTGAACACTTCCCTACACTTTTGGATGTATTTGTCCTGACTCAGTCCTACATTTTTATAAATGACTCTTGAAATCACAAACATACATTTGGGTAAAAGGATATATTGTCTCTAATTCTTTAAAGGAGTAAGCAAATGACTCTCACAAGAGCAGAAAACAGTGGAGATTCTACAAATAGAAATACAGTTCAAAAGACTCCCCTCACCCATGTGGTGAAGAAAACTGTACTTACATATCCCCTCTGCCATCAAAGGTCTGGGACTGTACTCATGGGTGGAACAGGCAAAAGGTAAAGATTAAAGAGAGCCTGCTTCCTGATCCCCAGTCTCAGCTACTGCAAACACCTGAAAACCTGCCATTTAGGGATTAATTTTATTTAGATGCTGTGAAGGTTCTATGGGACCAACATATACTTATACCTCAGTGCAAATTTCAGGAGGGAAGCATTTAAAGACACTCCAAAAGTTGGATAAACCCTTGAGTCTCCTCAAGGTTAAAACTGGTTAATACACCAGTTTTAACTGGTTTAGTAACTTAAGCCATTCATATCATTTCTTAATTTTGGTCAAAAATCAAGTCTTCAAAGAAATAACTGTGGAAAGATTTAAATACCATGCCTTCTTTATTTTTTATTGTGTTATCATCAATATCTGAACTGTGGGTATCAATACCCTTTGCAGCAAATTATTAATCACTTTCTTAGATGTAAAATGGCCTATAATTCCATCTTATTAGTGACTTTTCTAAAACAAATTGAACCTAGTATTACCTCAGAATTATTTTCACACATCATGTCTCAAGTTATACATTAACAATTTTAATCTCAACCATTTAAATCCTACAGCATCTTCATTGAGTAAATAATGAGGCCACAGACTGATACTACCTAATGGAAATATTTGTCCTTATTACTCTGGATGCCATTAGCTCCAAGTTAATAAAAATACATCTGTGCAAGCTGTAAAGAGAAACAGTTTTAAGAGAGGACTCCAACGTGGTTGAAAGGACTCCAAATGCAACGTAAAGGCCAAGAGTCCATGGTGCGTCCATCACGCCTCAGTACCACGCAGACACAATGTAACTTACCCAGTGATCATAGCAATTGACCTAGAGTTACTTGCTAAAATATGTATTGTTGCTTTATCACCAATTAACTGAATTTAAACAAACTTATAAAATTAGAAACAGAATAATTTCTCACATACCACCTTATGCTCTTTGTTTCTAAATAACATATATTCAACATCTACTACTGAGTCTTTACTTCCCATCTTAGAATGAAAAGGTCTTCATATAATATTGGATAAAAGTGATGACTGCCATTTAAGAGGTTTATGAGTATTTTTCCCATGAATACTTTTCATGAGTATTTTTGCAGTTTTGTGTGAAATGAACCTTCTAAGAGTTCACTATAAAATGAGGAACGATAAGAAAATGGCTGTGAAAGTGGAGACAAGACGAGCAGAAAAGCCCACCTCAGAGGGTGGGGTGGACACCCAAGCACACTGCACACCTCTGCACATCTCGGTGTCGTAGCTGCATTTCTAGGTGGAACATGCGTTTTAACTGGGAGCAGCAGTAAGCATTAGACTTGAACACAGAAAATCCACATTCAAATTAAAGTGTATTATTATGTGTGCGACCTTCTCAAATGCAAAAGTGAGGGTGACTGCACGCCTCGGGAGGCTGCAGCCAGTGTGGACAAGCCACACACGTGGCAGCAGCGGCCACTCTGTATTTCCACCATGAATTTTGAATGTGGAGCTTGTGTGCCACCACGGCCCCCGATAGGTCCTAACAGATCTTTAGGTATGTTTTTCTGCACTCTAAAGTTTTCCCTTTCCATACAGATGTTTTGTTTAGAGCCATTTCTGTAATTTACTAGGATAATAATGAGCTCAATCACTACCCTGATGGAAAAGTCTCCTTCTTTGATCTTGATGCCAACGGATACTTATGCACATGCTCACTACTGAGTCCCAGAGTCCACTGGAAAGAATTACTGAATAACACACATAGATTTAAGGCCACTGTCTTGTCATTCTGGGAACCTTCCCAGTGACAATTCAGAAAGCCCCTCAAAGTTCAGCAAAAGTCCTGAAGTAGCCGCATGAACCCAGTGTGGGATTAAACCAGTAACAGCTTCAGCCACCAGAAGGTCTCTGCACTGATTCATTAGTAAAACTTACCTCTTTCGCACTGGGGTCCAGTAAAGCCATATGTGCATGCACATCGATTTGGAGCCACACACCTGCCTCCGTTGAGACAGCCACTTTCACAGACCGCTGTAAAACAAGGAGAGAGAAGCTGAACACCTTTCCCTGTGAGGAGATGCTGATGAAATAATACGTACAGTCCCCTAAAAGGACGATAAAAAAACCTAAATAATCACCCTGGTATGTGTTTCCAACAGTTACTCTACCATCCCAGCTCCTCCGAAGTCCCTCCAAAACTCTTAAAGTAACACCCCCTGGAATAGGTGGGTTTGTAGCTGTGTTCACACTAACAGTTTCAATCCAGGAAGCATGTGAGCAATACTTTCAGCTCTGCATCTAAAGTGGTGGTTTATAAAGGGCGTCCCTGAACTCACAGGGAACATTGTGATGGCTGCCAGATGGGAGGGGAACTGAGGGGATGGCTGAACGGGGGGAATTGCAAACTACAAAAACAGTCACAGGGATGTGAAGTGCAGCCCGGGGAATACAGTCGATCACACTGTAATAACTCGGTGTGGGGTCGGATGGGTCCTGGACTTGTTGGGGGAATCACTCCGTAAGTCCTACAAATGTGTAATTGTTGTTGTATTTGAAACTAATACAACAACTATGTATGTCAACTGTAGTTGGAAAAAATCTTTAATCTTTTAAGAAAGACATAACTGAATGGAAACTGTATGTTAGCAAGCTGACTCTTTTGTTTAAGATTTACGTTTAATTTCCAGAAGGGAAACTTTGGCCCCTCTGCTGTTACCCTGCAGAAAGGTGGCACAGTCAAGTCACACAACTAACTGCAAATGACAAACCAGTAATACTGACAATCAGAAATTTACACACCATCCTGGAGACCCAATGAGGGTTATAAAAGAATCTATGGAAACTATTGGTGAAATAAGTCCAGAGATGCTTGAGAGAGAGACATTTTACATGTCAAAAGATGCATTAAAGTAGGAACTGAAAGCCCATGCCCTGAACAGCTCTCTCTCTCTCTCTCTCTCTCTCTCTCTACAATTTCCTGCAACGCTTTCATGCATGGCCTCCCCTAGGCATCGTTTCCATAGATGGTACGTTCTTCCCCACCAAATGTGCCAGTCCCACCTGCTCTTCAAAGCCCAGATCAAATCTCACTCATCCATGAGGCTTCCCTAATACCTCCATTTAAGTTCATTCCTCCTTCATACAGCCCCATGCATTTTGTTATACCCATGTGGCAGTCATGCAGTTGAGCCACTCAGATCTCCCTCCAAGAGAATCCACTCTAAGGAGCTTGTTGGCCAACAGCCTCCAGTTGCAATACCTGTTGTGTGTTAGGCTTTGGGCTAAACTCTGTCGGGGACACCAAAGGGAGCAGAGGAGATGGATAGCAGCTCCTTCTGATCCTTTTTCCAAAAATGCCTTTGAAACCATTCCCAGCCAACCTTCTTTCTAGCCATGGTCTTGACAATAATCTTCCTTCTTCCTGCTTCTTCCCCTCCATACTCCAGACCCAGTGATCTTTCTCATTGCAAACCTTTGTTAAATGTGCAGGCAGTGTTTCATGGCATTGAATGCACGGGCTGTGAAGTCAGACTGCTGGGTTTCAAATTCCAGCTTTGCCAGTTACTTCCTGTGGAGCTTTAGACAAGTTACTAAAGTCCCAGTGCCCCAGTTTCCTCATCCGTTAGAAAGTAATAAAGGCCTGGAACTCAAAGGGCTGTTGTTATTGGAAATGAGTTAATACATGTGAAGAGTTTTAAAATGTGTTCAGCATAGCAGAAACATAGAGTAAATAACTCCATAGATGAATGCTGTTGCTCTGGCTGTTGGTGGTTGTTATCTCACTCCCCTTCCCTGGCTCCACTTTGGACAAAAATATGGTATGCCTAAAGACCCTCAAAACCTGGCCCACGACTTCCATTCTGACCTGACCTCTCTTCACATCGCTTCCTTTTGCCCTGAAGCTCTAGCAACACCAACCACCTGCCACATTCAATATCCATGCTATGTCATGTTCCAGTACTCTGGCCCCTGCTGGCCATCTGTGCAGAAGGCCCATCTTCCATCATCTGACAAGTGTACCCTTAACTGACCCTTGAGGCCCAGTCGGTCTCGAGCACTGGGTAGGCCGTCCTGCCTCTTCTCCTCTCCAGGCCACGCCAGTGAGCTGCACAGTGCTCAGTCACTGCAGTGTGTGGGGGTCACGAGGGCGTTATTTTTGGTTTATTTTTAATAGCATTATTACTCATACCAACTATACATATACACAATGGTAAAAACTGGAAACAACGTGAATAAATGCTCATCATTAAGAATTCATTAGATAACAGTAAAACATCCATATAATGGAGTATTATGTGACCACTAAAATGTATTTTAAAATGCTTAATAACATGGAACATACTTCTAATAAAATGCTGAGGGAAAAACTAGTATGAAACAGCATGCAAAGGATAAGATCTCATGTACCAAATATGCATTAAAAGACTAGAAGGTAATATCTGAAATGATGGAGTTATGGATAATTTCATTTTTTATATTTTTTAACTTTTCCAAATTTTCTGCAGGGTATATATATTTATCTTGGTGTAATTTTTTTAAAAAAAGCTTTTAAGAAGAAATTTGGGGCTTCTGTAAAGCACAGGGACTAATAGAGAACAAACACTCAGTGAACAGTACTTATGAATAAACCAACTAACTGAACACCATACATATCATACCTGCTACAGTAGTGGAATCAAGACTGGAAAACTAGAGAGGTGCAGATACCATTAATGAAGAGAAAGGACACGTTTGAGAAGAAGACGAGACTGATTTTTGAAATACTTTATTTGAGATGATTCTTGAAAATGCAGGTGGAGATGTTCAGTGATCAAGTGGAAGGTATATAGATGGAATGAACAATTCTGCACCCTCAGTGGTGACTGTAAATCAAAAAGATGAGCTACGTGGGGTGGTGAAGATAAACCAATGAAAAATGAATCCAACAGCCCATTCCCAATATTCCTGTCAGAAATCCAGTGCGAAGTGTGTTGACTAAGTGACCTGTTTACCTGTAAGAGTCTCTGGACATCTGTGAAAATATCAGGTCCCAGGTAATCAAATAAAATTCATCAGTGCTTATCTCTGCATTCTTTTGGTCTACACATCTGTCTATATATTTGTCTACATAGACCAACATCTAGAATACTTATAACTATGGTTTACTTACGTTGTCCACAGTGAGTCCCTATGTATCCTTTCTGGCATATACAGTGATCATCACTGCAGCTACCTCCATTCATACAGCGAATATTACAGTGTTGGACTTGAAAAGGAAAAAGAAAAAAAGAATAATTAATTGTGCAATTTAAGTACATAGATTGCAACAGTACACATGGGTTGATTTGTAGCAATTTAAAGAGAAAATAAAATGATTTATCAAGATTCATATATTTATTCAGAAGTGACTTAATTGAAATGCTGAACATGTTATGTTTTGTGTGTATAAAATAATTTACAGTGCATTGTTGGGAACGACCTGCCTGGTATCAGAAGCTGTAACCCCTGCCAAGGCTAAGGCTGAGGGAATGACCTTGGAACGGTAAACCACCAAGGTGACAAGCTTATCTCCCTGGCAGGAGCTCTGCTTCTGCTACTTCATCCATAACTGGCCCCCAATGCTTGGTCAGTTAGCCAATGATGGGTAAGATTCCCCAAGAGGGGAACAACCTAAGACAGGCACGATCACGTGGGAGGCCCCCAAGGAAGGACTTTGGGGACTACAGCAAAAGCTGGTGATAGACCCTCGCCCCTCACTTTGACATAGCCTGAGTCCTCATTGTCTGCAAGAAAATCTCCTCATCTCTTGGCTGCCTTACTTTTCTTGCTCCACCTAAGCCTGAAACAATGACAGAGGGTGGTGCAGCTCTGTGCTGGAAAGGGCAGGTTCCCTGGGTGATCAGGCCTAAGTAAGAATATGTAAAATCCTGTGGAACCTTCTTTGTTTAGAATGCTCTCAATTGAATGATAAGGGTCCAAAGAAGAAGTAAGTTTGTTTCTTCAAGTTTTTTACAGCTCTTTAGCTATCTGACCCTGACTCAAAATAGGCCCTCAGAGTTCCTTGTTATTTGATCTTTACTTCCCAGCAATGAGTAATGAGCTTTACCTGAATTCCTGTGTAAATGAACCCAATAAAAGCCATTGAGGAAAAGGCTCTTGGTCCTTCTCCTGTGAGAGATCGGCCACCTTTCCTCCCTAAGCAGATCAGGTCTTGGTAGACTTGTTCTAATCTGTGGTGGATGGGGGCTCTGCGGACAGAGCCCCCCCACAGTGCATGCAATTTTTTCTTTGATATTTACTCTAATCATGTTCAATGACTTCCCTGATTAGCAGAATTTATCACTCAATAGCATTTCTGTAATTTATACCCAGAAAGTAGTGTTTTTGAGTAACCATATGAGCCAAGATTACCATGATAATAATTTTTCTTTTAAAAGATTTAGAATCCCAGGTAGGTGCCCAAGAGAACAGTCAGAGTGGCAAATTCCAAGGATCTTTGTTAAAAGACATTTTGGTGGCAGCAAAAAAGAAGGGAAAAGACCTACAACATCATTTAGTAAAAGACTGCCTAATAGTGGAGATGGCTGGACTTGGCTCAGAGAGAGCTGCTTGTTTCAATCGCAACCTTAAACCAAGTAAGACCTGCAGTGCTTGAAATTCATTCTTTATCACATTGTCACCTACAGAAGGGGGGCTTTAGGACCCAGGACTGAAAGACCACAGGCAGATAGGTAGACCTGAAATAAGGAGACCCTAGAAGAAGCTTGAGTAAAAGACACCTACTTATGAGAGTGACAGCAAGGCATGGGCTCTTGCTTCTCTATTGTTTAGGCTGCATCTATGTCAGTAATTCAGGCATAAGAACACTTTCAAAATTGTAGGCTGTTCCTTAGTCCTGCAGAAACAGTAACTAACCCCCCTTGGAGAAGACTGAAGGCTTGATTGAACTCATCATTAATACTCATTGATACATCCCTCTACAGGGAAGCCAGGACCAGGCATGGAAGGTTTGGCTTATGCTGCCCTGTCCTCCAAGCTGTGGCCATAAATTCCTAGAGAAAAAAGGCTCCACAATTTTTCACAAGGAGAGAATCTCTTCTTCTGTGCAAAACCAAAACTCAGCTCCTTATGTTTGCTCCTCTGCTCAGTCTTCCCAGAGCACAGAGCCCAAGTCTCCTCCCAGGAGCAGACAGCAGACTCCTCCAGCAGCCACCTTTTTTGGCACCTCTTGTTAGGATGCTCAGCACAGTGCCTGCTGTGGCTGCTGATGTCAGGAGAAAGGGACATTTCCACAAGGAGCTACACAAACCTCAGCATGACAACAGGAAAAGGAAGGTGCCAGAACTCAATACTGATTAGACCCTCCCAGAGCACCAAAGAGTTAAGTCAAGTAGAAAGTGATGCACCGTTGCAAGAACATGTCACACACACATTGAAACACCATCAAAGGCTCACTATCCCTCCTGTATGAAGAACGACCTCCATCTCTCAGCATTCAAAGCCCCCCCGCAGGGGATCCCATGGGCCTTTAAGAGCTCCTTTGCAAACACCTGATATGTCGTATGACTCAGCCCCTGATCTATTTCATCAGTTATTCATTCACTCAACCAATATTTCTGAGTGCCTACTATGTGCCATACAAAATGCCAGGCACTTTGTTTTTGCTGGTCTCTTTGTGGACTCTCCTCTTTAACCTGTTTCTTTGTTTCTTTTAACTCTCAACTCCCAACATAAAACAGACACAGTTCTCACCAAATACTGAAATCCTACTTATCTCCTAGACCCATTGCAAATGTCTTTTTCCCATTGATCTTTTCTGATTTCTGTTCTCACCTCCCTCTAGATGTGAGCCCTCTTTCCTCTGACTCCAGAGTACTTTATACATCTCTTTGGAAATGTATATTATATATCCAAACCTATTTTTTAAAGTTATTTCTCCCATCCTCAGCCCATTTGTCTAAAAGCTTCTTGCGAGTGGGAAGCATCAAGATTATTAACTATATCCTCAACAAGTGCTCAGATAGTCTAGCCCTTGCCTATTTGTAGATGCTCTATAAAACTTTACTAAATTAACATCTATTTATGTAAATCACACTACCTGATAATGATATCAAGAGATATGCTCAAAAATTGAGACTGAGAATGTGCCCTTTGTATCCTAAGCACTTACACAGCCCCAAGTGGGTTGCTATTAAATATATTTTTAGCTTCATTTCTCCATGTATGAATGCAGAAATAATTCCTTTGTTGGAGAATTGTTACAGAAGTCAAGAAACCCAGGAAACTGATGAAAACAAACTATTAGTTTGAGGCTCCTGTGATTCTATTAAAACATCTCAGCCAAAATGCTTTTTAACTAAAAAATTATCTTCAAGTATACAAAAGAAATGATTTGGTGAAAAATTTGGATAGTATTCTAAGTAGGTCAGGAAAAGGTGTATAGTTGCTTTAAAATTTGAAGTTAAACTTAGCTCCATCCTATCTTAGCAAAACAGAGAGGACTGGGAAAAGCACAGGAAATGATGTCATCTGTCAAGCAGCATTGGAACTCAACCCACAAACTGATTTCAATTAAAGCGGCCCATGCCAAAAGCTAATTTCCATTCCCACATGAGCAACAACGCCATTTAGCTACTTTGAGATAAAAAAGCTAACAGTAGTTTCAATAGTGACTTTACATTATTTGTTCAAATTAAAAAATAGAATGAATTATTCTTTCCAGGAAGAATGGCAAGTTTATATTTAAATGTAATAAGTACAATAAAAATGTCTCTAATTTGTTTTTATATATTTTCTGCCCTGCCTTTCAAGTGAACCTTTTCCAGCATAAAACATTCTTTTTCCTTTAAAACATAATATCACTTGGTCAGACTTATGAAAAATAAGGCATGCTAGTCCAGTGGTTTAAAAAGGCTAATGAATCAGGGGTTCCTGGCCCAGGGGAGCAAGCTCATCAACAGATAATAGGATCTTAATCACACCTGCTTTGCTATAAACATGTTCACCAAAAACACTGAATTCTTTGAGTCTTAGATCTTTAGGGGAGAGCAAGTACTCAAGACTTCACTGCACAGCAGGAACAGTTCGGAGTTTAGAGAGCATGTATACACAAATTGGTTTTCTTTTTGATTGAGTTCTGTCATGGATGCATATTTTAACTTGGATGTCAACAAGAATTCCAGATGTCTGACAATTGGAGACAAGTTCAATGTCTCTAAAAAGGCCAATTGAAAAATAAGAACTCTACTTAAACCCATAAAGATGTTGTAACTTTATTGGATGCTCTACATTAAGTCAGAATGTGTTCCTAAACTCAGTCTGTGTAGAGATTTTACAGAAACTGAAAATGCTGGAGAAGTCCAAGTGTCAGCATGCAGGCCTACACTCCCACAGGAAGTGTCTGAGGCTCCAGTGAGGACTTCCCCTCAAAGGGTTTCAAGTAAGGCTCAACATCCCAGAACTACCAGGAAATGTTGCCATTAACCTGTATCCATGTAGGATCCCAAGTGAATTTTGTTTGTTCCAGATGTCTGTCAGTCTTGCAGTCATTCAACAAGTACTGACCAAAACACTTTCTATTTGACAGACTTCAGGAAGAGGAGAGGAAACTTTCTTCTTTTTTTTCCACATTTCCAAACTATACTTTTTACTTTTGTTGGGGTTTTTTTGCTTTTTAAATTTTTTATTAACTTTTAATGTATGTTCCCATTATTATTTAGTCGCCTTAATACCCTCCTACCCCCAACAATCACCACACTATTGTCCATGTCCATGAGTCCTTTTTCGTTTTTGCTCAATCCCTCCACCCCCTTACTTCCCCCCTCCCCAGCTGTCATCCTGCTCTCTATCTATGAGTCTATCCTCATTTTCCTTCTAAGTTCAGTTTGTTCATTAGATGCCACATATGAGTGAAATCACATAGTATTTGTCTTTGCCTGACTGGCTTATTACCTTAGCATAATGTTCTCCAGGTAAAGTAGTTTCAGCTACTGTTGAAAAGGGTAAAATTTTCTTCTTTTTTATGGCTGAGGAGTATTCCATTGTGGAAACTTTCTTTACATTAAAGCCCAGCACAGATTAATTCTTTGTTTTTAATTATATTTTATTGCTTATGTTATTATAGTTATCCTGATTTTCCCCCTTTGCCACCCTCCCCCCAGCAACCCCCACTCCTTCAGGCAATCACCCCACCATTGTTCATGTCCATGGGTCATGCGTGTAAGTTCCTTGGCTACTCCATTTCCTATACTGTACTTTACATCCCCATGGCTGTTCTGTGGCTACCTATTTGTATGTCTTAATCCCCTTACCTCCTCACCCATTCCCCTACAACCCTCTCCCATCTTGCAACCATCAAAACATTCTCTATATCCATGATTCTGTCTCTGTTGTTCTTACTTGCTTAGTTTGTTTTTTAGATTCAATTATTGATAGATACATATTTTTTACCATTTTATTGCTCATAGTTTTGATCTTTTCCTTAAATAAGTCACTTTAACATTTCATATAACAATGGCTTGGTGATGATGAACTCCTTTAGCTTTTTTCTTGCCTGGGAAGCTATTTATCTGCCCTTCGATTCTAAATGACAGCTTTGCTGAGTACAGCAATCTTGGCTGTATATCCCTGCTTTTCATGACTTTGAATATTTCTTGCCAATCCCTGCCAGCCCTCAAAATTTCTTTAGAGAAATCAGCTGACAGTGTTATGGGAACTCCCCTGTAGGTAATTAACTTCTCTTGCGGCTTTGAAGATTCTCTCTTTATCATTAATCTTTGGCATTTTAATTATAATATGTCTTGGAGTCTGTTGCTGTCCACTGGGTACACTGACCTTAGGATTTCCAGTGTTGCAGGTCAAGTTCAGCCCCCACCTGTGTTTTTCCTGGGGCCACACTGGCTGATTTATAAAGCAACCTGAGATGGCTGCTACTTGTGCTGGGCTTGGAGATTTCCAGGCAAAGCCAAACCGTGAACCTAACTGACACTAGTGCCCAACCTAGGGCTCAATGAGGCCAGCTGTTGCTTGTTTGAGAGGATTTAGGATGTTGTGAAGCTTGAGCCAAGACCAGCCATTCATATGGAAAAGCAGCTTGGGTGGGCCCATAGGTTGGATGGGGCAGATTCTCTGGGGATCTCCAAGGTGGGTCAAATAGTGTTAGCCAGGTTGATGGAGTCTCAGATATGGCACCAGCTTGCTGCCTCTGTCGGGGGAGGACTCATAAAAGAGACAATGGCCTCTGCTTGCCTTGATGCCAGACACTTCAGTTCCTTCCTGTATGCCACTGGTACCTTCAAGCTGCTACCCCCATGCTGGAGCTCAGAGAGAGTGAGTCTGAATAGGTAAGACCATGTATGGGTTCTTTAAGAAGAACTTTTTGGGGCTCCAGAAGTTTCTTCCAGTAACTCAATCCCCACTGGTTTTTGCAGCCAGAAGTTGTGGGGACTTATCTTCCTGGCACTGGAACCCTGGGCTGGGGGCCTGGTGTGGGGCTGGGACTCCTTGCGCCTGAGATATCTTTCCTGAATTTTTATCCACCAAACGTGGGTAGGCGACCAGCCTGTTCCATGTCTGAGCCCCTCCTACCAGTCTGGATAGATGTGGTTTCTTTAATCCTTACTCATCAGGCTCGATTTCTGATATTTCTGAGAGATGACTGTTCTATATTTAAGTTGTAATTGTGATATAGTTGTGCACAGAGGCAAGCCATGGCTGCCTACACTGCCGTCTTGACTGGAGGTCCAGATTACTTATTAAAATGACCACTCAGAAGGGAACAATGTGAGCATACTACTGGAACAAGAGCTGCAGGGCTGCACTTAGGTCTAAGTACCCAGGCAGTGATTTTCTTTGGGATGCATGAGGTTTACAATTACTCTAAAGACCTGCCATTATCTTGGCAGGCACAAGGGGCAGACAGAACATTGGGAGCAACTTGCAAATAAGCATCTATATGGCAAGAGATGATTTTAATTTAGGAACTAGGAAAAGCACAAGACAGACAAATTAAAGAACGGGGCTAACTCATGAACTCCACACCTGAGACTACGTAAGGGCAACCACAGTCACTGCAGGATGAAAAGATTTTCATGGGAAGAGATGACAGCAATAACATTCTTCTTAAATGCATAAATATCCCATGCTGCCTAAAGACACACCACTCAGAAGAGCAGCTTAACTAAAATATCTCAAAAAAAAAAAAAAAAAAAAAACCCTAGCACAGCTGGAAAGGCAGGTTATAGGATAGTAGTGATAAAGGCGTTTCCACACAAGGCAGACTAGAAAGGAAAGAACTCAGCTGTTTCTGCAGACCAGTCTGGGAAGATTCTTCTCACTCGTTTTCTCCCTGTCCATATAAATCCCACACATCCCTAAAAAACGTTTCAAAGAGTCACTTCTTGCAGACTAGCTACAGCACCTTCCCATGCCTGGAGAGTGATCACACTTTTAGCACGTGGTTGCACCACACTCGCTCAGATGCACTAACACACTGCTCTAGAGCTGTTACCCTGGCCTTCTATAACCTTCCCAGTTGGATTCATGTTGGAAGTACAAACAACCCAAATTCTCACTGAATTTGAAGTAAATTGAGAATGACAAAATTAAACAAAGTAACAAGGAGTTCCACATAGTAAAGATGTCAATACTTTCCAAAATGACACACAGTTTAACACAATTCCTATCAAAATCCTAGAAACATTTTTTTAGATATGGACAAAACTGATCTAAAATTTATGTGAATAGGCAAAGGAACCAAAAGAGCTAACACAATTTTTAAAAAGAAGAATAAAGTGAAAGGAATTAGTCTGCTCAATTTTCAAGACATCATATGGCTGCAGCAATCAAGACTGTACAGTACTGTAGAAGGGACAGACATACAGGTCAATGAATAAAACAGAGAACCCAGAAATAGACCTACATAAATATGGCCAACTGATTTTTTGGCAAAAGTAATTCAATGGATAAAGTATAGTTTTTCAGAAATAAATGTTGTTGAAGCAAGTGGACATCATTAAGTCTCAACCTTGCACCTCACACTTAAATGATCTCAACATGGATCACAATGCAAGTATAAAATGTAAAACTTTGTAAGCTTTACAAAGTTTTGTAAGCTTTACAAAGTTTTGTAAGCCTTACAAAAAACTTTATTTTTTCCCCTAAAACTTTTAGGGGAAAAAATAGAGAAAACCTTCAGGATCTAGGGCTAGGCAAAGAGCTCTTAGACTTGACACCAAAAGCAAAATCTATTAAAGGAAAATTTGATAAACTGGATTCATCAAATTTAAAACCTTTGATACTTCTGTGAAAAACTACTAGAAAATTGAAAAAGCAAACTACAGAGTGGAGGAAAATGTTTACGAATCACAAATCTGACAAAGATTAGTACTTCAAATATACAAAGAACTCTCAAAATTGTAAAACAGCAAGCAATCCAATTAGAACCTAGGCAAAAGCACGAAGAGACATTTCACACAAGAAATATAAAGGTGACAAACAGGTACATGAAAAGACATTCAACATATAAGCCAGCAGGAACATGCAAATTAAAACCACACTGAGATATCACTACATATCCATCAGCATAGCTAAAATGAAAAATAGTGACAACTCCAAAAGCTGGTGAGGATGCAGAGAAATTAGGTCATTTATACATTGCTGGTGAGGATGTGAAGTGCTACAGCCACTCTGAAAGCAGTCTGACAGTTTCTTAAAAAGCTAAATATGCAATTAATGTACAACCCAGCCATTGCATTCCTGGGAATTTATCCTAGAGAAATGAAGACTTATGTTCACACAAAAACCTTACATGAATGTTCATAGCAGCTTTGTTTAAATAACAAAAAAAACCCCAAAACTGTAAACAACTCAGATGTCCTTCAGTGGGTGAATGACTAAACAAACTGCGGTGCACAGCATGTAATACTACTCGGCAATAAACGGGAACAAACTATTGATACACACATCCAGAATGGTTCTCCAGGGAATTATGGTGAGCGAAAAAAAAAGCCGATCCCAACAGATTACATACTATATCATTCCATTTATAAAACATTATTGAAAGCCCTGGCTGGCATAGCTCAGTGGATTGAGCTCAGGCTGCGAACCACTGTCGCAGGTTCTATTCCCAGTCAGGGCACATGCCTGGGTTGCAGGCCATGACCCCCAGCAATGGCACATTGATGTTTCTCTCTCTTTCTCCCTCCCTTCCCTCTCTGAAAATAAATAAATAAAATCTTAAAAAAACAAACAAAAAACCCCATTATTGAAATGACAAAATTATAGAATTGGAAAATAAATTAGTGATTGTCAGGATTCAGGAGAACATAGAGGCAGGAGGAAGTGTGCATGAGAGGGTAACATGAAGAGTCCTGGTGATGATAAAAATTCTATATCCTGACTATATCAATGTCATCTTGGTTGTGATATTGCACTAGTTTCACAAGTTGCTAACATGGGGGAAGCTGGGCAAAAGGTACCCTGGATCTCTATGTATTATTTCTTACAACTTGATGTGAATGCATACTTATCTCAAAATAAGAAGTTTAATTTTAAAATTTTTAACAGCATAAAGAATAAAACAATATGAACATGAAATTGATCTCCAAAATCTAAAATATAAAACTTAGAGAACATACCTTATAATAATATATCATTTAAGAAGATAATCTATTTTATATTTATGTATATTTATGAGGAGTTTGAGTAAATTCATGGATCAGTCAACTGTGACAAGTGTTTATGAGAATTAGGATCACTTAGGGCCCATCTGGCCTCAGAGACTAATAGAGTAGAGAAGGGTCCTAACAGAGCTGGAACTAAAGTCTAGAAAACCCACTGATCTAACCAATCTTCTCTTTTTGCCCCAGTGCCTCAGTGCCAGTGGGAAGACTCCAAGTAGATTAAGGGAAGCCACGTCCTCCTGATTTCTAAAGGAATGGCTGACTTGCACTCTGGACCTTCTGGAAATGCAATCTCTCATTCAGACCACTAAGACATCATTTCCTATTTTCAGAATCACAGGATATTCAACTCAAAAACAACTTTAAAATAACAATCCTTCTTTCATTCTTTTCATTTTCAAATGAGAAAACTAAGGCCTCAGAGGTCCTACAACTTGCCTAGACTTCCTTGACGCCTATCACAGAACAAGCATAAAATCTCTAATAGGAAACAGTGGTGAGGTGATCTAAATTTACCCTCTTTTTATAGAACCACAGGTAGTAAATGCAAACATTTCGATGAATTCAGTTATCCTTCTGCCAGCAAGGGAGTTAGCAAAAGTGGTCTACCCACAATTGCTGTCTACTACACCATGGCCAGAAGATCTACAGGAAGGTATAGGTCTTCCCTAGAACATCACTTCAAAAGATGAGAAATGAGTTATGATCAACCCTTAAGTACCCTTAATTTAAAATGTTCTGCCATCTTTAATTCTGCAAGTTGTTTAGACAATACTAGGTCATATAAAGTCCCAACCGATGACATTAAAGGCTCCAAATGCCTCAAAGATCCTGATGATCAAAATCCCCCTCTTCACACTACTCTCATCCAAGAGCTACTTGGGGACTTTTTCCAGTGTCCCAGCATCATAAACGGACCCAGCCCTCTTCAGAGAACATCATCCACAAGTCTTAAACTTCAATCTCTCGCCTAAACCTGGCCACTGGACTTTACCACTTTCGCACCTCACTGCTAGCTTGAGGTCTGCTAGGACCACAGCTTCTCCCTCTGATCTTGTTAAGAGCTTATGGCCACATCTCATTAGAGATATGTCATTACTTGGCTGAGAAATCACTAGTGACTCACACTATCATTGAAGACCTTCCCAGCTGGATACTCAGTTTTGCCACCTGGCTAAGTTTTCTTCCCCCAGAGGACTGAAGGACCAATCTAAGACATGGGTCTATTCCCAACATGAAATGCAAATTCCTCCCCCCACCCCAAGGCTCTCACTCCTCAGCAGCAGCCTGAGGGTCATCCTGATGGGGATGGAGACATCCAACCTGTCCCTGTGCTGCCAGCTGTCTCCTCTGCCTCTTTCTATTCCTCCAGCTCAGGTGCCCTTGATGCATGGAATGAACCTTCTGTTGTGTGGAGGACACACACTCAATGCAGTAAGCAAATGAGTCCCAGCCTGGGGGAAGTGGGGGTGGGTTCTACCCCAATCTACACTGTCTGTATTTAGTGCTAGACTGTTTCTGTTTGGTTTCCACCAGAAACAAATTCTGAGACAATAATTTGAATGTGAGTAGTTTATTTTGGAAGTAATTTCAGGAAACACTGATAAGAGAGTGGGAAAAGATAAGTGAGCCAGGAAAGAGAAGGAAGTTAATAAAGTACATTATCAAGCCTATTCCTACTGTGGGCAAGTGGGAAACTCCAGGAGGCAGTGCAGAACATACCTCATAGTTATGCAAACTGAGAGGCAAGGAAATGAGGGCATTTTTTCCAGCACTCTCCATCTGTCATTGGTTAAAAGTTGCTTCTAGGACCTTTAAACAACCCCGTCACCCCCAGCCTTTCCATCTTGCCCTGCATGCAGACCTGGCATGCTCCTTGGCCAGGAAAATTTTACAATGGTCTCAGGCAGAGTCATCCATGTTCACCCCTGAACGCCAAGGCACCAAGAGGGTCTGCTACCAAGTACTAGTTGCCTTGTCCTATTAAATGACTTCTAAGAGCCATGCTTAACTGTTAGGACTCAATGAGTAATGAACATTGACCACACTGAAGCCTCTACTTGCATTAGACAAAAAGAGAGAATTTCTCAGAGATTCTACAGAGTACCAGGGAAAGGTTTCTACTGTTAAGTTCATTTAGAAAACTCCAAATACCATTATATCCTTTTCTTACTGATAGATTCCACAATACTTTTCCTTAAAACCTTGTCAAAAACAGAACACACCAAAGAGGAGTGTATTCTCTCAATAAAAATGGGAAATTGGAAAGGAACCCAAGTTTTTTGCCTTGGTGATAGTCAAGGTGTTGAAGAACATGAACTTCAACTTTGTTAATAACCAATAATGACTCAACTCGCTTCCAACCCCTACATTTCCCTAATTCATTGCTGAGGGCCTCACAGTTAGAGAACAAGCAAGCAAAGGTTCTGAGGAAAGAACTGTAAACACTTGCTTGGCTCACAAAATGAACAAAGGTGGAAAATTCTGGAAGGGAAAAATCATTGTGCTTCATGACAGATCATCCCCAGGAGCTGCCATGATGACTTCTTACATTTTCTTCTTGCAAAGGAAGGGGTCTTGAATTTTCAAAAAGTGTTTAATAAGATTCACATTTCAGTACCACAAGGAAGACTGCCTAGTTTTCTTGAGCCAATATGTTCATTAAACAATCATTTCATTGAGCACCTTTTATGGTGTTTACATTGGAGACACAAAGATAAATAAGGCAATACCTACACAGAAGGAAGTCATAATCTTTATATTACTCATAGTAACTGTGTCCCATATAGCAATTTCCCTATAAAGAGTAAAGAAGGGAAATGGGAGGCCAGATTGAGAAAAGTCATTCCAAATATTTTGGGCAAAACAGAGAAGGCAGATGTTCTAGTGAAAAATGTATTGCAGGCAAGAGAAAAACCAAAAGCAAATTTAGGAGAAAATAGGGTGTAACCACATAAAATAATATTATATATAATGACATGTTATACTCACTGGATCTGGAGCCACAGGAAGGAGATATCTGACCAGATGGGCAAGTGCACATATTTGGCCTAGAACAAAATCCATCCCCACAGGAATGCCGGCAAATGGCTGTGAATAAAACCAGAGGTCTGTTAGCACGTGGCTTTGGCGCGCGGTGACTGACAGGGACCGAGTCCTCAAGTGAGGAAACCTGGGCTCCTCTCAGGCTCCTCATTAACTCTGCCATCACGACTATGTGACCTTAGACCTCAGGTTTATTACTTTACAAAACAAATCTGTTGGGCTAAATAAACCCTGGCTGTAAAATTTGCTAACTCCCTTAACCACATCAGTGCTGCTTGGCCTCTCTTTGCTTATTCCACAGCACTCCACCTTCCAGAAGCCCCAGACATCCTATGAAGGGAAAACAAAACAGTCAAAAATCCTGCACCTAAATGTATTTATACATCTAAAAGCATTCTGTTTTTACATTAACGTTAAGATTTAATGATATAAAAATTACCACAGTGTTCATGGAACTATTTTTATCATGAATGCCTAATGTTTAGTAATTTTTATGAAAACACTGTAGCCTGCTAAGACTACTTCTCTATTTCAGATCTTGCTAGTTGAGAACATACGACCTATGGAACAGCTTTTATCCTACATTTAGTCCAACCGTGAATTACATCGCCAGTCTGAGGGATGTTTGAAATCCACTGCGGTTGTCCTGATTCCACAGTCGGAAAGCTGCTCACTTTTAGAGAACTATTAACATTTTCATGACACCCGGAGACGGATATCATACTGGTACCAAATGCTTTGCTAGTGGCCAAAGGAGTAAGCTTAAATGGCAAATGACTCATATTTATCATCAAACTAAGACTTGGTCACTACTTTTTATGTTCATAGGCATGGCCCTTTCCTCAAACTCCTACACAACCTTGCAAGAGGCAAATGAGATGAGCAAAGGCTAAATATAATACACTTGACAGAAAATTCACTGAAACATTAACATACCTATGGATGGAGATTGAAAACTATTAAGAAAGAAGCTGTCAAAGGACCCTATAAACATTTATTTAAATACCTGAAGACAGCATTTCTCAGAGATTCTACAGAATGCCAAGGAAAGGTTTCTGTCGTTAAGTTCATTTAGGAAACTCCAAATACCATTATACCCCTTTCTTACTGACTCAACTTTGATTTTGAAATACACCACAATGTTACAAACAAATAAGTTGCCTTTGGTCAAAATCAAGAATTGGGAAAACGATAAACTTTTTCGGGTCACCAAGAGAATATTGGTTGGAATAATCTATCCTTTTCCACAGATCACTGTTGGCCCAGTGAGAAGGTGGGTTAAGTGACTCCTTAATGTCCTGTCAGCTCCGAATTCTGCCTGTTATACTAATAGAGTACTTTGGAAACTGAAGATTATTTCATAGATATGATGACTATAAATGTTCAAGGAGGACAGATGCCATAACTAAGTGAGCTTAGTCTCTCCATTAAATATATCTTGTCTGGTATGTGAGGTGTCACTCAACATTTGGGGGATATTTTGAGAATAAGGCAGTTTGCCACAGTGGCGGGGTCCAGAGAAGAATCTCTGGGATCATTTGCATTCTCCCCTAGTCTTCCCACTGGTCATCATCTGATGCCCTCTCTGCTTCCTCTCCCCTTTGTCTAACAGTGATGTCTGCCTTTGGCCTTGACCACCCTAATTCAATGTACAAGGTTTGGGTAGGCATGTGGGTGGCCAACAAAGTTAGAGGTTACCGTAAGGAAAGCAGCAATGGTAGCATTTTTTTCAAAATCCCCCAAAGTGATTCCATCATCTGTGCAGCCAGGCACAGCATATGTAACAACATGCAACGCTGACCAAAGAATCCCAGTGCTCTACGGCCCTCTTCCTTATAGCTCAGAAATATCCTAAAAGAAGTCACTGGACTAAAGTATAACAGTGGTTTGACCATGTCAATATATTTCCCAACCTGAATTCAGAGAAAGTCGGAAAATCTTAGAGCTGGAATGCTCTTCAATGAACACATTACTGGTAAGCAGTTACAAAGGACCAAGTACTAAAAATCATTGTGCAACCAAAACAACAAAAGGAGAATATGCAGAATGACAGATTGTCTATTTACTTACGAACAATACACTGATTTCCACCAGGTAAGGTTTTCCACCCAGGGCAACAGTAAACATTAAACCGTGATCCACAGACATTGGGTCTGAAACAAAAGCAAAAAAAAAAAAAAGTTCCATTATAAGAAGTCCACAGGTTTTTTTTTTTAAAAAAAAAACATAACTTATGACCAAATAAAAGCAAAAAATCCTGAGTTATAAGAACAAGATGAATCTTTGAGAAAAGCAAACTCATGGGACTCAATGCTGGCTTCTTAGTTTGAGACACTTTAACATGATGGTATCAATAAGGATATTCCTTCATGTCACCTGTGCATGTAGCGCATCGGGAAGATAGAAACCAGGGATGCAAGCTGCAGGGACCTCTATCACAAGACACAGTACAAATACTCGTGTAGCTACATGACTGAAATTTAAACAACAAACTTCCTACTAATCTAGTTAAGAAAGGTCATCACAAAAATCTATTGCATGTAAGGCTTTAAACTTCTATTCATTGAAGTTTGGTATATTTTTTCCTGTGGCCCAGCTCACCTCTTGAAAGAAAGAATGACCACATTCCTCCTTTCACTAGAATTACAGGAATGCAAATCCTGAAATTAGTCAGAATAAATAAAAGCCAAAACACATAAATATTTCTTTAGCCAAAGTTTGGAAACATGGTTGATACCAGCAGTTACGGGAAAATAAGACCAACACCCCTCTGGGGTTTCTTGTTTACAGACAGTTCACCACTCGTCTTAGTCCAAAGCCTTCATTCAAAATCCAGATGACCCATGTTTAAAAATTTAAGGGACCAACTGGGTAAGGGTCTAGCTACTTCTATGGTGGAAACTAAGGCAGAGAATAGAACACAGAGACCCAGAAGAAACCATTCCCTTTACTTCACCATATCTACAGGCCTACACATTAATGCTCGTTCCTGGAGTTCAGAGATGACTATGGAAGGTCGAATGTTTTGCAATCAATTTCACAAACTAGGAGCTATTCCAAGGCTTCCTGGTATAACAGTCCCATAAGCATAAGCCTTTTAAAATGCACGGCTAAAATGTATTTTCAGTTGGGGTGCACTCACACATTCTCCCTATACATGCAGACCATTTGTAATTGGACAGAACCCTACTGCATTTCCTCTGAACTCACTTCATGGACCACATGCAGGATTGAGAACAAAGGTGAGGTTGTTGCCCCGTCCTGTACTCCTTTGACAGCCCAAGAGAACCTGGAACACTCTGCAGAGCAAAATGCATACACCAGACTGACTGACGCTGAGGTCAGAAAGAGAAGTAGGAAGAACGACGGAAGGGCCAGGCAAATGGTCCTAAATCCATACCCAACTGCCCAGGGCTTCTCTGAGGGTAAACAGAGAATAATTGACTAGAGACTTGATGTATGTATATTACGTGACTTTAAGGCCTCTCTGTGCCTTAGTTTATTTCTCTACACATTGGGATAATAAAATATCTGCCTGGTATACATCATGTTTGTGTGTGTGCATTAGATGAAATAAGGGATGTGAAAAGCTTCATACATGAAAAGGACAATGAAAATACAATGTAGCATCTTCTGACTTATAGTACCTACTCAGGCAAAGGAACCATAAGAAATAAAGGAAGGAAGACTTTATTAAGAATTCTTAACCAACGGCTGTCAATACCCCACCCCTCCTGTGACAAAGTAGTGCCCAAAACTTCAGGTCAGAGTGCAAAGAATTTCCTAGGGCAACTCAAAATCTTGGAAAGAGAGTGAGAGAAGAGAGAAGGTAAGGGGCTGTGCTGGGGTGGGGTGGGGAGAGGCACTCCACCTTTCCAAATGTCATAAATGTTCTCTTGATCTAAAATGACAATCTGGGCTAAAGTCAGCCACCTCAGAACCTTCCCCACCAATGACCCGTTTCCAAGAACCCCACTGCACCCAGCCCAATCCCACACCAAACCCTGGAATAGCTGCAGAGGCCCCTTGCGCCTGGACAGGGGGTCCTTTGCTCAGGATCACTGTGTTTTTCAAACAAAAATCAGGGCAAACTGTCTGACAAGAATGAGTGTATTCATGGAGTAACAACACACCTAACAGGGAGAAGTTGAGAAACAAAGAGTCCAGAATCAGTCATTTCAGTCCTACAAAGCATGATATTCAAAACGTTTTCCAAGGTATATTTAAAAATCATAGAAATATCATCATTCTTTATTGTGTTTGCAGTGTTTAAAATCAACCCACAGACAAAACATGGTAGCAGTTACATCTTAGTGAGCTATGTCCCCACCTTTCATGGCAAGAAGCCAGTGGTTACCGTTTAATTCCAGGCATCGAGGTGCAAGCAGAGTAGATGGTGTCATGCAGATAAATATAAAAACGAAAAACAAATGGTTGAAACTGGCTGCCTTAAGAGTTGAGGATCTGGGGAAGAATTTTCTGCAGAGAGAATTCTTTCTCTTTCTCACTTTAAAGTCCACCATAACTGTTCATTTTTAAATATACACTGTTATACTTTGATCATCATTTTTATTTAAAGCAAAAACTCACTTTAAAAGTATGAAGATCTTCTCTCATTAACAGGGTGCTTTCTGCTTTATTAGTCAGTTATCACAGTCCCTTTCACTGATTATCACATCTTATTCCACTGCATTTCTTAAGATTCTGGGTAATGTTGAATTGTGACTTATTTAGTTGGTGTGCTCTGATTTTTTATTGTGAGATTCACAAGTTTATAATAAGTCATCTATAATTTAACTTCAGCTATTTCAACTAACATCCTCCCAGGATGACTGTTTTAGTCTCACCATTCACCCTCTACCACTAAACACTACTAGGTTCCACGGCTACATGCAAAGTATTACAAAGGTGTAAGGTCTCTCCTCTGATGACTCTGGTCTAGAGAACTGCACACTAACAGAGCTCGTTCAGACAAGCTGGGTGGCATCTGTTCTACTTACACATAGAAAAAAAACAGCTCTAATTCTGGAAATAGATGAATGTCTTATTTAAGTTGGAAAGCACCAAGACATGTAAAGTCAAAAGTAGACATATTGGACTATTTCCATTGTAAAAGACTTTAAGGTTTCAGCACAAAAAGTATTAACAAAGAAGGTAAGTCTTTTTAATGAAGTTCCCTTTCTGTGTAAATGGAAGTGAAGGATTCTTATACCTCTTTCTCTTCCTTTTCACTGCATCAGCCGTATCCATTATCCTGCCGCCAAAAACAAAACAAAACAAAACAAAACAAAACCCTCAGAGTTAAAGCTCCATGCAAGTGGCAGTAGTGGTATTCGGCAAATTAAAGGGAAAAGAACTTCACGCTAAATGCTACAGACACATTACTTCATTTGATCCTCGTAGCAACCCCATGGGTAAGTTCTATTATTGTTGTCCTTAACACTAAAGAAACTATGGTTTAGGAAGGTTACATACCCTAGCCAAAGTCCCATAGCTAGGAGGTAGAGAATGGGGACTTGAACTCAGGAAACCATACCTAGAAATATGCCCTCTTTACCCCTACGTTAAGGCACAGATGTAGTTAGGAAACAAGATGACATTTCACCCAGTAGCATTCATGGTAGCATGAGTAACAAAAATCACAAAATGTCCATCAGTAGACTGAAGATTAAGCATAAACAATTTCTAGCTGTACTCTAATAGTTCGTGGGGGAAAGGGGAAAATACATTTATATTCCACATCATCCCTGTACATTACATTTTGTAGATTGCTAAGTCCTTATCAGTAACTTCTCTTATAAACTGCTGTGAATATTGTGCTCTGCAGCAGCCCACTTCCAATCACTCTGGGGGATGGGTGAGCCTCCGCAGGCTGGATATTTGGATCCAGTTCAGACGCAGCACTCAAAGATTGTGTGGGCTAGCTAAAGCCCCTCTCAATGGAGCAAACAGCTGGGCTCTACCACATCTGACCACATCACTGCAGGAATTGGCCTCTGTGCAAAATGTCTGCAGTGTGTCCAGATCCCTTAGCCAGAACCCACTTCTGCAAGTCTGGCCCCTCTGACAGTAAGATAGCCTTTCTGCTTCCTCTCCCCAGTGCAAACTCCTTTCAGACAAGACTGGGAAAATAAAACCAAGTTCAGGGGGCTCTTACTGCATATGCATACATTTCTTAAGCTGTGAAGTGATTAAATCCTTGGGCAAGGAGGATGCTAAACATTAGATAACAGTGAATGAGGCGGACACCTCCATGAGTTGCCTGGTTTTTTGACTTTTGGGGAAGAGAATTATGATTCAGTCCCCTTGAGTGTCATTATGGAGAGATATCAAAAGGCATTTGCTCCCACATAATGAAGAAGGCCCAACCACCCATGTGACATGCCTCAAGGCAATATCCTAACATGCCACTGTTCTCCAGTGTTACAAGCAATTAATTTTCAGTGTCAACAATGTGATAGATGATGAAAAATTATAGTGCAATAATATACAAATAAGCTACATACATTGTGAGCCACACATATTGGTTGTATTAGTTCTCTGACAAAATTTTTATCAAGAGAAAAAGGAAAAAGGAAAGAAAAACATGCTTACTATTGGATGAAAGGACCCCACCACTGCTCCAATAATTTTGCAAAGGCTCCTCCTTATTTTAGTGCCTTTACTCTGGCCCTCTTCACTGAAGAGAGAGGTCAGATCTCCCAGAAGTGATTTGAATACCACATGTGACTGTTCCAGCCCATCTGCCAGTCACAACAACTTGAGTAATGAAACTTCAACCCCTGGTAATGAAAACAGCTTCCATGGCCTCCTCAAGCTTCAGCTGGGCAATCCAGACCCAGGGATTCATTTCTGGATTGTCTGGGTCAACACTGGCTGGCATATGGACAATCCAGGTTTCCTTCTTTGAAGACACAAGCCAGCCAACCTCTCTGACCTACTTCATGCAGTTAAAAAGAACAGAAAAAAAAGAACAATTTCGTACTCTGGTTTGCAAGCCTTTAACCTCTTCTTGCTCTCTTCCATCCCCAGTAGATTAGTGACTCCATTACCTTTTCTTCTAAAGCCAATATCCATCTATTTCCCTCTTCCTTCCTCCCTCCCTCCTTCCTTTTCTCCTTTCCTTTTTCCCTCTCTTAGTTCCTACTCTCAGGGCATTTAAAACCAAGCATTCTACTTCAAACTCAATGTAACCAAGATTACACAGCTCATCTTCCTGTGTAGCCAGTAAGTTCACTGTTGGGCATGCAACAGCACACATAATTTAATCACCATGCCCACAAGTACAAAGCTGCTAAGCAGTATTTAGTGAGAACCTATTATATGCCAGGCACTCTATTATTACATAAGAAAGAAAAATGACAAAGATGAGCAAACCTATCTCCCAGATCTTGGTTTCTGATACCATTTTTCCAGTAGGAGGAACATTTGTCCTGGGATAAATGGCTGATTCTAGAACTGGACAGGAAATATACAAGATGAGCCTGGAGCATCTTGCAGTAACAGAAAATGAGAAAGTACTAAACAAACAAACAAAAACACGGCAATAGAGGCATGTTAAAGGACACAGGGGCCAAATGAAAGCTCCCAAAAGCCAAAGCTAGAACCATTTGAGCAACAAAATAACAAAAGTTGTATTGGATTATAATCCAAAATATAAAATAACTGTCCATGAGTCTATAGTGATAAATAAATGACTGGATAAATAAGCAAATGGGAGAGAAAAAACTAATCTCTTGTGCTAGAAAATTCCAAATAATTTATATAGATACTCTGCTTTCAAGGAGGTCGAGAAGAACTCTCCATTCCTTATGCGTGGGCTGTGCATAGTGACTTCCTTCCAAAGGAATTGCAATTAGGAGACAATTTACAGAACTCCTGACCAATATCCATCAAAACTGTCAAGGTCACCAAACACAAGGGAAGTCTGAGAAATTGTCACAGCCTAAGAAGACATGCCAACTAAATGTAATGTGGGATCCTGGGTGGGATCCTGGGCATTCGAAGCAAATTTGATCAAAGAATGCACTATAGTTAATAATGTATCACTATTGGTTCATTAATTATACTAGTATACGATGTCAATTGAGGGAAATGTGTCCAGAGTATAAGAGGACTCTCTGTAGCACCCTGGTGAATTTTTGGAAATCTAAAATGAAAAGCTTATTAAGAAAGAAAATAATAATAATTCATAACCATGATATCACTAAAAAAATTGTTACCATGCCCCCCAAAATGACTAAGACAGTGTTTGCTCCTGAAGGAACATGGGCACGTATGTCAGTACAGCACAGAGTGTCGACAGAAAAGGTAGGACATGGACATTAAGGCCAGCCCAGGAGAGGAAGGAGTCCAGAGCAGGGACCAGCTGCCCAACCCAGAGCAGCCTCAGAAGGAGACCATCTGAGCTATGAGTTAATGTTTCCCAGCTGCTGAGAGGAGTCACTCATTTTATTTCATCCCACTGCTAAAATTTCCCTTAAATTCTCTAACTCCATTAGCAAATCCCTTGTCCAAATTCTGGTGTTTCACTGTTGACCAATACCACATTTATTTTCCTGACTCCCCAGTTCCCCTCCATCCCACTAGGACAGTGTAGCTAAGTATGTTCCCATAGTCACCCTGATTAATTCTGTACTATGATCTGGGGACAGACCTTCACCCTCCACAAAATGTGAAACATCTTATTAGCTGCAGATCTCTACCCGGCAGGCCTACCCTACCTGTCACTCTCATCTTCACCAATCTCCACCCTCCCACGGGGCTCCTCTTCACCGTCTCAGCCCTCACTCCCGCACACGCCCCACGCCATCACACACACATGCTAAGTCTGAACTCTCCTTCCATTGTTCCCTCAGAATGCGTCATTTCATCTCTCTCCATGGTGTTAGTCCCTACTTTCTGATTAATCCCGTCCACCTTGCAACCAACCAACACAGTTCCGGACATACCTCTCAAAAACCTACATGTCCTATATTGTAATTATAAATTTTAAGGAATTATTTGTCTACATTCTCATCCCTGAAACCTGCCCCCACCCACTCTGGTCCAAGACTCACAGTTCTTCAAGCAAAGAAACAGTGTCTGTTATGTCTAGAATATCCTGGAATCTTTTTAAAAGCACACAGAACTAAATGCATTATTAAATATAAAGTACAGTTAACAAAGATGAATACTATCCCTTTGGGTGTCATATAGAGGCCACCTATAAACGCCACCAACATAGAAATATGTCTAATGGTGAGAACTATTTCTTATAAATTAATCTATTTAAAGGGAGAAGGCTTCATGCCTATCTGAAAGGCAACAGGCATTTAGACAATAGCATATAATGGTTTCATGCCTTGGTTACTTTGTTGGCATGCTGATCATTAATTCATTCTGATCAGTGAAGTTATCAGTGTTTACAACTCAGGATTCAATACATTTCCTTTGAGAAAAATACAAAATCAATGTAGACAAAATCATATGTGAATATCTGGTTCTACCTATTTCTTTGGCAAAAGAAACCCCCAAATCCCAAAAGCAATGAAACAAAAGTTTTCAGTTCACAAAATCAGTGCACATTTTATTTTGGCAGGTTGGTGCCACTGACCAAAGCCATAGATGGAAGCTGCCATACATGGCCAGCCACTAACCACACCCATCACACATTCACAGGGCAGCCTTGGAAGGTCTGTCTGGATGTGCTGTTTGGACAGAGGCTCCTCCCACTGCTGAGTGGGGTAACTCACAGTACAGGCCGCACACAGAGGCTGTTGCACCAACACTTTCATTTGCTGTCTGCCCCAAACTGTGTTTTGGAGGGAACTGTGTGTTGATCAAAAGCAATAGCCCAAGAACTTAAGAACCAAAGAATTTAGGTCACACTATTAAAGACACACACACACACACACACACACACACACACACAGCCTAAGAAGCTGAAGAAACAGCAGCAAAGGCAGTTCCCCAAATCTGGAGGTCATTTTAGACTGGCAGCCAACTTAATCCTGTGGAAACCTTTTATAGGTGACCAAAACATGTGTGTGTGATGTGATTGTCTTTGAAAAAAAGAAAGGAGGGATTTAAAGCCACCGGGTGCAATGTCACAGGAAGGAACCATGAAGACCGGAAGCACATGGCCATGTGCAGCAAGTCCTGATCCCGCTGAAGCTCTGGGCTCTTTCTGCCTCTGGTGCTCTGGATTAAGCAAAACTGAGAACACCAAACTCTGCACAAACTACTAAACCAGCCACGTGGCCCCCAGACTTCTAAGGGCAATGACCTGGCTAACCTGCTGTCACAGTCTGCACTGGACCTACTGCTCTCAAGGGAAGGGGTCTGTGCTGGCCCACCGGCATCCCACCCCTGGTTGGTTATGTAAAAGGTGTTCCCATCGAAACATGGAGAGGGGTGTATCTGTTCACAAAGTTTGGACTTTTCTATTTGAACCTATATAGTTGAGGAAGGGTTTCCTCAAAACCTAAAGACCAGCATGCCTCAAATGTGCATCTCCCCAGCATCTGAGAGGGTCGGTCCAATGACACCATGCAAACGCACAGCTTCTACAGTGCTGCTTCCCAGAACCCTGCAACCCCTTGGCTTGACCTATGACTTCCAGGACTAGCCCAGCATTTTCTTTTGCTGGGATATTTGCTCCAGCTACTCAAGCTGAAGTCAATGCTGTACTCTCCTGAAGGCTGGCAAAATTATAAAAATTACTGAAACACAAACAGGAAAACTAAGGAGGTGGTCCAGATCTGCCTAGTGAGAGGTCGGCTCAGGGTTGTGTCTACAGAATTCACTGCTCACCTCGGCTCCCTCACCTCCTTCCCTCCTCTTCATCACCCACAGAAGAAACTGGGGACAGAAACCCTGACTCTTGCTGCTTCCCAGAAATTCTCAAAGCAAGAGCTCTGTCCAGGGCGGTGATATCTTCTGAACGTACTGGCAGCCCCAGGAAAAGACAGGGAGACCAGCCAGTGGGGTCAGGCTCAGGGGAATGAATGGGGTTCTTCAGGAGCTGGGAGTGCAGGGTGATGCGATATTCCAGTTCTGAGCCCTGGCAGCTCCCAACTGACAAACAGGAAGGGCTCCAAAAATGTCATTTCTATATTGGTATTTAGAACTCAGAATGGCTTTTCCAATAGAAACAATGTTAATAGGTGGTGGTTTGGTCCCCAGGCTAGTCAAATAGCAGTCTCTGTGCTACATTATCAGCTAAATAGGCTATTATAGGCTGGTCTGGGAACCTGACCACAGCTTAAAATGTTGTTTCTATGGGAAAACACATTCCACAGCAGGCAACCAGAGGGAAACTTGGCCACTCGAATCCATGGTCCCTGCAGCTATCATAAGCTGCCCAGAGAACAACGAGAACTAAACACCTTAAACTCAGGCCACTCCACACAGCTCTAAGAGCGAGGCCAGAATCTGAGCTCTCTCAGCCCTGGGCCCAGTGCCGGCCCCTGCCCCCAGCACAAGAGACCGTTAGGGTCAGTATGGGATGCCTGTACATCCACAAAGTAGGGACTTAACAACTGTGGAACAACTGGATACTCTAATTCTCAGTGTACCTGACTTCTTTTAGAGACCAAAGGATCCCACCCCAGCCCCAACTACGGCACAATAAAATCAATCCCCAGGACTGGTTCACAGTACAAGGGTCCAGTGAGCCATTTCCAAGAAGGAGTAGCTTCCAGGTGAAACAAGGAAGCAAGTCAGATTTGAACTCTATTTTGTGGCTTTAATTTTACACCCAAGTTATTCGAGCATTTCAGATCCCCTGAAACCAAAAAATTACCCTTTCTTTTGCAATGTGAGTTCCTTAAAGATAGAAAGTTCAGATTTATCTTCACCACCCAGCATGGTACCTGAATCTCAGATGGTAAATGAAGGTGTGGAGTGTCAAATGTACACCTAACGAAGAAAACATAAGCTAGAATTCTGTCAGAGTAGTATTGAATTTACTGAAAATGTAAATATGCTTAGAAGAAACTCAATAATAAAATAAAGGAATGAAAAGGATAACTAGTACTAAGAAATAAATTAATTTCATTCACTCTTTTGAATTATAAAAAATTAAACTAAAAAACCAAAACATAACAAATGATACTCATAAGTGGAATTCATGGGGTAGAGAGTTAGGTTTCCCCATGTCTCAGATGTATTATTTAGAAACACTTTATAGTTACAAAGTTTCAGAGGTCTTATATTTCTAATTCTACTTCATAGGAGTCAAGGGGCAGTGAGTCTCTCAAAACATTTCTCTCCCCAACTCTTGCATGAGAACAGAGACAACATTGTTCCTAAGGAACAACAACAACAAAAAACATTGACAGAGTTTAGGTTTTTAAGAAGTCAGAGGAGGTTAGCTGAAAGCAGGCAGTTGTTGAGATTATTTCATAGAAATTAACAGTTCAGAACATTAGGGGTCAAAAGCTTGAGAAGTTTATTTTTCTAATTTTCCAATTACATTTGCAGCAAAGGTGTAAGTATTTATTTCTAAACATTTACATATTGGAAAACTTTTAACGAAAATAGTCTAATTTAAATTTAAGGGAATCTGACTAAGGAATTTATCTAGCCCATGTGAAATCACACTGTAGAATAAAAATTATTAGCAAATTTTAGAGAGCTTTATAATTTACAAAATAATCATGTGACCCTTCCCCCAAATTCTATCAAGATAATGTGTTTTTGTCCTCATTTTTAGATGAGGAGACTAAAATTGAGAGAAGTAATTGTCCAAAGGCTACACAATGGAAGCATGTCAGAAATCACTAATTAAAAAACAAAAGAATTTACTCATAAGACATCCCAAGGTTAATACTGAAGTTTTTTAGATTAGCAATTAGACAGGTGTTCCCACAAATATCCCAAAAAGAATGCATACCTTCATATAAACTAATTTGTGCATCATTTTTTACATTCTGGTTTTCTTTTCTTAGGTATGCAAAATAAAAAATTTGAAGACCAATCTTGCAAAGTAGACTGGAAAAGGAAAATGATGACAAAAGAAATAGCAGTTGGCTCTTAACATGTTCCGTGTTCGGGGGAATGGGTGGGTGGGGAGCAATGTGCAGATTCAAAATGTAGATAATTCAAAACCTACTCATAGCTCCATTGGAATGTGTTTTGTATGTACACTCAACAGGGGCATGTCTTGTCTTTTGAAAAGCTGCTTGAAGCAGAATCATCAGGTCATGCAGACAAATATCTGACCCAGTGCATAAAGGCCAAGGTGACCAAGATGATGCTCTGCAAATCCCTAACAGTGTCACAGCTCTGTGACAATGAAGAGGCTACCAGCACTCTGTCCAATGTACAGGGAGAGTGGCAGCTCATTCCAAATGCCAGCACAGCACTTCCCTGAAATTCAACCCAAAAGATCTCTCTCTCTGCCTGAGTGATGCCAGCACCATCCTTGCAACACCTTCTGAGATCTGGGCACGGTGTGACAGTTTTCATGTTTCAAGCTATAATTTCGCACAGAGGGTGATGCTGTCAGCACAAAACTTCAGCATAGTGACAGCCTCTGAGAAAGAGATGGGCAGGCAAAGCAGTGAAGCATGTCCACCCATTCTGCCTCCTAACGTACCTGAAAGGTTTCCAAGTCTCTGCAGCAGCTCCCAAGGACAAAGCCTCTGATCTAAAACCCTGTCGGTTTACCTGCAAGTTTGACTTTAGGCAGTAAAAATACATCAGTCCACAGGCACTGTGCACACCTTTCTCACTGACCTGAAACTCACACAGGAAATGTGACTTACACACACACACAAACACACACACACTTCCCCCACGAATGTTCAGAAGGAAGCTGCTGGAGCTGCTCTTGTCGCTGCACTTTTCCCCATGGGGATCTGGATATACCAATGTTTTTCAAAAATCTCATTTCATCACTAAAGTTTTACTATTTCACCAACTATTTATTTCACTTAGCTTAATATTCTCCAGTTCTATCCATGCTGTTGCAAAAGGTAGAAGTTCCTTCTTTCTTTCTACTGCATAGTATTCCATTGTGTAAATGTACCACAGTTTTTTGATTCACTTATTTACTGATGGGCACTTAGGCTGTTTCCAG
The DNA here is from genome assembly GCF_004126475.2 of Phyllostomus discolor. Classification (NCBI taxonomy): domain Eukaryota; kingdom Metazoa; phylum Chordata; class Mammalia; order Chiroptera; family Phyllostomidae; genus Phyllostomus; species Phyllostomus discolor. The sequence goes on from NC_040903.2 coordinate 160,884,773, forward strand.
CACTTGGCTACTGTAAATAACATTGCTATGAACATTGGGGTGCATAAGTTCTTTTGAATTCAGGACTCTTAGGGCATATTCCCAGCAGTGGAAGTGCTAAGTCAAAAGGCAGTTCCATTTTTGGTTTTCTGAGGAAACTCCATACTGTTTCCACAGTGGCTGTACCAGTCTGCATTCCCACCAACAGTGCACCAGAGTTCTCTTTTCTCCATATCCTCACCAGCACTTGTTTGTTGATTTATTAATAATGGCCATTCTGACTGATGTGAGGCATCTCATTGTGGTTTTAATTTGCATCTCTCTGATGGCTAGTGATACTGAGCATCCTTTCATGTGTCTATGGGCCCTCTGTATGTCATCCTTGGAGAAGTGTCTGTTCAGGTCATTTGCCCATTTTTTAATTGGGTGTTTGTCTTCCTGGCATTGAGTCAGATGAGTTCTTTATATATTTTGAAGATCAAACTCTTGTCTGATGTATCATTGGCAAATATGTTCTCCACACAGTCAGTTCTCATTTTGATGATGGTTTCTTTAGAAAGACAAGTACCATATGATCTCACCTATAAGAGGAATCTAGTGAACAAAATAAACTAATGAGCAAAATAGAACCAGAGGCATAGACACATGGAACAGACTGACAGCACCCAGAGGGGAGGGCGGAGGGGGATAATGGTGGAAAGAAAGGGGAGGAACTAGTCAAAGAACATGTATGTATTGCCCATGGACATGGGCAACAGTGTGGGGGTTCACTATGGGAACAGGGGAGCGAGCGGGCTAGGTGGAAGAGGGCAAAAGGGGAAAAATTGGGACAACTATAATGGAATAACACTTAAAAATGTTAAAAAAGTAAAAATTTAAAGAAGTTTTACTGTTTCTTTTTGTTTGTTTTCCAGTTTTGTTGACATAACTGACATGCAGCATGGTATAAGTTTAAGGTAAACAGCATAATGATTTGACTTACAACTATTGTGACATGATTACCACAATAAGTTTATTTAAAAGTTACTATTTCTTAAATAAAAAAGGAGCACTCCTGAGAAAGCAATGATGAAATGAGAATACAAGTACTCACTCCTGACTGTTAAGATATCTGCAAACATCTGCTTTCCACCCATAGTCCAAAAATCTTACCATCTTTTCATAAGACCCTGGCCTGAAACTCTTACTGTGAAATAAAAGTAACACACCGAGTTTCTCCATCTTGACATTTAAACAAAAATCACTGGGTAAGGGGAGAGGAATAGACACTTGCATAATTATATCCTTGTTTTCTGCCCCCTCTAGTGCTGGGTTCCTCTGTATAAGTTTTCCACAATTTTATACCTAATAATTGCTAACCCTTAGTATTAGATAGTAAATAATTTTTCCAAACTCTCAAAGTCATGGGTCAGTTTGGATGAATGCAGAAAAATCAGACCTGGCAGCATCATAGACACTGCTGGCTGTGAAGCAATGAGTATAAGTTCAAAACCATGTGTAGAACTTTACAGTATTAATAATAAATAGGAAATGACGACATTCACATATGCCCATATGGCTACCCTAAAAAATTAATGGAGCTAGACAGTGATCATCAATGGCTGTTAACATCACAAAAAGAGATACGAGCAGGCATGGAGGGCTTCCTAATAGGAGTACACATACCAGTTACAAAGCCTTCTTGCCAAAAGAATGATTCTGAACTGGATCTGCCTCTAGTGCCAACAAGCAAGTCACAGCAAACACAGGAGACAGAGGAACCCAGTAAGTACCGCCACCACTGGAGTGCAGTGCAGTCATCAGCAGCCTGAGAAACTCAACAGCAGTGCACTCCAAGCGTGGTCCCAGGGCTGGCCAGTGCTGGTCCACACACTATGTATTCAGGTCTATAATGAGATAAGGAGCTTATGATGGAATAAATTACCCCACTGCTTCCTTCATGGAGAAAGTCTTGCTATGAAAAAAATATCAGCTGAGCTAAATAGTGTGCTTAGTGACATACTGAATTTCCACTCTGGCACATGCTTCTCATCTTGTTACAAACTGGCAATAAATGGTTTATGGACTGGCATTTTAAGTAGCAGTGCTCTACAGGACATGAACCAATTCCTTATTTTCCAGCTTTAGTGAGATATAAATGACATGTAACACTGTATAAGTTTAAGGAGCACAATGCATTGATTTGATACATTTATATATTGCAAAATGATCACCACCATAGCATTTGGTAATATGTCCATCCCGTCACATAGTGACTACTTCCTTTTGTGGTGAGAACATCTCATCTCTGCTCTCTTAGCACTTCAAGTATATAAGAGTATTATTCGCTATAATCACTATGCTGTACATTAGATCCCCAAATTTATCCTATAACCATAAGTTTATATCCTTTGGGCACTCTCTCTCCACTCCACCCCCCCCCCAGCGGTCCCTGGTAACCACCACTCTACTCTGAGTTTGTCAGACTTTCAGATTCCACATATAAATCATGTCTTACAGCATGAAAACATTTCTTCAATAAATAAATTACAAGGTAAAATGGCAAAGGGAAGCTACATATTTAAAAACATTTAAGAAATATATCAACCAGCTACAAAATATGAACTTTACTTGAATCCCGATTTGAACTAATTGTAATAAATAAATAAATAAAATGTATGACCTAACAGTAAAACTTAAATCCTGGAGATCTGATGATATTTTAAATTAATGTTAATGTTAAATGTGATGGTGGTATCATGTTTATGTTTCTTAAATATTCCTTATGTTTTAGAAAATGCATATTGAAATGCTCACCAAATTATTTTTTAGGGTTTGCTTCAAAATATTTGGGGGAAGGGAGGAAATCGATAAAACAAGACTGACCATTAATAGGTAACTGCAGAAGCTGGAGCTTTATCTGTACATCTACTGGACTCTCCACATTAAAAAGAAAGTTAAAAACAACTGTGGAACTGCATTTGGCTCCATCCATCCTGATCACCGCACTCTCTTACACACCATCATGACATCATGCATTTAAAGAGCCACATTTACTGTTATTTAACTCAACATTCTTAAGAGGGATGGGACTCTCCATTTAGAGGTGATAACACATTTCCAACACATTTGCCATCTTAAATAAGAGGCAAAAACTAACTCAAGTGCTTGCACAAATTTCAAGTGTGTGACTAAAATAAGGTTATTGTTCATTAGACAAGGAATCCAAGAGCAAATGACTTAACTACATTGTACAAATAGTTAAGCATGTCAGCCCAGGAAACGGGCTCCCTTGGGCATTACAACCACTTTTTGACATGATTCGTTTTCATAAGAATACTTTAACTTTCTTAATAAAAAAACATAACAAAAGTTACGTTAACATCCATTAACAAAAAATAATAATAAATTTGAGGGGTTGATTTGTATCAGGTCTATAAAAGGGCTGAATTTTGGTTTTTCTATTCACAAATGAAAGAATTCTTATAGTCATGGGGTATATGAAACAAATGAGGGAAACCATTTAGCAAGAAATCCTGGTATGTTTTCCAGTTCTTCACTATAAGAGAGTATGTGTTAAACTCTTTTCAAGGAAGGGCCCAAAGGCAAATGAACAGATAAGTCAACCCAAGGTCAAAGGAAACCCTGCTGTCTAGAATTCTGTTGAATGGTCAACAATATCTCTTAATATTAAGTCAAAAAAGAAGGAAAAAAATGGCTCGCATATTGTTATAAAATTCCTGAAAGTTTTCAAAACTTTCAAAAGTTTGTTTTCTTATTTGAGATTTCTTTCTTTCTTGAGAAGTTAGTAGAGTATAGAAAGTACCTGGTATTTGTTGCACTGTTTTTTATATTTTTGCTTCTTTGTAAACTTTGATTGTATTAGTGGTTGTCTTATTTACCCAAAGGGGACGAGAAGTATCAGATAATTTGAACATTTTTAATGACAATTAGAAAAATACATATTATCTGTTGAAACCATTCCTTACTTAAAGCACTCTTATTATTACAGGCTGTGAATGAGTATGAAGCAACCACAACTTCATAGAGTTTATTGCCCATCAGTTAACCAGGGATGGTATGTAAGGGGGCGGGGTTTAGGAACTCTGCCAAAGCTTTGCCTCAATTAAGATAATGTATGTTTTGTTCCACTTTCCCGGATGTTCAATAGTTTAAGATCTCTTGAAAGTCAACTCTCATTAAAACCAAAATGAGAATCATTAAAAGAAAATAAAAATATTTCCAATTTCTCAAGAGAAATAAGGCACAGAAGTAAAACAACAACAAATAAGAATCCCTTTGTACTGAGTGAGCATTACATTGCTACAAAGGGTGAAGCCAAAGAAAGGGAATGCTCAGTTGGAAAGTGAAGGCCATGGCTCTTCTCAGGGGTGGCCAATCTGTGTCAGCCTGACCCCAACCAAATCACGCAAGCAAGGCCTGCCCACAAAGTGCCCAGAGAGAACAGTAATAGGGGAGCAAACTGAAGAAGTGCTGGGTGGATGAAAAAGAGAGCTTTCTTGGTTTGGGTGCAGATGTGTTGCTTACCCACCTAGCATTCCTTCCTCTTCGGTGCTGGCCAAACTCCTCTTTCCTAAGAGGAATTCATTCCACATGGCTCAGACCTGGCCGGTCCAAGTGCCCCATCTCCTTGGCCACAGGGATGGGCAGAGAAACAGGAGCAGTGCCAGACTTCTCCTGGGGATGGATGTGTAGAAGCTGGGAAAGAGTGCACCTCTGTACCTCTGAGATCATGAGCTGAAAGGTAGTGTGGCTTCTTATCTACTTGATCGTAACCAATGAAAGCACATTTCAAAAAATGGCCAAGCACCTCACCGCAAAACAGTATTATCTTTCAGGGTGCTCTTTACACTACTGCCAAAGAAAATGGTTTGGGGCCAGTCTTTCCATTTCCTAAAATACAAATTCCTTTCACAAAGGCTCTTGGAGAAAAAAAAAAGTGTCCCTTAGGAAAGAGACAGGGCCTGTTTGCTACATCTGCCAATAAAACAATGCAAACTTCTTTGGAGGAGTTGAAATGGGCATATTAATAAGGAATACTACTTAGTAAGTTTATTTCCCAAAGAAGGCAACACAATCTGGGGGAGGGGACATTTAAAAATAAAAACCTCAAGTGCACACTGCCTTTAGGTATAACCAGAGCTCCACAGACAAAGTAAGTTTCCATTAAAATTACATTTTTTTAAATGTTGAAGTTCATATTTGCTTCCTTTTATTTCTGAAAATAATCGGTTCCAAGAAGAGGAAGTGGAGACTGTGGTATCCAGATACTAATGATCATCTAACTTTTTGCATTGGCCATAAAAATCCAGCCTCTTTATATGACTCCATCCCTCATTTTCCTGATGTGCATCAAAATTATCACCAACTTCATCACCACAGCTGAACACACCAGGCACTATAGTAGGAACTGGAAATGTATGATTTCATTAAGCCTCGGGACAACACAGAAAGGCATTACAATCCTGTTTTACAAGTGAGGAAACTGAGGCTCAGATAGGTCAAGCCACTTGTCTGAGGTTCATCCTAGTAAGCTCCAAGCATGCCTATGTCTGCACTCTCAAGCTTCTCTGAAAACATGGCCAATGCTTATTAGCGTTCATTGAAAATGACTCCTCGATTCTTTAAAATACAGTCGGTCCCACAAGCCATACCACACTACCCAGCCACCCACAACCAGGCTCAAATGGGAAACAGTGCACAGTAATTAGAACGTATACCCCAGCCACTAGCTCTGGGTTTTTATGACTGACCTGCCAAATCACTCCTCGCCAACTCTTCAGGAAATGTTCAGACACTTACTCAGATTCCAGCTAAAACATCAGCTATGTGGCCCTGGAGAGTACAGAGCTCACAGGGTGGTAATGGGATATAAAATTTGCAAACCTGAGGTCAATGGCCTAAACTTTGGGGTGTGAAGCAGCAGCAGCCCATGAGAGATTCAAAACTTTTTGTCCACCTGAAGGTTGCATATCAAGTCCTTCCTGGCAGAGCACTTGTCCACATCATCTCAGATGTTCACCTCATCAGCAAAAGCATAGAAAGATATTACCAATATGGTTCTGTCTACAATTGTTGGAAAGAGGATCATAGTATCAACAGGCTTGAGTCAGGGTGTTCACTCTGAGAATTAAGCATCAGGTCCAATTCAAACACGGCTAATGCTCAATAAAGAGTTGTCAATTATAGTAGGCAGATGTTCTGCAAAATTACTGGGAGAGATGATATAGAAGACAAGAATCTGAGCTTTTTCTTCATTGGCACACTTATTACACAGAACCTAAATGTGTCAATTAGTAGTTTGGATAACTGAGTCAGCAAGTTTTAACAAGAGTCCAAGTGTACAGACCTAGAATTGCCATGGCCCACCTCAGAACATTTGCTATTCTAATTGCTAATCAGAAGTGAGACAGTGGGGTGGAGGTGGGGGGCAGTTACCCCTCAGACTCTGAGAGAAGGCTCCCTCACTCCTTCTCCCACCCCCTCACTGCTACCCACACAGATACCTACCTTCCTTTAAAAGCCCCATCCCACTCAACTCCACCTAATCTGGAGACTTCCACTGATTGCAAGGTAGCACTGAGGAGCTAAAACTCTGGTGCCCGGCCTCCCACCAGTGCTGACCACTGAGAGGCTGATTGCTCTACCGATGGCCAAATCAGCGAGAACAAGAAAACGCCCGTGCCCCCAGGGTGCAGGTGTGTTTACTGGCAGCCCAGCTGAGGACTTGCAGGTACCCATCACCCTCTCTGGGGTATGAACACGAAGAGGAGGCATAATCTCCAATGCAACGACACACGCCTACTTAAATCAGCTCTTGCCACTGTGTCACTCAGCTTCCACACCTTTCTAGTTCATAGTAACAAAAAAAAAAATAACGAGCACTTTTCAATGAACTCTCTCTGGGCCTTGGTTTCAGCATTTACAAATTTTTAATGTCTGTCCTACTAGTGTACTAACTTGTAATATTTTTACAGAGATGGATGGCCTGGCTATAGAGAAAAATCTGAGTCATGTTTCATATGCGAAAAAAGTTAAAAACAAGAAGAGTTTTTAGAAGTTATTCATCAAAGGCACCTATGAAGGTCTGATTACACAATAATAATTTAGCATCAAATGTGTGAGGGAAATGGCAGACAATGAACCATTATTCATGAGGAGAGCATGTTGCACCAAACTTTACGTAGTGCCACATACACTGGTGCATAATAATAAGTGATGGATTGATCTGATTTTTTCACTGAATTCCTCTAATTTCTGTTTACAGGAATCCTTTCTGGCATTCAAGTGTCCGTCTTTCTTTCATGCCCTGACTCTCCTCCAAAAGCCCTTGGTCCCCTGAACAATCAGGTTAAGGCCACAGGTCACCTAGCACTAAGCCTGCCAGGAGTGAGGGAGCTGTCATTAGTATCTGTAGGCACCCCAGCACCTGCGGTGTCCAGCCCAGGTCACTGGCTGACCAGATGTGTCACTCCAGAACTTTCTCCAACTATCTTCAGCTGCCTCCCTCCATCTTTCTCCTTCTCTCCCCTAACAACAACCTGACCCCTATTTTTTTCTTTTTGAACACCCCAGAACCCCCAGGTGAAAATTTAACATTTTACTTAGAATTTAATTTTCTTAATGCTTTACCCTTATTTGATATACCTATCATCCCTATTTTATTTGAAGTTCAGCTGATAAAGTTTCAAGAAGACAGAAAAGATGAGATAGGATGATGATGATAAAGCAGAGTACAAAGGAGAAAGCATTGATAACAAAGAAGAAGGAAAAGAGGAAAATAGAGGAAAAGAAGAAGAAGAAAAACAAAAGAAAACAAAACAAAAGCCTGTCTCCAGAATATATCCTCTTTATTAATAGAGATATCAGAATAGTTGAGTTCAAAACCATGAACTTAAGAACTCAACAGCAGATATAACGTGTCCATAGGGCAGACATAAATCCTGTCTCCCGGCACCAACATCATGAAATGGTGGCGCTATATTTGGACTTAATGTGTTTGGATACTTATATTTGAATGTAAGTATGACTGATGGTCTAGGAATTTACAACCCTTCAGAACTCTGAACCAAGTAACTTGTCTAATTGAACAGCTCTCCCGCTCGGAGCCCACCTGACATGCGGAATACGTCTTGGCCTGGGAATCGCCCTCTCTCCTTTCCAACCTGAGGGTGCTGATAAATGGTGCAGCAATAACTGCAACAAAAACGCCACTTGAGAAAGTGTTAAAGTCACAAGGACTGCAAACTAGAATTCAATGGTACTAGATCTACGATAAAAACTTGATTGTATTCCTAATCCAGTTTTATTCTATTACCAATGTGGCTACTCCATTTATGACAAAAAGAATAGATTTTAGCTCCCTACAACACCAATTTCATTGGCAACTATAAACTGTTTTTTTATTAATGATAACCCCTGATTCTAAAAAAACACTTTTGAGATAAATTACAAGAATAGATATATAAAAATTAGGCTATTAATAGAAATTGAAAGTAAAATCCCATATAAAAGGAAGGCAAAACAAACCAAATACCTAAAATAATAAGTTAAAGTGACTGTGCATTAAATTTGTTCCTGAGAACAGAATCACAGAAATGGAGGTCTCATGGAGGGTTATCAGCGGGGAATGAGGGAAAAGGTACAGGGAATAGGAAGCATAATTGGTAGGCACAAAATAGACAAGGGGAGGTTAAGAACAGTATAGGAAATGGAGAAGCCAAAGAGCTTACATGTACAACCCATGGACATGAACTAAGGGTAAGGGTGGGAAATGCTGGTGGGGGTGGTGCACAGTGGAGGGGAATAAAGAAGAGGAAAAACTGGGACAACTGTAATAGCATAATCAATAAAATATACTTTAAAAAGTAACATTCTTCCTGAGTTTCTTAGAAAGAAAGGACAAGGGGGGAAGTTAGGAGTTTCATGATTCTTACATATAAACAAAATAAAACTGGCCAGTTTATTAGAACTGTAATATTATTGCTAGGGTTTGTGAATTCTTTAAATGTAGAACTGTGGACAAGCTAAGAACAGCACCCTTAACATTCACCTAACACAGGGGTGTCACATTCATTTTCACAGGGGGCCACATCAGCCTCGCAGTTGCCTTCAAAGGGCTGAATGGAATTTTAGGACTGTACAAATGTAACTGCTCCTTAACAGTTAAGTGAGAGCTCTGTGCTGCCGCTGGGTAGAAACAAGGTGCAGGGCTGGATAAAACAAGGTGGAGGGCTGGAATCAGCCTGCGGGCCTTGTGTTTGCCACCTGTGACCTAACAGAACATGGAGACATTGTTCATTTTTCATTATGAGGTCACAGTAGCAAAATACCATGAAGGATCTTTAGTGGGGAACGAAGCTAATCAAATTAGAATTAAAACTGAAAACATCAATCCTTCTCCAAAGACCTTTCCTTCACTTTGATAGCCAGTCTCCAAAGATGTCTGCACAAATTCCTCCCCTTCCTGCAGACACATGCACATGCTGCTCTTCACAAGGAGGACACACAGAGGGCCCAGAGACACATGAAAAGATGCTCAGCATCACTAGCCATCAGAGAGATGCAAATTAAAACCATAATGAGATACACGTCACACCGGTCAGAATTGCCATCATAAACAAATCAACAAACAAGAGTTGGGGAGGTTGTAGAGAAAAGGGAACCCTAGTGCACTGTTGGTGGGAATGCAGACTGGTGCACCCACTGTGGAAAACAGTATGGAATTTCCTCAAAAAACTAGAAATAGGACTGCCTTTTGACCTGGCGATTCCACTGCTGGGAATATATCCTAAGAATCCTGAATCACTAATTCAAAAGAACTTATGCATCCCTATGTTCATAGCAGTGCTATTTACAATAGCCAAGTGCTGGAAACAGCTGAAGTACCCATCAGTAAATGAGTGAATCAAAAAACTGTGGCACATTTACACAATGGAATACTATGCAGCAGAAAGTAGGAACTCCCACCCTTCAAGACACAGCATGGATGGCTCTGGAGAGCATTATGCTAAGTGAAATAAGCCAAGCAGTAAAAGACAAATACCATATGATCTCATCTATAAGTAGAACCTAATCGACAAAGCAAACAAGTGAGCAAAATAGACCCAGAGACATGGAAATAAAGAACAAACTGACAGTGACCAGAGGAAAGGAGGAAGAGGATAATGGGGGAAAGAAGAGGAAGGGTCAAGTCAAGGAACGTGTGTGAAGGACCCAGGGACAAAGTCAATGCATTGGGGGGTGGGGGCAGGACTGAAAGTAGAAGGTAGGGGGTATGTAGGGCAGGGGAGAGTAATGTGGGAAAGTGGAGACAACTGTAACTGAACAATAAAAAAGATTTTTAAATAATAAATAAATAGATAAATAGGAGTAAGGTTTTTTGTCCACACCCTTGAACCTGGGCAAGGCCTATGACTTGCATGCAGTTCCAAGCTAAGTTTAAGGAAAGTCAGGGAGCTTCCACTTTCATGCCCTTGAGATCCTGAGCTACCATGTAAAAAGTCTGGCTATGCTGCTGGAACCTCCATATCACAAGGCCATGTGGAGAGGGGGGCGATATGAGACTACGTGAAGGAGAACTGAAGGCTGCGGCGAACAATGAACACATGAGCCCGCTGAGCCCTTTCAGCCAGCTTACAGCCATTCGAGTCAGTTCTACAGCCAACATATGAGGTTAAAGCATGTGGCTCTTGTTCGAGATCCAGCCCCAACAGACACCCTGAGCAAGGCCTGTTCACTGCACCTGTGGCTCAGTTTCCCCATTTGAAGAGACACACTACGTGGCTCCATCCCCAGGGGCAGGCCCAGGCAGGAGATCACACAGGACAGAGCTTTAAAACCTGGAAGTCCCCCAACAGAGTCAGACCAGCGACCCTTGGCTTCCTTTACTCCCTTTTCTATCTGCCCATTCAGTTAAACCACACCAAAGTAAACAGGCCTGTGGGCGCCGGTCCACAATCACAGAACCAGAAACTCGTGAAGAAGGCCTCTCGCTCATTCCAGCCCCAGTGACACTGTAGGCAGCAGAGGCAAGGTTCCCCACTGGGCCCTGTCCAAATTCCTAGCCTGCAGAATCATAAGAAATAATAAAATTGTTGTTCTTTTAAGCCACTCAGTTTGGGGGTAATTTGTTACATAGCAATAAGATAACCAAAACACTCACACATGAAAATAGCTTGTTTCCTTATAGTAGAGGGACTAGGAATGATTTTGTTTCTCATTAATGGTGCTCTAATATTTTTATGTGTAGGAAGTTTTAACATAAGGAGGTGGAAGCATCCTCAGTGCCTTGCCCCCTTGCCTCTCACAACCTAGCGGTCGAGTACTGCCCGTGTTACTCCTGGAACACCACTTGGGTGGGCCTCTCCTTCCCCCTCCATTGCCATTGCTCAGGCCATCGTCCACACCCACCGTGACTCCCCTGTTAGCCGCCCAAATCTCCCTGCCTCTAGTCTCTCTACTCTCTCAACCGTACACCCTTCACAGCCCTGCCAGAGTGGCAAAGACATGATCGTGTTCCCATCTTAGAATCCTTTAATAACTCACCATTGTCACCTTCCACAACAACCAGATAGTAACACTATGTGTCTGTCAGTCCCTCTCTCGCCCTGACAATGTCCCTACCTGCAGACAGGCTCACAGGGTTGCATTCTGTACAACTCCGGGGGTGCCTCACTCACAGGCCACTTGAAGACCTGGGCCCCCAAGTGGCACGCAGTGCAAATCCTGCCCTACTGCACTCAACATCCCTCAATCGCAAACACTTCATATTCTTTTCACTTCATGCCTTTTTCATTCAAATTTTTCTCTCATATATTTACTCCAAGTTCTAATTTATATAATTTACCTTCTCCAGTTGCACAGTCCATCAGAACTGGTCATTCAAAAATTGTCTACTGAACACCTACCATGTGCCCAGCTCCTAGGTACCCCTAGTAATAAATAAAACAGACAAGAACCCTGCCTTCAAGAAGTTCTCAGTCCTAATAAATGGGCACCAATTTGTCACACTGACCAGAGGCCGGCCCACTTTCTCTGTTGCCAGGCTATACAGTCTCGGCCTCAACTCTTCCACTCTGTCCCTGCAGTGTGAAAGCACACGCAGATAATCGGTAAGCAAGTGGGCATGGCTTTGTCTTGATAAAACTTTCTTCCTGAAAACAAGAAGCTTGGTCCTCCGTTTGCTGACCCCTGGTACACTTTCTCTGAGAAGTCTTTTTTATTAGTCCCATTTCCACAGTGATGCTTCCTTTGCCTTGTGACTGCATCTGTCTTCAATAAATGTTCAGTCTCCCCCCACAACAGTGGTAGGAGAAGTTGTTGGGGAAATGAAAGTATCAAGAGATACTTTCAAAGAAGAATAAACTTACCAGGTATAAGACTTATTACAACAGATTGTTACGACATTAGTTAAGAACACAGACTGTGAAGCCAGACTTCCCAGTTCTATCTCCTACTAGAATACATCTCTGGAATAATTTCTAAAAGTCTGCATTCCTTTGCTCCTCCACGTGTTAAATGGGCAAGAAAGTATAACCCCTCTCATCAAGGAAGTATGTGTTAAATTAATTAATATATCTGAAGGGCAATAGTGAGTGACATATCAGAGCTTGCTATTCTTTGCCATTATTGCAGCAATTTAATATAAAAACTATATATCACAGACAATCAACTTAAAAATGATGCTGAAAGTTAAAAAAGAACTCATCATATTGTGTCTTAAGGACTTAACATGCATACCAGCCCCACCTGGAAAGAGAAATCTCTCTTGCAACTTTATTCAGAGAAAAACTTCTCACATGGCACATGAGAGCAAGAGATTCTGAAGGACACAATGAGACACCTACACAATGAGAGACACCTACAGCACGGAAGCCCAGGTGGTGCAGGAGAACACCACTCCAAGAGTGGTAGGTGACCCCAAGTGAGGGTCACCTACCACTCTCAATGGCAGTCAAGGGTGAAACTAAAGTACAGGATATGTGCCATCCAAAGACCCCACCAGTTCCGACATTGTTTCATTCCTCCTGTTTTATTATGTCATTGCGAAAAAGTTAAATAAATATTCTTGTTTGACAAAATATTCTCATGTTAGTAACTATGCCTGGGATTAATGAACAAAGAAATATTAGGAATTTTAAGTGGAATTTTACAATGTCTTAGTCCCACATTTTACTCCCATGGAATGAAAAACCACAACCATAACTAAAATTGATGGAGAAATAAAATTTAATGTTCAGAATTTGTCTTTAAAACTTAACTTCTGTGTGCCTCAGCTCTTATAGCTGTAAAAGGAAGCTAATGGACTCATTTCATAGAGATGTTGTGGGCACCCAGTGAGGTATCATATGTATTCACGAAACACTGAAAGCAGTGCCTGGTACGTAAGCGTCATCTGAATGTCACCTGTGACTGCGACAATTGTATTCTTATTTGTTTTCACTTAATCCTAGACCCCAGGCCCTCCACAACCTTTCGGTCGACTCTTGGTTCCTACAATGCACCTGATTCTGCTAGCAAATCCTAAGCCCCAGTAGGCCATGGGGTGTACATCTCTGGCGCTCCACACAGCTAAATTCAGGATGGCATTCAATTAAGGATTCCTGAATGAATGAGCTCTTTGAAATCCCATCAAATAATAAGTTAATGTTAAATGCTTACAATAGGTTTCTTGCCTTGGATGATTTTCTAATGTAATGGGAAAACCAACCTTGACACTCTCGAAACACTAAACTCTCATATGCCTGTCATATAGCTCAGGCCTGATATATTGTTGATTTCAGCTTTCTCAAAAAAAAAAATCATGGAAAAACGTTCTAAGTTGCTTGAATGGGTCCATTTATTGGGTTCATTTCTAGAAACAGAGAAATTGTTAGTAGAACTTATTTCTCTTTCAAGAAAACATTTAAAATCTTATTTTCACTTTGAAAATTAAGGCTAACATTCCCAAATTAGGTAAGTTGGTTGTTTGGTTGATTGTAGGGAAAAGCAAACTAGTGTATGAATAGCCTAATAATTTGTCCGGTGTTTTGCTTGCTCAGAGTCACTGGCATAATAATATAATCTGTTTAAGTGCCTGCTACACAAGACAACAAAGAAACGTTTCACTGTTCTTTAAAATTCCAAATCAGCTTGGAGAGATATCTGTACTTCCATTTCCATCATCCTGACCTCATCTCACTGGAGTCTGGTGCATGTTTTAATTAATTTGTAACACCAACAACTTATGCATCTTGGTAAACGACCTCTGTGTCTTAAATGTTATGAAATGAGTCACATAAATAAACATTTTTTCTCCATCTACATGTTTAAAATGTGGGATTGCTGAAGGCTTCTACTTAAGAGCATCTTTTTCAATGGTGTCTCAACATTTTAACATAATTTTTTCAATAAATAGAAGGATAAACCATAGCACTGCAGGAGTCTTTTACCGACATTTAATTATTAGCCTATCTGACTTCAGATGGAGTCTTAAAGTCCTCTTTGTAAAGTAAAATGGGCTTTATAAAGTCTACAGAACTTTTTCTGTGTTCCCTGTTAACGTTCTTTATTTTAATAACAGGCTTCTGTGTAATTAATCCCTAGGAGTTTGCCGTCACATAATCTACCCTGTGTATGAACTGTTCCATGTGTATTTTTCTGGGAACAAGACCTCTGGAGAAAATAAACAAATAAACAAAGACCAAAAGGAATCACGCACAAGGGGACAAATTGTGTGAAATACCACCAGTCCCATACACTTATAAACCAGGCAACAAGGACGGAACTTCTCAATCCATCTTATCAGAGATTTGGGGAAATGGGGTTCCACTGTAACTATTTTTTCCCTTTGACAGGGAACCATAATAGTCCTGTATTTGGAAGCTAAAGCAATAAGGCAATCATAAATAAATGGTACATAACAACTGCTCTTCGAGTCGAGTTGTGTGTGTGTGTGTTTTTTATTGGATTATTTCCCACAGTCTGTGCCTAATCACACAAGTTAAGAATTTGGCTGAGAAAATTTGTGATGGAGTAAAATTTAAACAATAAAGCTAAAATTTTATTATTTCTCATAAAGTCATTTCACCCATGTAAAGCAACACGCAAGCAAAGGAAAACTACTATGTATTTATTACTTGAAAACATTTTGAAACTTGCAAAATTCTCATTTCAAAATTGAGAAAAATGTAATTTTTGTAGAGTGAAAGTGGACCACACTCATTCCATGAAAAAAAAATCCTGCGAAAACAGAAATTGGCGATTTTCTCTAAGAAAACACAGCAAAAACTGGGAAGAAACTTGAGGATGCTTAAATTTCCACTGTGGAACAACTTCTGCTGCCCAGTGGGAAAGGGAAAAAAAAAAAAACACCTGCAACAGGATGGGAGGGGAGGAAGACAAGCTAGGACTATACATCCAGACGGGGAAGGACTAGGCAGGTTTCCCTAGTGTGTGGAGTGGGGCAGCTGACAGGACAGGAAGACGTACACCAAGACGAACGAACTCCAAGGCAGATTCTGTAGTCACCTGTCACATCGCAGAAGGACAAGAAGGCAGTATTTGTAGGAAAGACTAGACCAGGGCACAGCAGACACTGATGAGCTTAAAGTACCTTTTAACTAGAGGAAATATTAGTGAGGTGCTGAAAGTTGCTGCCACCAACTGGGCATCAGGCAGACTTAGGGGTTACAAATCACTTTCACTTCATAAATGGTGCACTTCCATCAAAATGGTAAACAGGCTTTACTGTAGTCAAAGAGGTTAGTTTTAAAGCTGGTAATATTTTAACTAGCAAAAATAGAAATTTTCAGCAATAACTGGAAAAAATGTAACATACAACTGCTCTCCCTGATGATTTATGCAGCAGGGCATGGTTCAAAGACTTATTCATGTGAGACTGTAATAGCAATAAGCAGAGAGAATACATTTTAAATAAATGCCACTCAAATTTAACATCAGAATTGGAAATTGTTTAAAATGAATCTGAAAATTTTTGACCCAGTAATTCTATTTTTATTAATTTATACCACATGTCAACTTGTACATGTACATTACACATATCACAGTTATGTAGAAGAATGTTGGTAACTGCAAAAAATTAATATGATCTAAAGATTGTATTAGGGAACTGTTTCAGCCACATTAAGGAATTCTATATGCCAAGAGAATACATGAGGTATATCCATATGATTTAATAGATGGATGCACTAAAGATATTTAAAGGTGAACAAGGTTCAAAACAGGATGTACGGTACCTTCCATGTATTAAAAAGGATACATGTATATATGTGTGTACATATACATATATATTTATGTGTATATGTATTTGTATATGTATGCATATATGCCCATATTTTTTTAAATGCACAAGAATATAGTGTCTGAGTGGTAAGTAGAGAAATCCTTTTAAATGTATATCTTTTTAAATTATCATTTTTACCTATCTATATAAAACCTTATAGATAATATGAGAATGATAAAAATAAAAATCCTTACATTATAAAGTTTCATTATATTAACATATAATATACTGCAAGGGTTCATTGTAATTATTTTAAAAGCCTTTATATATGTAAAACCTTAAAAAGGACATGAGAATTAGGAATAGTCATGATTGGTGTTGTATTTAATACCACATTTTGGGGAAGGCTTTATAAATAGTTTGCCATAGGGTAACATCTGTTTTAGTGACCAAATGCTATGAAGAACAGAGAGGGTAATCTCTCCACAGTCATAAAACATGTGAAACCCAACAGAAGCAAGTGCTGGTGTGAGTAAAAGTGTGGACATGCTGTTAAGCAGCAGAGCTTAGTTTCTGTTTGCACACTGAGTCTGTGCCTCCCCAGGAAACATACTGGTTGGCGATAGCACACAGAGATGAGACAAACGTCTGGCCAGGCTTAATGTTTCCCTGCAGATTTCCATCCGCAGAATTAAACCCCCACTTCCTCTCTCTCTCTCTCTCTCTCTCTCTCTCTCTCTCTCTCTCTCTCTCTCTCAACAATGGCAGCAAGCTTAGATATTAAGATAATATTGTATAGAGCAGAAATGTTTTCAAAGGAAAAGTGCTGCACTAAATGAGGTCCTTTGGAGAACACATGAAAACCAGAGCTTCAGTCCCTTCAATGAACTTGCCACAGGCCTCACACACAGGGCAGTAAATGTCTGCGGCCTGATCAGGGTTGGGCTTACTGTGATACGCAAGTTTTCTTCCCAACACTGTAGGAATCCCAGGTTTACTTTCCACAGAGGCCAAGGTGGAACCAAATCAATCACAACTATTTCCTAGGGTCTGAAAATCAAGCATATCTTACCACAGCCTGAGAGCTGGCTCTGACCATCATCTTGTCCCCAGGCTAGACCAGGACTCAAAACCTGGTCTGTCAGTTCACTGCACTTTCAATTCCCCACCTGGGCTATACAGACACAAATTTCACTACATGTATAATTAAAACAGCTTATAGCACCAAAAAAAAAAAGAAAGAAAGAAAGAAAAAGACAAAAGAAGAAAGAAGAAAGAAGAAGAAGAATAGTAGTAGTATTAGTAGTAGTAGTAGTAATGTTCAGCCACATAGCCCAGCAAACATCATTTGGTCACTCAAAGCCCTACAATCAAGTTACAGAACTAATCAAAAGAGAGAGAGAGAGGGCAACAATGAGAATCCTAAGAACTTAATAGAAAACCTCTGAATATTTCCTGTCTGAGTTCTTTTCACAGGCTCCTCCAAGGAGATAAAGTGGGTCATTTATGGTCCATCCTCCTACTTCTATGGAGGCTTGAATTTAATCTCAGGAAGATATCTTTTTCAAGCTGAACAATTGTAAAAGAAGTGTATTCCCACCCTTCTTCAATTCAGGGAACTGACAATCCAGATACAGTCAATCCGCCTAATTTGAGTAAGTATTTCCTGCTGAAACATTTTCTGTAGTAGGGGCATAAGCAGCTGGTGAAATGCTCAATTGCATGTACATAACACACACCCACCACTGGTTTAAAACACGCGTTTAACGGTGGGTCACAGCAGGGTTACTGCCCCAGTGAAATGAAGAGCTCCTTACAACCCCAAAACAAGTTCTCATAGACTCTCGCCCTGCTGTGCTTCCAGTGTAGACATCTGAAGAGCAGAACCACTCAGAAAACCCAGTCCCTGATTTTAATAAGCATAACGTAGAGGACAGCCAACTGTGAACTGTATGTCTTCTTTGACAGTCTGCCATTGGAATCCCTTCCTTTCCTTGCTGCCTTACAAATGGACCATCTGCAAAGGTGCCCACAGGAAAAGCACTTTCCCCTAAACCCAACCGGAATTGGTGTGAAGGGAAAGGAATGGACTTTTCCTCTTCTCTCAGTCGCAGCAGCTCCTCCCCTTCTTCCTCAAAGAACCCTTCTGGCCTCCCAAAATCTGCCTCAACAATGGTCCAAGATTCCTTTTAACCATGACCTCGCCTCTGGGGCAGAAATCCTTAGAGTGTTTGTCCTCGGACGTGTTGAGGATTGGGTAACCCTTGCCCTTCTAAGGTGCCTCCACAGGTCTTGTCAGGGATCCTTCACCTATCCTGCGTCGACCCGGTCAGATTCTGGAGGAGGGAGGGGAGACCCACACCGAAGGAGCCGACCCGTTCCATTACCCTTTAAGCGCGTCGTGTCCTCCACCGCCTCTTCTCTTGGATCGGCTGGCCCTGGTTTCCTTCGTGTTCCCAGCCTCCAAATTGGTATCCGCCCCATGGCTCGTGTAGGACGCTAAGAGTACGGTAAATCCTAGGGCGACCTCCAGCAGCCCCCCTCGCCGCATGTTGTCGAGCGGCCGCCGGTTCCCGCCGCCTCTCGCCGCGCCCGGGGCTGCTCCGCGGCCGCCGCTGCGCCCTTAAGCGCGCCGCGCCGCCGGGGTCCCGCTCTCCCGCCGCCCGTCCCCCGGGCCGGGCTCCTCCCGCCTTCTCCAGGCGCTGCTCCCACTTCAGGCGGCCCGTGCCAGCTGCAACAGACAAATCGCCCAGGCGGGGAGACATTCAGTGCATCGGGATGCTGAAGCTGCATGGTCCCCATTCCCGAGCCTAGCCCGCGCGCGCCGCCTGCGCGTGGCGCATTTATTTTGGGTAAGTGAAGACCGTTTGGTCCACAGCTGGCTGAAAAACCCAGGCCCCCGGCGGCGGTGGATCCAGCCAACCCCACGCGCCACTGGACGCTGCCTGAAAAGGGCTCCGCAAAGCACCCGTGTCCCGAGAGGTCCTAAGCCCCCGGGCGAGTTCACTGGGTTTATTTTAATGGCACAAATTGCGCGCGACGCGCGCTCTGAACGCCCTAAGCTCCCTAGCCTGTCCTCTTCCCAAGCCGCTGGGCTGGAGCCCGCCGCGCCGTCCCCGGCCGGCTACGGGCACTGCCACCGCCCCCCAAACATCTGACGCGGAGCCCGGCACCGGGAGACCCAGGCCAGGAAGCTGTCAGGCAGGGGAGGGCCAGCGCCAGCTGTGGACGTTCCGGGACAGCCCCTCACCCCCGTCCCTGTCCTCAGCGCGGCGCAAACGCAAACGCCTCCGTGGCTGGAACTCTAGCCCCTGTGGCCACCCGACCCCTGTCGGGACCTCGGCTGAACCCACTGGAAAAGCGGCGGCTCCGGCTCCCGAGGCGGCGGCGGCTGTCCCTCGGTCCTGGCCGCGGCAGCCGCTGCCCGACTCCGCCCGCAGCTGTCCCAGCTGTGGCCGCCTGTCCGCCCGCGGCACCCACAGTTTCTGCTGCGGCTCCCGCGCCCCCTCCTTTCCCCACCTCTTCAAGTATCGTCTGCGCAGCGGTTTCTCGCGAGAGAAATACTTTTTTAAAAAAAAAGAAAGAAAAAGAAAATGACACCCCCTCCTACATCCCCCTCATCACCACCCCACCCCTCGGCCCCATCCTTCCCCCCTTTCCACTCCCCTTTGCCAGCCACCGCCTCGGCGCAGGGGCCTCCCTCGCTCGCAGGATTAGAGCAGTGGGAGGAGGCAGAGGTGATCCGGTCCTGCCTGGCCTGGGATTGTTCGTTTGGGGGTGAGGAGTTGAAGGAATGGGAAGAAGTGGAGTAGCGGTTTAGCCCGCTTTGGGGCTGGGAGATCAAGACCCAAGATTAGCCTCTCCCGTGATCTGGTAAGCCTGGCCCGCTTGGAAAGCTGTGCCACCTGCATCACGAACGCGCGCTGGAGACTGCGGCTCGGGAGGCCCAGGCGGCCCCGGCGCGGGAGGAGACCTGTCGCTGCCCGCGCCTCCTCACTGCGCCTCCCTGGCTGGGCACCAAGCGGAGGCTAGAGGCCCGGAGCCTGGGGCCGGGAGCGTCGCCGGCCGCCACAGGAGCTGGTGTGCGGGAGGGGGAGGGACTTCGCTGCTGCCACTTGCCGCCCCGGCGTCCAGAGGCTGCTCCAGCCGCGGCTCTTCCTGAGGCACGGTTCAAGACGCCCGGGCTGGACCCGGGATACTCCTGCAGACTGAGTGCGATTCTGACCCAGAGGCCTGTGAATGTGGGAACCTGGGACTTTTGGGGTAGGGGCCGCGAAGGGATGGTTCTCTTGTCCAGCGCAAAGCTAAGACTGGAGTTGTCCTGGATGAACCTATTTCGACTCCCCCAAACGCACTCCTACACACACATACACACACTGGCTGCTTCTCCAGAACAGCAAAGCACAGTGACTTTGGAGAATATAGTATTTATGGCATCTTTATATGGACAAGGCCCGGTGTTGTCTGCACCCTGTAATGGTTTAGGAGGGCAGGAAGTCACACCCTGGCCTTGGCCATTGGAACTGGAGACCCCCAGAAAATCCCCGTCTATCAGCCACCAGTTGTCAAGCCAGAAATCACAGCTCAACACAAACAGGAATCCTGTTGAAGGGGGGTTTCCTTATTTGCAATTGTTTGTGCCCAGATAATAGGGTATAAGCACCTGGGCAAGTTATTGAGCCTCTTTCCAATTGCAAGATGGGAATGACAATGTGGACCACAGGACTGTAGTGGTGATGATGAGCCTGCTGAAGTGTTACCACACATGAAGGTGAAGAAAACAATAAAGTTGTCAAAACTATGAGCCCTTTTAAAATCATAGTCCTACAATTGCTTGTATGTGGGGTCTAGTTTAAGGTTAAAAAATTCTCTTAGCAGAGTTGTGAATGGGAGCCTCAATGGCACACCCTTGTTTGAGTCAAGGTGATCATTCATTCAAGAAGTTATTTACTGAGCATTGACTGGACCAGTTGGTGCACGGTCAAAACAGGCTCCTTGGTGAGCAAGGCAGAAGTGTTTCTCTCCAGGCAGTCTGCAGGGAAAGCCAGGCTTGAAATAAATAATGACCTAATTGTTAAATGCCAAGAGGGAGATGTACTGGGTGTTTGCTTGAAGGATGTATAGAAGGGGGACTTGACCTAGGTTAGGGCCTATCAAGGAAGGCTTCCATGAGGAAGTGATGTTTAATTCCAAACACATGACTAGACTTCACTTAAGGTAGTGCTTCTCAACCCTGGCTATACAGTATAATGACCTAGGAATTTCAAGAAAAAACTGACTCCAGGACCCAACCGCTGCAGCTTCTGATTTAAATAGCCTGGAGTGGAGCCTTCGCTAGGGCATTTTTTAAAACCTCCCTGAGCAGGAAGAGGTACAGGGATTACTCAGATTGGGAAAGGGGTTTGAGCAGAGGGACCATGGCTCAGGAAAAGCAGGCCTACTGGAGGTCCAGGGAGGTTTTGTCCTGTCTATCAGTTGTCTGGGCTGTTCTGCACCCTCTGGGGATACCTGGAAACTCCAGAGGCCTGCTTTCCCCACACTCCACTAATGTGGGAGACACTCTGTACTCACTTAGAGTCCTCCACCCAGTGACATGTTGGACAGCAGCAACCAGACACAGACCTTTTCTAAGACTTTTGCCCACAAAGCAAAGAGCAAATCCTGTGCCCTGCAAGTCCCCCGGTCCAATATTTCTAGACATTTCTATTAACTCCTAAATTACCTTTCAGGATTTCACCTCCAAGGGAGAGATTTAGATTAAATGTTGCTTCTGCCTTTTGTCCCTTTTTTCTTGTCTTTTCTCCCTCTGTTAGAGAAAAGACTTTCTGCATCCTCTTCACCTGGGGTGGGAGCTGTAGCCCATGTCCTCCCTTCTTTGGGGAATAAGTCTCATGACTTCCACCGTTACTCATAATAATAAAGGATATGAAGGGGAAGGGGCAAAAACCTGACTACTGAAAGGGAAATGCATTTTAAATATATAAGAAATATTCCCATTATCTAGGTAATCAACATATATAAGATTGCTACCAGTAACAAAGTTCAAAGAAAATCCATGTCTTCGCAATAAGATTTCATTGATGCCAGCTGATTCAGAAGCCACCTGTCTTATACTTATCACAGTTCATTTGGCTATGAAATAACCAAAAATAGTTCATAGGCAAGAATACCCTTATCCTTCCCTTTCATTTCAAAGAACTCCATCTATTCTAAAAGCATCTGCTGAAATTCTTCCTTGTTCCTGAGGAGTTTTAGCTCATGAGGTCTCTCTCTTATTGCACTTATTAACTGAAGTGTTCATTTAATAGTTTCTTAATTGTAATATATCATTACAGTATGCCTACTACGTGCCAAGCACTTTCGGGTGCTGACGCCTGGGATATTTATTATATTGTTATAGTGAACTCTATTTTTTCTGCAGTCATTGTACTTGTTGTCCTCTAGCTGGATTAGGGATCCTTGAGGGCAAGGTTGCATTCCTTATTCAAGGAGACTTATACAGTTTCCTAAAAACTATTACAAAAGATAACTAGTTAATTGGTTGTTGTTTGAGCAACTGGAATTTTCTGGCATTTTAGCTTCGAGACCACTCTCACCACTTGAGATCTCTAGAATATCTGTGTCAGCAAGGGTTCTGTCGACAAGCAAGGAAACTAACTCTGGACAATTTAAGCTAAAAACTTCTTAAAGTATTATCAGGTCATAAGATGGCTCATTGGACCTAGCTTTGTAATAAAATGGAGACTAGCTCAGTTCCGAGTAGAGGCAGCAACAACAAATGGAGAATTTCTTCAATGTGATACTCTTTGAGTGAATCAATTCCAACTATTTGGTCCTTCTTCCACCCTTCTCAGGGTTCATATTCAAAGGCTAGGGTCCAGTTGGTCTTGCTTGTTTAAGGAAGTTCTGGCCAGGGGGTGATGGAGAATCTTGTTGTATGATCCCGACAAGAATGCATGCTATGGGAAAGGGGTTTTTCCATAAAGGATGACCAAAACTCTTATTACCAAAAATTGGAGAGTAGATTCTTGTCAGGTGCACACACACACACACACACACACGCATGCACGCACGCACACAAATGTCCAGATGTCCACTACAACCTCTCAAGAACTTTTGAGGATGTCTAGTTTACTGAGATAAAACACTTCTAAGGGCATAAGAAGTATACTCTAAAATCTGATTCTAGGTTTTCCAATGCAAGCTAAAGCATTACTTCATGAAATGAGTTAACTAGGCTCTCAGGTATCCCCAGTTCCCTCCACTGATGGTGGCAAATAGGTCATTCATGATCCAATCAGCTATATCATCAAGAACTGGCTCTTGACTCTTAGTGAGTGTTGTAGAATTTTGCAGTTGTAAAAATACAACATATGCATAACAGCTATCAGAAACCATGCCTACTTATGTCAGAATAATAGTGTTTTCACATAGTCTCATTTAATCCTCACCACAACCCTATGACAGATAGAAAAATATAGCCACAATAATTCCTATCATCTTCCATCAAGAAGTAGATATTTCCCAGCCCTTTGAATCTGAGCTGGTCTGTGACTTTTTCTGACCAATAGAATATGGTGGAAGTGACATTTTATGACTTCCAAGGCTGGGCATTAAGAGACCCTGAAGCTTCCTCCTTCACCCTTAGATGTTGCTCTGAGAATGTCATGCCATGAAGAAGTGCAGGATGAAAAACCATGTCTCATCTAAGTTGAGACCCTTGCTAAGCCACCACTATATGCAGCCCCAAGTGTGAGTCCAGGAGATCAGCAGAAGCATTCCCCAGGAAACCCAAAGAATAATTATATCATCATAATTTTAAGCCACTTAATTATTTGAGTGGTCTGTTATACAGGAATAGATAATACAAACTTATGAAGGAAAACACTTCTGCCTCAGTATTATGAGATGAATAAACTCCCATTCAGAATAGTTGAGAAATTTGTTCAAATCCATAAAACTAGTGCTAGAGGCAGGGCTGGATTCAAAACATGCCTTTAAAACAAGTCAGCAGTATCTTTCATTTCTTCACACCTACCTCATCCATCTGCCACAAAAATCTCAGTCAAGACCCAGGGTTGATGTAGACTAGAGCCCCTCCCAGTATCCATGACACTTCTCTGGTGTCTTCTGGGGAGCTAAGAATCGATCCCTTACCCTTCATTGCTATGTGAACCTACATCACAGCCTGTTTGAGAGCCCCATTTATTCCACTTTCTAGTCACTAAGTCCCCCCAGGCAATGAAAGGATCATAACAATGTCCCTGCCTCTGCCTCAGTTTCTAGTTCCCATTCACATCCTTGTCACACAGAACAATTCCTTATACATAACAGATACTCAAGGAATGTTTGTCAAATGAACAGATTTGTCAAAATGATGATAATGGCAACTTTAAAAATGTACCCTCTTCTTCCTTATCACTTTGTGTATTAAAGAAAGGCCTTAAGCTCTCCAGCCACTGATGGTGCCCCTTGTATATCACATTATCTTATTGTACTTCAGAAGTTCCATCAGTCACTCTTAGGAGGTGGTATGAATGAATTGGTCTTAGCTGTGAAAAAGAACACAAGGTCAAATTAAGCTGCCTGCTTGCTAGTGGAGTACCTCTATGGATGTCCCATTTCTTTTTTAAAACATTATTGTTTAGTTCATTTACTCTTTGAACCAATTTTAATGGAAACCCAGGCACTGTGTGCCCGATAGTGTGTCAAAAGCTGAGGCTTGAACCATCAAGGAGATGTCATTTCCTCCAATAATAATCACAAGGTCTAGGGCATTGGAAGAGTGCCTTACAATGACAACGACCATTAGTAAGCTTTGGTTGTACAGGAACTGTGTTAAGTGGGACATTAGTAATGTTCTTATTTTACAGTTTTAGAGAGTTTAAGGTTTAAGGAAAAGCAGTTTAGACAACATGCTTTTGGGAGAATGGAAAAAGATATCCACAAATGATACATCTGATAAGGGGATAATATCTAAAATAAGGAATTTATACATTTGAACATAAAAAAACAATTTGATTAAAAAAATAGGCAGAGGACCTGAATAGACATTTCTTCAAAGATATACAGATGGCTTACAGACATATGAAAAGATTCTCAATGTCACTAATCATCAGGGAAATAGAAATTAAAACCACAATGAAATATCACCTCATACCTGCCAGAAAGACAATCATCAAAAAATTAACAAATAACAAGTGTTGGTGAAGATGTGGAGAAAAGGGACCCTCAGACACTATTTGTGGATTTTAAGAGCAGTTTCTTTTATGTTTTTTTATTTTTTATTGTTGTCCCAGTACAGTTTTCTGTCTTTTATTCCCATCCCAGCCCACCCCCCTCCCCAGTGAAGAGCAGTTTCAAATGACATAAATAGATACTTCTTTTAGGGAAAATTTGTACATGTTTTTGCCTGTACTTACACTCAAGATCCTAGGAAATTCCTACTTTGATGTAAAATTCTGGTTTTGTGAGGGGGACAGGTGGAGAAAAAACAAAAATTTTGTATGCTGGAGAAGAAGAAATATTTTCATTTTCAGATATTTTATTATAGAAATATTTTAGCTACTTAAAGTTGTTTTTAGGTATTTTCCCCATAATTCTATCATTCTAATAAAACTTTTTATTCTTTCGGTTCCCCCTCTCATTTTTAGCCATACAGAGCATCTTACATGGTGTAGCCAAGGTGCGTGTGCAGCTTCGTGTTCTGCTGTACAGGGAGAAGAATTGCTCAGTGTTTCAGTGTTTGACCTTTGCGTTTTGCAGATGGGGTTTCTGGGTGAGGTTTGCCTAGTGGTTCTTCTGGCAGAAAGCATGTACAACTGTTAAATTATGTTATTGAAATAACTTTCATTACCTCAATCCCCAAAAGCAAACAGATCCTCTCCACCCAAAACAAAAGCTCTGGTTCCCAGACTTTATTTCATTTGTGTTTTCCATGAGTTTTGGGACCCACCCTGGTATTCCCTGTCATTTTTTCTACCAGACATAACAGATACCAGCCCAACAGCAGAGGGAAATAAAAAAAAAAGGCCTGGACAGCAAGAAAGGACATAACGCTGTATCCATCACAAATTAAAAACACATTCTCTCTCAGATCTATTCAACAGTATTCACCAGACACAAGCTCCGCTTTGGATTATGAGAGACCCTGCAGAAGCTACCAGAAAGTGTCAGTACTGTGTCCTCATGGAAAGAGAAAAGCAAGTGCATGTAGCAGGGGTCAGCATACTTGCTATAAAGTGAGAAATAATAAATATTTTTGGCTTTGTGAGACTAAAGGCAAAAGAAAGAAAATCTCCACAAGTGTTTTATTGACAAAATAAAACTTGATTTATTGATGTTGAATTTGAATTTCATATAATTTTCCCTTGTAACTAATACTATTCTTCTTTTGATTTTTTTTTCAACAATTTTAAAATGTAATGACCATTCTTAGCGTGCAGGACACATAGCAGCTGGCAGTGGGGTCAGATTTGCCTCATGGACTGATGAATAAGACAAAGGAAAGAATGGAAAATGGCTTGGAATTTGTCCCCAAAATGGGTGGCACCAAGACAGGAGTCCAGAGAGGAGAGGTAGGGTGGGCTGGTCCAGTAAGGGAGACTTAATGGAAGAGATGAGATCTGAGCAGAGCCTTGAAGGGAAGGTAGGACCTTGCTGCCTGGAACAGTCAGGGGAGAACATTCCAGGCAGAAGTGATGAGAATGAGGCAAAGACACAGATGGAGGAAAGATCATGGCCAATAAAACATGAGATATTTCACCATTCTTTACAGTGACATACTTCTAGCTCTCCAAGGGTTCTATGACACACCCTGAGCTGGGTATTTATGAAGGGGAGGAGTATTGTGGGCCCATGGGAATAGGCCTTTAAATGACTATAATTAATCATGCTATATGAATATTTATAATATGCATCACCCAAAACTGGTTGAAAACACTGAGATCCATCAGATCTGTAGTTTAAAAATGGAGGACAAACTAGACTTTATTTTTCTTCATCAGGAGATTTTCCAGGTTTCAATTAGTCACCTATTTTAAGGAATTGTTGTGGAGAATAAGCTTGTTCTCAGAAACTTAATAATATTCTAGTCATACCAGAAGATGCCACATGAACTAACCCAAATGTTTAGGGCCAATCTGGAAGTCTTTTTTTGATGTTGTTATTTTGTGGGGGTGGGGGGGAGGTTGGTTTTATTTTTCATTGTTTTTTATTTTTATTTTTTTATAATTTTTTATTGTTGTTCAAGTACAGTTGTCTCCATTTTCCCCCCACGACTGCCCCCTGCCCCACCCATCCCCATCTTCCACACTCCATCTTACTCCCCTTTGGCTTTGTCCATGAGTCCTTTATACACGTTCCTTGACACCCTTCCTTATTCCCTTCCCATTATTCCTTTCCCAGTCCCCTCTAATTACTGTCAGTTTGTTCTTTATTTCAATGTCTCTGGGTATATTTTACTTAGTTGTTTTGTTGATTAGTTTCTACTTATAGATGAGATCATACAGTGTTTGTCTTTCACCACCTGGCTTATTTCACTTAGCATAATGCTCTCCAGTTCTATCCATGCTGTTGGGAAGGGTAGGAGCTCCTTCTTTCTTTCTGCTGCATAGTATTCCATTGTGTAAATGTACCACAGTTTTTTGATCCACTCATTTACTGATGGGCACTTAGGTTGCTTCCAGCACTTGGCTATTGTAAATAACACTGCTATGAACATTGGGGTGCGTAGATGGTTTTGAATTGCTGTTTCAGAATTCTAAGGGTATAATCCCAGCAGTGGAATAGCCAGGTCAAAAGGCAGTTCCATTTTTAGTTTCCTGAGAAAATTCCATACTGTTTTCCACAGTGGCTGCACCAGTCAGCATTCCCACCAACAGTGTACTAGGATTCCCTTTTCTCGACAACCTTGCCAGCACTTGTTGTTTGTTGATTTGTTTATGATGGTCATTCTGACTGGTGTTTCTCATTGTGGTTTTAATTTGCATCTCTTTGATGGCCAGTGATACTGAGCGTCCTTTCATATGTCTCTAAGCCCTCTGTATGTCCTTCTTGGAGAAGTGTCTGTTCAGGTCCTTTGCCCATTTTTTAATTGGGTTGTTTGTCTTCTTAGAGTGGAGTCATGTGAATTCTTTATATATTTTGGAGATCAAACCCTTTTCTGAGGTACTATTTTCCCATACAGTTAGTTCCCTTTTCATTTTGCTGATGTATTCTTTAGTCATGCAGAAGCTTTTTATTCTGATGAAGCCCCATTTGTTTATTCTTTCCCTTATTTCCCTTGCTCCAGGGGACATATCAGTGAAAATACTGTTGCATGTAATATCTGAGATTTTCCTGCCCATATTCTCCTATAGAACTTTTATGGTGTTGCAACTTATATTTAAGTCTTTTATCATCTTGAGTTTATTTTTATGTATGGTATAAGTTAGTGGTTGAGTTTCTTTTCCTTTTCTTTTCTTTTTTTTTTTTTTTTTTGCACGTAGCTGTCCAGATCTCCCAACACCATTTGTTGAAGAGGCTATTTTTACTCCATTTTATGCTTCTGTCCCCTTTGTCAAATATTAATTGATCATAGTGACTTGGATTTATTTCTGGGCTCTTTATTCTGTTCCATTGATCTATGTGTTTGTTCTTACACTGGTGACTGACTGCTTTGATTACAGTGGCCTTGTAATACAGTTTAATATCAGGTATTGTGATCCCTCCTACTTTGTTTTTCTTTCTCAAAATTGCTGCAGCTATTCAGGGTCATTTATGGTTCCATAAAATTTTTTGAACTGTTTGTTCTATATTTGTGAAATATGTCATTAGTATTTTAATAGGCATTGCATTGAATCTATAAATTACTTTGGGTAGTATGGACATTTTGATGCTGTTAATTCTTTCAATCAATGAACATGGCATATGCTTCCATTTTTGTCTTCCTTAATTTCTTTCTTCAATATTGTGTAGTTTTCTGAGTAAAAGTCTTTTACCACCTTAGTTGGGTTTATTCCTAGGTACTTTATTTTTCTTGTTGTTACAGCAAATGGGATTTTTTCCTGATTTCTGTTTCTGATATTTTGTGGTTGATATACAAAAATGCCTTCAATTTCTGAATATCTACTTTGTATCCCACTGTTTTTCCAAATTCACATATTAAGTCAAGTAGTTTTTTGGTGGAGTCTATAGGATTTTCTATGTACACTATTATGTCATCTGCAAACAATGACAGTTTTGCTTCCTCCTTTCCAATTTAGATGCCTATGATTTCTTTTTCTTGTCTGATCACTGTGGCTAGGACTTCCAATACTAGTTGAATAGAAGTGGTAAAAGCAGACATCCTGCTCTTATTCCTGAACTTAGTGAGAAAGCTTTTAGTTTTTTTCCCATTGGGTATGATGTTGGCAGTGGTTTTCTCATGTATGGCTTTTATTATGTTGAGGCACATTCCCTCTACTCCCACTTTGCTGAGTGTTTTTATCATAAATGGGTGCTGTACCTTATCAAATGCTTTTTCTGCATCTATTGATATGATCATGTGATTTTTGCCTTTCCTTTTGTTTATGTGATGTATTACATGTATTGATTTGAGAATATTGTACCATCTTTGCATCACTGGAATGAATCCCACTTGGTCATGGTGTGTGATTTTTTAATGTACTTCTGGATGCAGTTTGCCAATATTTTGTTGAGGATTTTAGTGTCTATATTCATCAGTGATATTGGCCTGTAGTTTTCTTTCTTTCTTGTGTCTTTATCTGGTTTTGGGATTAGGATGATGCTGGATGCAAAAAAAGAGTTTGGGAGTTCTCTTTCTGGGTTTTTTGGAATAGTCTGTGAAGGATAGGGGTTAGCTCTTCCTTAAATGTTTTGGAAAATTCTCCTGTGAAATAGTCCAATCCAGGGCTTTTGTGTGCTGGGAGTTTTTTGATTATTGCTTCAATTTCACCAGCTGTTATCTGTCTGTTCAGGCTTTCTGCTTCTTCACTCAGTTTTGGAAGATTATATTTTTCTAGAAATTTGTTCATTTCACCTAGGTTTTCAAATTTCTTGGCATACAGTTCTTCATAGTAATTTCTTACAATCCTTTTTATTTCTATGGTATCAGTTGTAATCTCTCCTCTTTCACATCTAATTTTGTTTACTTGGATTCTCTCTTTTTCTCTTGGTGAATCTGCTTAAAGACCTGTCAATTTTGTTTATCTTTTCAAAGAACCAGCTCCTGGATGTATTGATCTTTGAATTGTTGTTTTAGTCTCTTTGTCATTTAATTCTGCTCTGATCTTAGTTATTTGCTTCCTTCTACTCTCTCTGGGCTTTGTTTGTTGTTGTTCCTGCAGTTCTTATAGATGTAGAGTTAGGTTGTTTATTTGAAACGTTTCTATCTTTTCTAGGTAGGCTTGTATCACTATGAACTTC
Organism: Phyllostomus discolor; assembly: GCF_004126475.2. Lineage (NCBI taxonomy): Eukaryota > Metazoa > Chordata > Mammalia > Chiroptera > Phyllostomidae > Phyllostomus > Phyllostomus discolor. Next base: position 160,915,383 of record NC_040903.2, read on the forward strand.
CCTCTCAGGAATGCCTTCACTGTGTGTCATAAGTTTTGGACTGTTGTGTGTTCATTTGTTTCCAGAAACTTTTTTATTTCTTCCTTGATCTCATTACTTACCCATTCATTGTTTAATATCATGCTATTCAATGTCTGCAAATTCGAGTGTTTTTGAGTTTTTCACTTAAGTTGGTTTCTAGTTTCACACCCTTGTGGTCCAAGAAAATGCTTGGTATGATTTCAGTTTTCTTGAATTTGTTGAGGCTTGTTTTGTGTACTATCATATGGTCTGTCTTTGAAAATGTTCCATGTGTGTTTGAAAAGAATGTATATTTTACTTCTTTGAGATGAACAGTTCTATATATATATATTAGTTAAGTCAGTTTGATCTAGGGCATTGTTCAATGCTGCAATATCCTTGTTGACATTTTGTTTGGAAGACATATCCATTTTTGACAATGGGGTGTTAAAATCCCCCAGTATAAGTCTGTTGCTGTCTAGATCTTTCTTGAAGTCCTCCAAGATTTTCCTTATATATTTGGGTGCTCTTATGTTGGGTGTATATATGTTTATATGTTTATGTCTTCTTGCTGGATTCTTCCCTTGAGTATTATGGAGTGTCCTTCTGGGTCTCTTTTTATGGCATTTGTTTTTAAGTCTATTTTGGTTGATACAAGTATTGCTACCCCGGATTTTTTATTTCTTGTCCATTTGCTTGGAATATTTTTTCCCAGCCCTTCACTTTCAGTCTGTGTAGGTCTTTTGTTCTTAGGTGGGTCTCTTGTAGGGAGCATATGTATGGGTCATGTTTTCTTATCCATTCAGCTACCCTATGTCTTTTGATTGGAGCATTTAATCCATTTACATTTAAGGTTATTATTGATAGGTACTAATTCATTGCCATTTTACGCCCTTTGTACCTGAGTTTCTCTCTCTTTCACTCTTTTTCTTGCTCTTCTTAAAGCAGTCACTTTAGCATGTCTTGCAGTGCTGGTTTGGTGGAGGTGTATTCCTTGAGCCTTCTTTTGTCTGGAAAACTCTTTATTTCACCTTCCATTTTAATTGAGGGCTTTGCTAGAGTAGTCTCAGTTGCATGCCTTTCTTTTCATTACTTGGAATATTTTTTGTCATTCCCATCTGGCTTGTAGTGTTTATGTTGAGAAGTCAGCTGCTAGCCTTATCAGGGCTTCCTTGTATGTTACTGTCTATTTCTCCCTTGCTGCCTTTAGGATTCTTTGTCTTTGAATTTTGCCATTTTAATTATGTTGTGTCTTGGAGTAGGCCTCTTTGGGTTCCTCTTGATTGGGATCCTCTGTGCTTCCTGGATTTGTGTAACTTTTCCTCTCATCAAATTAGGGAAGTTTTCCATCATTACTTTTTCAAACAGGTTTTTTATCCCTTGCTCCTCTTCCTTTCCTTCTGGTAACCCTATTATACAAATACTATTAAATTTCATTATGCCCTGCAGCTCATCAAGTTAGGAGTAACCAGTGGCTGTGGCTAGTGACATTTATCTTTTTCTATGTATATTTTGTTTTAAATTTCAATCTGAACTTTCTCTAAGGACTTAGTAATTAGTCAATACTAGTAATTAGTGGATACCTTTAAAAAAAGTTCTTTCTGGCTGACTTATCTATTCCCATGATTTCATCTCCTATTCATGAAATGCTACTAACTCCCAGATCTGTATCTCCAGTAGACACATCCCTAGAGCTTCACACAGATGTCCAAATTCCTGCTGGGTGTCTCCACCTAGTCCTCCAACTGCCAAGTTATCTCCCAGTGATCAGTAATCCCTACTTCTTGATACTCACACCCTTGGGTAAATACCCTTCTCTTGAGTGTGGGCTGGACCTAGTGACTCAATTCTAGCAGATAGAGTAAGGCAGAGATGAAGGGGTGTTGCTTCTTTTAATATTAATTTACAAAAAGACTAGATTCCATCTTGCTTTCCCTTTCTTATTCTCCTGAGTCCTCACACTGCTGGAAGCCAGCTGCCGTATTCTGAGCTGCCCTATGGCAAGGAACAGAGGGAGGCCCCAGGCCAACAGCCCATAAGGACCTAAGGCTCTCAGTCCAACAGCCCTGGGTGAACTAAATTCTGCTGACAACCACATGAGTGAGCTTAGAAGTCTTCAGCCAGGACTGCAACCCCAGCCAACACCTTGACTGCATCTGTGAGAGATGCTCAGCCCAAGGCGCCTAGCTCAGCAATGCCTGATGGGTGATCCACAGATACTGTGAGGTGATGTGGGGTTTTAAGCTGCTAAATTCTGAGGTAATCTGTTCCATAAAAATACTTTACTAATGTACCAGCAAACTCCCTAAACCTGTTCCTCCCCCTAAATTCTCTATTTTAATTGCTAGGACCACCATGCATCCACTCACCCATGCTGACAATAGGTTTGTTAGAGGCCCTTAATTTGTGTTCCTTGCATCTATAAAAGTTCAAAAGCTTTTTGTATTTTCCAGTCACAATCAATATAACTTAGTAAGCTTAAAATTTTCCCCCTGTGAGTTCTATCTGAAAATCAAGCCATTTGTGCAACATCACATGCTACAGCTTGAACTGTCTCAATTTCTGCATGATTCTGCTAGTAACGAATATGACATCATCCTGGATGTCTTTCTGCAGATAACAAACCCCTGGGAAGTGTCCAGATGATAGAATAGGAGAAAGAAGAGTCTGGGAAACTTGAAAACTATACCCATAGCTTGAAAAATCAACCACATTTTATGTGGGATAGAACAAGCATGGAATTAGAAGGCAGAGATGTGGGTCCTGGTCTAGGCCTTGCTACTAATTGGCTATGCCCTCGGCAAGTCATTTTACTTCTTTAAGAGTCACTTTCCTCTTCAACAAAATGAGAGGGTTAGATATCAATGGATAGCAGAACCATGGATGGATTGCTTCAGGATGAACTGGGAGTTTGTTAAACTTCAGATTCTTGCCCCAAACTTACCCCATGCTGATTCAGTAGGTCTGAGATAGAACTTAGAAATCTGTTTCTAAAGTGGCCAGCTTCTTGAAATTTATCCAGGTATGGAATTATTGAACTAGAGCCTGCCAAAGGATATTTAAATTCTAATACTGTAATTTCCAAACAGTTTCTATTATATGTTAATTCTATTTTGCATGTATATTATAAAACAAACAAAAAACAGATATTAAAGGATGAACTTGTGCATGTGTGTATATGTGTGTGGGAGTTGTTTGTGGGGTTTTTTTCTCATTTTATTCTCTTCCCAAACCCTAATGGACCTCTTTGCATAGTCACTGGGACACACATGCACATCACTGGGAGAGCCACTGGAGGCCATGACAGGTGTACTGGAATTGGGTGAAGAGGGACACAAAGGTCCAGGAATACCAAAGACAAACAGTCAGGCTAGGTGCACTTCTTATAGTCACAGTATTGCTTGGCATTGCATGGAATACTCAGAAGTAAAAGCTATTGTTCCAAAAGAATTTACAGATGACACAAGAATGTGTGTGTGTGTGTGTGTGCGCGCGGGAGCACAGAGCTAGGCCTTCTTATTCCCACCTGAAGGCCTGTCACAACACAATGTCACATTGTATTTGTCTGTTCATGTTACCATAACAAAATACCACAGACTGGGTGACTTAAACAACAGACATGTATTTTTCACAGTTCTAGAGACTGGGAAGTCCAAGATCAAAGTGCTGTCTGATTCAGTTCCTGGTGAGGGCCATTTTCCTGGGTTACAAAGAGCGGTCTTCTCTCTGTTTCTTCACGTGGCAGAGAGCCAGTGATCTCTGGCTCATTGTTTCCTTATAAAACCACAAATCATGTCATGGTGCCCCACCCTCATAACCTCATCTAACCCTAATGACTTCCCAACAACTCCATCTCCAAATACCATCCACTGGGGGTTAGCACTTCACTGTATGAACTTGGAGGGAACACAAACATTCAGTCCACCATGCACATGAAAAAGAAACAATCTAACTAAATAAGAAAATATCTGACACAAAAGTCAGTAAAACTAGGTAAGAATTTCCTGAAGCTCTCTTAAGGTGTGAAGGGAATTTTGTGCCACATCACATACAGCAAGACTCTCACTATTATAAAAACTCTCCCACAAACCATATTTTCCCTCCCTCCAAATCTCTCAAATCAAGCACTTCACCAGCCCTCACCTGGTTCACTTCCTCCCCTCCCCTCTCCTCTCTCCTAGGATTCTTCAGCCCATCCCGCTGGCCCACAAGACCTTTGTTAGGTAGAGTTCCCAACCCTCTTCTCTCAGCTTCTACTGTTTTCTACCAAAGAAAACCTGGGATCCATTTCATTTGAAGGGTCCTAGTTATGGCTAATAACAATACTTTAACCCTGTACACTAAGGAAATGGAACTAACAATCTAAGATATACACATATCTAAATTCTAAGTAAACAGAGAATTGGATTTCTCCTTGTTTAGAGGAAAAAAAGAGATCTCTGTGCTAGAGAGGCCATGGAGAAGACAGGAGATAAACATCCAAGGTTGAAAACTTGTTCCTACCTGAAAATCTTTTACAAGTGAACAGTAGGGCCCTCCTTTCCCAAGGGATAAAAAGCTCTTGAAAAAGGAAGGCCAAAGACAGGCAAATAATTACACAACTTGTTTAGAAGGTAGACAAAACCAGTGGGCTATGTAGAAGGGAAGAAGTGTAAGATAAGATTAGAAAGTGAGTTGGGACCAGAACATTGAGGACTGTAGGGAAATATATACCTCATTAAAGATTTTAGAGCATGGGAATATTATGATTTAGAAAATTGATTTTTTGTCATCCTGCTGCAGGGACCAAAAAACAGAAGTCTTTAAAGAAAGGAGGTAGAACACTTGTACCAACTTGGGATATTGGTGATGAGGGTATGCTCCAGGGATGTGGCAGCAGATTGAAGCAGAATAGAAAAATTAGTGTGTGAGTCCCTGGTAAAATGGTCATGGCTGGGGGAAGCCAAAGATGACATGGAGGTGTGAAACTGATTGGATGTGGTATAAACAGAAATGAGGAAGGGGGGAAGAAATTGGCATATGGAAGGGAGAGGATGTCTAGTGTGATGCTTGTTATATGCGGCAACTCTGAGGGCAGCTCAGCCAAGGTGGAGTAGCCCGTAAGCAAAGGAGATGCAGAGAGGGCTGCTTTGAGGCACTTGGAATTTAACAGATTTGGGAGCATCTGTAAGAAATTATATTTCACTAGCTAATTAAAATCGCATTTTCCACAGGCTAGTTTTGATTTCTAATAAACCTTCAAATCAATCTGGAGGAGATGGATAACCCTCTTGTTAACCAGCATTTGTTCTTTGAATCTCAGATATATTCTTGGGAAGAGATTCTAAAGGCAAGCAGGGTAGAAATTTGGAGTAATTAAAGAGGCAATGAGGAACACCTTCTAAATACCAGAAAGGGACTCTGCTCCTGGCAAACACCAGCAGAAAAAAAGACCTGCACATCACCAGTAGGAATGGTGGTTGGAATTCTGGCAGATGATTAAGAAATTACATCCACGTATCGCATTCACTTTGGGATGATTTGTGAATGACAAATATAATTGAGAGTGGATAATCAATTGAAGAAAGCTATGCAAAGATTTTTTATTCTTTTAAGATATAAATCTTTGTTTAAAATCTTTCTATAATACACAATAACAAGTTTACATTGCCAGAGTCAAATTTGCAGCTCTGTACTTAAGATTGAGAATACATTAGAATTGCTCTCTTGGTCAGAAACCTAGAGCTAAATTCCTAGTGCTGATTTTAAACCAAAATGCTTTCACCTAAGGCTCCAGGCCAGTAACCTCCAACTTTTTACCACTAATGGCTTCCTTTATTAAGTTTTCACCAGAGACTTGTGCTTTAAATGATTTTATTCTATATTAAGCAAAGTGAATATCCATTTCCACTAGTCTGCTGCTCATCAGCATGAAATAAACAGCATTAGGATGTAAAGTTGATATAGTTAGTTGGGCAGTTACCACTGTTCCTACGATTGACATTATGAGTTTCCTAGGTCTCTAGAACTCAGGGAACCCAAGATAGTGGGCACTGTTCAGGGCCCTTCCACATTTGCTTCTCTGCCCCTTGGCCCTCACCAAGTCAAATTCCATATTGTCTCTGCAAGTCTCTTGCTATTCAACACCTTGCTTTTGCTCAAACTTTCTCATACTCAAATTGTGTTTTTTCTTCCAAAGTGAATAATGCTATTCTCTGCTAAGTTCTCCTTTTCTAGGCTCATGTACCCATCCCCCAGTTGCTGGGAATGTTAACTGCTAACAGCTATGTCCCTAAGTGAACACTGCCCTGGCTGAAGGGAACAGCCTAACCCAAGGTGACACCTTTTCCTGGGATGTGGTCCAATATTTTTAACATTCCTAAAAGCCTGCTATGAGTGATATAAGTTCAACATTTCTTCAAGATAAAAGAAGAGAAAACACAAATTACCAATATCAGGAATAAAAGAGTGGATGTTATTAAAAATCCTACAGACATTAAAGGGTATTATGAATAATTTGTGCCCATAGATACATGAAAGTCATAAATTACCAAAAATTTATAGAAATGACATGAAAATAATAGAAAAGTTGAAGCTATTTATAGCTAATGAAGAAATTAAATTCATGATTAAAATATTTGCACATAGAAAACATCAAGTATAAATAGTTTTACTAGGATAAGATTTTTATGAAAAAATATTAACAACTTTGTAAAAACTCATTCAGGAAACAGAAGAGAAGCAAACACTTCCCAATTAATTTTATGAGCTCATCATTCTCCTGACACCCAAACAAACAAAGACTTTAAAAGAATAGAACACAAGTCCGTGTCCTTTAAAAATATTGGGCAATAATCTTAAACAAAATTTAGCAAATTAAATCAAACAATGTGTAGAAAGAAAAATGTATCATGAACAAATGGAGTTTATTCCAGAAGGTAAGGTTGGTTTAACATTCAAAAATCAATGTAATAGATTGGGTACATCGGTTGTCTAGATCATTGTCCCAGTGATCCAAGGTTGAGGGTTTTATCACCAACAAGGCATATGCAAGAATCAGCTAATGAATGCATAAATAAGTGGAACAACAAATCTCTCTCTCTCTCTCTTTCTCTCTTTCTCTTTCTCTCTCCCCCTACCTTCCCCTCTTTCTTCAAAAATCAATAAAGTTTTTTAAAAAATCAGTGTCATTAACCATATTATCAGATTAAAAGAGAATCCTCACATGATCATCTCAACAGATGTAGAAAAAGCACTTGACAAAATTTAACACCAAATTATAATAAAAAGCTTTTGGCAAACTAGGAATAAAAGAGGATGTCCTGATGAAGGGCATCTATGAAAAACCTATACTAGCATCACCTTTAACACTGAAAGGCCAAATGTTGTCACCTTTAGATCTCACCAGATATCCCAAAGGAGGCATATCTGGTCTTACCACTTGCATTCAACTTTGCATTGGAAGTTGTACCCCAGTGTTATCAGGTGAGAAAAAGAAATGAAGAGCATATGGACATACAGATTGGAGAGGAAGAAGTAAAAGCGACGCAGATAAAATGATCATGTACATAAAATACACTAAGGATTTACCCAAAAAAATGACTAGAACTATAAAGTAAATTCAGCAAGAACACAGGACACAAGGTCATTAGAATTCTATGTTCCAGGGAAAAAATTATAGATTTTTAAAAAATATTTTTAAAACAATATCCTATGGTAGTCTACTTAAATAGTTTGGCTGAGTAGGCTCCTACTTGACTAACCCCTCCACTGTTAATAACAATAATCTCTGAAAAAATATATATAAAAACAAAACAACAATAATAACAACAAAATTATCTAAAGGACTGGAGTGTGAACAAAAGCAGGTAGATTCTGGAGAGAAGTTGTCACCTAAAGGAAGGAAATGCACAGGGTGAGTATCCCATTTCTTACGTCTTTGGGTCAAAAGACAGGCTGCAAATAGCAATGTGACTAAAACTTTGAGAAAAAAGCCTACAATCTTTCTGGAATGAAGAAACAGAGCACAAAGTTTGGCCCAACACAACCACTGAAAAGTGAGGGTGGAATTCCAAAAGTGAAGTACAAGAGAGGGAGAGTCACACATTTTGTGTATGTATTCATCCCAAATATCTGCCTAATTCTTGGACAGATTGCAAACAACCCAGTTAAGGATATGAAAATTGAACTGTGATTTGAACTCCTGCCCAGGAGACAGAATTCATTGTTTGGGTCCAACAAAGTTAATTGCTTATTAAACCAAACAAAGTAAAACCACAACTCTCTTTGGAGAAATATAACAAAATCAAAAGTCTTCACAACTTAACTTTCACCATGTTCAGGATACATTCCAAAATTCTCAACATAACAAAGAAACAGAAAAAATGCAAGCAATTTTCAGGAATAGAGGCAATCACTAGAGTCAAAGCCCAAGATGATCTAGATGTTAGAATTAGCATATAACATTTTTAAACCAGGTATAATTCTGATCAGTGAAGCAAATGAAAACATGCCCATAATGAATGAAAAGGCAGAGGAATAGGAATGATGAAAAAGAACCAATGAGTAATACTAGGACTGATTAATATAATATTTGAAATTAAAAAGGTACTGGATGAGCTTAATAGTAGAATTGAGATGACAGAGGAAAGAGTCAGGAAACTTGAATATCAATAAACAGAAATTATCCAATATGAAGAACACAAAGAAAATAGACTGGAAAAAATTACAGAGCCTCCAGGACTCGGGGAAAACATTAAAAGGTCTAACATGCATGTATTTGAAGTTACAGAGGAGAAGAAAGAGAGGAGAGATCATAAAACTTTTGAATAATAATGACCAAAATTTCCTAATTTTGGAGACAGTTATATTTATAGATTAAAAGTGCTCAGCAAACCCTAAGAAAAATAAATATGAAGAAAACTATACTGATGCTGAAAATCAAAGATAAAGAGAAAATCTTAAAATAAGACAAAGAAATTACATATTATATATCAGGGAACAATGACACTAATGAATAGTGACTTATGAGAAACAATGGAGGCAAGAAATATATGGAACAATATCCTTAGAGTGTTGAAACAAAAAAAATTGTCAGCCCAAAATTCTATACCTAGCAAAAATAACTTGAATGCCAAACACACTTTCATTTTTAAAAGATATTTAAAATACCATCAAAAACATAAAATAGCCCTGGCTTCTGTGGCTCAGCAGATGGAGTGCCAGCCTGCAAACCAAAGGGTTGCCAGTTCAATTCCCAGTCAGGGCACATGCTTGGGTTGCAGGCCAGGTCCCCATTGGGGGACATGCAAGAGGCAACCACACACTGATATTTCTCTCCCCCTCTTTCCCTTTTCCTTCCTCTCTCTCTAAAAATTAAATAAATAAAATCTTTAAAAATGTATAAAATAAATTTAATAAAATATATGCAAGACCTTTATACTAAAAATTATAAAATATCCCTAAAAGAAATTACTTAAGTAAATGGAAAGGTATCACAGTCTATGTTAGGTTGAAATACTCAATATTAAGAAGTCAATTCTTCCTAAATTGACCTATAAATCTGCAACTGATAAAATCCCAGTAGACTATTATGCAGAAACTGAAAGACTGACTCAAAATTTACAAAGAAAATACCAAGAACCTAGAATAATCAACATATTTTTCTGTTTAGTAATTCTACGAATTGCTAAGAGTGAGTGATTGAAGTCTCCAACTAGAAATGTGGATTTGTCTCTCTCCTTCCAACCTAGTGGTAACGAGCACTGCCTGGCGCTGCCCAGCACTGCCTCCCATTGTCTCCTTAATTCTTGTTGCTTCTATATGTGCATGAAGGCTCAGTTCACCACTGGACTCTGCAGACACCACCCTGTTGTGGAAATCAGAGCACTGTTGGCTTCCACTGGATGGGAAATGAAGATCAACATCCTGCTCAGCCCTGCTGACAGACTAGGGAATTGGAACACACAGTCTGTTTTTATGGGGTGAGAGAGTGGGCTGTGGGTTTTCTGTTGGTGTTTGGATGAAGTAGGGTGGGCATTGCCAAAAAACACTTTTTGTTGTTAGGCCACCCTTCTTTTAATTCTTCAACAAAGGGGAATAGAGTTATTTGTTATTTGCTTTTTTTGTAGAGGGGGGATTTGGAGAGTTTCCTTGTCTATGCCTATTGGTGTTTCTTGGTTTGAGGTTTCTGAGTTCCCTGTTCAAGATATATGAGAGTCTATAGGGAAATTCCAAAACTTACCACCTTGTTCTTCCTTAAGTCCTGAGGTCTCTAGGTAACCCGTCTTCCTCCTTCTACCTTTCAGAGACTCCCTGTGCTCATGGTTGTGTCATGCCCAGGAATTGTTAGTTGTGAGGGGAAAGACCTGGGTGGAATGGGGCTACACAATCTTGGACAAACTAGAAGTTCACCCAAATAATTTCAAAACAGAAATCTCAAACTTAAAGGATGTATACTGTAATTAAGTAATCAAGACAGTAAACAAAACTGAAATAAACAAGAGTCCAGAAGTAGGTCCACATGTGTGTAAGCCATTAATTTTTGATAGAGGTACCAATGTAAATCAAAAAAGAAAGGATAATCTTGTCAATAAATGATGCCAGAAAACTGATAGCTACATGGATAAAAATGAGCCTTGACCTTTATCTCACACCATATGAAAAATTTGACTCAAAACAGAGCTATGTAAAAAATAAATTTTAAAAAATTTGAGATTAAAATATAAGGGAATATCTTTGTGAACTTTGGGTAGGCAAAGATTTTTTTAGACAAGGAAATCAAAAGCACTAATCAGAAAAGAAAAAATTGATAACTTGAACATCATAATTTAAAACTTTTGTTTATCAAAGACATTGTGAAAAAAATTAAGGGCAAAAAAAGAAATGGTTAAGAGATATATATGACATAGGGCTTATATTAGAATATGTAATGAACCCTATAACTCAAAATAAGAAAACAACCCAGTTGTAAAGTGTACAAAATACTTAAATTTCACAAAAGAATATATATATAAGTAGCATATGAAATGATATGCAGCATCATTAGTTATCAGGGAAATGCAAATTAAAACCACAACCTGATCACTACATACTGGGGGAATTAATTCACTTTATTAATAAGTAACCCTGTGAAATTGGGCTGGTCCTGCAGCCAATGCCTATACACAGAGTTGGAATCTGAAACTTCCAAGAGCAATAAGGCCCTGAAGTTCCAAGGAATATGTAACAGAAATCCTAGGGGTAACTTCCATCTCAGAGGCCACATACTCCATTCCTCAGTCCCTTTGTATAAGCTACTAGTGACTAGTATGGAATGCAGCAGCTCAAAACAGGCAAGAAATAAAATGCGCATTTTAGGATTTGAATACCCCATGGATACCAGAACATGATGTTCTTTTCATGCCATCTCAGCTTTGTTAGCTGCTTCTCAGAAACCAGGAAGTAAATGAACATGAAAAAAAAATAAATGATTTTCCATATGTAAAAACATGATCCTCAAGAGAATGAAAAGACAAGCCACACACTGGGAGAATATATTTGCAAAAGGCATCTGATAAAGGATTTCTATTCAAAATATACCAAACATCTCTTAAACTTGTACAGTAAAAATAGGTACACACAATTTTAAAATGGGCAAAACTCCAGAACAGACAATGGCTAATAAGCATATAAAAAGATGCTCCAGGACTTCCAGCCAAGATGGAGGTGTAGGTAGACACACTGTGCCTCCTCACACAACCCAAAGAAGGACAACAACAACTTAAAGACAAAAAAACAACCAGAACTGACAGAAAATCGAACTGTGTGGAAGTCTGACAACCAAGGAGTTAAAGAAAAAACATCCATCCAGACCAGTGGGAGGGACGGAGATGGGCAGCTGGGCTGAGAGGACTCGAGGCAAAGTGGCAGTAGAGGACCAGAGTGGGCAAGGCAGCAGCTGGCAGAGTGGGTGGTCCCACATTCATGTGTGGATAAATCAGGAGGAACATCTGGGGAGCGAGGCAGACCTCACAACCTGGGGTCCCAGCATGGGGAGATAAAGCCTCAAACCACCGATTGAAAACATCTGTGGATGTTGAAGTGGAAGCAGGAGAAACTCTCAGCCTCACAGGAGAGTTCATTGGAGAGACCCACAGGGTCCTAGAACATATACAAGCCTACCCACCCAGGAATCAGCACCGGAAGGGCCCACTTTGCTTGTGGGAAGCAGGGGAAGTGACTGAAATCTGGCAGAGAGCAGAGCAAGTGCCATTGTTCCCTCTCAACCCCTTCCCTACATATAGTGTCACAAAGCAGCAATGTGGGTTGCCCCGCCCTGGTGAACACCTAAGGCTATACCCCTAGCTATGTAACAGGCACACCGAATGAAAGAACAGATCAAAGCTCCAGAAAAAATACAACTAAGTGACAAAGAGATAGCCAACCTGACACATGCACAGTTAAAAACACTGATAATCAGGATGCTCACAGGATAGGTTGAATTTGGTCACAAATTAGATGAAAAAATGAAGGCAATGCTAAGTGAAATAAAGGAAAATGCAAAGGGAACCCATAGTGATGGGAAGGAAACTGGGACTCAAATCAATGGTGTGGATCAGAAGGAAGAAAGAAACATTCAACCAGAAAAGAATGAAGAAACAAGAATTCAAAAAACTGAGGAGAGGCTTAGAAACTTCCAGAACATCTTTAAACATTCCAATATCCAAATTATAGAGGTGCCAAAAGGAGAAGAGGAAGAGCAAGAAATTGAAAACTTATTTGAACAAATAATGAAGGAGAACTTCCCCAATCTGGCCAAGGAAATAGACTTCCAGGAAGTCCAGGAAGCTCAGAGAGTCCCAGAGAATTTAGACCCAAGGAGGAGCACATGAAGGCACATCATAATTACATTACCCAAGATTAAAAATGAGAGAATCTTAGAAGCAGCAAGAGAAAAGAAGACAGTTACCTACAAAGGAGTTCCCATAAGTCTGTCAGCTGATTTCTCAAAAGAGACCTTACAGGCAAGAAAGGGCTGGAAAGAAGTATTCCAAGGCATGAAAGGCAAGGACCTACATCCACGATTACTCTATCCAGCAAAGCTATCATTTAGAATGGAAGGGCAGATAAAGTGCTTCTCAGGTAAGGTCAAGTTAGAGTTCATCATCACCAAGTTTTTATTATATGAAATGTTAAAGGGATTTATCTAAGAAAAAGAAGATAAAAAATATGAACAGTAAACTGACAGCAAACTCATAGTTATTAACAACCACACCTAAAACAAAAACAAAAGCAAACTAGGCAAACAACTAGAACACGAACAGAACCACAGAAATGGAGATCACATGGAAGGTTATCAACAGGGGAGTGGGAAGGGGAGAGAGGGGGAAAAGGTACAGAGAATAAGTAGCATAGATGGTAGGTAGAAAATAGACCGGGGGAGGTTAAGAACAGTATAGGAAATGTAGAAGCCAAATAACTTATATGTATGACCCATGAACATGAACTAAAGGGGGGGAATGTGTGTGGGAGGGGATGTGCAGGGCAGAGGGGAAGAAAAGGGGGAAATGGGACAACTGTAATAGCATAATCAATAAAATACATTTTTTAAAAAAAAGATGTTCCACATCATATGTCATTACAGAATTGCAAAGTAAAGCATCAATGAGATACCACTGCACACCTAGATTTTAGAATGGCCAAAATCTAAAATACTGACATCAAATGCTGACAAGCATGTGGAGCAAGAGGAACATTTATTTCATTCCTGGTGGGAATCCAAAATGGTGCAGCCACTTTGGAAGATAGTTTGGCAGTTTCTTACAAAACTAAACATGCTTTTCCCATATAATACAACAATCACACTCTACTTAAAAACTTATTCCACACAAAGACTTGCACATAGATGCTTATAAAAGCTTTATTCCTAGTGCCAAATCTTGGAGGCAACCAAATGTTCTTTAGTAGGATGGATAAATAAACTGTGGTATATCTAGAATAATGGAATATTATTCAGCACTAAAATTAAATGAGCTATCAAGCCATGAAAAGACATGGAGGAACCTTAAATGTTATTACCAAGTGAGAGTAGCCAATCTGAAAAGCCTACCTTCTATATGATTCCAACTATTGACATTCCAGAAAAGGCAAAACTATGGAGACAGTTTTGAGATCAACAACTGCCATTGGCTCAGGGGAGAGAGGGATGAATAGGTGGAGCTCAGAGGACTTTTAGGGCAATAAAACTATTCTGTATGATACTATAATAAACGAGACATGTCATTATACATTTGTCCAAATGCATAGAATGTGTAACACCAAGAGCAACCCTAAAGTAAACAACAAACTTCAGTTTTAACAAGTGTCCCATTCTGCTGCAGGACGTTGACAATGGCGGAGGTTATACATGGTGGCAGTTGGCAAATACATGGAAGCTCTCAAACTTTCCCTTCATTTTTGCTGTGAACCTAAAACTTCTCTAAAAATTGTCTATTTAAAAGAAATATAGGGTCTGGCTGGCGTAGCTCAGTGGATTGAGCACAGGCTGGGAACCAAAGTATCCCAGGTTCGATTCCCAGCCAGGGTACATTCCTGGGTTGCAGGCCATAACCCCCAGCAACCGCACATTGATGTTTCTCTCTCTCTCTCTCTCTCTCTGTCTCCCCCCTCCCTCCCTTCCCTCTCTAAAAATAAATAAATAAAATCTTTTAAAAAAAAAAAAGAAATATAGGTAAGCCTGAGCAAGTAGTGTAACTATTTCTGATGTACTCTCCCTGGCACACCCTGCTAATCACCACAAGGCTCGTTCCACCACCAGAGAAATGAGTAGAGCTTCCATCTGTTCCAGGAACCAAAAAAATATGTTTTTTTTTTTTCAAACTTCTTCCCCTACTCTTCACATTGGTTCTCTAACCAAGTCAATCCTGATTTTTGGAGTCTCAAAGTTCCACAATTAGAAATTCATTTATTCATCACTTTTAAGGAGATGTAATACCTTAAACATTAACAAATACTTCTCTACTGTGAGGGTATAGACTCAGCTCCTTTGCTTAGACCAGGTTTTGATAAAAGATATTCAGTTGAAACAACACAGATAGGCAGAAGTGGAAAAGAGGGAAAGAGCAGGAAAAATACAGAAATGTTAAACTGGACATATTGAAGACAAATTTTGAGAACTTCACCAAAAGTCAACCCAAATTTAAACTTTAAAACTTTCAAGTATACCTGATTTCAAAACTGTAATTGTCAAAATGAATAATTTTTGCACATAGGAGACTGTTAAAAGTTCTTTGCCAAAAGAAAAAAAGTTCATTGCCATTCTCTTCAATTTTTGATCTAGGATAAATTCTGAACTTCCCTATGAACCAGTTCTTTTTTTCCCAGCTGGGTAATAAAGACACTGCTTACTTACTTTCAAAGCCATTCCTGGGAAAGGGTGAAACCTGGAATAAATCATGGTAGTGTGGTCCCACCCTAAATATTCTGACGTAAATAAAACCTAATTCAAATGAATATCAAGTGTAGCTTCGATGGAGACAATAAATCACAGAAAGGCAACCTGCAGCCCTAGGGGTTGCAAGTGGATGGTGTTTTCCACACAGGTGGATGGTACTGTCCAACTGGCACTTATGGTGAAATCACATGAGAAGCAAAGACTGCACATAATATAATTGTGCTTGCTATTACAGCAAGCGAACAGCACCCCCTTCCCTCTCTCTACACTGTCCTTAAGTCATTGCCACGTGGTTCCGTGTTGATTTGCCCTTCTGAGCTCCCCAGGGTTCTAGGCTTTTACTATATCTTCCCTATCTAAACCACAAGGAAATATAAATTTTAGTTAGAAATATCCAAAGGTTTTTCAAAAAAGGTATCTTTGTCAATTCTAGAAGTTACCATCATTTGGAGCTAGTAATGAAAATAAGTAACTTAGTTGAAAACTGAGTCAGAAATATGAAAAACCAACATGAGGGCCTACTTCAGGAAGCAAAGGAATTTTTTTTTAAAGAGAAAAAGAAGATAGATGAGAGAGAAGATAACAGCCAGGGAGGGCAGGAAATGGACATTCATGTGAAAAACTTGTAAGTGTTCCTAGGAGAGTAATGAGAGAACCTGGTACAGAAACAACAGCCAAAAACACCGCTGAGAAAAATTAACCTGGGCTGAGAAAAGAGGGAGTGAGCAAATCAAAAGGATTTACCTTATCTTAGGCTAAATAATAAAAACAATTAAAAGAGGCTTGCATGTAGCATAAAGAATGAGCTAATAAACAAATAAATACCAGAGAACATGAAAATTGTCTTAGGTTCCCCAGAAAACACAGTGTGAATCAAAATCCTATATGTGACACTTAATTGGGGATTGTGATTCCAGAGAGCAAGAGTGAAGGATTGGGGGTAATACTGGGTGTAGAATGCTTTTACTATTTATTGCTGTATTACAATGCCACATTATAGCCCCAGACTTAGCCACTTATAACAATGCATCTCTTATCTCACAGTATCACTGGGTCAGAGAACTAGGAGCTACTTAGCTGAATGCCCCTATCTCAGGGTCTCTCATAAGACTGTAGTCCCCCACCTCAACACAGGTCTGGGGGAGAATCTGCTCCCAACCTTACACAGGCATGTTGGTAGCCTTCACTCCACCAACTATTGATGATAACCTTGGTTCTCTGCCATTGGGTCTCTCCACGAGGCTGCTCGCACAATATGGCAGGTAGCTTTCACCAGAACTAGGGCTTCCAAGGGAGAAAGAGAACAAAAGAGGGCAAACAAGACCAAAGTCAGAGTCTCCTTATATCCTAATCTCAGAATTCTACCACTGTTGTCGTGTAGTTTGAACTCATGGACATGGACGACAGTGTGGTAACTGCGGTGGGGAGAGGGGCTTAAGGGGACTAAATGGTAAAGGAAAAAACTACAATGAAAATTTTTTTAAAATAATAAAAAAGAAGAGTCACTATGTCCAGCCCACACTCCAGGAACAAGAATTACCCAAGGGCATGGACACCATGAGGCAGGACACGGAGGCCATTTGGGTGGGGAGAGGGCACAGCATAGGGAAAGAGAGTCAGTACAAGATGTGTTAGCAAGTGGACAAGAACACCACAAAATGCTTCTCAGAACTGTGTCCAAGAAAAGAAAGGGAGAACATTCACCCATGTTGAAAAAATTTCCCCAGGTGTACTAAAACCAACCTCCAAAGAGGGACTGGGCTGAGAGACTGAACAAAAAGGCTTAAAACTCCAGAATCAAACAGAGTGTTTATTAAGGGAACTTAGGGACAGTAGTAGAGTTTTGGGAGTCTACAAGATGGTGGATCTCTACATGAGAAAAGGATAGGGGCTTGTAGCCCAGTGGCACTTGCTTGTTAAACACTGTATGTTCCAAAGCAATGAACAACTTCATGGGCCTACGTTTCTGTGTGGGAACATCCTTTTCATATAATACAAGCCCACCTCTCCTGGGGTGAACTGGCGGCCACTGAGAGCCACTTGCCTCTAAGACGGCATTGGTCACATTGTGCCCTAGAAACTACTTTGCCTGACAATCCATAAGGTTTTGCCCCACAAGGAATTAACTCCTTTATTCTTCTAGAATGGGCTTAGAGTGAACTTTTCTGGGATGTAGGTGTATGCAAGAGGTGAGAGGGGCATGAAGCAGCCATGGGGCCCACTTGATGGAGAGGCTATACCACTGCAGTGGCAGAAGCTGAAGGGAGGCTGCTAAGAGTTGCTGCCATGCAGATTAAGGACACAGAGATATTGCAAGTGTTACTTAAGTACTAACCGTCTGACATAGTCTGAAATCTATGGAAGCAATAGAAGCTGTCTTCTAATTTGAGGAGTCAACACAGTCAAATTTCCACCAACCACAACAAATTATCATGTCTCAATCTCTCTACATTTTCCATGACAGCAGTGGCTTCAATAACCACAGGACAGACACGGTGTAAATCTACATATTTTATTTAGCAGTTAAGTGAGCATCACCATCATTCACTTAATTGAACTCTTTTTGGCCTTAGCCTTATAACTTTATTGTGTCTTCAGAAGCAATAAACCAGGGGTGTCCTACCTTTTGGTGTCTCTGGGCCACACTGGAAAGAGAAGAGTTGTCTTAGGCCACACATTAGATACATTGTGACATGTAATCACAAAAAAATCTCATAATGTTTTAAGTGAATTTATGATTTTGTGTTGGGCTGCATTCTTAGCCATCCTGAGTCACATGTAGCCCATGGGCTGAAGGGTGGACACTCCTACCGAATGTTCAATTTTTACCTGTAAATTTATGTTACATCAAGAAATGTTATAGACTCCAAGAATTTAGTAGCTAGAAGAAATTTTAGTGAGTTATTTAATTTAACTACCTCTCTCCAGACAAAACTATTCAAACTAATATATATGTATTATAGATATATAATTTTTAAAGACTTCCTGATATACTAAATTTAGATAGCACTTAGTGACTGATTTTGGCAATATATTTCCATCTATTTGTTTTCATAATCTATATCTACATATAATTACATATATAATTATATATTGTATGTGTCATTTTAGAAGACTCCCAGACATACTAATCTTAGCTATCATATAGTGACTAATTTTAGCAATATATCTATTTCCATAGTCTAGATATACAAGATCTATCTGGAAAAGTCTAGTTACTGTTAATGTAACAAGAACAGTGTGCACAATATTGATGTAAACGGACAGCCAAGGAGAGTGGACTGGAATGCACATGTGCAAACAATGACGACTTCATTGGGCTAGTCCGTAGGGGCAGTAGGTGCCATTGAATGAGCATGTGTACTGTGTGGCCATCACATTCAAAATGATTGAGTGAATAGAGCAATGAATCTGCATCATATTTTGCATTAAGCTTAAACATTCCCCACAGAAACTATTTAGATGATTCAGAAGGCCACAGCTATGGGTAACTGGTGATTGGCAGCTTCATCAGAACAACGCACCCGCTCATGCATCTCATTCATGCAAAGTTTTTTGGCAAACTATCAAATCACCCAGGTGACTCAGCCCCCCTACAGCCCAGATTTGGTGCCCTGTGACTTGCAGCTTTTCCTAAAACTAAAATCACCTTTGAAAGGAAAGAGATTTCAGACCAGTGATGAGATTCAGGAAAATAGAATGGAGCAGGTGATGGCAATTGGGAGAACTGTGTGAGGTCCCAAGGTGCCTACTTTGAAGGGGACTGTGGTGTCATTGTCCTATATACAGTGTTTCTTGTATCTTGTATCTTCTTCAATAAATATCTCTATTTTTCATACTAAAAGTCTGGATACCTACTGGACAAACCTTGCATATAATTATAAATATTCTCCCCATTTCTCTATCAAGAGGTTACTTGTTGTTTGTTGCACTTAACCGCTTTGAAATAGGTTGGACACATTTTACAATCCCGTTTTAAAAAATATGTTCAACAGGAAAGTTTAAAGAATTAGACAAGATCAATTTATTATGAGTTTTTTAGAAAATAGTCTTAAAATCATTATTGGAAGTATTAGATACTTACCTTAAGATAAGTAGGCAAGAGCAGGAGTAGGGAAACCAATTAGAAGATTACTGGAGTGGTCTAGGCAAGGGATGGTGGTAGCTTGGATGAGAGTAGCACCCATGGAGATGGAGAGAGTGGACACAGTCAAGGGTTATTTTGAAACGTGCCCCAGTGAGACATGCTGATGGATCACTGTGTGTGCGACCAAGGCAAGAAGTCAAAGATGAGTTCTAGGATGAAATGGCCAGGTGTCTGGGATCTCCTTCAAAATAACAGGGGAGGGGGTCGGATTGGTGGTGGAGGAGAAGTGAGATGCTCATAAGTTGACCATTGTTGAAGCTGAGTGATGGGTACATGAGTTTCACTATACTATTCTGCCATTTCTTTTAAAAATAAGAATACACCTTATAAGGCAAATATACCTTTACCCAGTGATTTCAATTCCAAAAATCAATCCTAAAGAAACACTCAGAACTAAAAACAGATTTATATATAAGAATGGTCACAGCATCCTTATTCCAATATTTATCATACTGAAATATTAGAAATAATCTTGTTAACTAGCAAGAGGGTAACAGTTAAATGTATAAATATGACTATATGATATGCCTATTAAAAATCATGCCATTAAGGATGTGGGAAAATGCTGACAATATAATGGGAAGTTAAAAAACACTCTATTATGAAAATAATTCATATTCCAGATTAGTTAAAAACAGAAGAGAAAATTTGTAGAAAGTAAAAGGGAAAGAATGTGGTGTTTAGAGAACTCAGAGCAACTTTCTAGAAAGACAATGTGTTCGGTTTGCGAGAACTCAAGTTCAGTACAGTTAATAACAATTCCCCACCCATTTCCTTTATGGCTGTTGCCTCAATATGGTCTCAAACCCACAGGAAAAAAACTTCCTATGTCCCACTTCAATGAATTCTAATTTCATGATGAAAACTGAGAGAAAAGTATCATTCAATGACAGCTGCTACAAAAATGTGTCAGCATTACTTGTGAAACCCTGGGAGGCAGATATATACCCTTTTCTGGGAAAATTTGGGAAAAATGAATAAACATTACAGGAATTTGTCATAAAAGTGCTGAAATTACAATCCAAGCTGGCAGGATTTCTTAGCGTTTTCCTAGCCTTTGCGGCCTTCTGGGAAGGCTCAGGGCTTCCTCCACCCTGAGACTGGGCATCTCTCTAGCAGGCCCGACCAGGATGAGCATGAAGACAGCCAGCTACCTCGGGCAAGATGGTCGGTGAGCCCTGATACACAGCCACTGATTCCTGGACGGCAACAGGTGTCTGAGTGACATCCTGGACCTCCCTGACCTGAGGGTTTTGTGTCAAAAAGCACAGGTCCCGCTTTTTAAAATAAGAACAGATAAGGGCCTCTGAGGAGTAAGGACTACTTCTTATTCTTACATCTTGTTGTTTGAATGCAGCAAGTTTTCATGAGAGGAAAATTTTTTATTTTTCCCAAGGCAGGAAAGAGACACATAACTGTTGTCGACACAGAGTCTCCCCAACATGCCAGGCCCACACTCTCCCTATGTTGTTCAGACCCTAATGCACATGGGGAAAGTTGAGGGTAAGGAAGGCATGTCAGAAGAGGCAATTGCATGTGGGGTGGAGGAATGTGTTTACAAGGCTGTGCCTTGGTGAGTAAGGGACATGCACAAAGCCATGGGTCAGAGCTCATATTCTCTGTGGTCTAAGCTCTGGGGATACGATCACCCCACACTGAAAAGATAATGCGGGCTGAGTCACACCACCCGCTTTTCTTCTGTGCTCTCCAAGTTCAGGGTATTAACTTCCTCCGAAGCAGCTCAGATCCCAAACAGCTAGAATTTCAATATATCCATGAGATTTGTGAAGAAAATCAGCTCTGTTCTCTTTTGTAGATTTTTCTATCAATCACCTATGGACTCTTCTCAATTAAAAGGAGTATGACTTTTGCTTTGTGGGGAAGTATGACTTTTTGACTCTGGAAAAACCTATAGTGGATTAAAATGGTGACCGATCCACATGCAATAGTTCACAGTTCATGAATGTATTCAATATGAATACAAAAAGGAGTTGCTGTTTGTATCATCTTTTAAATTGCTCCAAAGTGATATTAGAAAAAACAAGAAGTATGTTTGGAAGAAATCCAGATAACCAAAGAATAGCAAACTAAGATATTATGATTTACAATAGGGTATTCCTACATTTAGACTGACTTCTGATTTCTGATGTTTGTATGTTCTGAGACAAGAACTAGAAACAGTCTGTAAAATAAGTTAATTAGACTTGGACGGCTTTGATATCTAGTGGGACGTTCATGATGTATTTTATGTATCTTGCATGTGACACATGATGATTACAGCATATGAGGTAATGTTATACAATACATGGTGTGCATGAATTAAGAGAGAAATATGCAGCAACATAATCATTTGGTACACAGATTCTTGACAGTCAATTTATATTCTGAAAGGAACAGATTTTAGCTTATTGAGTTTGAAGTTGCATATATTGCCAAAAAATAAACAAGCATATTCCCATTTCTCCCAGGCAAATTATTTTCATGTTGACCGGCATAAAGTGACTGTTCTTCTGTGTAAATGATTATAAAATCTTAGCTCCTTCACAGGAAATTATTTTTCTCCTCTGACATCAGATGACAAGTGGATTTTAAGAAAAGAGTAAGGGGTTTAATTAATCAACTAATTTAATTAATATTTTCAAATGACTATAAAAGATATGGCTAACAACAACAGAATAAACCTTTCCCTGAAAATTCATAATGCATCTGTGCTTTTTGTTGTTAATAAGTAAGGATTCTCGAAGATGGAATGAACATGGCTAGTTATATATAATAAAAATCAATAGTTAACTTTGACACAGTGAAGTTATGAGAGGACAATGAAATGCAATAGCATCCTATTTCCCGGAGGAATGTAGGGTGGGGTAGAATTTACCTAAATACAATCAACCCAAAACCTCAGGCTCAAAAGCTGAGATACAAAATTAGTGTATCTAAGCTTTTGATACCATAGTGTTATGCAGTGTGGAATAGTGCAGTAAAATAGAGTATATATTTTACAGCATAGTCTGTAGTTCCTGGTCAAGGGGCTCTGATTCATTTAAGGAGATGTGATTAACATGTGAAACAATGGACAAACCATTGAAGATGAATGTAAGTGATTGCTAAACACTATAGGCAAATTATAGACCTGTGGAAGTTCACAGGAAGAGAGTTCTTAGTTGGTCAGCGATGGCTCTGTGGAGGAGATGACATCTGAACTATACTCCAAATGACAGATGTGTGATCTATGTGGGCTAAAGGAAGAATGGGCCATCCAGGCTGAGGAGGAAAAGTGTACGTGGAGTGAGCTCTGGAAGCCTGAAGGGCATTCAGAGACCCACCTGATGGAGAGCAGAGAGTACGTGTAAAGGAAAATGGAAAAAGCTGTTGGACCAGTAGAGGGAAGTGAGACCATGAGGGGCCTCAGAAACCTGGCAAGGGATTTATGCTTGATAGTAGGGAGTGGTAAGATGAAAGCAATGTGTAAGGAACACTCATCTGGTGTCCACGTGCAAGACAGATTAGAGCAGGGGAGGCCGAAGTCGGGGAGGTTCCCTGGGAGTCGATTTACTGATCCAAGAATGAGCTACAGAGGAGCTGGGGGTGGGGGACAGTGACAAGAGGGAGACAGAAACAGACACAAGGAACAGGATGAAAGAAGTCAGTAAATTAGCTGACTGAGTATCAGAGATATCAGAATTGACTGAAGACAAGGTTTCAAATGTACAAGATGAGAGAAGAAAACCTAGTGTTGATAACAGAGATATCAAAACCAGGATGGATAGCTGGTTGTAGAGAGACCAGTTCGTTCATGGACCTCCTAAGTATTCACATGGGCATCCAAGAAGTATTTTTAAGCTCCAGATATAAGTCAGGGGGGCTAAAAATCCTATCTTTGGCATTCAGAGATCAAGGGTGAGAGTTGAGGTGATGATGGTTAAGCCTCGAGGCTCCACAATGGTTATAGGATTAGAGGAAGAAAAGAGCCATAGAATCTGGAAAATCATAGTTTTGTACCTCACAGTCATTGTGGGTGTGAGAAGAAAAGTGAGTGGGAGAAAACATGTTTTTGATCCCTTAATATGCCACCAGAGAGACTGCCAGGTAACTAAGGTACTCATAAAACTTGAGCTGTTTTTAAAGATCCATAGAGAATAGCCACCTGTTGCATAAATAGACTGCAAGCACTGTGAACACAAGATTTTCTTTCTTGATCTGTTCATTCATGTATCCTAAGCACTAGAATAATAGCAATACATAGTAAACCCTCAAAAAATATTTGTTGAATAAAACGAGTAAATGGATGAATGAAGAGATCAGGTAGATGAGATATGACAAAACTGATGTTTTGTTGCCTGGGCCACACAGGTTCTTGACAGAACAAACCACACAAATCACATTTCTATGGCAGAGAGACATGAGGTAATCCTTCCTGGACCCAAGGCCAGTGTTCCGTGGGCAGGGGTATGGCAGGGCTAGAGACGGAGCTTCGCTCTGTAGGGTAGGAGAAAGACTCCCTGGGATATTTAAAATCATTGTTTTTCCTAACTCCCTTGTTATAGATAACAGGCTGTGTGAAGAAAGCCCAGCACAGCCAGGGTGATCTCATACTTAGTAAAATTCCCTAAAGCATGCATAGTCATTGTTTCATTCAAGGCCAATATCTGTAGCCAACATGGCTCCTCCCAGCACTAAGCTTCAGATTGGATCCACTGGGACACTGCCATCCCAGAAAACACAGTGTTCCAGCCTCACATACTTTCTGGATGTGTGATACAGGGGTCTCCCTGAAAGGGTGGAGTTACAGCCAAAAGGGGGCCTTCATGTCTAAGTCTAATGGGGTTAGCCCTCTTAATCTTGTTGGGTGGTTGTCTATGAGTTAAACTTAATAAGCTGAGGCTGTCTTTAGTCAGACTTTGGCCTCTCTGGGTTGAGATGACTAAACTTTTGTAATTTCTCACTCCTCTCTGATTTGATGGGTGATATTTCTGCCAGAATGGGACAAAGTCAGTCCAAAGGCTTCTCTCTTCCCATCAGAAACGCAGCCTGTTGTCTAAAAGTGTGAGAGGAGAAGACTCAAGATCAGGCATGTTCAAGGTTAGAAGGGATCTTTGAGATCTTCTGGTCCAGGGTCCTAATCTCATGTAAACAAAGGCTAGACAGATGACAGAGAATATGGTGAAAGGGAACGACAGGATCTGTGTCAAACTGCAGATGTGATAAGCCACCCCAAGGATTCACATCAAAGGACTTTACAACCCCATGCTGACCAGACCAAGTTCATCTGTTCACTGGTTAGGCCCCTGAGCCAACTCAACCCTCAGTTTACAGATGGGATACCGAAGGCCCAGAGAAGAAGCAAGAACATTTTGTGATAGAACACTGCACTAGAAATCATGAGATCTGAGGCTCTAGACCTGACTGCATACACCAAATGACCTTGAATGAAGGTTGGCTGCTTGGAATTTAATTTCCTTGTCTATAAAATGAAGAATTCCCCAATGATCTGGTTGTGCTCTAACATTTTAGAACTCACCAAGAGCACCCAACTAGTTAGTGACAAATCTCTACCTGGAACTCAGGTCTTCAGGTGGAGTGTTCCTTTTACTAAAGCGAACTTCCTGATAAGACAAGGAAGAAGGAGGAAACAGCAAAAACACCTGGAAGCCGATGTTGGCTTCTTAGGCAATTTGCTTACAGCTCATGCAGGCTGTGAAACCCAAGAGGGAGGGAGACCCAGAACACTTCAGAGCCACACGTGGGGCTTTCTCGTTCCTACTGAAGTATCTTTGAGTGCCCTGGTGTCCTGAGCAGGCCTTCTGAAGATGGAGTCACATAATCTGAGTGCATCTGCTCCTTCCCATTGAGTGTGGTGCAGCCAACACCAAAAGGATGGATCCAACTGGGAAGGGCGGTGGATCTCCTTGTTTTGTTTCAAGCTGAGAGAATTTCCTCCCCTGTTGGAAAATGAAAAAAAAAAAAAAAAAAACTCTGTGAGCCTCTGCTATAGCCCAAGGCAAATCCTCATTCTAAGGTTCTTACTTCCACTGTCTGTTCTTACCTCTTTTATTTTCTTTTTCTGTTTATGGAGGTCCCTAGAAGGAGATATTTTCTTGTTTATCTATTTATTTTGTTATCTGTATCGCCTCTTTAAATGTGAGTTTGATGAGAGCAGGCACTCTTTCTGCCTCGTTCACCACCATATTCTCAGTGCACCGAACTGTGCCTGGTCCATGGTGGGGCGGAATAAACATCTGAAGGATAGATAAAGGACTGTTCCAGTTTTCACAGCTAATTAGTGGAGAAGTCAGGTTTTGTACCAAAGTCACCCAACTTTTAGTTCTTTTCCCTGAACTACTGGGCCTTGGAGCAATAACTTTGACAGTGATTTATCTGAGAAAGGTACTAGGTCTGGGCGTCAGGATAGCATGACTTAGAAGAGAGAGCCACTTTACCCAAATCTAGTCCAAGCTCTGCCACTCACGGGAATGAGACCTTGACCAAATTATACAAAGTTAATTTTAAATGAGATCTTAGAGATCACTTGATCCAAAGACTTCAAACATTTTATAATCATCAGAAACCTTTTTTTCAAATACAACCTTACAAAGAACCCCAATATATAAATCAGTTAATAAAACAGTGCTAGTCTAGTAAAAGCAGAGGAGGGTCCAGAGGCTGCCATTTGGGCCTCATTCCTTAACCCCATTCAGGTCACCTCTGAAGCAAATCTGTAAAACAATTTGAAAACCACTGAGTTAGTCCAGTTGCCCACCCAGATCAAGAATTCTTAGAATCAGGGCACTCACTCCATCAGGGAAGCTCATTCTCTTTTTGCAGCAGTTATGAGGAAGCCCAAACTCTTCTTGGTCCAAAATACCATTTCACAGGAACAAAATCTACCCCTCCCCAGTTCTATGTCAACTCTCAAAAGACAAAGACTAGTAGATATGGTCCCTGTCTTGAATGAAACACATCTGAGTTGTGTTTTAACTACTTAAAAGAAGAACTTAAGTTCTTCTTTTGTATGTTAGGGAATGACAGTACTTACCCCACAACAAAACTATGGTAAACATTAAGGACAGTAATGTGAAGGACTTAGTGCAATGTCTGACACAAGGCAACCTACTCAATAAATTTTAGCTCTTGTCATCAGGATCATCATCTGTGTCACTACCTACGACCACCTCACCCCTTACTGCCACCACCACCATCACTTCTCCCCAGTGAACCTACAGGCTGCTCAAGGAAGCAGCACAGTGTTCAGTAAGTCACATTTCCTCATGGTAAGATCTATTGTGGCGGTCTGTACCACATATCTTTTAAATATTAGCCTATGGCATCAGGATACTAACTTAGCAAACATATGATGCCCATTTATTGTCCACTATGCCTTGAAACATTCTGATTTTTCCTGCCAACACCATTAGAAACCATTCATGTCCTATGAGATCTTACCACACAAAGAAGCATCAGTATCATCTGGAAACTTGTTAGAAATGCGAAATTTCAGGCTTCACTCTGGACCTACTGTAGCAGAATCTGCAGTTTAATAGAAGTTCCAATTGTTTCATACATATGTGCATTAAAATTTGAGAGGCACCACAAGGTTTAAATGTCAATTTCTTCATCTGTGAGATAGAGAGACAACTATTTGCTCTGCATACCTCAGTAGGGTTCATGAAAGAACTGAATGGGATGCAAAAAAAACCCTTAGAACAAATTAACTCTGAATTCCTCAGTGCCTACCCTACTCCTTTACACAGAGGACTTGTCAAACACTGATTTACTACGGAAGGGCCATCACAGTAGGCCATCCTATTTGACCTCTACATCAATTATTAAATATCTGAACCTTCATACTATTTTTGTCTACATATGTTCTCTGTGAACCTTGGGAAATTGCATTAAAATGATTTCTGCCTCAGACTATATTTGCGTTCTTGAGCCTTCCTAGTCCCTGTGTGGTCATCTTTCAAAATTCAACTTGACCTACAGTTATTACTCCCACTCTATTTTATGGTACACTTTCAGCCAGCTACATGATTTAACGGTTTTAAACACATCACTATTGCCATTATTTCATAGTTCACATGTGTAAAAAAAAAATCCATGACATTTTTAAGTGCAACTGAAGACACTTTAACATTTTATTATCTAGGCATTAATAAAATCTACTTATTAAATTTTGCCACCCAGGATATCCAAGTCTTGGTTCTAGCCTGCAGTTGGGTGGCCAAAAGAAATTTAGGGGGCATTTACTCTGAGGTATCACAAGAAGGGTGAAGCCAGACCTCACAGAGGAAAGAGAAAACTTAGATATCAGTATGGCCAGTGCCTTCTTAGGTCGCCCAACATGAAAACAAATGATTCAACAGTGCAAAGCCCCCAACTGATTTCACAGAACTGACCAATGCATTTAGTATAAAATGTTGTTCAGACTCTCTAGAGGGCCAGCCATGAATTAGGTATTTTTAGGGGAATATGAGGGAGTGGGAAGGATCCAAGACAAGGACTCACAGAGTCAGGAGAAGAGGCCGTCCCTGCAGGCGCTTAGACTGGTGCTCTCCACCCATTCAGCCTTCTCTTTGTTATAAAGTGCTATAGAAGTAAAAGCAGGTACATAAATGCCAGAAAACCAGGGGGAAATGTGCCATGTTAGGGACACCACCACGAGAACCCTCCCTTTGTCTGGGGATCCTCTGTCCTATTACAACGTTGTCCCATTGCCTCTGATCACTTTCTAGTGTGGATCATTCTACCTGCAGTTTCCCAGCTAGACTTGTCTGGGGCTCTTTGGCCACCCAAGTCATGGCATGGCGGGGCTGTTGTCAGCAGCAACTGATCTCTGTGGAAACACAACCAATGTTCTGGCTCTACAGTGACCAGCATGGTGCCTAGCTCTCTGTGGCCTGGTACTCATGAGATGGAAGGCAAAACTTGGACTGAGGAGTCTGCTGGCCTATAGTTTCCTCCTCTTGAGTGGTTCCATCTACTATCTTATGGTCCCCATAGCAGGACAGGGTATAGAGTTCACTTAATTCAAACTCTCATTCATATATAGCTTACTCTGTGAGGTCCACAAGTATGTCACCTGCCATCTTACGTCTCTGAACTCCACCTGCTTTTAACTTCACAGAAAGGTCAGAATTCTCCTCCTCGTTAGACATTAAACAGATTCTGAACAATCAAAGCAATCCTACCTTTACATAAAAGTTTCTTGTGCCTCTGGGTTTGCTGCTAACTCTATTATAATTAGAACCTTTTACATTATGTTTAATATTGTGGTGCATCAGGAAACCAGTGATGCGATGGGCACACAACACGAATTATCCAGTTAGATGGAAGACATGACAATGCTTTTGATGCAAATTATAAATCCCTGTGGAAACCATAATAAAGGCTCCTGCCAACAACTCCTCCCTTTCCCTCTGCCTCTTAAACAACCCTGATGCTTCCCCATGTGTCCCACCGACCCCACCCTGGCCATGACGTGGAGTGCCCCCTCTTCTTGGGAACTGTGAGTAATAAACTATCTTTTCAATGGCAATCACTTCCATATATATTTGTCTTACTATATCCCAATTTTTTATTAGTATGCTATATTTTAAAGCATTAGTCAATTTTGAGCCCAAGGTTGATTGCCAACTAATAGAACTGCCTAAGGAAAGGAGGCAGATAGTCCTGCCTGAAGCTCTCCAGGAAGGGTGCTGAGAAACGTGTGGACACAGAGAAAACCACATTGTCCACCAGGCCACCTGCTGCTGTGCTGTCATCTCACTGGTCACCTGTGCTGCACCCAGGCTCCAGCATCAGGCTGTTGCAACATGTGTCCCCTCCAGGGCCTCAGCTGACTCATGCTCCTGGATGAAATTTCATGGCTATTCAGAGCATAAGTACCTGGGCCACGTTAAGGTGGAACCCTCCAGAGCCAGAAACCATTCCTAAAAGGAAAGTATGTCAGGGATGAGGGTGACTAGGAGGAAAACGTGAGCACTGAGACTGTGCACCGAAAGAACAAGACTGGGCTTGTTGTGGAAAAATGGTTCAGGCCACACCCCTACCAAAACACAAACACACACACACACACACACACACCACAACTATTCCTCTCTTCCTTGTAAGAAAACTTCATTAGGGTTTGAAGTTGAATGGCAGAGGTCCATTTGGCTTTCTCAGACCTGTCTAGTTGTTATAACCTTCATAAAGTCAGGATTAGGAAGCCTAGATATATCCCTCAGCTTTTTTGAAGACCAGAGATGTAGTAGGTCTTTTAGGTAAGTCATCTTTCTTTCTAGGTCACGGACTCCTCATCTGCATGTACCTAGTGCCTCAGCTGACTCAGAGCTGACACAGAAAGTTAGGCAGTGATATCTCTTAGAGGTCTTCTGTGCGCGAACCAACCTACCAGCCAGCCTGAGAAGTTGGAGAAGATTCTCACATGGAATTGGGGCATGCTTCTTTTTTAACTTTTTATTTTGAAATAGTTTTAAACATTAAAAATGTAAGAATAGAACAAAAAACATACCCATGTGCAACAATTATTAACATTTTCATCAGTTTGCTTTATCATTCTCTCTCTCTCTCTCTCTCTCTCTCTCTCACTACACACATATACACACCCCAGTACAGAAGAGTCCTATCAGAAAAGAGTCAGCAGCAAACCCGGAGATAATGAAAACTTCATGTAACAGTAAGATGACTGTAACTGCCCAGAATCTGCATATAAGCTCCCCCTTGTCCTTCCTCTCCCAGGTAAGTTAGAATGGCTCTAAAACCAGTGAACAGCCGAACAGGTAGGTTATAACACCTTGGAAGCAAGGATATAATGAGAAAAAGTAGGGTTGTCCTCCTCTATTTAGAATTTAAAATATTTAATTTAGAATTGTTGAGGTTTGGCCAGAGCATGAGCTATGTGGAAACTGAGTTTCAAGATATAAGGAAGAGGTTGCAGACTTGACTGATTAAGAAAAATATTTACATATGTTGAGGAAAATTGTGTTTCTGCATTGCATTTTAGATTAATATGTTTTAGCCACTTTTATATGTTAGGCAAATTTTTCAAACAGGAAATGCCTAAAGGGCTTTCAGTCATATACCATGCAGTTACTTTATACAACAAACCAGTCAAAATGGAGTTAGTGGGTTGATTTTCACTAGGTTGCTGTGGTGGGTGATATCAACCTCTTAAGACATGGTAACTATTTTAACTGAACAGTTTTCCACATACATTTTAACAAATATAATTTCCCATAACAAACATTTATAGTCACAATTCAATAGTCCTTAAAGCATTAAAATAAAAATATTTTTGCAAACAGATGTAAATAGAAACTCAACTTTACAATAACAAGATATGAAGTAAATTTTGAGGTAATTGGTATACAAATATTTGCTATCTTTTCTCAAAAAAAATCTAATGACTGACCTAGTGCTTTGATTATATTTTTATTGAGACTTTATTTTTAGGGCCATTTTAGGTTCACAGCAAAATTGAGGGGAAGGTAAAAAGATTTCCCAATACCCCCACCGGCACATGCATAGCCTTCCCCACCATTAACTGGCCCTACCCCAGCACGGTATATTTGTGTTTACATTGCAGCTCACTCTTGGCGTTGTGTGTTCTAGCAATGTGGACAAATATACAATGACATGTAGCCACCATAATGGTATCATGCAGAGTATGTTTACTGCCCTAGAAATCCTCTGTGCTCTGCTAATTTGTCACCTGTCCTCACTGTCAAACACTGATCTTTTAACTATCCCAGAGTTTTTCTGTTTCCAGAATATCATGCTTTATTTCTTTTTAACAAGCTGCTTCTTGATCTTAAAGTTTCTTACTTGAAATAATTTATGGGCCTCACTTTAATTTTAATTAAAGCTAAGTTAAAGCTATATGGAGCTTTTAAAAATGTATTTACACGAGAGGTTTCTATGTACAAAATTCTACTACAGACATCTCATATGTTCCGAAGAAGCAGACATCACCCCTGTTTTAGAAACGAACAAAACTAAGATTTAGGAAGGCTAAATAAGTAACATGTCCCAAATCATACTACTTGTAAGCATGTCATAGGATTGGGACCCAGATTTTTCACTCCAAAGTTCATATTTTGCTACATGTCCTTAGCTTCTTCTCAGGAGTGCAACCACGATGAACAGCACATGTGTCTGCCCTATGGCAACGTGATTTGTTCCTCCTGGACCTGCTGAAGTGCACAGCAGCAACTTGGGTTAGCACTGGCCATCCTGTTTTAGAAACAGACTCCAGGAGAAATACACTCTTGCCTGTTTACTACATGTGGGCTCCCTCTGGCCACTTCCCTTCTTTTCAGCAAGGAGTCTACACCAACCGCCATGGATATGTCTCTTCCTCTCTGAGCTGATAATACAATTCCATAAACTGCCAACACCTGGGAAGGCACCTTAATGTTTTTGAGCAAGCATGGATGCTCCTGCTTCATTTCTGGATGTTCTCTCTACAGATCCAGCTTCTCTGATCTTCCACATAGCTTCAGTCATGTCATTTTTTCTTCTTTTCTTCTTTTCACAATCCCTTGACATATTTCCAACTTCCAAATTCTTCATCAAGAATCTCCATCTCCTCCAAAACCCCCCAGCTTCCTACTCTGATCTGTCCTAAGAATCTTTTCATCTCTTCTAATAGGCCAGAATATGGTTGTATCACAAACCTTACCATGTTATCTTCAAGCTCAATCCCTACAAGACTGGTAAGTGCCACATGCACAAAACAAACACAACACAAACAAGACCACTAAGGGAGTTTTGCATGTGTGCTCAGACTTCTTGAATTTTAATATAACATCATGGTTTATCTACTAAAAATTAAAAATAAAACTCCCTGTTTATTGCTAAATTAATCATTCAGGGACTTCTAGTGAGTGTCCTATTAAACACTGCCCAAGTACTTAACAATATACCACTTTTCATAAATTTATTATGAATATTAGTATATTAAAATCTTTTAAAGTTATTTTAATACAATATCTCAAAAATATTTTAGCAATAAACTTTTGTTGCAAACTATTAACATTCATGGAACATTGATTTAGGAAATGTTAGTCTAATTGTATAAAAACATCTGAGTATATTAAAATATTGGAAAATATTTAAAATGTCCTCCAAGGAACTTGAAGCTGTAATAATTTACAATGATAAACATTTGATGGACCCCTGAAGGCAAATAAACTAACCAATATTTGTTAAATGGGTGATAAAGGCAGATCCTTTTTTTTTTTTTTTTTTTTTTTTTTGCCTAACAGCCATTCTTGGAATCCCTAGGAAAAACTGGTGAAAACTGGAACTTATGTCGCTCAGGAATGTTACAACACTAGGCACTCATCTTTCTGTACTAGAAAGCACACTTTTTGTGAGCAAGTTAAATGCTAATTTTATATAAGGCATGCAGAATGGACCCAAATAAGTGACAAATAAATATGAGAGTGAATCATGTGCATATTTTTACTGTGACAAAATAAGCATATGTTAATTTCACAGTAAAAATTGATTAAAATAGAATATTCATCAAGAAAGGGTAGGTGGAAAGGCATGATTGGAAGGATATGCCTGATGAGAAATAGCATCAAGATCTTTCTGAAGGTCACATCATGCTGAGAATACTTTTACTTCCTCTGTATGAATACCATTATGTCAACTAACCGTGGTTATCCAATGAGCACTTATTAGATCAATATCAGGTCTTTATGGTATGTGCTTTACAGCAAAACTGAGATTTGATAAATGCACCTAGAAATTAAACTATTCCAGTGGGGGAGGCAGGGAGCCAGAACTCACTTGTTATTCTCATGAGTCAATGGTGTCATGGAATTCCAGGATATAAAATCATATGATTATTTCCCTGAGGATCTATTAGCTTACCAGATAAATCTGAGTGAGACATCTTTCCTGAGGGCTCTGTCGGGCAAAGGAATGAATAGAATAGTAATTCTGGCAGAAAGAACTCCAAAATTGGTCCAGGGTTTTCCTCTGGTCTAACATGGGGTTCTGTTCAAGTCAATTGTGCAAAGGAGGCAGCAGAGGAGAAAGAAGCCCAGGAATAGGCAAAAGAACCCAAACTGAGGGCACTGTCACTCCAAGTGTCCCACACATGCGCAGGTGCACTCACACCTGGCCTGTTTGAAACTGAGATCTGGAAGGTAATAAAAAAGTCCATGTAAAAAAGGCAAGGGCAAGTTCTACATATTTCACTTTAACCGAAGGCATATAATGTAAATTTATTTATCATGTTTATAACTGTCTTGATTTATTGTATTTGTTCTTTTTTCCTCTTTTTTTTGTCTTCTCTGGTATTTGCTGAACATTTTGTATAATTCCACTTTATTTTCTTTACATATCAATTATATTTCTTTCAAAGAAAATTATTCGTTCTCTGATGCTTTCCCTTTCTTTATATACAGTGAAGTTTCTGACAATATCAATTTCCTATTCCCTAGAGAACTTCCTTTAAAATTTCTTGTAGGACAGCTCCAGTGGCCATGGATTCCCTCAGTTTTGTTTTCCTGAGAAAGCCTTATTTCTCCTTCACTTTAGAAGGATAATTTCACTGGATATACAATTTAGATTGGTGGAGTGTTTTTTTTCTATCATTACTTTTAAGTACTTCACTCTCATATAATTTCTGATAAGAGGTCTGTTGTAATTTTTGTCATTGTTCCTCTGTAGGTAAAGAGTTCTTCCTTTGGGTTCTTTCAAGATTTTCTCACCCTGGCCAGTGAGGCTCAGTTGGTTGGAGTGTCACACCATAAACCAAAAGGTTGCTGGTTCAATCCCTGGTCAGGGCATATACCTGGGTTTTTGCTTCAGCCCCCAGTCGTGGAACACACAAGAGGCAACTGATCAATGTTTCTCTCTCACATTGATGTTCCTCTCTCTATCACTTGCTCACTCTTCCTTCCTCTCTCTAAAAACAAAGGAAAAATGTCCTCAGGTGAGGATTTTTAAAAAAGGCTTTCTCTTTGTCTGCCGTGTGAATATATGTGCAAGTTAGTCTTTTAGCATTCATCCTGCTGGTTGTTCTCTGGGCTTCTGATTCTATGGTTTGGTGTCTGCAATTAACTTTGGAAAATGGTTGGTCATTACTACTGCAAATATTTCTTCTGCTCTATGATATTCCAGTTACACATATGTTACACCTTTTGAAATTGTACCACAAGTTTGACATACTATGTTTTCATTGTTTTTTTTTCCATTCTTATTTTCACTTTGTATTTCAGTTTGAGAAATTTCCATTGCCATCTCTTCAAGCTCATTGATTCTCTCCTCATCTGTGTCTAGTCTACTACTACTAAGTCCACTGAAAGCATTCTCTTTTTCTATTACAGTGTTTTTTACTTCCACTTCTTTTTTATTCTTTCTTACAGCTTCCCTCTTTTTGCTTATACTATCCATCTGTCCTTGCATTTTTTTTACTTTTACCACTGGAGTGCTTAATACATTAACCATAGTCATTTAAAATACCCTATCTGATCATTTCAAATTTGTGTCATACCTAAGTCCGGTTCTGATGCTTGCTTTGTCTCTTCAGATAGTGTTTTTCTTGCATTTTACTGTAAATTATAATTTTGTGTTGAAAGCATACAGTATTGGGTACTGGGAACTGAGGTACATAGGCCTTTAGTGTGAGTTTTTATGTTTATCTGGCTAGGATTGGACTGTGTTTAGTGTTTGCTGTAGCTATAGATGCCAAGGTCTTCCAATTCTTTGAGAGTCTTTGTTTATGTCTGTCCTGGGTTTTCCTAAGAACTTCCATTCAGATAGACTCTGAATCTTACAGCTCTTTCAGTCATAATCCACTGAAGCCCCAATGGTGTGATGGCCAAGGGATTAAGTCTGTCCTTCAGCAGGCCTGTGTCCCTGCGCTGGAACCTTCTCCAACGTTCATTTCCTATCTCTGCCATCTTGCTTAGGTGACACAGGGAAGATAGACAGCAGGAGTTATATCATCAAAGAAATGCCCTTCCTCCAGGTACGTTAAGACTCTGGTAATGTTTCTCCCTGCCCTGGAGAACAGGCTTTTGTGATGGAGAAAGTTTGATCATATTTCACAATAGTT
Organism: Phyllostomus discolor; assembly: GCF_004126475.2. Taxonomy (NCBI): domain Eukaryota; kingdom Metazoa; phylum Chordata; class Mammalia; order Chiroptera; family Phyllostomidae; genus Phyllostomus; species Phyllostomus discolor. Next base: position 160,951,017 of record NC_040903.2, read on the forward strand.
GCTTTTCCCTTTTCCCTGTTAGAGCTACAAGGGGACCTTTCCTGGCCCTTCACCATGAGACTATGGTGACATTCCATAAAATGTAGACACCCTTCTTAAGACTATACCCTCAAAGAGGTTTTAACTCTCATAGTCCACAGTCAGCCTCCAGCTCAAAAATCAAAATGACCACTTAAGACTTTCATATCAGTCTATAATCCCAGTAGCTCCCCAGATAAGCAGATCTCAGCCATGACTCTCTGGATTTGCCTGCCTCTTCAGATTTCAAGGTAGTGATTTGTCAAGTTTTCTGGAGGGTCCAAAAAGTGCTCATTTTTAGTTTGTTTCAGCTTTTCCTTGTTGTAAAGGCAGGAGTGACAAGTTCTAAGCTCTTTACAATCAGAGCTTAAACTGGAAGTATAAGTTGCATTTTAGTAAGTACATTAGAGAGCCAATAGAAATCAAAGAAAGAAATGCAGACTTTTTAAAGCATCATTGCTCACTTTGAGAACAATTAACACTTGAGAAATTGATTATAAATAACTCGGTTACTCAGTGAAGAAAAAACCCTGCAGAGCACCACTAAACAGCCTTGACTCAATGCCTCTGAAACAAGTTTCTTAAATATTCTGCAATTTAAAGTTTTCACTCATTCAGGATTGTCTTTTCCACAATTTGTTTTCACTAAGTGATGACAGTGTAGGTTGAAGTGAGAAGATGTATGCATATGATTGTAGCTCTGCTAAAATTAATACATCTGGACAAGTATTCAAAGGGAATTCAGAGAAATGAAACATTTAGTACTTTAGCAATTCCTTTTATAGTTGGAAAAGTATGTACAGCTGGTGGTAGAAATCACACACACAGAAAGAAACACACATGTGTGCATGCACACATGTACACAAAGGAAGTCGAGGGTTAGTCAGATTGTCAAACCAAAGAAAATAATTATTAATCTGGCATCATCTTCATAAAGTATTCAGTGTCTTCTTGTAGATGGCCATCCAGTAAGTGTTATGTAAATTTGACTTCATTATTTGTCCACTAGCCACTGATGGGAAGAAAATTCTGCCATTTCAACCTTGCTTATAACACAGAAAAAACATCAAACCAAACCACAAAAACAGTAAAATTTTTACATCATATTTAAATCTAGAAGTGTACACAGGTAAGAGCAAGTTCAGTTTGGAAAACCCAATATTAAAATAAGGGACTCAGAGGAACTATTCTACCTACCTTAGACTGTAAAAGAAAATAGAATCTTAACACTGATAAACAAAAGTAGATGTTCAAATGAAGAAGACTCCATGGTGAAGGTACAGTCCTTCAGTAGATTTGACACATTTCACATTTCCTAGGGCATACAGAATATAGTTGAATGCTGAGAACATGTACTTGGCTCTATGACCCAGGATATTAAGCAACAAAGAAATCAGAAACAACCAGGCCATTAAAAAAAAAAAAAACAATGAATACTTATAACAACCCAATGAGGTTGTTAAGACATTGTTAGATTTTCTTTAAATAAAAATGAAACTATGGTTGGTTTTGATTAAATATGGTTTTTAAATACTTTGTTTCCAGAAGTGACAATGAGATAGATCTCTTAAAAAGAGCCTGCTTTGGAAATGGTCTGGAAGCCTGCAATCACCGTTGGCAAAGATGCCCATTATATTCACAATCAGGAAATCTATCAGTAAACACTGATCAGCTAAATATCTGAGGCTAGAAATAAGATGGGTTTTCTTTTGAGAAGAAAAACACATTTTTATGACCAGAAGAGGAGTAAGAGGATTTCTTTCTTTAGATGTACTTTAAAATTTACTTGAAATCTATATTGCTCCATTATTTTTTTCAGGCCACATGAGAAGTGATAGATGGAAACAGATATAATTAGAAGAGTGAAAAAGTTCATTGCCATGGAAAATCTCTCAGGTGAAATAGGAGTTGAATAACTATTCTAAAAATGTAAAGTTTAGCTATTGATAAGCTTAGGAGCCCTAATCAAACTAAGGATAACTTGGGATAAATTGTTCTGCTCAAGCTTAAGGGAAAAAACAGATTATAAATTGGCTGTTGTTAATAGATATAGTTTACTACAAACATAGAATTTTTAAAATAGCAACTATTGTCTGTTTTAACTTCTAATTTCAAGAGTAGTGCATGCTCAAAACTCTAGAATATCAAAGATGACCTCTTTCACAAAGAGGAAAAATATATCTTCTAAATGCCACCAACCTAAGTTAACTACTGCTATTATTTCTGTCCAGTATTTTTATGTAAACAGACCTATATGGTTTATCAAAAAATCTCATAATATACCTCCTGCTTTTTTTAGTGATTTATGGTGAATAGGAGTATATCTCATGCCAAAAAATATTTTTCCATAGAGTATTTTAGTGTCTTTATAATATTCCACTGTATAAACATTCCATAATATGTTTAATCAATATATGGCATAAAATATTTTTAAAGCCCAAGAGGCTTTTCCCCAAATTTTGCTATTATAATTAATTTTGTGCTGAATAGTATGAATATACATCTTAGTACACATCTCTAATTATCTTCCAAATATGGAATTCCTGGGTCAAAAGGAAGCCATTATTTTTTTTAATATTTTAATTAAAATTTTTTGAAAAAAGACTTAGTAATACAATCATATTAAGTTCATGCTCTTGGAAAATAATATTTTCATAATATATTTCATAAAGTAATAGTTTTAATAACTAAGTAGTAGGTTATCTGCAACCAAGGAATGCCTGACTACTTTAACATTATGGGCCATTGTTCAAGAACAGCCAGGTTGCAGTTTAGACAAGTATGAACCATTACCAATAATTGGGTCCTTTTATAATCTCAGTCACCAGCATTCTATTCTCTGACCACCACATTCCCATATTTCCCTCTGTCTCTTTAGCACCTCAACTCTGTTAGTTCTTCAGCCCCACCAGACATCCAACCTATTGACCCTGTCACCTATTTACTGTCCATCAATCTGTTGACTTATTTCCTTTCTTACCCAGTTTGGACACCATGGAAAAATCATTATAACTATTCTCTCACATTTACTCCAACTCCCATCGCTCTGTCTGTCTGTAAGTTTTCTGCCTGGAAAACTTTCATGTGCTTGCCTGGCTAACCACAATCCTGACAAATCCATCTCTTTACCTACTCCCCCAGGCCTGCACCCAAGCAGCTGAGTAGAGGTGGAGAAAATCACACCACCATATTCATTTGTTTTCATTTGAATTCCTGAGCCCTCAGTACTGCCTAGAACCCCTACATTTTCCTGTTCAGTTCAATTCCATACTTTCTCCTTTCTTCTCAAACCTGCAATGGTTTGTGTCCTTAACTCTTATTTGCTAACCTTGGTCATTATTTTATTGAGAAAATAAAAGCTATCAAAAAGGTAAATCTACATGCACCCCTTCACTAACTCTATCATTCACCTGCATTTATGACCCTGGATATTGCCTTCCCTCCCATTTCAGAGGCAGACAAACTGCCTCCTATGCTTAAGGCTAACATCTCTCTCTGTGTTGGATCATCCCTACTCAGACATGCTATATTTCTTCTCTCTTTAAAAACCAAGTTTAGAAATGTCTTTATCAATATCCTCCTCCAGTCCATTTCTCTGTAAAACCCCAAGAAGGAGCTCCTTTACTTGCTACCTCCATGCCTTCTTCTCCCATTCATTCAATGCCACTACTTCCCTAAACAGCTCTTACCAACTGTCAACCACTGCAACATTGTCAAATCCCGTGGTTAATCCTCAATCATCCCACCCATCCTACTCTATCCCTAGCAGTATTTGATGTAGTTCATCTCTCTCCTTCATGAAACACTCTCTTTACAAGATGCCAGTGTTTTGGTTTTCCTTGTCCATCACTGTCCATTCCTTCTCAGTTATTTTGGCTGACCCCACCTCACCTTTCCAACCTATAATCATTGTGGTGTACCAGAGTTTGACTCTAGGATCTCTTCTTTCTTCTGTCTACATTCCCTCTTTAGACATCTCATTCAGTTCCAGCTCTATGCAACAACTGCCCTTAAATATCTCCAGTTCTGTCCACTCACCTGAACTCCACACCCTACAGGCTGATCTTCACATTGTGTCCAGGATCCCACCTCTTCTCCACTTCGACCATCACCATGCTAATCGAATCCCTATTACACGTGGTGTGCTGCCACAGCCTCCTCTATGGCATGGCTTCCATTTTTGCTCCCTTTTATAGCCTTCATCCAGCAACTTGAGTGATCCTTCCAAAAAAGTAAATCAGATCATACAACTCCTTTGATAAAGACTCTATAATGTCTCACTTTGAATAAAGGTAAAGTCCCATAAGACCCTAGAGTTTCATGCCCTTATCTTTATCATTTCCCCATCACTCACTTTATTTCACTTATTTTGACCTCCTTACTGTTTTTCAAAGAAGCCAAGTTCACTTCTATGTCAGGGCCTTTATAGCAGCTGGTCCTCAGCCTAGAAAATGCTACCACACATACCCAGAGGACTCTCTCCCTCTTTCATTTTTTTAATGTCCTTGCTCAATGTCATCCTGTCATAAAAGTCCTTCCTGACCGCCCTAGAAAAAATACATTACACAATGACATACATATACAGCTATCACTATTTCCCAAAATTGCTTTCCTTATTATTTTACTCATTACCACTTTTCATATTATATATGTTGAATTTAAATTTAATTGTTTATCTCCTTCAATGAGAAGGTACTTGGATGATATTCTCAATGTCTAGAATGCTGCCTGACACACAATATGCACTAAACAATTTTAAGTAAATGAATAAGCAGAATAACTAGGACTACTTATGCATTCCAACCATAAATGAGAGCTTAGAGAGTAAAGGCAAATGTTTCCCAGTGATTGCAATCCGAAGGGGAAGTTTTTCTTGGCCATCCACATGATTTTTTTTGCAATTGTAGTATATGAATGTGGACCATCAACCACAGGAAAAATTAAAATAAAGCTCAGGCCACAAAGAAGCAGAAAGTAATAATTAAGGGCTGGGGAAAGGATTAGACAATTAGTCACCACTCCCCTTGCCAGAGTGGTTAAGAACACAGGCTGAGGAGGAAGACAGATCTGGGTTTGCGTCTGCACTGCCACGCACGAGCTGTACCGCCTTGAGCTGGTTAGTTACTCTCTCTGAGTCTGACTTTTCTGATCTACAAAATGTACTTGAACAACAGTAAAAAATAAAAAACTGTGGTTAAAACTTTCCAGAGTTGTTGTAAGAATTACATGACATAATGTCCTTAGCACAGTTCCTGCTACATAGTAAGCATTCAATATACGCTGGCTTTATTCATTTATTATTTTGATATATTATCATACTACTATTCAATTCACCACCAGTACATTTCATTAAGCAACACAGCAGTTGCACACACATTCCTCCAACAGAATGCTTTAAGGAGTAAGGGACAGTTCAGCTTCACTCACAAGATTCTTCACTCTGGTTATGTAGATATCCCCAGCACATAACCATCAAGAGGTTCATTAATTCACACTTACCCAGGAGCACATAAAGACTTGTTAAAACAACTGAACTGACACGTAGATGTCAGTTCAGTGAACTATACATACTCATTTGGAATGTGTTTCTTACATGTTTCCTATTACGCTGCACTACAGAGTTGGCAATGAGCCTCTGCAGTGAAGCCAAGGGAAAGGTCTCTATGCCGCTCTGGTCAGTTTCTGCTCTTTGGGTTCCAGGATGCTCTTGCTCTATATTACCTGTTGGTCTGTGCTAGGATACCTTTTACTTTGCTTCAGTTTCTCCCATTGCTAATCTCTTTTCAGGTTTATGCACTTGTTCAGTTTTCTCTGAATCTTAATTCTATTAGTCCTCGGAATAGTTAAGTGACTCAAAAGTCCGTAACAACCCCTTTTCTTTATTCATTCAACAAAGGTGTAAAAAAGCTACAGTGTGACAGACCTCATGGCAAAGTAACAGAAAGAAAGATAAACACAGTATCTGAGTTTTCCTCTGCGAGCCAGTCTAATGGGGAACACAAGTATTCCATCTGGAATACGTGTGTATGTATAGTAGGAACTATAAGGAGTGAATTACAGAGTTACCTGCAATACACAGAAGGATCACAAGCAGACTTAGAACACCAGAGAACGGAGGGAGTTACATATAAGCAGATCTTCAAGCCTTTTGACTATGACCCACACACAAAAATACAATTTAGAGTGTGACACAACACACATACATACTCATACAAAAAAAAGACATTTCATAAAATGACACTTATTTTTTCTATTTTATTCTAGTTCATTTTCTCTATACTTTGTTTTCTTTGCCAGTAAATACCTATTAGAGTAGGCACTGAGGGTAGCAGATACATATTCCGGGCAAAAACAGAAATGTAATGCACAAAGTCCTAGAGTAGATGCATGTTAATCCATTCCTCTTACCTTTGTGTTTTGGTTATGGTCTATTGGCAACCACCTTCTGTTTCCCCCTCCTTTTGGGTGCCTTCCTGTACTGCCAAGACTAGAAAGTAAAAATTACATTTCCAAGATTCTCTTGCAGCTAAGATTCTATATTTGAAATAGGCTATACAAGTTAGCTACAGTATCATGATGAGAAAGGTGGAATTTTAGAGGATTTTAACACCCCATTAACACCAATGGCTATATCTTCAAGATAGAAAATTGACAGGGAAACAATGGCCTTAAACGACCCACTAGACCAGATAAGTTTAATTGATATCTTCAGAGCATTTCACCCCAAAGCAGCAGAATATACATCATTTTCAAGTACACATGGAACAGTTTCTAGGACAGATCACATATTAAGATAAAAAAACAAGTCATAATAAATTTAGGAAGATTAAAATAATCTCCAATTGTCTTCTCTGATATCAAGCTTCTTCTCTGAACATAATGGTATGAAAGTAGAATACAATCACAAGAATAAAACTTAAAACACACAAAGACATGGAAGCGAAATAAAATGCCACTAAACAATGAATGGATTAACAATGAGATCAAGAAAGAAATGAAAAGTTACCTAAAAACAAATGAAAGTGAGGAAGTCCCAAAATCTATGGGACATAGAAAAAGGAATCCTAAGAGAGAAATTCACATCATTATAGGCCTACCTCAAGAAACAAGAAAAATATCAGATAAGCATTCTAACTTTACACTTTAAGGAACCAGAAAAAAGAATAAGACAGCCCAAAGCAAGCAGAAGAAATGAAGTAATAAATATCAGAGCAGAAAAAAATGAAATAGAGTCCAAAAAACAAAATGTCAATGAAACCAGAGCTTGTTCCTTGAAAAGATAAACAAGATTGACAAACTTTTAACCAGATTCATTAAGAAAAAAAGAGAGAGGACCCAAATAGATAAAATCAGAAATGAATGAGGAGAGGTAACAACTGACACCAAAGAAATACAAAGCATTGTAAGAAAATATTATGAACAACTAACTGTGTACCAACAAATTGGACAATCTGGACAAAAATGAATAAATTCCTAGTAACACACAAATTTCCAAAAATGAATCAGGAAGAATCAGAAAATCTAAATAGACCAGTTACAACTAATGAAATTGAAGCAGTAATCAAAAACTCCCAACAAACAAAAGCCCTGGACCGGATGGCACCACAGGTGAATTTTACCAAACATTCCAAGAAGAATTAACACCTCTTCTTCTCAAACTATTCCAAACAATTCAAGAGGAAGGAAGATTACTAAGCTCAATTTATGAGGCCAACATTGTTTTAATTCTAAAACCAAATAAAGACACTACAAAGAATGAAAATTATAGGCCGATATCCCTGATGAACATAGGTACTAAAATCCCCGACAAAATATCTAACTGGATCCAGCAATACATTAAAAACATCATACACCATGATCAAATGGGATTTATTCCAGTATGAAAGGTTGGTACAATATCTATAAATCAAAAAAATGTGATCCACCACATAAACAAAATAAAGAATATAAACCACATGATCATATCAATAGATGCAGAGAAAGCATTTGATATTTTTCAGCACACTTTTATGATAAAAACTCTCAGCAAAGTGGAATAGAGGGAATATACCTAAACATAATAAAGGCTATATATGACAAAGCCACTGCCAGCATCATACTCAATGGGCAAAAACCAAAAGTGTTTCCCTTAAGATCAGGAACAACGATCTGCTTTCACCTCTCTTATTCAGCATAGTATGGAAGTCTTAGCCACAGCAATCAGACAAGAAGATATAAAAGGCATCCAAAAGGAAAGGAAAGGAAAAAGTAAAACTGTCTTACAAAGCAGATGACATGATACTGTATACAGAGAACTCTAAAGATTCCACAAAAAAATACTCCTAGAACTGATAAATGAATTCAGTAAAGTAGCAGGACACAAAATAAATATCCAGAAATCAGATATATTTTTACACACCAATAATGAACTATCAGAAAGAGAAACTAATAATCCCATTTACAATTACATAAAAAACAAACAAACAATATAGGAATAAATTTAACCAAGGATGTAAAAGACCTGTACTCAGAAAACTATAAAACCCTGAAGAAAGAAATTGAAGAAACTGGTAGGGAGGGAAGGAGGGCACTCAAGAGTATTCAAAGGAACCCTCAGAGGAACAGGGAGGACTGGACTCTCTGATTTCTGTAACTTACACCAAACCCTGACAGACACAATCAGCAACAATGTTCACAAGTTGCTGGTTACTCACAGTCAGGTAGGTCATAATTACCCACAATAAAAATGCCATTCAAGTTAAACTTGAAACAAAGATAGGCTTGTTTCCAGAATTGGCACTATGTATATAACTGTTATTAAGCAAAGGCCTAAATTCAGCCCATTAGACCTCAGATACAGGATTTTGTAGAAATGTGTTGGCTTTTTCTGTTTTTCTTTTTCTTTTCTTTTTTTTTATTTTCATAGGCATCTAGCAATAAAAAAGAAGAAAAACCTGACATCTGTGGTTTTATGGGATCTTGGCATCTTACCACATGGTAGAAGGGGTGCAGCCATGTTAACCTCAACTCCGATTCACCAAGGCTGTGGGCCACTAGGCCCCCTGGTGGTCTTCACTGTGAACGTGCAAAGAAGTATTTCTCAGAGAAAAAAAGGGAAAAGAGAGGAGTGGGAGAGGGTGGGGGAGAAAGGAAAGGGAGCAGGAGGGCTCCCTTTCCTTTCCTTTCCCCAGAGGGGAAGGGAGAAGAATGAATAATTTTACCTTTTGTTTACCTACTTCAGAGTCTAGTGAAGATTTACTTACTGTTCCACAATACTTACTTCTTCCAAAGTAGTTTTCCTTCTTCAAATCATCAGTTTGACGAGTACAATTTGCCCAGCTCATTAATAAGCCATCACTAATTTCCTTCTCTTCTCCTAACCTTTCATTTTAAAACCTAGCAAAACTGGATAAAATAACGTACATATTTTTAAATGTCAGAGGAACAAGAAGAAAGTAATTATATTATTGACAGTGAAAAGAACTGAAATTCTTTTCATTTTCTGATGAAAATTTCACATCCCATCTTGAGCTGACAAAGATGAGATTAGCTGCAAAAATACCAATTAGGACCATGGCAACATAAACCAAGACTATAACTTGAATATAAAGCAGTCGTTTGAATTTAGGCATGGATATCTTGTTTGCTATTGGTAATATCATCAGAAAGCAATGTTAGGTGACTTGTAGCTAGCTGGCCGACCTAGATCTTAGTGCCTGGCTGTTCTCTTTAGAAACCGTGACTTCCCACCAGCAGCTCCACGGGGGACACCCTTAGCTTTCTCCTCAGCACATCCTACGTGACAGAACCCACATGCAGGCCCGTACATGACTGTTACACCTACTGGCAAAACTGCTGTCCTTCCCCAAGTGACAAAAATTATATTCTTCATGTTCCCATGGGCTGGAGTGACTAGGGGTCAGGGGCTAGAACTACATTCAAGATGTCTTCAGATTTATACAGTCCTGAGTCTTTGTCGGTTGTGTAAAAGCCCACTCAGAGAAAAGAACCTGCTCACACTTTCTTCTTCAACTAAATTAAACCATCAAGGCAACATTATAAACCAAGACTGAGGCTCTCTCTGCTTATCCTGGCAATTGCATCAGCATTTCGTACAGTGACTTCCCATGGTCATTTTCTAGTTTTAGAGTTCTCCTGGATAATATTACATTAACTACTCAGCATACTACTAAAACCCAACCTATAAAAATTCTCACATTTTATTAATCCACAGGGCTAATAAGCTTTTGTTTGAAAATCAGGGGGTTTAGCTTCAAAAAGTAATACCATCCAAGGCCACAAAAAAGAAAAATCTCAAGTTCTCAAAATTGTAAAGACCATATTCTCTAACCATAGTGCCATAAAATTGAAAGTCATACCTAAAGACATGTGGAAAAAGTAAAAGACACTTAAAAATGAAGAACTCAGTTTTTATATGATTTTTAGTGAAACAAGAAATTAAAGTGGCTAAAAGTTACCAATTTAGATACAGCAAGAAAGACAACATTATAATGTGAGGTTCCACCAAAGCTGAGCTGAGGGTAAAATGTGTAATCTTAATTTATTTTAATTAAAGTAAAAAATAACACAAATGATGTAAAAAAGGGGAATATGTACTTTTTTCATATAAAATTAATATATATGTAAAATATTCAGGAGGGATTATTTGAAAAAGCCAATAAAAGTGAAAAAACTAAACACACACCCACACACAAAGGCAACAAGTAATACTACAGATAAGAAGAAAATATAGAAAAATCATGAGAAAATGCCACATAAAACTATCACAATAAATTTTAAAATCTCCTTGTAAAGAATGATTTTCTAAAGAAATACAACTGTTAGTTAACTATTGCTGCCTAATGAAGTCAGTAGTTTAAAGCAGTAGGCATTTATTATTCGTCACGGGTCTGGGCGTCAGTGGGGCGTTTCTTCTGGCCGTGCAGGGCCTGCTCACTAGTGCGCGGTCAGCTGTAGGTTCATCAGGCAGCTCTGCTGATCTCACTGGGATCCTGCACAGTTCAGGAGATGGACACCGACAGGCTGGTCTGGGATGGGCTTGGATGGAACACTGCTGTTTCCTCTACATACTCTCCCATTCTCCACCAGGCTAGCGTTAGCTAATTCACATACAGGTGGCAGGGCTCCAAGAGAAGGAGCAGAATCAGACAAGGCCATCTGAGGCCAAAGCTAGGGAATGACACACTGTCATTTCTATCAGAATCTATTGCCCAAAGCAAATTACAAGGTCAGCCCAGATTGAAGATGCAAAGAAAGAGAATCCACATCTTATTTTTTAATTTTCTCGTAAAATTAACTTTATTAAGATGTAATTTGTGTATAATACAATGTTCCCATTTTAAGTGTATGTATTATTTTTATTTTATTTATTTATTTTTAGAGAGGGGAAGGGAAGGTGACAGAGAGGGTAAGAAACATCAATGTGGTTGCTTCTCACACATTCCCTACTGGGGACCTGGCCCCCACCCCAGGCATGTGCCCTGACTAGGAATCGAACTGTCAGTCTTCCAGTTTGCAGGCCAGCACTCAATCCACTGAGCTACACCAGCCAGGGCTTAAGTGTATATTTTTTGGAGTTTTTTTTAAAAATTGTTATTCTATTAGAGTTGTCCCAGTTTTCCCCCCTTTGCCCTCCTCTACCCATCCTCCCCCTCACTCCCACAGTCAGTCCCCACACTGCTGTCCATGTCTGTGGGTCATTCATACAGGCTTCTTAACTAGTCCCTTCCCCTTCTTTCCACCATTATCCCCCCTTCCCTCCCCTCTGGTCACTGTCACTGTTTCATGTTTCCATGCCTGTGGTCCTATTTTGTTCATTAGTTTATTTTGTTCATTAGATTCCTCTTATAGGTGAGATAATATGGTATTTGCATTTCACTGCCTGGCTTATTTCACTCAGCATACTCCCCAGTTCCATCCATGCTGTCGCAAAAGGTAGGAGCTCCTTCTTCCTTTCTGCTGTGTAGTATTCCATTGTGTAAATGTACCACAGTTTTTTGATCCACTAACCTACTGATGGGCACTTACACTGTTTCCAGCACTTGGCTATTATACACTGTGCTGCTATGAACACAGGAGAATCCACATCTTGAAGGGAGGAGCTGGAAAGCCACACTGGGAAGCACATGGATACAAGGAGGGCATTGATTGGATCCATCCATGTAATCAACCTACCACAAAAACTAGGAGAGAATCTGCATATACTGTGAAAGGCACGGAAAGGGCTGTCAAAGAAATACTCCCAAACTGTGCATCAGACCCAGCATGTTCAAACCATCACTAATTCCCAGACAGTTCTTTCAAAATACTTGAGAAGCAGAGAATGTCTAAGCTATGAACTTGTCTAGGACACAGAGAAAATAGGAAGGACTTGAATTCATTCTATGAAACTGGGAGAGGCTGATACTGACATGTCAAAGAAAAGTAGAGGTCAACATCAGTTGTGACTATAGATCCAAAATATTAAATAAAATATTAGCAAATAAGATATAGAAGAATATAAAAGATATGAAACCCCATGGTCATGGAATGTTTTCTTTCAGGAATCCAAAAGTAGTTTAATATTAAATAACCCATTAATATTATTTATCATATATCAATCAAAAGAAAAATATATTTTATCATCTTAATTAAATACTAAAAGTGCATTTGACAGGATTTATCACTTAATTACTAGCAAAATAGGAATCAAAGGAATTTATGTAAAGTGGTCTTAAAAATTGTTTCAAGCCAAAATCCACCAGGAACAGTGGTTGGGTAAGATTGTTGTTATTGTGCTAAAAAAAAATAAATAAGAAGAAGGGATAAAGGATTTATAGTTCATTATTAATTAGGAAATGACAAGCATATTTAAACAAATTTAAACAAGTGTATTCACCACAGATATTTGAAGGCCTTTAATATACTATGTATTTACAAAAAAATATTTTCTTACTGAACTTTTTTGTAAAGGATATCAAAGGGGACTTTGAGAAATACTGCTACAAAGACATTCTCTTTTAAATCAGATGTAAGGCAAGAATGAATCCTATTACAACTATGACTTAAAAATCATTCTAGAAGTGCTGGTCAATACAATCAGGGAAGCTAACAAAACAAGGAATAAATACTTTGAAATGAAAAAGGCAAAATCATTATTATTTATTGCTGATGACTGCCTACCTGAAAGACAAAAAAAAAACAAAAAACAAATGGAAGAACTTTTTAATTTATTGATTGATTTTTAGAGGGGACGAGGGAGAGAGAGCTAGAGGGAGAGAAAGAGAGAGGCAGTGATTTGTTGTCCTACTTACTGATGCATTCATTGGTTGATTCTTGTATGCACCCTGACCCCATCACCTTGGTGCATCAGGACAACACTCTAACCAACTGATCTACCCAGCCAGGACCCCAACTGGAAGACAATTAAACTAATAAGAAACTAGCCTTTTACTAATACATACACTCAATAGGTTCCTTCTCATATTCTAATATTAGTCCATTAGAAATTACAATATAGAACAATAAAAACTATAAAATATCTAGGGATAAACTTAAAGACTATATAGGACCTGTATAGAAAAAACAAAAGCAATACAAGAAATTTTTCTGAAAAACACAAAAAGTAAAAGCACAGATGTAGTATGTCTAAAATTGAAAAATTAAACACTGTAAAAATGTCCTGTTTACCTAAATTGATCATAAATTCCACAGAATTCCAATGCCATCTAAAAATTTTAACCAAGTAATTAAAAATTCTATTTGGAAAAACTATGAAATAGCTGAGCACCAGAAGTGGAAACCATGGAAGAGAAGAACGTGTCTATATGTCAAAAAAGAAAAGCTACCATAAGTACTAAAAAGGTAGACAACAAATTCAGGAAAATACTTTCAATATATATGACCAAGGATAAAACATGAGATATGAAAGAGTTCAGAAAAAATAATTCAAACCTGTATCTTAGGTAATTTTTAAAAATCCAGTCTCCTATTTGATACTTCTTGAGGTTTTTAGAAAAAACTTCCTCTTTTCTACCTTCCAGTTCCTCTCCAAACTCTCACTGTTCTCTCCTAGATGACTTCTCCCATTTCAGAACAACCATCTGAGGTGCACGTAAGTACAAAAAGTCCACTTCTCACATATGTTATCTCCTGTCTCAGCCCTGCCCCACCCCAGGATACCTCCGGGCCTCAATAATTGCCAGAAGTACTTTCCCCCTACATGGAACGATTAAGGAACACAGTACAACATGGGTATCACTACTCCAAATCACATCTCCTCCAGAGTTATACACCAATGTGAGTCAAAGGTATGCATCCTCCTGATTCTTCCTGATGCCCTCAAGTTTCAACGCACACAGAGACATACCTCTTCCAAGGAGAAATAATTTTCATAGAGTCCAAACAAAAACTGATGTCCATGCACATATAAATATATATAGCAACAAAAGTGCAAATTAAAACTACAGTAAGATAGGCCTTATTTTACAATTGGCAAATATTAAATATAATATCCAGAATTGTGAAGGATGTGAGGTAATAGGTGCCCTTCTACAATAATAGAGGGAATGCAAAGCAGTTCTAGAGGGACAACAGGCATTAGGCATCAAAATGCATAAAAATAGGAATGCCCTTTGACTCAGAAAATTTGTTTCTAGAAATTTGTTCCAAATAAATAGCTGGGCAAGTGTCTATCCATGGATCAAGAATATTTGTTACAATATTGTTTATAATAGCAATATCATACATACCAATATCATGGAATATTATATAGCCATTAAGTATTATGATTTAGCTCTATACTAATTGGTTGAATCTTGGAATCATCAGAGAAAGCTTCCAAAAATCCACATCTTGGACCTCATCTCCTGAGAGTCTGATTGATTCAGTGATCTTGTATGTGGCTGGGAATCAGAATTTTTGAAAACTGCTCTGGCTGGTGTAGCTCAGTGGATTGAGCACAGGCCTACGAACCAAAGGGGTCACTGATTGGATTCCCAGTCAGGGCACATGACTGGGTTTCAGGCCAGGTCCCCAGCAGGGGGCACACAAGAGGCAACCACACATTGACGTTTCCGTTTCTCCTTCCACTCTCCTCCCTCTAAAAACAAATAAATAAAAACATTTTTTTAAAAAAAGAATTTTTCAACTTTCTAAGTAATGCTGACACAGAATTCCCCTATCAGATTCAAAAGTTTATTTGAAGTTATCTGAATTATAATAGTGTGTGATATTGGACCATAACTATAGACACTAAAGGAACAGAACAAAGTGTCCCAAAATACTTATAGTTAAAAAATTACTCTGGGAACCAAGTGGTATTTTATGCCTTTGGAGAAAGGAGGGTTTATTCAATATGAGACCCACTGCCTGACTACTTGGAGATATTTCCAAGGACTAAAAATTAAATGTAAAAGTAAAACCTAAGCACACACACACATACACACATAGTTACATACAAAAACAGTTACATAATCTTAGAGGAAAAGCCCTGCTTAGGACCTCTGCCTGGTGAAAAATTCTTCTATGTACACTTGAATTCTCAGAGGATTTATATTCACAATTTTTAAACTATGAAATAATATATTTAAAATATCATACAATTTCATCTGTTCCTTTAAATATCAAAATAACTGTCAAAATTTATTTTTGCATCAAAATGCAAGTGGTCAAATGTTTTTTGGTTAGAGAGTTAGAAAAGCTTCCTTTTTCCAATTTAAAGTATTCCAACCTAAAAGATTACCATAGTAGATGATAATTTACAGCAGATGGGTACAGTAATATACCCTACTGATGTACTTACTTTCCTTGTACCTTCTGAGGGAAAGCAAGCTAATTCCAAATAAGTCTGTCTGTCCAACATACCTTCTTGCACTTCTTTGTAATCATTACAAAGAAGCAGAAAATATATGAAAAGAAAACACCTGAAATAAATACTGTTTAATAGTAAAAAATGTACAGATGACTTCAAATATTACTCTGATGAAAGAATGCCTTTTAGTTTCCAAGAATAAAAATAGCCCTTTATGCTTTGAATAAATGTTTTTTACCCAGAGAAATGGATTTTTCCTATATAAGTAAAACAAAAGGATCCAGAATAGTCACCTCTGCCCTTCTGAGGCACATGGTAAAGAAAAACCCGGCCCAATGGGTCAAAGTTCCTAATGCTTCTTATAGAGTGGGGCATGTGCTGATGGTGGATGTAGAGGTAGAGCTGGTTTATAGTCCTCAAGGAAATCAACTCCCTCCAAGTTTGTCACAGGGGTTTAATGAGGTGAAAACTGTAAAGTACTTAAAATGTTCCTGACACATACATAGAAGTCGCTAGGCACAGGTTAGCAATAGCAAGTGAGAGGAAGGAGCATGGACTAGGTTTGTGTCTTGTGGCTTTCTCTATCTATTGCACCATTGATTGGTTATAACCCTGACCTTTCTCAGGAGTAGCCAGGATTGCACAGTATTTACAGCTGAAATGATTTACTATGATGTCAGGAATTTGCTTCAAAATGCTCCAGAAAGTAAAGGTGTGCATTGGAGAGAGAAAACTAGATAAAACAACACAACAGACTAGTATACAGTTACACACTGATCATACTTCAACATTTCAAACATGCTCAAGGGCAAACCAGTGCATTACCGTCCAGTTGTCCTCAGTTAGTGGACTGGGAGATTATCGATTTCCCTTGGTGAAATCCCAAGAACCAAAAAGAAACTGTCTGGCACCCCCCACCAACATGTGTCTTAGAACTTGTAGTTTAGCTTCGTCACTTTATTCCACTCCCAAATTAGGATTTTGCATATAGCGCAATGCCTTTACAGAAGTGTCACCAGCTACTGATCCACAAAAACTCGGATCTTCCCTTCACACCCACTGAGAGTTCTTTCCATCCAGTGAGGAAGCGATCACTCTCAGCCTACTCAGAGGCAAATGCAATCACCACCAACTGATTTTTATCGGCCAAGACATTGATATGATGAGTGTTTTAAATTAGGGGATTTATCTCTGTTTTCTGTATCTCACTGGAAAACATAGCATATTTTCTAATGTTGCTAACCCATAAGTCGTGAGCCCACCTAATGGGGGTCTCCAGAACATCAAGGCCAAGTCATTACTATTCTGAGAATCCCATGAGTTTCATTTTCTAAGTCAGTGGCTATTAGGTGAAAAATACACCAAGACCCAAAGTCCCCAAATTACTATCTTTAGTCCCCCTTCACTTTCATTCTAACCAGAGGTCATTCTCATTAAAAAGTCTCTGGGGTCTTTGATAAATGTAAGCTTTACACTGCTGAGAGATCCTTGGCCATTTCCTGTGGCTGCGCTCATGACAGTCACCCAGCTGCTATCGATTAACATTCCATCAATTTCCCTGTCAGCTGGGGTTAGGCCTGACGGAGTCACAGGTACAGTCTACTTGGCAACATTCTTATCTCTCAATGTGTTTACCATAGAAGAGTTAGAATTTTTAATGAAGTGGCATTCAAAAACATTTATAGAGCACTTACTATATGAAAGTCATTATAATTTGATCTCATTCCAGTGACACAGATTCATTGTTCTAATTAGTATTGGTTAAACTATATTTTCATAAAAGAGAGTATTAAGCAATTATTCTGTGTTAGACCAACAATAATCTTTTGGCCTTTATTGAAAAATTATATGAACGATAGAAAGAAAATGGGAAGGAAAGAAATGGAGAAGCAAGAAAGAAAAAAACATAAAAATCAAGAGACAAGAAAATGAAAAGTAAAGATCAAAGACATGTCAAAGGAGACTAGAATGACAAAAAAGGAAATGGAATGGTGAAAAGGAATAAAAAACAAGAAAGTCAACAGAGAAGACAAAAGAAGAGAGAGAAAAAGTAAAAAAAATCAAGAATAAAAGAACGCAAAGTATTTCTCTTTTCTTCAATATGCCAAATTAGATAGCCAGGAATTTTCTGCTAGAACAATACACTTCAAAATATCAGATAAAATATATAATATATGTTATATATAATTTTATATAATGGGAGGTCTTTACAGATTTATAGCTCACTAATGGTCCATGAAAGCCCTGATCTTACTTCCCTCAACCTGCCTACAGTATCTTTCAATTCAAATAAGTAAACAACCCTCAAGTCATTAAATAAATAAGAGATGACAACAAAGTTATGAAAATCCTCAGAGGCTGAAAATCTCCAGAAAGCCTAAATTGAGAGGGTGAGCCAGCACTGAAGTCAGGGGCTGCATTAAAAATTAGTCAGTCCCTGGTGGCCAATGGGGAATGGGGCATTTGAGGTGAAGCACAGGGCCCTGGCAGGGAGTCAGATCAGATACCCCTATATAAAGCAAGATCCCTGCAAAGGTAACACTCCTCGTGAGCAAAAGAAAACAAAGAAGAAAAAGCCCTATAGAGAGAAATTATAAGAAATCTACCTATTCAGACTTGCCTCGGGTAAATGAAAAAAATTCTTTCCTGAAATTTCTAAAACCATAGTAGGGAGCTAAATTTCTATTGAGTTCAAAAATTTTTTTTCAATTTAAAGGGTTCTCAGTTTGGAAAGGCCCCCATACATGCTGCAGAAGCAAAAACAGTTCTTTGCTGAGTGGCACACCTTAATTAAACACAGAATTTAGTGAATTCCTAAGAATAAAATTGGAAGGCACTTGAGTTCTCATTAAAAACATCACCAAACTTGAAGAAAAAACAGACTTCAGAATTATACCTATCAGTACAAAAACTGGATATGTTAGAATAATAAAAAACTAATATAAAGTAACTGCTTAATATGCTTTAAAAATAAGTGCTATCAAAAATATGAAAAGGAATAACACTTTTTCAAGAATAGCAAGAAATCATTTCTTGAAAGCCACATAAAATGTTTAGAAACTAAAATTAGAAACTCAGTAAGAATTTAAACAGAAAATTAGATGCATCTGAAAAGGGACTTAGTGAAGTAATAGAGCTAAAAAATAACCAGAATGCAATTCAACAGGTACAGAAATTTAAAATATGTAGTAGAAGTCAAGAGCCATAAAACATGGACTGAGAAGTTTGAACTACAATTAATCACAGTCCTAGAAAAGGAGATAATGGGGAGAGGCAATATTTTGAAGATATGATGGTTGAAACTTTTCCAGAATCTATTAAACTCATGAATCTTCAGATTCAGAAACCCCAATGAATCCTAAGCAGATAAACAGAAACAAATCTTCACTGAGATGCATTGTAATGAGACAGTAAAACATCAAGTTAAAAAGATGGTGATCGTAAAAGTATACTCCACCCTTCCCTAACTGCATTCCCCGCCACCCAAAAAAAGATCAGCCAGGGAGTAAAATAATAGATTACTTTAAAAAAAAACGTCAGACCAAAAGCTGATTTCTCACCAACAATGAAAGCAGGACAATGAATAATGTCCTGAAGCACTGAATAAAATTCTTGATTTATAGATCTACATCCAGCAAAGTTTTCTTTTAAAATTGAAGTAAAAAAAAATTTTTTTTCAGAAAAACTAAAGGAATGAACTTCCAATATATATTTTTATCAAAGTAACTTGTAAAGCAAGTACATCCAGAAAAAAAGAAAAAAATCTGAAAAGGAAAGTCTGAAATGCAAGAAGAAATACTAGTGAGAAAAATAAATACTAAGAATATGGATAAACCTCAACAAACAACTGCATAAAACAAAAATAATATATAATGTGTGGGATTACCTGTTGAGTGAAATAAAATCTTGCACAACAAAAATATAAAACATAAAGGCTGAAAGTAGAAGGATGTAAGTTTTTTAAAACTTTTCATGAAAGATTAAAATACCTAGTCCAAGCTGAGATATTTGTAATGAAAAACGGCAAAATCCTGCCCCATCTTTTCCGACTCTCTACAAAATTTCCTTTAGCTGTGTCTTCTAGAATTTACCCCAAATTTCTTAATAACATGTTTGTGTTAATTTTTTCTAAATTTTTTAGTTTTATATTTGATTTATTTCCAGCACTATTTGCAGCTTTCACTGTGTCCCAGAAGTTCTGATATGTCATATTGTCATTTTCATTTGTCTCTATATAGCTTGTGATCTCACCTTTTATTTCTTCTTTGACCCAGTCAATTTTTAGTAGCATGTTGTTTAATCTCCACATATTTGTGGGTTTCTGAACTTCCTTTTTGTAGTTGATTCCTAATTTCAAAACATTGTAGTCAGAGAATATGCTTGGTATAATTTCAGTATTCCTGAACTTATTGTGGCTAGTTTTGTGTTACCCAACTCATAATCTATCCTTGAGAACATTCCTTGTGCACTAGAGAAGAATGTATACTCTGATGTTCTGGGATGAAAGGATCCATAAACATCAATTATGTTCATTTGGCATAATATGTCTTCTAAGGTCAATATTTCTTCATTGGTTTTGTTTGAATGATCTATCTAGAGTTGTCAGTGAGTGTTAAGATCCCCAACTATGATTGTGTTTCTGTCACTTTCTCTCTTTAGGTGTGTTAGTAGTTGTTTTATTCAATTTGGTGCTCCCTGACTGGATGCATATATACCGTTATATCTTCTTGTTGTAGAGTACCCTTTTTCCTTATAAAGTGTCTGTATTTGTCTCTTGTTACCTTTGTTATCTTGAAATCTATTTTGTCATATGTAAGCAGGCTACACCTGCTTTTTTGTGGATGTTATTTGTTTGGAGAATCATTTTCTATCTTTTCACCTGAGTCTAACTTTGTCTTGCAGCTTAAATGTGTCTCCTGAAGGCAGCATATTGGTTGGGTTTTGTTTTTGATCTGATCACTAATCTGTGCTTTTTTATTGATGAATTCACTCTATTTACATTTAGGGTAATTATTGATGTGTGAAGATTTCCCATAGCCATCTTATCTTTTGTTTTCTGGTAGCTCTGTGCCTCCATTGGTTCTTTTCCTTTGTGTTCTTATCTGTTGTTTTTGTCTGGTGGTATTCCATAATTCTTTCCTCTGTTTTCCTCTTTAAGTTTTGTCTCAGTTTTTGGTTTGTGTATATTCACCATTAAGCTTATGAAAAAGAGTTTCATATGTACAGTAGTTTGTTTTGCAAACAACAGCTCTGATAAGGGGTTAATATAAAAAATATATAAAGAACTCATATAACTCAACACCAAACAAACAATCGAATTTAAAAAATGGGCTCTGGCTGGTGTGGCTCAGTGCATTGAGTGCTGGCTTGCGAACCAAAGGGTTGCCAGTACAATTCCTAGTCAGGGCACATGCCTGGGTTGAAGGCCAGGTCCCCAGTTGGGGGCATGCAACAGATATATAAAAAGATGTTCAACTTCACCAATTATTAGGGAAATGCAAATCAAAACTATAGTGAGATACTACCTCACACCTGTTAGAATGGCTATTATCAACAAGACAGGTAATTACTAGCATTGGAGAGGCTGTGGAGAAATAGAAACCCTCACCCACTGCTGGTGGGAATGTATCCTGGCACAGCCACTATGGAAAACAGTATGGCGGTTCCTCCAAAAATTAAGAATACAGTTTCCATATGGCCCAGCAACCCCTCTTCTGGGTATCTACCAGAAAAACTCAAAAACGTTTATTCACAAAGAAACATGTACCCCTTTGTTCATTGCAGCATTATTTGATGCAGACACCAGCCCCCAGTGTCCACATCATTATGGATTAAATGAGACATCCACATGGACTACCGAGTCCAGTGGAGGAAAAGGGACAACATGGCTTTTCTCTCAAGAGGAGCAAAAGTTGCGGCCTCCGCTATGACAGGCCTTTATTGGGTTTCTCCATCCATTACATGATGATCCTCATTTACTATACACAGGTTCACTTTGGGCGGTTACTTTTTACAGAAAACAAAGGAGCCAATGCTGCTAATCACATCACTGAAGAGGGATATTTGCAAATGAAAAGGCAAAAGTGGTTGAACTGGTTACACTCATCCTTGGAAGGTTTAGCATGGATTTTAGGGAGTTACTTCATAGTAAATGCCCTCAATTCAGAGTGAGGGAGTTTTAGCAAAAAGCAAGACTCATAACAGCCTAGGTACAATGCAGGCCTGATTCCCCATGAGAAAACCTATCTGTGGGTGTGGGTCCTGTGCATCTCCCAGTGGGAGCTGGGCCAGTGCCACACAGAATGGTCTCCTACAATTATTCATGGTGGCCAAAACATAGAGACAACCAAAGTGTCCTTTGATAAAGAATTGGATAAAGAACATGTGGTACATATATACCATGGAATACTACTCATCCATAAGAAAAGATAAAATACTGCCATTTACAACAATATGGGTAGACCTTGAGAGTATTATCCTAAGCAAAACAAGTTGATCAGAGAAAGCTAAGATCCATATGATTTCCCTCATATGTGGGATATAAAACTAAAACTCATAAACACTATGGTGTTTCCCAGAAGAAATGGGGTGGGCTGTAATAAAGGATAAAGGCCAAACTATATGGTGACAAAGGTGATTTGACTTTGGGTAGTAGGCACACAATGTAATATAGAGATGATGTATTACAGAAATATACACTTGAAACCTACATGATCCGATTAACCAATGTCACCCCCAAAAATTTAATTTAAAAAATTAACTCTTACATACCCTACTTGCCCCTACATGTATATATACTCACCTCCCTGATAATCTCAACATAGCTTTTTATTCTTTTTGCTTAAATAGGTATAAGGTATTTATATTATTATAATAAAATAAATATCATTTAGGAATTAGCCTTTAGTACACAATGACAAGGTTTCTTTCCATGTGCAACTTTTTATCTCTAGGGGAAATACTGCCTTTTTATTTCCTCAGTTTTTATATAATTACCTCTCATTACTTCATCCACAATTCTTCAACAGAATTAAAAATACCCTCTCAAATTCAAACTCATCAGGTATTCTGTAAGTTTCATTTTTCTCAAAGAACTCACTCTCTTGGATATGTCCATCCTCTTCCATTAACCTACTATGACTGCACTCAAAACTTGCTGTGCCACTGGGACTTTCCTTCCCAGCCATCCTGGGAATTTCCTTCATTTCCCACCATGCTACATTGGAAACTTGTTTCCTGGATACTGGGCTCTTCCCCTTTCTGTGTTGCCTTATTTTTGGCAATGCACATGATATAATTATTTCTTTAAAATGCATAAAATTCTAAAGATATTGCATTATTCATTTTATTTACAAGGTAAGTTTTGAATTACAAATTGAAAACCTTTTCCATCAGAATTTTAAAGGTACTGTCTTCTAATTTTATTAATTGCAGTGAAGTCTCATGTCCTTCGGATTCTTGATTCTTACTTCATGACCTCTTTTTATGTGAGAATTTATGTGAAAACTCAAAAACTATTTATGTAAAATCACAGGAAAATTATTAACTTAATGTTGATATCTTCATATAATTTAGCAATTAAAATTGTATTTCAGAAAAACATTTAATGTCATAATAAAATACCCATAGTGGAAAAGATAATATAGATATTTAATGTTTGACTTCCAGCCAAGATGGAGGAATAGGTAGATACACTTTGCCTCCTCGCACAACCAAAAGGACAACAAACTTAAAAACAAAAAATACCAGAACTTCCAGAAAAATCAAACTGTATGGAAGTCCAACAACCAAGGAATTAAAGAAGAAACATTCATTCAGACTGGTAGGAAAGGCAGAGACCAGCAGTCAGGCAGAGAGGATATGCAGCAAGGTACCAGCTAGAGGACCAGTAGGGAGAGGTGGTGGTTGTCAGTTCCACATTCATGTATGGATAAACCAGGAGGAACATAAGGAGACAGACAGACCACTCAACCCAGGGTTCCAGTGCAGAAATAAAGCCTCAAAACCTCTGGCTGCAAAAAATACAGGGGGTTACAGCAGTGTGAGAAACTCCAAGACTCACAGGAGAGTTCACTGGAGAGACCCACAGGGTCCTAGAATGTACACAAACCCACCCACCCAGTAATCAGCACCAGAAGAGCCCAATTTGCTTGTGGATAACAGAAGTGACTGAAAGCCAGCTAAGAGCTGAGTAAGCAGCATTGCTCCCTCTCTGACCCCTCCCCCACATACAGCACACAGGGGTTGCCCCACCATGGTAAATACATAAGGCCCATCCCTTGTAATGTAACAGGTGAGCTGAGGCAAAGAAATATGGCCCAAATGAAAGAACAGATCAAAACTCTAGAAAACACTAAGCAATGAGAAGACAGCGAACTTATCAGATGCAGAGTTCAAAATACTGGTAATCAGGATGCTCACAGAAATGATTGAGTATGGTCACAAAGTAGAGAAAAAAAAGTGAAGGCTATGCAGAGTGAAATAAAGCAAAATGTAGAAGGAACCAACAGTGAAGGGAAGGAATCTGGGACTCAAATCAATAATTTAGAACAGAAGGAAGACATAAACATTTAACCAGAACAGAATGAAGAAACAAGAATTCAAAAAGATGAGGAGAGGCTTAGGAACCTCTTGGACAACTTTAAATGCTCCAACATCCAAATCCTAGGCGTGCCAGAAGGAGAAGAGGAAGAGCAAGAAATTGAAAGCTTATTTGAACAAATAACGAAAGAGAACTTCCCCAATCTGGCAAAGGAAATAAATAGACTTCCAGGAAATCCAGGAAGTTCAGAGTCCCAAAGCAGTGGGATCCAAGGAAGCACACACCAAGGCTCATCATAATTACATTATCCAAGATTAAAGATAAGGAAAGAAGCTTAGAAGCAGCAAGAGAAAAAGAGACAGTTACCTACAAAGGAGTGCCCATAAGGCTGTCAGCTGATTTCTCAAAAGAAACCTTGCAGGCAAGAAGGGGCTGGAAAGAAGTATTCCAAGTCATGAAGGCAAGGACCCCCATCCAAGATTGCTCTATTCAGCAAAGCTATCATTTAGAATGGAAGGGCAAATAAAGTGCTTCTCAGATAAGGTCAAGTTAAAGGAGTTCATTATCACCAAGCCCTTATTACATGAAATGTCAAAGGGACTTATTTAAGAAAGAAAGATGATCAAAACTATGACCAGTAATATGACAAGAAACTCACAACTGTCAACAACTGAACCTAAATATAAAAACAAACTAAGCAAACAATTAGAACAGGAACAGAATCACAGAAATGAATATCACATGGACGTTTATCAGTGGACAGGGGGATGGTAGAATGGGGAAAGAGGTACAGGGAATAAGAAGCATAAATGGTAGTACAACATAGACAGGGGGAGGTTAAGAACAGTATAGGAAGTGGAGAAGCCAAAGAACTTATATATATGACCCATGGATATGAACTAAGGTAGGGTGAAATATGGGTAAGGGGGTGCAGGGCAGAGGGGAATAAAGGGGAGAAAAAAATGGGACAACTGTAATAGCACAATCAATAAAATATATATAAATTTTTAAAAATAGTAAATAAATATATTAATGTTTTAAAATACTAAACAATAACTCACCAAAATATTAAAAATGGCACTGATGTATGATGAAAGTTTGAGTTCACTTCTTTAGTAACTTCTTGTTATGAACTAAATGAATGGTTATGTCCCACCCAAAATTCATATGTTGAGGCCCTAATCCCACCATGTGCTGATAGTTGGAGTTGGGGGTCTATGGGAGATTTAGATGAGGTCATAAGGGTGGGGCTCATGATGGGTCTAGTGTCCTCATAAGCAGAGAAGACACCTGAGCTCTCTTTCTCTCTCAAGAAAATGTGAGAACATGGGAGAAGGCAGCTGTATGCAAAACAAGAAAAGGGTTCTCACCAGGAACCAAACATGCCAGCACCTCAATCTTGTACTTCTCTGGGAAGTACAAGAAGCATGAGATATAACTGTCTCTTGTTTAAGCCACCTTGCTTATGCTTTTTGTTATAGCAACTGAAGCTAAGACAGTTCTATGTTAAATAAATTTCTGGGACCGGTTTATTTTTAAGTTGTGTTTGAAAAGTTAAAATATCATCTTTAAGCTAGTAATAAGTATTATCAGCACATTGGAAAAATAAAAATAGTGCATAATAATATAAATCTTTATAAATATAATTTTAATCCCATATTTCCAACATTTTATTATAAACATTTTCAATATATAGCAAAGTTAAAAGAATTTGTCTATAAACTGTACACCTACTACCTAGATTACACTAACAATATTTTACAATATTTGTTTTATCACATATCTATCCATTCATCCATTCCTCTGGTCATTCATTAATCTCTCTTATTTTTATGTATTTAAAAGCAAATAGCAGGTGTCAGTATAGTTCTCCTTAAATTTTTCAACATGCATATTAACTTGAGTTCAACATTATTTGTAGTAATTTTCTTTTTTTTAAGGCTTTATTCATTTTTAGAAAGAGGGGAAGAGAGAGAGAAGGAAAGGGAGAAAAACATTGATATGGTAGAGAAATATCAATCAGTTGCTTCTCGTATGCACCACCACCAGCAACCAAACCCACAACCCACTCAGGGCATCAAACTGGTGATATTTTGCTTTGCAGGATGATGCCCAGCCAATTGAGCCACACTGGTCAGGGCTGTAGCAATTTTCTTTAGAGGTAATGTTTATATATAGTAAAGTGTACAAGTCCAAAATGTAAATCCATTCAGTTTTTACAAATGCATATATCTGTATAACTCAAACTGCTACAAAGATATATAACTGCATCACTTCACATAAAATGTAAAACACTTGAAACCTTATAAATCCATTTATCACCTACCTCCATCCTTTATAATTGTCATATGTATTACATCTATATACATTATAAATATGATACACCCATGAGACAATGTTACAAGTGTTCCCTTAAACTGTCACATATGCTAAAGAAATTAAGAGAAAAAGTAATATTTTATATTTACCAGTTCTGATGCCCTTCCTTCTTTTTCTCCCTCCCTCCCTCCCTTCCTCTTTTCCTTTCTTCTGTCCTTTTTTCCTTTCCTTCCTTTCTTTCTGAAGAACTAGGTTTTCCATTTGGCCTTATTTTCCATCAGCCTGAAGAAATTACCTTAGCACATCTCTAGTGTAGTTATGTTGACAACAAGTTCTCTGAATTTCCTTAATTTCCTTTTATCTGAAAAGGGCCTTATTTTCCTTCATTTTTAAAAGAATATTTTGGCTTATACAAAACTTTTTAATATAAAATTCTGGGCTGGCATGGGGTTTTCTTTTCCCTCTTAAAGTTCTTTGAAGATGTTGGTTAGTTAGTTGTCTTCTGTCTTCATTATTTTTGAAATGTCAAAGTCATTCAAATCATTATTCCCCTATATGTAATGATTGTTTTTCTCTGGCTGCTTTCTAGATTTACTCTTTATCCTTAATTTTGAGCAGTTTTGGCAATGCTCTGATTTAGGGTTTGCTAAACTACTATAAACTATAAACTTATAATTTACACAAAATAGGAATATTTTGGCCATTGTTTCTTAAAATGTTTGTGTTGCATTTGCTTTTGGGCTTCCAATTATATATATGTTAAATATTTTGATATTGCACCCAAATATCTAAGGTTCTATTTCTTTGTTATAGCAAAGTTATAACTGCTTTAAAATTCTTCACCTGATAATTACAAAAGCTGGATCATATCAGGTTTCATCTTTTTTGTCATTTTTCTCAAGAATATATCATATTTTGGTTTCTTTATGTTAAATAATTTTGGATTATATTCTTGACATTGTGAACCTTATCTAGGAATACTCTGGATTCTGTTACATTGCTCTGAAGAGTATTACTTTTTGTTTTGGTTTTGGTTTCATGAGCATCTCAGACTTAAACTGCAAGTTTTTGTCTCTTGGGCACTAGCCAAAATCTCAGTTATTTTATCCTTAGCTGAGCTACCTAAAATCAGACCCCCCATGCAGAGTTCGGGGATCCACACAAATTTTAGTGTAAAATTTTATACAGAAGTTTTGGTTCCTCTCTCTGTATTTCTCATTGCCAGAATTCTTCCCTCATTGTCTAGTGAGTGGCTATAGTTCCCTTGAGCTCTGTTCTCTGATTCTTCAGGCCAGAAAGACCATTGGTTTTCTATAGACATTTTAGCTGCCCCATGTAGCCAACTGTGGTCTGCCCTGAGGCCAAAATTTGAAAAAAACAAACAAACAGACAAGCAAGGAAATTCACCCTTTTTTATTTCCTTGTTCCAAATGTCAACCATCTCCAAAATCTGTTTAATTGTATTTAGCCTCCATTATTACCAGGAACTCTTTGGTTTTTTGTCTGTTTTCCAGTGGTTTATAGTGTTATCTCTGGGAGGACCAAGCTACTGCAAACTTAATCAGACACTCCTGAAGTGAGCCACCACTGTTGGAGAAGTTAGTTTTCTTTTGTGTAATTTAATACATTACCTACATTGAACTAGAGTTACTTTTATAATCAGGAAAATTATGGTTTATTATATTAATATCATAACATGAATAAAAACTTTCCATACCCCCAAAATGAAACTTTACATTTATACAGAGAGCAGTGGGAAGTAGACATTCTTTGGAGAATGACAGTAAATGATTTAGGAGAATGAAGCAGAGCTGAAAATTACACAGCAAGAATTCAGACGATAAAATAGGAAAGTCTCTAAGACAAAGGACACTTTGAGCAGGCATTGAACCTCAACATTATTAGCAAGGAGGAAGGCAAACCAGAGTTTACCTGCACAGTATTTTCATGTGTAGGTCTCTTGGTTAACACTTACCCATCCCTTCCTGCTGTTAGCCCCTCTCCTCCCAGAGTACCCGTTGTCCCTAAGGCACTTACTGAATTTGATTTCCAGTTTCCTCCAGACCATAAGCCGCTCCTCAGCTGATGAGCATCTGAGTGAACAGGTACAAACTTTCTAGTTCATTCCACAGGAACCATAAGTTTATATGTTCAGTACCATCATTGGGGTTGAGAAGATCTACTTAAAACCAACTATGTGATCTTGAGTGAGTCATTGCCCCTTTCTGTTTGAATTTCTTCACCTGCAAAATGAGAAGTAAACTAACGGAACTTCAAGTTTAATTTTTTAATCCATTTTTCAATCCTCATATGAGGGTATGTTTTATTAACTGTAGAGAGGGGAGATGGGAGAGAGAGAGAGACATTGATTGGTTGCCTCCCATAGGCACCGCCCCCACCCAACTGGGGATCAAGTCTGCAACCTAAGCATGTGTCCTGACCAGAAACCGAACCAGCAGCACTTTGGTGTACAACTCCAACTAACCGAGTCACCCAGCCAGTGCTAATTTTTTCATCTCTAAAATTCTACAGAATTTGAAATTCTATAAAACAGAAACATGTGTTAAATATATTTTTAAATTCTTTTTTTTCCTCTAAAACCTGCTATCCTATATAAAAATCCACTAGAGGGGAGTAAAACATTAGATGAGAATATACCACAACTCATCTTGGGTATCCTGTATAAATTAAATTTGCAGTTATTGCCTAATGTCCGTTGTTTCCAATCAGTCCCTACTTAATTGCTTTACAATACAAAGATGTGAGGGAATCACCATTTCCATGTGGAAATCTTTTATTTTGTGGAAAACAGCCCCGTGTTTGGGGTTAGGGAGCCTCTGTACTCTCTAAAGTCCCTGGCTAATGGAACAAGATCAGTTCCCTAGAACAAGCATGCCCATTTCATTTCCGGTGTTCTATTGATTTACAACTGAGTGACAGCCACCAAAAAGATTCCCTAATCCTTAATTCAGAAGAGATGCTTCATCCTGACAACCAATTCTTACTGAAAGGCAAGAGCAACCCCAGCGTTCCCAACCCTCAAGTAGTTTCCATGTTGAAAGAGACCTCAGAACCTTGTCTGCATTCCAAGCTCTTTGCACCCAAAGGCTGAAAGAAAGATTCCTTTGATGGGATTTCCCTCATGTTAAGATGATTAGAGACCCATGGTGCAGTAGTTTAATACTTTTACTTTGAAGAAATACAATTCTCATATAATTTGCTCACCTTCTCTTTCAGAGTAAAGTTTTAAAAGGAGACCAGAGCCTCTGGTTCTTATTCCCAGAAAACCAGTTTCAGAGGAAAGGGAGGAGGAACAGAGGCAGAAGGACAAGATGGTGCCCAGGTGGGGCTCCACTGGGAGACCAGGTATTAGGAGAATCCAGCTACATACTTGTTCCTTGAATTCTATTTCTTAGTTTCCTAGTAGGTGCAGAATAACAAAGTAGAGAGAGCATTAACTTTGGAGTCAGCTGGACAGATCCTAGGTTGATGAACTGACTTCTGTGTGACCTGGAGATATTTGTGCCCTTTTGAGTCATGATATGTGAAGCAAGACTCGTTACTAGGAACAGTAATCAAATTCAAATTAGGATAAGTATACAATGTCATCACCCTCTTCCTATCCCCCTCCCTCTCTCTCCCCTCACTTTGTCTCTTTTGATTCTAGAGTCCTTGAATTTCATCCCTACACTGCTTCCTTCTTCTGGCTAATGAAGGAGGATCTTGACATCAACATGATCCCAGAAATACAGCCTCTCTCTTTTGACAGCTATATGCATGTGTATATAAAATCCTAGAGACAGACTCTGATGGCCATGGCTTGAGTCTTGTGCCATCCTATGCTAGCTCATGTGCTCACCGTTACGGCCCCTAAGATTACTGACTAGGATTGCCAGATAAAATATAGGATGCCTTGCTAGTTCTGAATGTATCAGATGAATAACAAATAACTTTTTAACATGAGTTGTAAGCAATATTTGGGACATACTGATACTAAAGGGGTATTTGTTATTTATCTGAAATTCAAGGTTAAATTCTAAGCATCCCTAGTGATATTTGGGACATACTTATCCGACCTGCACGGGAGCAA
This sequence comes from Phyllostomus discolor, assembly GCF_004126475.2. Taxonomy (NCBI): domain Eukaryota; kingdom Metazoa; phylum Chordata; class Mammalia; order Chiroptera; family Phyllostomidae; genus Phyllostomus; species Phyllostomus discolor. The sequence goes on from NC_040903.2 coordinate 160,981,776, forward strand.
ACGCAGGACTGACCAGGATTCCACATGCATGTGAGTTTCTGTTTAACATTCTGATGCCCACGGGGTCAGCACACACCCAGAGAACAGTGCAGACGCCCCTGACACCACCACCTCTTCCAGGAACCCACTACTCCCTCTGCACAGTGTTCAAGTAGTTGAGTGTGCTGTTTTGTACTGCTGATTTCTGGAGTTTCTGTGAACCTGTTTTCAGTGATTACATATAACTGCACAATCCCCACTAGAAGACCACCCCACACTTCAGTTATGAATGATCTATAGAGGAGAACCCCATAGTTATGAGTGACTGAACTTTTTTTAATTCAGTTTTTACTACTTTCAAGTTTTCATTGTTTTGTAGCATTAAAAAGGCATGACAATCCGTTGTTCATATGCTTGTTTTAAATTTTTTGATGGAAGAGTAAGGTACAGAACAGTGGGTATAATATGCTACCACTTAAAAGGGGGCTATTTCTATACATATCTCCAGGCACACAGACTCAGAGTAATGGATTCTGCTTCAGGGGTGGAAAGTTTGGGGACTGGGGATCAGAGTGGGAAGGAGGCTTTCAGTATACGTCTTTCTGTAATGTTAAATTTGTTTAACTTACCATTAACAATTTTAAAAACACTATAAACTCACTTATGAGTGAATTCTCACCATAATACATTGATTATTCTATGTGCTGCACCTGCAACACATCTTTGCATGGAGCAGTCATAGCCATGGCTGTCGTCTCTTTCCTAAGGCTCTCCGATGCTCAGCCCGTTATGACAGTGATGGGATGCTTCACTTACGGTTCTGTTCCTCCTTAGCAAACACACGGTTTTGCCAGTTAACTTCATGGAATGACTGTAGTGATTATGCTCACCATTGGCACAACCCCCACCCCAGGTGCTTGGCGGGAAAAGCAGAAATCCTAATAACTTGTAGACCCAAGATTCCTGGATGAGCATCGGTGGGAACTCCAGAACAGAAGGAAGACATTTGCTCCCACTTAAACAGAAACCAGGCATCTCTGCTCAGAATGTGCGTCTTAAGAAATCAAAGCTGCACCCATCGCGAAGGAGGCCATATATGTGAGATACTGCACAGAGGGGCTCTTTCTCTGGTTTTTCGCTAGTAGAAACTCACATTACGGGTTTGACCTTAAACAATTATCTGTAGTTTCTAGAATCATGGCAGCAGAGGGGAATAAGAGCACATCAACATATTTTGCATTTTAAAAAACGCACAAAGAAGCTTTGTGTGATTACAAAGCCACAAATCTGGATGAGAGCGAGATCTGCCAGCTGGCGCGGAGGAGGAAAGGGCTCTTTGCGGTAAAATAACTACGTGTCTTGAGAAAACAACTAGTATGTGTTGCAGGCTCAGTGGAATTTGCTTAATAAGTTGCACATTTGTCACTGTAGGTCAGTTCTTTGGGTGCCAGAAGACATAATTTCTTCATTATATAATCAAATATTTGTCCTCGCTGGAAAACGAGCGCCAAAAAAGCATCAATCACTCGGCAGTTTCTCCGGCCAGCTGGGTGTTCTGCATGGAGCCCACCATGGGGGACATTTTGAGACCATGTCTGGCACTGGGCTGTGGCCCCTCTGCCACTTATCTCTGCACCTCCTCCGGGAGACTATGACCTGACCTCTCTCTCAACAGGCTGATGAGAAGGGGGAGGAGAGCAGCAAAGCGGGCAGTCAGAGGGTTCCAAATGTGTCAACTGGCAGGTTTCTATGTATCTGGCCACAGATTTTGGTCAGCTACGGCAGCATCTTAGTTACTCTGAGGGACTTACAGACAAAACATTTTCATTCTTGAAATCTTTTTTCATCCTATAGTACCCATACCCATATGGTGGTTCGGCTCTAAAATCTTTGAAGACTTCTCCCAAGAACAACAAAACTTTTTCATTTCTCCTAAGAAGCCCCTTTGGTTAATCCTACATATTTTGATTTTGAGCAAATTCGGAATTTCTTCTGGTGTTCATTTTTGCTTCAGCGTGGGCAAATACATGTGAATAATTAGATTTGCTCCAGGGAAAAACTTTTGAAAGTGAAGTTCCTGAAATATTTATTCAGGAGGTGACTTGAAGAAGGTAATTCACTTCCAATAGCTGTGACATCAAGAAAGTGGGTCTCACTCAACCCCAATCTAGAAGTTACACATTTCTTGTTACAGGTTAGTTCTCCGTTCCCATGTTGGAGGAGACAATTTTTTTTGGAAGGAACGTTTTCCAGAAGTCCTCCCGCCCTTTCCTTACATCAGCATCTGTCAAAATTGAGTCATAGCCACTTCTAAACCAATCACTGGCAACGGAAACTGCAGCCACTCATGCCAAACAGGAGTCAGCTCTGGAATTGGGACTGAGTCACGAGGGGAAGGAACAGATACTCCCTCCGTGCTCTGCCAATAAGGAAGAGGTGGGTAATGATGTTGGATTCATAACCAACAGTGCCAGCCACATATCCCTTTTCAGTTGTGGGAGCTAGGTTCACCGGTAAGTGACGGAATAAAGATTTGAACCATACTTGACTCCAAAGTTCTGATCCTAATCACTACCTCAGTGTCTAACCTGAGAAAAGCCTGGTTTGTACTAAATGGATTTGAGCCATTCAGTACATACCTAATCTAATTTCAGGAAAGCGTTGTAGTTGTTGTTGTTGTTGTTGTTGTTGTAGAACAGTGCAGCAACTCCTAACTGTTTTTAGATAGAAGGCCCCTTATTAATGCTACAGTAGCAACCATATATATTTGGGGAGGGGAGCAATATCAATGTTAGAAATATATGGTTTTTGTTTAAAGACAATGCTTGCTGAGTGTATGGGCTCATATCTACCTTCGTATTCATGGCCTCTATGGGTACCTGCTCAGCCACATGAGCCTTCTTAGATAAGCCCTTTCACCTTTCAATCCTTTCTCACCTGTAACATGAGGGTAAGAAGACCTACTTTGAAAGACTATTGTAAGACTTAGGACAAAAACGTATGTACAGAGCTGAATATGATAACTGCTCCATTATAGGCATCCAAAAACTACATGCTATTATTTTGCATTTATACCTAGGTCAAACCTTAAGAAACTTAACAGGTAGAATTTTGGAAAACTCTTAATCAATTAAAACAGAAATTTGAATTCATGGGAAGATTAGAAATAATACGTGAAAATGTAGCCATCCAAAAATTAAAGTAACTAATGTATAATCAGTGTGTTATGCACTACTTTGCAGAGTAGATTGTGAAACTGTACATTTTAAAAAGTCTGCAAAAAACTCACTGGCAGCCCATAAAACCATTAACGTCTATAGGGCCATTGTGATCATGCATGAACACGGTTCACCCTGTGTCCTTGCACAAACAAACTACGACTCCAGGGTGCACAAGGTTCAAAAGTACAGAAAGCAGAATTTGCTCCGGTATGTTGTGTACACAACATGATTAATTAAATTGTGAAATTAAACTTGTGTGAAAACAAATCTTTCACACACACAAAAAAAAACAATTTTAAAAACCACATTTTTGGTTGGTTCTATTCAATTTGCTTACTCATGATGACAACATTTTTAAGAGCACAAGATTTAACTCAATCTCAGAGTCTCCATATTATTGTTGAGCTTTATGAAAGAAGTCATTCCATTTATACAGCTTTTTAAAATGAAGTTTCTCTTTAATGACATTTACTATTTTGATTTCTATTAATTTCCTGTTCTGAGCCTTAAGGGAAAATGTTGTTATAATAACAATAATACCAAGCATTAGAAGGGCTTGTTTACTGCTAGGAAATTTCTAAATATCTTTTAATTTTTCTTTTTAGATGAACCATTATTGGTTTAATTTTTAAATTACAAAAAATGGTTCTATTGTATTATGGGTTTTCCGGTTGTGTTGGTAAATTCCTAATTGCAACACAGCCTCCACATAATGTCCTATTCCAAAAATCTCCACTGAAAAGTAAGACCTGTTTTTTCCTATATTCTACCAAAGAAGCAAGTTAAAAGGATTTCACATGTGGAAAAGCCTGCTGAATTTATTTTCCTTTTTGGGAGCATGGGAAAGAAGTGGAAGGAGAGGAAAAAGGAAAGAACTCCCGTTTAAAATGAATTCCAGCTCACCTATAAGCCAAGCCAAATAAAGACAGTATAGGGGTTAAGACCGTGAGCTCTGGAGTAAAAAAAAAAGACCTAGATGAAATTGGTTCCTTAGTTGTGGCAAATTCATCATAGTGATGGAAGATGTTAACAATAGAGAAGTTCTGGTGAGAGGTATATGGAGACCTTCTGTAATATCTTTGTAACTTTTTTGCAAATCTAAAACTATTTTAACTGAGTTCATTTAAAAAAAAAAGACCTGGGTGTGACTTCTGACTCTGCCATGTGTTAGCTGTATTAACTTTGAGCAAATTATTTAACCTCTCTAAGCCTCAATTTCATTCATCCAAAGAATGTCCTTGTGGAGCCTACTTCACAGCCTGTTGCAAGGATTAAACGAGCTAATGAAGTACTTGGCACCAAGTTCAGCATGCAGTAAGAGTCTACATTTCTTGTAACATGAACGTGTGCCCACCAAAGGACCAAGCATTGTAGTATTTAATGGAAGGTCCAGTTACTTTAAGTGTTCACCATGTGCTATTTTCTTCCCAATTTCTCAAAATCTGTTAAGCTTCACAGTCACACAAACTCTAAACCAGTTTTGGTGTTTCTTTTCCCCATGACCTTGTAGTCAATCAGGCAGCAGGTCTTGTTCAAGCTATGGCTGTAATACTCTCCATCTTACCACCTCTTCTTTCCTACCATTTCCACCCTGGTTCCTGCCTCATGCACCAGGATGTTGTCCTCCTGGATTCCCTGCCTGTCTCTCTGCTCTTCTAAGTCTGCCTGCAGTGGGGTCTCACTAATCCCTCTAAATCATGCCCCCCAAACTTCCACAGCTCTTCATTTCCTGTGGACCCAGTCTCTCATTCTTTAGCTTTGGCACTCCAGACCAATCGTGACTTAGCCTCAATCGACCTTCCAAACTGCATTTCCCATACCTACCCTTCCCCCTGTATTCAGTTTTAGATCTCCCTTACCTGAATCATTAACTAGCTGTGAGATACACCTAAACATTAATAACAGCAGACACTGAGTCCCAGAAACAATAAGAAAAGGGTCAGATATCACAGAGTTAATGACAAAGCAGACTTTAGGTCATTGGATGGCATTGTGAGTTAGTATTTGGGGAATACCCAGCATCTACCAAATAGAGCAATAATAGGGGGGTGGGAAACAAAGACAAAGAAAAGACATTAAAAAAGATATATCTGAGTACTTGAAAAATAAGGTATGGCCTGCTCTGGATTCCAAAGCAGTAGAAGCCAGGAGTCCCTGAAAAGCAGCAAGGACTAAAAGCATCCCACTTGAAAGGGTGGAAGGACAAGCCAGATGCTTAAACTAGTAACCCATGCAGAGCTCCCTTACCCCAGGGAGACTGAAAAGCTACAATCCCTGTCTGAGGCTACAGCTTATATAAAAGCTATGCGCTAGAAAGCCTGGAGGCTACAGGCAGAGCTTTGCAGCCAAGACCAGGGCCAAGCAGCCTGCTGGCTCAGTGACTAGATTTAGGATAACGCTAATGGATCAGAAACCACCTATACAAGACCTTATCTTGGACTGGGAATACAAGTGGCCAGGGGAGACAACCACAAAAATCCAGACTGTGGAGGGAGAGAACACAGAAGGAAAAAAAAAAGTCCTCTGTACTACTGTTAGCAAGCTAAAATTCTATACACATGGAAGAAACTAGTTCTACAAAAGGCAATAAAAGCAACCATTTGGATATGACTTCACTCCCAAGTGACACCATAATTACCTTAGAAGTAATTTTTAAGTAAATTTTCTTAATTCTTTAAATATAAAGAAATAGAATCTATTAAAAAACCAAGATTAGTAAGTAAAACAAGCAGAAATTATACAAAAAGTGTAGGTATAAACACACCAACCAGCAATCCTGGACATGGAACAAACAAAGACAGAATTAGCAAACTATAAGATGGCACTGAAGAATTCCACAGAGCAGCACAGGAAGAGATGAAAATATACAGAAAAACAATTAAGAGACACAGGGGATGAGACTGTGTTTAATAAGAGATCCAGAAGTAGAAAACATAAGAACTGGTGATGCTACATTCACCACCTTCAAGTCTTTACCCAAACGTTACTATCTCAGTATGACCTCCCCCTACTACTGCATTTAAACTTCTGACCAGCCCTGTGCTATGACTCCTTCCCCTTCCCTGGCCCTGGTTTTCTCCACAGCACTTACCAGCTTCTAACGCACTTCACAAATTAAGTATACTTACTGTCTCCCCTGACCTAAATGTGAGAGCTATGAGAGTAGAAACTCATCTGTTTTGATAACTGCTATATCCCTATAGAACATTAACAAGCAATTAGTGCACTTCATAAATATTTGTTGAATGAATAATTAATTGTTGGCTGAGTACTTTTCATAATGGAAGAACAATTTGAAGGTAAACAGCAAAGAAGTAAAAAAAGCTCTAACACATTGACAATTGGAGCAACTGGAATAGACTGTGTATGTTCATGAATATTCAATTTCCTAAATATGATTATTGTACTTACATTAAGAAAATGTTTTTGTTCTTAGGAGAGGCATACTGATACGTTTAAAGATGAATTTTCATGATGTCCACAACTAACTTTAATGGTTAAGGAAAAAATATATATTTATATATTGCATACATGCATATACATGTATATATACAAATAAATATAAAGCAAATGTGGAAGTTTAATAGCTGGTGAATCTAAATGAAGGATATATAGGTATTTATTTTCTATGGATTATGAAGTTTGCAAGATAAAAAGTTGGGGAAAATAAAGGGATTGAGACTCCAGTACTAAATGGAATAAATAAAAATTAAGGAACTTCTGGTAAGTGAAGAGGTCAGCAATTCTTCTCCTCCCACCAAAATAACTATAAAACCAGGAAAAGATAGCCAAAAACAACCATTTCAGGGCTCCGTAAATCAACCAGAGGGAAACAACAAATCAGACTGCTGGGCTTTGGGAAACCACTGGGGCTCTCACACATTCTTACCTGGGGCCCCCATTCTCCACCGCAGATTGATGGGTGAGGTAGAGCTAACAGGGCAGGGGTGGCAGTGAAAACTTACGGCTTCTCTGCTAGAGTGGACTGACTTGATCCAGAGGAGAAGAAGATAAGGAGACCCATGCCCAACTGTAGTGTTAGCAAAAGAGGCAAAGTTAGAGGGGTAAAAATATAGTTCTGCTTGCCTGAAATTATAGTCCCTGTTGGGACAAGAGACTGGAAGACTAATTTAAAAATCATCAGACAGACAGCCTGGAAATGAGGAGCTAAACAAGCTATCCCTGAGTGGGAGGTTGCCCACAGGGGCAGGGAAGACCTAACAGGGCCCAAGCTCTACCATAACCCTGGATGGACAAAGAGGATGAGCACATGTGCAGGGAAGACCTGAAAAGGCTGAGGGAGTTGGGGGAGTAAAAGTGGGATAAGACTAGGAAATTGCCTGAACTTTGCACACTTCAACACACCCACAGATACAACAGCAGGGGTGTAGAAGACCTACTAACCCAAGGATTTTTAGCACAACCTCAAACCAATCACTGGGTGGCCACTAAACTTATATAGATGCTGGGGTAGCCCCTAAAATGCCAGGCTTATAAATTAAAAATACAAATTAAAACAATTGAGCAGAGAAATCACCAACACATGACACAGTGGAGAGATTCTGCAGATTAAGTCCAGGTAAATTAAACAGCAAACAAATCAAAACAACAACAATAAAAACCAACTCTGGAATATCAAATCTAGAGTTGCTACGTTACATAAAATCTCATTTTCAACAAATTTATGCACTGTATAAAGAAATAAGAAAGTGTGATCCATACTCAAGAAAAAAAACTGTCAAGAGAAAGTGTGTATGTGCTCAGATGTTGAATATAATAAAAACTACAACTCACAGAAGGACAAATACTGCATGGTTCTACTTATACACAATATCTAAAATAGTCAAACTCATAAAAACAGAGAGTAAGATGGTAGTTGCCAAGTGCTGAGGGGAGTAGGGGGAGGAGGAAATTAGGAGTTGCTGTTTAATGGGAATATTAATTTTTTTACATAGCAACTATAAAAAAGAACCAAATGAGAACTGTACAGTCAAAAGTATAACTGAAATAAAAATTCCTGGATAGGCTCAATAGCAGAACTGAGACAGCAGAAGAATCAGCAAACCTGAAGAGAGATAGGTAAAAATAATACAATTTGAAAACGACATAATCAAGATGGAAGAAACATGTACAGAGCATTACAGACCTGAGGCACAACAGCAGGTGTATCAATATCATTGAGAGTCCCAGAAGGAAGGAGGAATTAAAAAGGGGGAGAAAAAAATAATAGAAGTAAAATGGTAAAAAAACCCCAAGCCCTTCCAAATTTGATGAAAATAGTAATCTACAAACCCCAGAAGCTCAACAAATCCTAAGTAAGCTAGACACATACAAATATACACCTAGACACACCATGCTCACTATGGAAAGCCTAAGGAAAAATCTTAGAAGAAGTTGGAGAAAAACAACTAATCACAACTGGAGAATAATACAATTATAGCTAACTTTTCATCAGAAACCATGTTGACCATGATGCAGTGGAATGACATAATCAAAACACTCAAAAGAAATGTCAACCTAGAAAGAAATACAACAGGAAGACCCAAGATGGCGGAGGAGTAAGTGGAAGCTACACTAACCTCCTTCCAAGGCCAATCTGGAATTACAACTACATTGTAGAGAAATCATCCAGAAGAACCAACTGAACACTAGCAGGAGAGAAGCCTTATAATCACAAAAAGACAAAAGAAACCACTTCACCACAATATGACTGGTAGGGAGTATGGAGGAGGTGTGAGAAGGCTGGTTGGGACCTAGGGCAGCTGAAGTCCAGAGGGGTATTTCAGCAGCTGGGGGAACCCCCTGAGAAGTGTGAGGTCTAAACCCCAAGCTGGGCTCACCAGCCTACAGCATCAGAGCCAGAAAGGAGCCCAGATAACATGTAGCTGTGAAAAGCAGAAGGGTTTTGTCTGCTAGGAAGATACAGCTGGAGATGTAGAGAGCCTCTTAAAGGGCCAATGCACAAAATTTTGTTTGCAGCCACTTACCCTGGGCTCTGGCAAAGGAAGGGCAGAGTGGACTAGCAACATGTGAGGAGAGTCTGGGATTGGTGGCTCTGGGGAGAGACCTGAAGGAACAGTCACCAGGATTCCTGTGCTGAGTCATCCCCCATACAGCAGTAACAATCTTTCTCAGGCAGAGCACTCCTCTCCGAATGGCATCACGCTGAGGGGAAGCAATACCTCACTTTCAGTAATTACTCTGCCCCACCCAGTGTGCTTAAGCAAGCCTGCTGATCACAGCTTGGTTAGATCAACCGCAGATCATCTTAATGGCTGATAACTTTAAAAGCTAAAGCAGAAAATACAAAAAACCAGCCCAAAAGGAAAGACAAAGAAACAGGCCCCAAATGAAAGAACAACAGAAATCATGTAGGTGCACTACATGAATAGAGGCAAGTAATTTATCAGACAGTTTAGAGTAATGATTATGAGGATACTCAACAGTATGAGAAAAAACAGAAACCATAAAAAAGGACCAGTCAGAAATAAAGAATGCAATATCTGAAATGAATAATACACTGAAAGGAACAAACAGTAGGTAAGATGAAGCAGAAGATCAAATCAATGACCTGGAAGACAAGGTAGAAAAAAAAAATCCAGGCAGAGCAGCAAAAGGAAAAATGAATTAAAAAAAAATGAGAAGAGCTTAAGAAACATTTTGAACAACATGAAGTCTAACAACAGCCACATAATGGGAATACCAGAAGAAGAGAGAGCAAGGGATCGAGGACACATTTGAAGAAATAAGGACCAAAAACTTCCCTAACCTGGTGAAGGAAAAAGTCACACAAGTCCAGGAAACTCAGAGAGTCCCAAACAAGTTGGACCCAAAGAGGCCTACACCAAGAAACATCATAATTAAATGACAAGACATAAAGATAAGGAGAGAATCCTAAAAGCAGCAAGAGAAAAGCAGGTAGTTAAACACAAGAGAGCACCAATTAGACTGGCATCTGATTTCTCAATAGAAACCTTTCAGGCCAGAAGGGAATGGGGTGAAATATTTAAGATGATGAAAAGCAAGAACCTACAACCAAGGCTACTTTACTCTGCAAAGCTATCATTTATCCATCGAATGAAAAATAAGGAGCTTCCCAGCCAAGAAAAAGCTAAAGGAGTTTAACACCAAACCTGAACTACAACAAATGTTAAAGGGCTTGCTTTAAGGAGAAGAAAAAAAAACAGAAGAAAATAGTCTGACAATTAAAATGAAACTACATGTATATCTGTCAATAATCACCTTAAATGTAACTGGCTTAAATGCTCCAACCAAAAGACATTGGGTAGCTGAATGGATAAGAAAACAAGACCCATATATATGATACCTCCAAGAAACTCATTTTAGATCAAAAGATATACATAGACTAAAAGTAAAGGTATGAAAAAAGATATTTCGTGAAAATGGAAAGGGGGGAAGCTGGGGTAATGGAACTTATATCTGACAAAATACACTTTAAAACAAAGGATATAGTAAGAAACAAAGAAGGACACTACATAATGATAAAGGGAATAATCCATCAAGAGGATATAACCCTAGTAACATTGGGGCACCTAAATATGTACAACAAATCTTGATGGAGAGATCGACAGAAATATAGTCATACTTGGGGATTTTAACACCACAGTGACTTCAATGGAGATCTTCCAGACAGAAAATCAACAAGGAGACAGTGGCCTTAAACAATACACTAAATCAAATGGATTTAATAGATATCATCAGAGCATTTCACCCCAAAGAAGCAGAATATACACCCTTTTCAAGTGCACATAGAACATTTTCTAAGATAGACCACATGTTAGGACACAAAACAAGTTTCAAAAAATTTAAGATTAAAGCCATACCAAGCATCTTCTCTGACCACAATGCTATGAAACTAGATATCATCACAAGAACACTTGGAAAACACACAAAGACATGGAAGGCTAAATACTCTCATTAAACAATGAACAGGTTAACAAGGAGACCAAGGGAGAAATCAAAAGATACCCTGAAACAAATGAAAGTGAGGACACAACAATCCAAAATCTGTGGGACACTGGGAAAACAATCCTAAGAGGGAAATCCATAGCATTAACAGGCCTATCTAAAAACAACAAGAAAAAGCTCAAGCAAACAATCTAACTTCAAATGTGAACTTGAAAAAAGAACAACAAACCAAGCCCAAAGTAAGTAGAAATAAGGATATAACAAAGATCAGAGCAGAAATAAATGAAATGGAGCCTTAAAAAAATGATACAAAATATCAATGAAGCCAAGAGCTGGTTTTTTGAAAAGATAAACAAGATTGACAAACTTTTAACCAGACTCAACAACAAAAAGAGAAAGGAACCAAATAAATAAAATCAAAAATGAAAGGGAAGAAATAACAACTGACACTAAAGAAATACAAAGGATTATAAGAAAATATAAACAATTATATGCCAATAAACTGGACAACCTGGACAAAATGGATAAATTCCTAAAAACATACAATCTTCCAAAAATAAATCAGGAAGAATCAGAGAACCTAAATTAGACAGATTACACCTAATGAAATAGAAGCAGTAATCAAAAACTCCCAACAAACAAAAGCCATGGACCAGAGGGCTTCACAAGTGAATTTTACCAAACATTCTGAAAACTAACATCTCTCCTTCTCAAACTATTTCATAAAATTCAAGAGAAGGGAAAGCTCCCAAATTCATTTTACAAGGCCAGCATTGTCCTAATTCCAAAACCAGATAAAGACACTACAAAGAAAGGAAATTATAGGCCAATATACCTGATGAACATATATACTAAAATCCTCCACAAAATATTAGCAAACTGAATACTACAATGCATCAAATAGATTATACACCATGATTAAGTGGGATTTATTCTGGGAATGCAAAGTTGGTAAAACATTCAAGAACCAATAAATGGGATTTACCATTTAAGCAAAATGAACGATAAAAACTGTAGAAAAAGCATTTGAGAAAACCCAGTACCCATTTATGATAAAAACTCTCATAAAAATGGGACTAGAGGGGACATACCTAAACATAATAAAGGCCATATATGACAAACCCACCACAAGCATCATACTCAATGAGCAAAATACAGTGTTTTCCTTAAGATCGGGAACAACACAGGGATGTATGTTTTCACCTCTCTTAGTCAACATAGTACTGAAGTCCTAGCCACAGCAATCAGATAAGAAGGAGAAATAAAGGCATCCAAACTGGAAAGGAAGAAGTAAAACTGTCTTTATTTGCAGATGACATGATACTGTATCTACTTTTGTAGAATCCCCAAGATTCCACCAAGAAACTACTAGAACTTACAAACGAATTCAACAAAGTAGAAATTAATACAAAATTAATATCCAGAAATCAGCTGCATTATTATATGCTAATAACAAACTAGCAGAAAGGGAAATTAAGAAACCAATCCCATTTATAATTGCCTCAAAAAGAATAAAATACCTAGAAAAAAACCTAACCAAGGATATAAAAGACCTGTACTCAGAAAATTATAAGACACTGAAGAAAGAAACTAAAGAAGATATATGTGGAAGCATATAACATGTTCATGGATAGGAAGAATTAACATCATTAAAATACCCATACTACCCAAAGAAATCTATAGATTCAACAAAATTCCTATCAAGATTCCAATGAAGTATTTAGAACTAAAACAAATATTCAAAAATGTATATGGGACCACAAAAGGCCCCACATAGTGACAGCTATCCTGATAAAGAAGAACAAAGCGATCCTGGCTGGCATAGCTCAGTGGATTGAGTGCGGGCTGCGAACCAAAGTGTCGCAGGTTCGATTCCCAGTCAGGGTACATGCCTGGGTTGCAGGCCATGGCCCCCAGCAACCGCACATTGATGTTTCTCTCTCTCTCTCTCTCTCTTTCTCCCTCCCTTCCCTCTCTAAAAAATAAATAAATAAAATCTTAAAAAAAAAAAAAAGAACAAAGCTAGAGGAATGACACTACCTAATAAGGCCATATACTACAAAGCCATAGTAATCAAAACAGCCTGCTACTGGCATAAAAATAGGCACATACATCAATGAAACAGAATAGAGAGCTCAGAAATAAACCCACACCTTTATAGTCAATTAATATTCGACAGAGGAAGCAAGCATGTACAATGGGCTAAACATAGTTTATTCAATAATGGTGTTTGGAAAAATTAGATAGATATGTGCAGAAAAATGAAACTAGACCACCTTCTTACACCACATACAAGAATAAATTCAAAGTGGGTCAAAGACTTAAATGTTAAACCTCAAACCACAAAAATTCTAAAAGAAAACATAGGCAACAAAATTTCGGACATGTCTTGTAGAAATTTTTATCGGATATATTTCCCCAGACAAGGGAAACAAACAAACAAATTTTTTTTAATTGGGACTACATTAAACTAAAAGTTTTACACAGCAAAGTAAATCATCAACAAAATAAAACAACCCACAGAATAGAACATATTTGCCAATACATCTGATAAGGAGTTAATATCCAAAGTTTATAAAATCCTTAACAAAACTCAACACCAAAAAAACAAACAACCCAACTAAAAAATGGGCAAAGAACCTGAATGGACACTTCTCCAAAGGGTACATACAGACAGCCAATAGACATATGAGACCATGCTCAACATCACTAATCATCAGAGAAATGCAAATTAAAACCATGAGATACCATCTCACACCTGTCAGAATGGCTATCATCAATAAATCAACAAACAAGTGCTGGTGAAGATGTGGAGAAAGGGGAACCCTATTGCACTGTTGATGGGAATGCAGACTGGTGCAGCCAGTGTGGAAAGCAGTATGGAAATACCTCAAAAAATTAAAAAAGGATCTGCCTTTTGACCTAGCAATCCCACTTTCTGGGAACATATCCTAAGGAACCCAAAGCACAAATTCAAAAGAAAATAAGGACCCCTATGTTCATTGCAGCATTATTTACAATCGCCAAGCTATGTCCATCAATACATAAGTGGAACATTAATAGTGTCCATCAATAGATGAGTGGATAAAACAACTATGAGACATTTATACAATGGAACTCTAATTGGCCATAAGAAAGAAGAAAATTTTACCTTTCTTAACATCATGGATGGACCTGGAGAACATTATGCTAAGTGAAATAAGCCAGTCAGACAAAGACAAATACCATATGATTTCACTCATATGGGGAATCTAATGAACAAACTGAACTAAAAGCAAAACAGAGACAGACTCATAGATGGAGCACAGATGACAGCTAATTGGAGGTGGGGAGAAGGGTGGAGTTAGAGGGTGGAGGGATTGAGCAAAAAGAAAAAAGTACTCACAGACATGGACAACAGTGTGGTGATTGATGGAGGGAGGGGGTATAAGGGGACTAAATGGTAATGGAAGCAAAATATAACAAAGGTTAAATTTTTTAAAAAAAGAAGTGCCAACCAAGAATTCTAAGCCCATCAAACACAGTCCTTCAAAAACAAATTTAAAATATATTCCAAAATAAAGACTGAAAAAATTTGCTGTGGACATATTTGTCTTACACAGAATACTAAAGTCCTTCAGATGAAGAGAAATGACATGACTTGGTAACTTAAATCTAAGGGAAAAAATGAAGAGTGGCAGAAATGGTAAGTATGTGGGTAAATATAAAGGACTGTGTGCATGGGTATACTTTAGAAGACATGATTGTATAAAGACTTAATTATAACTGTACTGTTGTTATATATAATATGACAATATACAGATGTAGTATATATGACAATAATAGCACAAAGGGGATGAAAACAAAGCTATACTGGAATAAAGTTGTTATATTCTACCAGAACCTAGTCAATATTCATCTGAAGTAGACTATAGTAAATTAAGATGCCTATTGTAATACCTAGGGCAACAACTTAGAAAATAACTGAAAAATATGCAGATGATGTTTCATAGAATTGTACACTTGAAATATATATAATAATTTCATTAACCAATGTCACTCCACTAAATTTAATTTTAAAAAAGCCCAATACTTTATTTAAAGAATAGTAAAAAGTCATGAGTACGTAAAATGGTACACTAGTAAGTTTCTGTGTAACAGAAAAGAAGGCAGTAAGAGACCAACCCAACAACAACAAAAAAGACATAAGATATAGAGAAAGGAAATAGCAGAATGACAGGTATTAGTCCTGGCTGGTGTGGCTCAGTGGATTGAGTGCCAGCCTGCAAACCATAAGGTCGTTGGTTCAATTCCCAATCAGGGCACATGCCTGGGTTGTGGGCCAGGTCCCCACTTTAGGTTGTGAGAGAGGCAACCAATTGATGTTTTCTCTGAGACATTGATGTCTTTCTCCCTCTCTTTTTCCCTCCCCCTCTCTCTAAAAAATAAATAAAATCTTTAAAAAAATTATAGATTAAAACTCCAATCTAAAACAAAGGTTGCTGACTCAATTTTTAATTTTTTTAATCCTTACCAGAGGACCTGTTTATTTATTTAAGGCTAGAGAAGAAGGGAGAGAGGAAGAAGGAAGAGGAGGGGGACAAAGGGGAGGGAGGAGAGAGAGAGAAACAGAGAGAAACATAGATGTGAGAGAGAAACATCAATTAGTTACCTACCTCATATATGCCTGGATAGAGAAAAGAACCCACAACCTACACCTGTGCCCTGACCAGTATGTGCCCTCACTGGGATCGCGCTGCGACCTTTTGGTGCATGTGAGAACACTCCAAACAAGTGAGCCACCCAGCTGGGGCGCTGACTGGATTTCTAAAGAGTAAGATCCAACAATGTGTTGTCTACCAGAGATCCACTTGAAATTAAAAGTCACAAATAGGTTTTTACATATATATATATATATATATATATATATATATATATATATATAATTACTATTTACTATTCTATATATATGTAGAATATATATATATAAATTTATAAGTATATATATTATTACTATTTACTATTATATATATGTATATAGTGCAAATAGTAATCATAAGTGAGCTGAAGTGGCTGTGTTAATATCAGACAAAATGGATTTTAAGAAATAGTATTAGTGACAAAGAGATTTTATAAGGATAAGAGGTCAAACATTACTGGCTGGCGTAGCTCAGTGGATTGAGTGCAGGCTGCGAACCAAAGTGTCGCAGGTTTGATTCCCAGTCAGGGCACATGCGTGGGTTGCAGGCCACGGCCCCCAACAACTGCACATTGATGTTTCTCTCTCTCTCTCTTTCTCCCTCCCTTCCCTCTCTAAAAATAAATAAATAAAATCTAAAAATAAAAGAGGTCAAACATTAGAAAATTTTATAAAGGTATATACAAATATAAAGATATATTCACCTAAACACAGAGGCCCAAAATACATAAAGCAAACACTGACAAACTTGAAAAGAGAAATAAACAATTTGACAATTATAGTTGACAATTACAATATCACATTCTTAATGATTAAGAGAACAAATAAGCACAAATCAGCCAGGCTATCACCAACTTGAACAAACTATCAACCAACTTGACCTGACACTTGATTACTCCAGCAAACAAGAGCAGAATACTGTATGCATTCTTCTCAGGTGTGGCCATTCTCCAGGACAAGACTACATGGCAAGCCATAAAACAAGCCTCAAGACATTTAAAAGAATTTAATCGTTCAAAGTATATTCTCCAATGATAAAAAGTTAAAAATAAATAACAAGGAAATTTGTAAAACCCTTAACACCTAGAAATGAAGTGACGTATTTCCGTATAACCCATGGGTCAAAAAAAGAAATCACAAAGTAGGAAATATTTTGAACTAAATGAAAACAAAAACACAACATATCAAATTTTGTAAGATATGATTTAAATAGTGCTTAGAGGGAAATTTTGAGGTTTAAATATCTTTATTAGAAAAGAAAGGCTTCACATCAATAATCTAAGCTTGCACTTTAAGAACAGACAAAGAAGAGTGAGTTTAACCTAAAGCAAGTATTAGAAAAGAAATTAAGATGGGGGTGGGCGGAGGAGTCAATGAAATAAGAAACAGAAAAATAGAAAAAAAATCAAAGAAACCAAAAGTTCTTTTGGGGAAAAAGTCAACAAAATTGATAAATCTTTGGCTAGACTAAGAAAAAAGATGACAGAGAATACCAAAATTGGGGTAGAAGAGGACACATCACTACCAGCTCCACTGAAACTAAAGAAGTGGAAGGGTTATGTCAACAAATTAAGACAATTTGGATGAGCCAACTCCTCAAAAACCACAAAGTATCAAGACTAAAGAAGAAACAGAAAATCTGAATAGCTCTATAACAAGAAAAGAAAGCTATTACTTAAAAATCTAGCCCAGGCTAGAACTGTTTCACCTAGTGATCCTATCCATTATTTAAAGAAATAGTGCCAATTCTATACAATTTTTTTTTTCAGAAAATAGAGACGGATGGACATTTTCCAACTCATTCTATGAGACCAGTTATACTTTTTCATCAAAGCAAGACAAAGTTGTCACAATTAAACTAGAAACCAATATCCTTTGAGAGCATACACAGGAAAATCCATAACACAATATTACCAAACGAAACCCAGCAACATATAAAAAAGATTAAACGCCACGATAAAGTTAAATTTATGGGGCCATGTCGTCCCTGGAGCTCCTGCTTCCTTTCTGTTCTGACGTCATCCCTCAAATGCAAATCACCTGTGCTGGTGCGGCTGCATAGTCCCTGAATTTGCACAATTATTGATGTACACCTTCCTCGGTAGTTGTGTGTAGGGTATTTGAAATAAAGTAACCTAATCCTATTAAGATGAAATATGGATATTAAAAAATAGATTGAAATTAGAGTATCAAAGGAGATTAAAGACAACATAAAAGGAGCAGAATGCAAGATTTCCCATTTTGACCTTGACACTGAGGATTTAAATACCTGACAAGGATTTAAAACAAACAGAACATGAAAAGGTAGGTGGGCAATGAGCTAGATTCTCAGCTCAGTTATCCCCAGGGCTTAAAATGACCAATCACCAACCAGGTACATACATGCCCCTGGTTTAGATTTCCTAGAGTCCAAAATTCCAGCCAAACTATTAGACAAGGGGCCTTCTATTAGACAAGAAGAATTGCATCCTCAGGAACAGAAGTGAGACTTTGAAGTGATGGCGTGCTCCTTTCTCTAACTGCATGTCAACTCAAGGACTGAAATCCAGCATTAATTTCACCTAACTGGTGTAAGCTGTATCACCAGGTAATACACAGTTTTCCAGGCTCCAGAAAGTTCAATCATAGGCTCTTGTTTTTAAAGATGATTAGCAGCAGGATGATGCATCTTGCCACCCATCCCACCACCACCCACGTTAACCTGGCTCTGGGTGGAAAATACACCGAATCAACCCACATATACAGTCCACAATACAGCTGAGGGTGAGTGGTATGAAAGAAGCACCTATGCGCACCTAAAACTTTCATACGTATCTCTAGGAATCGGAAAAAGAGTTCCTCTAAAAACGTCACTATTTAGATGGTCATTCATTTCTGCATGGTGTAGAATTACAACTAAAAGTATTAATGAGTTAGCCAATTTCTACACCATAAATAAACATAAAAATCTAACAGTTAAAATTTTTCGACTATATGACAAAGCTTATCATTTCCATTTTTAAAAAGTAGTATCTTAGATAGAAGACGATGGTAAAACTATAAAAGAAACAAAGAAAGTCTCTGGATGTCATAGGAGTTATAACATTACGCAAATCTTAACTAAAAATATTTATACTAATATTTTAAATAATGTAACCAGGACACAGCTACATGTTTTGTGGCAATCCCTACAAAACCTCTTTTCCACTAACTGAAAGTGAGGATCAAAATTTTGAGTAGATACTTCTAGGAAAAGTATGTCTAGAATACATATTCAATATAGCCTTATTAAACATGGCCAATATAAAAAATTAAATTTGGCTGTTCATACATACAAATCATCAGTGTTTACATTTTTTTCTGGATGAATTTCAAACATAATGTCAATAGAATATTTCTACATTATGAATTACAAAACAATTCATAACAATTCTATAGGCCATATGCAAGTTTTATTTAAATAATTTAACACTGCACAGAGAGCTAATTCATAAGTAAAAAAATAGACAGTTTAGCAACCAAATACAAACACCACGCAGAAACAGATTACACAGACACTATCAGTCCTTCGGAAGATTAAGGCAACAGTAATGTCTCAAGTAATTTTATGAGAATACTTTACTCATATGATCGATGTTATCAAAACATCTCAAAATAGAACCCACAAATTTTTCAGTATGAAGTCTTCCCTTCCAGTTTTCTTGTCAATATATTCTTCTTAAATACTGTACAACAATTAGTCAAGATCGACAATGGGGCTATCAAAGCCACTATCCTGTTGGCTAGACAGAGGAGCAATCAGTGCGCTCGAAGACTGCCGATGCACGGAAGATGGCTCTGCACCGCCCAGTGTTTTGAAATCAGCCTTACGAAGAGGTGGGTGGACAAGCGTCACACGGATCTTCCCTGGCTGGGAATACATGGTT
Source organism: Phyllostomus discolor (assembly GCF_004126475.2). Taxonomy (NCBI): domain Eukaryota; kingdom Metazoa; phylum Chordata; class Mammalia; order Chiroptera; family Phyllostomidae; genus Phyllostomus; species Phyllostomus discolor. The sequence goes on from NC_040903.2 coordinate 161,001,488, forward strand.
TCTTCTGACAGGTCTGGAAGGCGACAATTCTTACTATTTTTCTCTTTATCTGAAAGACAACCCACTGTTAAAAACTGTTTGAAATTACCAGACCTGGCTAGCGTATCTAGCGTCTCCCGTGCCCCTCCGAGACTGCTGCAGGGTCCAAGGGTGCTGCTGGAGCACCAGCTCTCGGAGGAGTTGCTGCAGTCCCCTCCGTCCTTCACGGGAGCGTCCTCGACGCCCAAACGTTCGCTTTTCTCAGATGCAGCATTTTCACTTCCCATCAGTGGAATACACTTATATACTTTTAAACCGAGTCTTTCATTAGGACCTTCACAAGTTATGTGCATGAATCCGGATTCAGAAAGACCAGGGACACTCCTGGGTGAGGATTTATTTCCACAAGTTCCAAGAAAGGGGTATTCAGCTGAATGCACATGTGATCCAGAGTCAGCATCACTGACGAGTTCTTTCTTCTTGTGCAAACCGAAGCCTCTTTCCCCTTCGCAAGGAACAAACTCAGGAGAAATGGCCCTTGGCGAAATGTCTGGTTGTTTGTGATTGTTATACCCAAACTGAAAGTCTGAGTGCGACCCTTTGGGGCCCACAAGCTTCATGTCCCCAGGTTCCGTCTCCTCCAACCGCTTTCGTAAGTCACAAGCAGCCCTTCTCTTAGGAACTTGGTCACACGTAGTTTTCCTACTGTTTGAGTTACTTTCAGTGTGACATGATACATTCTGATTCATGTCATTCCTTTTCGATTTGTCAACACCAATTATCTCTGAAGTCTGAGGCAGTACTACAACATACAAGGGAACACAAAATTAGGGAAACATAAAATCGGAGAAAATTAACATTGAAAGAAATGAAAAAGATTACATTTTTTATGTATTCCCAAAGGAGGCATATTTATTTTAATCATTCTCAAAGAAAATACAACAATGCTGAACATTTTAAAATAATCTTTTACATATATCTATTAGATAAAGAGAGGTGACTTTGTTACTGAAATCTGATACATTATTATTGCTATCCACCTGATTATTTTCTGCAATAGATGTTACAGCATTTTAAGAGCCAACTGCAACATTTCCAATCCTGTTCTGATGTCAAATATGGAGTTCCTGATGAAGAAAGTTTACTGGAAGAACCCTACTGCCCAACACTTATGCCCAAACACAGTACAAAGTGATGAGAGTCTCTGATTTGATTAGCCAAGACATTAAATCTAGCGGGAGGCAAAGCAGCCACATAGCAGACAAGTAGAGGCACCCTATCTCCGAACAGTGTACCCCAATCTCAGTCCAAGAAAAGGGTTTGCTTCTGTTGAGGACGTTATGTGCACACACTATTGCTCCAGATCTAGAAAACTCTTTTCTTGTATACCACTGCCCTCTTCTATCCAAGGTTCATATTACCATTGCAAAATTTACACAAATAATCTTTGTGCTTCTGTGTAAAGAACATTTACAACATCAGACTTGTGAATTCCTGAACAGACTCTGCTTTCCAGAAGTTCAAAAATCCTATTTCCCCATAGATATGTTCAAAATCCCTTAGTGTGGAGTTTACCAAAGTTTTCATGTATTTTCATCAGCTTTGGCTGTAAATAACCTACAGCTATGTTTTCTTTTTGGTTATTTATTTTTCATGTAGAGAAAGAAACCATTTATATAGCTTCCTGGGAGGCCGTTGCTTTATCATGAATTTTGGCCCCTTTTAATATTAACTCTGTGATTTACTCAATATTGTATTTAGCTCTATCTACTATCAACACTGCATTTGCTTGGTATGTCACCCTCCATCCCTCTATTTTGAATTTTAACTGTTCTTCCTGTAAAAATAACAAACATTGGGGTTTTTAAAAACTGCTAGAAAGTTGCGGTCTCTTCATAAGTGAGTTTAAACTATGCACATTTAGTATGATTGCCAGTATTTCAACCAATTATTTTCTACTTACCCATCCTTTCCAGCTGTATTTTCCTCTTTCTGGATTCCGTTAGATTGAAAACATTTTCTTTCAAGTTTTTCCCCCACCAGTTTGAAAGTTACATATTCTGTTTCTCTATTGGTTATGGCTAGAGTTATCAGTGTCTATATCGTCTTGAAAATAGTAAAAATCTTAGCATATTGCAATTTCCTCTATAATATCCTCTTACATTTTTCTGAGAATACTATGCTTTTCTAGTATTCTCAGGTCCTGCTGTTTATTCTATGAATTCCATTTTTGTTTGGTTTGGTTTGGTTTGGTTTTGAGTTTGGTGTCCTTTTTTCATGGTGCTGGCTTTCTATAGATAAGTGATGACTCCTCGTTGAATGTTTATCTTTCAGTTGCCCTGAATGTGCTGTTTGTGCTGTTTGTTTAAAAGAGTTGGGAGTGGGGCAGGAAGAAACGAGCTGCAGTACAGAAAGACCTAAATGCTGGTACTCTGGGCACGTGGGCTCTCCTTCCGCGCTGCAGCTGGCCGGCCACCTGGAGCACCGCCCCGGCCCAGCTTCCAGCCTCTTTGTTCCATTGCTCTCACCCAGCCCCATACTGAGGCTGGGAAAGGCAGAGGAGGAGAAGTAAACAGGGTGACCCTGCCTGGTTACTGCTGTTCTAGAACACCAACCAGTGATCCTGTTGGTATTCCTTAGGCTTGCTTCTCCAGCAACACACCACCTTCACACACGGACCGGTCTTGATGTTGCTCCTGCTTGCAGCAGTCATCTCTGACAGTTCTGAACTGAGGTTCCCATCCTCAGTCTTAGACTTCTTTCTTTCAGGATCTGTCATGGCTTCTGGTCTATCAATTATAACTTTTCTAAGCCCGGTTGTAATTTCTTCCTTTTCTCCTTTTATAGTTGTTGTTTACCATCTTTTCTATCATTTCTAGAGATGGAAGCAGCAATGGAAAGCTGATGGTTTTGCTCAGTCTGCCTATTTGAACTGGAAACTATATTCTTTCTTTGTACATTTCCAGTTTAAGAAAAAAACACATACAACTTAATAAATTACCTCTCACTCCTTACATTTCCTGCTCTTCTTCATTCCAAAAATATTAAATATCTTTTTTCAAAATAAAATGGAGAGAAAAGCCCTTCAAGTGACTCATTTTGACATACCTGACTCTGGAGTTTTGCTCTGGGATCTATTAGAAATGGGTGTTTCCAGCAATTTCGCCATTGTAGCTAGTTTGCTAGCAGCGTTCATAATCTTTTTCTCAGCTCTGTGGGAATTCCAGAATATTAAATTAATACAGTTTAAAGGAAAAACTGAGTTTCCTTAGCTCCGGGATTTCTGCTTTCCTATTAGCTCTGCCAACATTTAGGGTAGCACAGCATTTAAACCTCTCTTAACCCCTGATGGCTGATCATGGAGAAATAGTGCGGTTAAGGAAAATGCTTAAAAAATGACAACATGCCGTCATGGTACTCTAAGGACACAATGTTTGTTTACATTAAACTTACCCCTCCTGTTTTCCATTATCCTGCAAGATCTGCTGGAGACAAGTCAAGTAATATTTGCGCATCTTTCGGGTGGTTTCTTGACGTTCTCGCAATACCTCTGCTTTTACCATTTCCGCAGCCCTCTCCTTACTCTCCCGAATGTAATGAAGCATATCGCCTGGTGGTGAGGGTGGTGAGGGGGGAGAAGGGGGTGCATGTTTACTACCAGCTCTTCAAAACCAGGAGAGGCACACTTCAGACCAATTTTCTAAGAGATTAATTGATTATAGGTATAATTTAACCACTAGTCTTTTCCACAGTCATTAAAATGGAGTATTTCAGATCATTATTTTGGTAGACTCAAAGGAAAAGGAATCATTTTAGAATTCTAAGTAAACATAGCATATGACCTAGGGAAATTCTGCCATATTATGAAACAAGATAAGAAAATAACCATAAATGCAAGGTGAGGCAAAAGTAGGTTTATAGTTGTTTGCATGGAAAATATAATAATAAATAATACAAAAATAAACTGTTTCATGTGCTCACAACTATAAACTTACTTTTTCCCCATCTTGTATGAGGCACAGAAATGTATGCATTTTAGTTGTAAATTATATCCAATTAAGAGAAGAAAGAAATACAAGAAAAGGGGGAGCCAGTAAGGAAGAGACAGCAGATACAGAAAGACAGAAGGAAGCACTCTGAGATGAAGAGACTCATATTCTGTTCACTTGTGGTCTGAAAATCCATGTTTCATTATTTATTCAATTCTTTCAGCACCACTATGAGTATCCAACCACTGTAATCTCACCATCTACAGGAGATATACAAAATGCTATTGCAGGGAAAGGAATGAGACTTATGTTGCCTTCTGAAATTTGCATTTAGAAAAATTCACATGTCTTCAAAATCTCTTTTTATGTTTAATTCAACATGTTTTGATTGGGACTACCATTAGCTAAGGTTGACAATTTTTACCAAGTCCAGACCTGTTATAATAAGGATTCCAATTCAAAAAGGAAACTTCCTCTTAATATCAGTAAACCTCCCTGAAAATCAGATGTTCTCTGCAAAAATTCTAACTGATAGACTGTTTTTAATTATTCGAAGTGGGAAAAATTAAAACCAAGTACATGTCAACACAAAATCTTCAACCAACTTCTAAAATGTAAAACAACACATACATACATAAAACAAGTTATCATATTAGGATAAAAAATGCTTAAAATTTCACTTCCCATCAATAAGATTGCTAACAAAAATATTACCTTGTTTGTAGTAATAGGGCCCCTGTGAGCACAAGCAATGACTGAGATGCAAACCCTCTTACCTGCAAGTCAACAGGCTTTACAAATATCTACACGTGATTCTGATGACCTACCAATTACTTCTGGAACTTGAGACCTGTTCCACTCATTTTGTTAAAACTGAGTGCAATTTTAGGAGGTAAATATATATTTCTTCCATATAAACACTGGTTATTATTCTGGAATATACATATATTCTATGCAAAATTGTAATAAAAAACCAGGAGGTATTCTACTGGGAAAACATAACCAAAGATGCTCTGCAGGATGTGCTGCACCTCCTAGCACTGCAAAGGACTTGATAAGTAAATTGATGTCTATGATTGCATCCATTATCCACATAATGAGAAAAGAGAATGACCCCTAACTAGATCCATTTTCCATGGTCCTTAAAAGTTTAAGGTAGGAAAAAGTAATTGCTAATTTAAAACTCATGTGACATTTTCTTTGCTACCAGTTAAGGTATAAGATTATGAAATTTTGCTCTGGCTGCTGTGGCTCAGTGGATTGAGTGCCGGCCTACAAACTGAAAGGTAGCCAGTTTAATTCTCGGTCAGGACATGTGCTTGGGTTGCAGGCCAGGTCCCCAGTAGGGGGCGTGAGAGAGGCAACCAATCTATGCTTCTTTCGCACATTGATGTTTCCCTTCCTCCCCTTCTCCCTTCCTTCCCCTTCTCTAAAAATGAATAAATAGATAAATAGATTATAAAAATTTTAGTTCAATATCAGTGTCCAAAAAACAAAATAATCAATAACATACAGTAAAAATAATTCTATCCTTATGTCACTTCCAAAAGATACTACTTGGGCAAAATGATCCTATACTATCTAATTAGGAAGGTATCAATTGATATCTTATATAAGCTGGTAAGAATCTAGAACAAGGTAGTTTGAAAAATTCCCCAAAATTACTACTGTTAGTAACAAAAAAGGCCCAAACCATCTTAAAATCTTGGGAATGCCTTTAGGGACTTACGCTTGATTTTTTTTACTGCTTTAATGTACTGCCCACGAAGTTCCTCCAAGGCCCCCCGATGGCATGGCAGGGAAGCGTTTTCAATGGCCCCTTCTGACAATGACCTAAACACAAACAAAAGATTGCAAAAACATAGTCAGTAAGTGAAAAGTTCACTTAAAAAAACCTATCTGTATATATTCCGACAGAATAAACTGAAATGTGCTTTAAAATTCACATACGAGAATCTTTATTATAAAGGAGAAAACTGAAAACAACTTACTTTTTAAAAGATTTTATTTATTTTTAGAGAGAGGAAGGGAGGGAGAGAGAGAGAAACATCAATTGGCTGCCTCTCACATGCCCCCAACAAGGGACCTTGCCCACAACCCAGGCATGGCCATGACCAAAAATCAAACCAGCAACCTTTTGGTTGCGGGATGATGCCCAACCCACTAAGTCACACCAGTCAAGCATGAAAACAATTTAAGAGTTATGGTTACTTAAAGAAGTCATGGTAAATCCACATGAGAAAAATCTATTCAGCTACTGAAAAGCATACAGAATATCTAGAGAGACAGGATAATGTTTATCTTATAAAGTTAATAAAACTTTACAAAACAGCTTATCCAACATTCTCAATTTTTAAAAAACATGTGCATATGATGTGTGTATAAAGAGTTTAAATGATACAAAAGAAGAAGTCAACAGAGGATATCTCCCAGGGACAGGATTTTGGAAGATTTTTTTTTTTATACTTTATGCAGTAGAATCATGAACCACTTAATGATTGGGATACATTCTAGAAAATGTATCATTAAGCTCTTTTCGTCATTGTGTACATATCACAAAGTCCACTGGCACAAACCTAGATGGTCTAGTCTCCTACACACCTAGGCTAGTTGGTATAGCCTATTGCTCCTGGGCTGCAAGCCTGTACAGCCTGTCACCGGACAAAGCTACATGAGATTAAATCAAGCACAAGACAAAATTATACAATGAAGAAACAGGGCAGGCATGAACCAGTGACACAGTCATCAAGTATTGTGCACTGTACATAACTGTACGTGTTATACTTTTATATGATTCAGCAGGTTTGTTTACACCAGCATCTCCATCTCCACAAACACGTGAATAATGCTGTATCTCAATGGCTATGAAGTCTCTAGCAATAGGAATTTTCCAGCTCCATTATAATCTTCTGGGACCACTCTCATATATGAACACCATCATTAGTCAAAACATCGTTATTTGGCACAGGATTATATAACAATAACAATAATTGATATTCTTGGTATAATATTATTGATATGATTAAAACATTTTAAAGATATTTAGACAAAAGCAATTTCTTTACAATAGTAAAAGCATACCTTGGCGGTATTTTACAAAGTGTTCTCAGTTCTTCCAATTTACTCTTCATGTCATTGTTCTCTTCTATTAGTTCTTCAACAACTTTACTATTCTTTTCTGAAAAAGAAGTTCATAATATATTGATCAATTAATCTCTTTTTTCCTCAGTCTCCCACTTCCTTCCATCCCCAACACAAATGTTCCCAGAGGAAACTGCAGAATTCCCAGTTGCCCCTTTGTCATTCACTCCCTGGTGAGCCCCGACATCGCCACTCCCTGTTCTGCCTTCTCAGCCCTTGAAATCTGGACTTCATCTTCACTTCCCTTTGGGCTACACGCTGGTCTGGACTCGGTTTCCAATTGTTTCATATGCATGTGTTTTGTTTTCCAGCTGAACTGAAGCTCTGTAGAAACTACAAGGTTTCCTCATTCCCTCTTTCCTATGGAGCCTCATGCACAGTCTGATCATAACAACCGTTGAACAAATACCTCAATACAAACACTTTTTAAAAATAAGCTTATGCAGGTGCCATTTTCAGAATCATGGTAAGATTTTCAATTCCTTGAACTTTAAGAGAGAAGATGGGGAGACTTATCGGGTGACCTCATGTACCCCCACTCTCAACCCTCTCAGTACACTCCATAGACTGGGGGATGACTCATTCTATTCCCCCTAGTGCCTGATGTTAACTTGTATATTTTTAAGCCACTCACTCTTACCCTATCACTTTCCAATAAGTGGTACCAAGACAGTGGAAAGGAAATTTAAGAAGCAAAAAGGAAACAACCACAATAGTAAAAATATTATCAACAAATTTACATTAAGACAAATACTGAAATTAAACTACTGAATGACTTTCCATGACTACCAAATTCTGACCCCCGACTGAGCTCTTTTATTAGCCATTATTTTAAGCTAAGTACCAACTTTCTTGTATTACCTCTAAATCCACAAATTACAGAAGATATCAGCCTCAAAAAGTACTGTGTAGAATACCAATTTCACGCTCACAATGTTTGGTGCTAAATATTATTTATAAATAATAATCCCATCCAACTGCCACTGTCATTTAATTACATAAAACAGATATTTGAGGTTTTCATTTAATTTTATAGTAGCTACATCTTATATACATTTATATATGCCGTTTGCTCGGCTCTCAATACAAACCTCAATACAAACCTCAATTTGTCCAGAAGTTGGACAAATTAACTAAATAGTTAAGCAATCACGATGGGAACTATAATTGTTAACATTTTTTTTTCTCAAAATTCTTAAAACCCAGATGGAGGGCCAAGATGGAGATATGGATATAGACTTGTTTCACCTCCTTGCAGAACCATAAGAAGGATAAAACCAATCTAAAAACAAAACCCAACCAGAACTGCCAGAAAATTGAAATGTATGGAAGTCCAACAACCAAGGATTTAAAGAAACATCCAGATGGGTAGGAGGGGCAGAGAGGACTCGGGGTGGCGTAGGCAAGACAGCAGCAGTGCCTGTATGCACAACGGGTGGTCCCACATTCATGTGTGGCAGGGAAAAATCAGGAGGGACAACTGGGGCGTGAGTGATACCAGCCCCAGGCCAGATTATGCAGCCCAGGGTTCCAGCACTAGGAAATAAAGCCTCATAACCTCTGGCTGTAAAAACCAATGGAGGTCGGGGTAGCAGAAGAAACTGCCAGTCTCGCAGGAGAGTATGTTTAAAGGGCCCACAGGGTCCTAGAATGTATGCAAACCCACCCACTCTCAGAATCAGCACCAGGGCAGCAGCTAGAAGGGCACCACCTAGAAGGGCACCAGTCGCTTACAGGAAGTGGGAGAAGTGACTGGAAACAAGGTGAGAGCTGACCAAATGGCATTGTTCCCTCTCTGAACCCTCCCACACATACAGCATCACAAAACAGCAAAGCAGATTGCACTGCCTTGGCAAATACCTGAGGCTCTTCCCCTCACAATGTAACAGATGTGCCAAGACAGGGAGTCAAAGCAGCTCTACCTAATACACAGAAACACAGGGAGACTGCCAAATAGAGACAAAGAAATATGGCCCAAATGAAAGAACAGACCAAAATTCCAGAAAAAGAACTAAGCAACACAGAGATGGTCAACCTATCAGATGCAGAGTTCAAAACACTGGTAACCAGGATGCTCAGAGAAATGATTGAGTACAGCCACAAAATAAAGAAGTGAAGTCTATACGAAGTGAAATAAAGAAAAATAAACAGGGAACAGATGGTGAAGGGAAGGGAGCTGGTATTTAAATCAATGATTTGGAACAAGAGGAAGAAATAAATAGCCAACTGGAGAAGAAAGAAGAAACAAGAGTTTTTAAAAAAATGAGGAGAGGCTTAGGAACCTCTAGAACAACTTTAAACGTAACAACATCTGAATCATAGGGGTGCTGGAAGAAGAAGGGAAGGAGCAAGAAATTCAAAACTTATTTGAAAAAATAATGAAAGAAAACTTCCCTAATTTGGCATAGGAAATAGACGTACAAATCTAGGAAGCTCAGAGAGTCCCAAAGAAGTTGGACCCAAAGAGGAACACATCAAGACACATCATAATTAAAATGTCAAAGGTTAAAGATAAAGAGAGAATCTTAAAAGCAGCAAGATAAAAGGAGACAGTTATCTACAAACAAGTTCCCATAAGACTATAAGCTGATTTCTCAAAAGAAACCTTGCAAGCAAGGAGGATCTGTCAAAAAGTATTCAAAGTGATAAAAAGCAAGGACCTACATCCAAGATTACTCTATCCAGCAAAGCTATGATTTAGAATGGGAGGGATGACAAAATGTTTCTCAGACAAAGTAAAGTTAAAGGAGTTAATCATCACCAAGCCCTTATTATATAAAATGTTAAAGGAACTTACCTAAGAAAAACAAGATCAAAACTATGAACAGTAAAACAACAAGCTCACAACTATCAACTGAACCTAAAAAAACAAACTAAGCAAAAAACTAGAACAGGAACAGAATAATAGAAATAGAGATAAAATAGAGGGATATCAGTGGGGAGGAGGAAGAGGGAGAATGGGGAGAAAGGTACAGGGAATAAGAAGCATAAACGGTAGGTACAAAATAGATAGGGGGAGGTTAAGAATAGTATAGGAAATGGAGAAGCCAAAGAACTCATATGTACAACCCATGGACATGAACTAAGGTGGGGGGTGGGGTACTGCTGGAAGGAATGGGGATACCAGGCAGAGGGGCGCAAAAAGGAAAAAAATGGGACAACTGTAAGAACATAATCAATAAAATATACTTAAAAAATAAAAATGTAATAAAATAAAACAAAATTCTTAAAATGCTTTTTGCCTTAAATTTATTATCTATCTTTAACAGACTTAGCAAGCAGTAGGTAGAAATAGATAGATTCTCTTAGTCAACAGTATTTATAAAGTGTGCTATGATGCCAGATATTGCGCCAAGTGCTAGGACAGGACTTGGTCCTGGCCATCACCAGGTCCAAAAGAGAATGCAGACAATCAATAGTTGAAGGATGGTGAATGTTTTAAAAATCGCAGGGAGTGTGGGGCATGTCCAACAGAAGAACCTCTTCAAGTCTGTGGCTGGGATTACTTCACTAAGGAAGTAATGCATGAGGGACAGATGTAGAGGAGTTAGCCAGGCAATGTGATCAGGATGGGAAGACAGATGTTTTAGTCGAGGGAGAAAATGTAAAGAGAACCAGAGAAAAGGGATGATGAAATCCATGCCATGGCTCTACGACAGGGTAAGGGGGCCAGGGAAAGATGAGGCTGGAGGGGGTGGGAGATGCTGGATCATAAAAGCTTTTTAGGATCTGTTCAATGAAGTATTTGTATTTCTTACTGAGTAACACATCTGGTCCCTGATGGGCTTTAGTAAGAGAGGATGATGATCCAATTTATTTTTTAAAAGGTTGCTCTAGCTGCCTGATGGAGAACAGACAGGAGGGGCAAGAGTGGAAGCAAAAACTCAACAAGTGACTTTTACTGTCCAGGCAAGCAATAGAGGTGATGGTAAGGAAACAAATGAAATGATGTGATGTGATATGGATGATGTGATTATTTGGGACCAAGGGATTCAGTCTTTCTTTTTTTTTTTAAGATTTTATTTATTTATTTTTAGAGAGGGAAGGGAGGGAGAAAGAGAGAGAGAGAGAAACATCAATGTGAGGTTGCTGGGGGTCATGGCCTGCAACCCAGGCATGCACCCTGACTGGGAATTGAACCTGCGACACTTTGGTTCACAACCCGCGCTCAATCCACTGAGCTATGCCAGCCAGGGCTGGGACTCAGTCTTTCATTCATTCAAAACATTTACTATATTCTGGTATGTAGTGGGTACCATGACAATAAGGGTGAACAACACAAAACATTCCTTGTCCTCAGGGAACTTACAGGCTACAAAGGGTATCAGGCAAGTAACCACAAAATTGAATACTGAATGGTGATAGAGGAGGGGCTATGGGTTATGGGGCCACACAGGAGAGGCCCACCTACCCCAGACTGGGGAAAATCAAGGAGGGCTCTGCAGATAAGGCATCTTCTCAGTTGAGTCTTAAAGGATGAAAGAGTTAGGCCAAAAAGAATGAGAGGGTACAGTGTAGGACATAGTGACTTCATAATGTATAAGATCTGGCAGTAAAGAAAATTCCTGCCCAGTTCAGGAATCTGAACTGTTTCAAATGTAAACAGCACAGAGCATGGGATATAAGTGAGTAGTAAAAGGTAAGAAGATGCACCCTCATAAGCCCAACAGCTTCCCTTCTAACAAGGACAACAGAAAACAGCAGGAGGCACCCGTTTTAACATTCCCTGAAAACACTGTGAAAATGGACTGGAGAGAGGCCCCATCAGACCCATACACCTTTGTTCATGTCTTTTCCCTCCACCTAGAACACTGTCCTCTTTGGCAAAGACCTTCATCTTTCAAGGCTCAGTCAAGCATTCCTTAACTCTAATAGGAGGAAGAGTTAATTAACATATTTTCTTCCCAGTTTACATGAACATATTGCTGGTAGCACTCAATGCTGCAGTTATTTATTGATCTGTGCTTAGTTCTCCTCACTTGATAACCTTCTTGAAGGAAGACAGCAGTCTCGCACACCTCCCTTGGAACTAGAATTTCGTCTGATGTATTTACTGTGGGACCCCCAGTGCCTAGAACTCTGCTTGACACATACTGGGCACTCAGTGTCTGTTCAATCAAAATGGGAAGAAAGGAATGTGACCTTTTCATCAGAGCTCTCATTTTCCTCTTCCTCTTTTGAGTTCAGTAATAGTAAAAATACAGTCCAAATTAGCTTACATGAACCCCCCAAAAGAATCAGTGCCTACATTCACTAAAATGTCTATTTGAACATTTCAACAGGGATCAAAGAGATTTATACTGGCAGCGGTGCTACCTGAAATGCTAACCTCCGATTTTTTCCACTACAGCTTTGTGCTTCCTTTCTAGATGCTGAAGATGCCTACAGCATTTCTCCAGTTTTCCTTTGAGATCTTGACATTCCTGCTTTGCCTTTTCAAGTTCCTGGAAGCAGTGTCCACAGCATGAAGCTTTAATTTCAGGGATCTTTTTCTTATCTGTAAAAATTAAATAGTAGAAAACCTTTATATATTTAGAATGAGAGCTACAAGGAAGGAAGGGAGGGAGGGAGGAGGAGAGGGAGACCAGATGACGTAACTAAGGGCTACCGTGTAACTGGAGAAAGAATGATGCTTAAGGGAGAGACCTGGGTTTAAATCCCATTCCCACTACTGTGTGACTCAGACTGTATTACTTAACCTCTCTGAGACTTAGTATTTTAATATATAAAATTGAATAATACCATCAGTTTTAAATTGCCATGAAAAATAATGCTCAGACTTTAGTACTGAATGCCATTTCCCACTAAAATCTTGGGATCTTCAAGAAATGGCTGATTCCAGTAATGGAATGGGGTATATATGAGATGAGGCTAGAGTATTTTGCTGTGCCAGAAAGTTAGAAATTACTCAAAAATATAGGCATGTCAAAGGACACAGGAGCCAGTTTGAAGAGGCTCCACTAGCTGGATTTAGAGCAATTTGAAACTTAATAAGTACAGTAATAAATTCATGAGTCATACCAATAATCCTACCAATAACAGGGTGGATGGATAGAAGGATGGACAGGTAGGCAAGTTAGTAAGTAGATAGGTAGATGGACAAACAGATAAACAAATAGATAAATAATAACTACACAAACAAACTGGAGGGGAGGATTCTTGATTATAACAACATGCTGAGTACCAACTGGCAAAAGTGAAGGAAGGTCTGGAGTTGGAAAAATTATAATTGTGCAACCACCACAGTAAAGACTGGATCCGGTAAGCACCATCAGTGATTGCTAAATATAAGAAGAATATATTTTCATGGCCTTAAAAGCATCCCCCCACAGTGCTCATCAGTTGCAAGGGTGGGGAACCCAGGAAGACGACCTGACAACACCTTGACCAGGTGCTCAAACGAACCTCACCAGTGACAGACACCGTGCACCTCCAGATGTGAGACATGTCACCTGCACGGTGCTCCAGCCCAGAACACACAGCCCGAATCTAACCATGAGGACACACCAGGCAAACCCCAAATGGGAAAGTTCTGGTGAAAGCCTTGGGGAAAGGGGGAGATGTTGGAGAGAGTGGAAAATGTGCCTCTCAAAAATGTCAATGTCATAAAAGGCAGAGGAGTTGTGGAAATATTCTAATATTCTAAATGAAAGACAATTAAAGAGACATGACATCTAAACATATGCCTAAACCCAGACAGAGTCCTGTACTGGAGGGAAAAATGCCATGAGAGACATTATTGGCAAAATTAGAATACAAACAGTACACTGACAGAGTATTTTCATCTAATGTTAAATTTACTGTACTAATAAGCTTATACAAGAAAAATTCTTTTTTTTTAAATACATACTGAAGCATTTAGGAGTAAAAGGGCACAATGTGTATAACTTAGCCACAAATGGTTCAGGAAAGAATGAAATAGTCACATCCACATTCACATAGAAGAACATAAAATGAGCAAAATGTTAGCAATAGGTGTGTCTAGGTACGGGTACATGAGTGCTCTTTGCAACTATTTTTATTTTTGCAACTTTTCTGTATGCTTAAAGTCACTGCCAAATGAAAAAAATGATTTAAAACTATGAGGAGGTATAAGTGTATAAAAATTTTTGGGCAAGGAACCTGGCATAGAGCAAGTATGCAATAATCACTGTGGCTATCAGTAATATGTAGTAATATGTAGAATTTATAAAATTTAATAAATAAAAATGACACAAAAATGGATCATTACTATTAATATCATTGATATTATCATAAAGTAGAAATATCAACTAGCACAGGCTCAGAAGCCAATATCCAGTATGTTGATATAAAGTCACTGGTCTATCAATACCTGACTTTTTAGTTTCATTTAAATGGTGACATTTATGTTCATAAGCATTGAAGAATTAATAGAGCATCACTTTGGTACTATACACTGCTTTCTATTCTTCACTTAAGATACTGTTATAAAACTAAAAACCAAGCAAATGCCCATTAACAAGCAAGTAAATAAATTATTGCATGGTCTTGCAATGGAATACTACACGGCAGTGAAAATGAATGACCTAGAACTATATGCATTAACACTGACAAATCTTAGATGCTTGATATTAAGTAGAAAAGGCAAGTCAGAAAGATCACAACAAGTATTAAACCATTTTTACAATGTTAAATGACACACAAAATAAAGCAACAGCTTTTTGAGGGTACCTATACTTGATCAAAACAAAGAAAAGCAACAGAATAATTTTTAAAAATGAGAATAATGGTAGCCTCAGGGTGTAGGGAAGGCGTCGGAGAGAAACCGCGGTGAAACTCCCGGCCGTCTGTAACAGTGCTGGTCTCCTTCCGTTTCCTGCTCTGACAGCAGGTTCCGGGTTGCTGGCCTTCATTGTTCATATGAGTATGATGTGTATGGTTTGCATGTGTCAAGAATTTCATAATTAATGTTTAAATTGCTTTTAAAAATAATGCAATATTAGAAGAATACAACCAGTCAACAGTGGCGCTCTCTTGTAAGATTGCAAAGGACTTTACCTCTTGCTATACGTTTTGGATTATTTAATGGATTTGTTAATGTGTTTGTAGGGAAAAAAACAGACTGAAGAAAGACAAATATATCCTTTTATAGTCTGATTTGACTTAGTTCAAAACACTTCTTTCATGTTGACAGAACTTCCCAAAGCTAAATATTAACTAAAACTACCCGTTTCACAAAATAAAACATGATCCTCAGTAAACAGCAAGATACAAATTAAGGTGGTACTGCATCTAATTAGCAATTAGATATTCTCAGCCATCTGGAACCTAGAAGTAAGGGAAAGCGGTCTAAGAACAATAAGGAAAAATAACCGTTGACTGTTTCTTAGGAAAGACAGAGCTTCCCTCAGGTTCTGGTATTATTGTCTACTGAACTGAAAATGAGTGAAAACTAAGGCTATTGGCTTAGTGCTTGTGATTTGCTCTGGCAACTCTTAGTTCTTTCCAAGTTACAAACAGGAAGAATATGTGAGTGTTTGTATGCTGGGGAAGGAGCAGGCTGCAACAGAATGAGAGCTAAGAAAAGTTATGCCAATTCTAGCACAAAAATCTCAGGCAGCAGGAATCTAAGCCCGGTATTCCTTAGTGAGCTCTGAATACCTCAAGGGGCTGCAGTACAGCACACTAATTCTTTTTCACAATGACAGCTCAAAGTCATTAAGGAAAAGTTACACTGTTAATTCATCAAATTATTCAGGGAACACAAACTGTGCCATTCACTCAGCCATATGTTGGGGAGGAAGAGATAAAATCACTGACCCTGCCCTCAAGAAATTCACAAATCAATCAGAAAACACCTAATACACTTCAGAAACATTTCCAACTTTTAAAAAGATAGGTTAAAATAAGTGAATAACTTGAAATAAAAAGTCTCAGCTATTTGGCAATTCTCTTATCTGAAAACTTGATTAATCAATAAAGCCAGGGAACAGAAACAAGACCGGTCTATTAAAATTCTCATTATTCTCCTCCTAATCAGAATCACTTCTGAATAGAGGGAAGGCCATAAAAAGACAGAAGTAAGAGGGTCTAAAGCAACCATGTCTTCCAAATGCAAAATGAAATCTGTGGGGTGGATGCACATTGAGTAGAAGTAATATTATATGTGTGTTTGCTCAAAAACTATGATACACATTTGATCTCCTCTTATCTTCAAAGCACCCTCCAGAACCGTGGTTATGGGTGTCACAAAGATCAGTAAGAATCAAACCCCGTTACCAGCTTCTGCTTCTGTGTCTTGCAAGGCCAAGGTCTGAGGATGGTGTCCAGAAGTGGGTGCAGGAAGGGCGACCAGGACTCCGGGGTCTCCTCTGCCAGTGACGCCCGTGCCAGGGTCCTTACAGACCTTGGCCGTGTTGCTCTGAAATAGAATATCTTCATAGTTAATGCCTAGTATTTAACATGCTAATATTAACCACGTTCCTTAAAAAAATAATGCCTGATAAAAACCTGCCTAAATTATCACCAATATTCTTCTTATAGTGTTAAAGTGAATATTGTCATTACTATGAACTAGTCTCTGATGAGGATGTTTTCCAAATTAGAACATTCTCTGGCAGAGGGCTGGTGGTCCACTATGAAGCAGAGAGAAGATATATATGAATTTAAGATATTCTAATAGTTTATGTGATCAACCATAGGACAGACTAGATGAAATCAAAATTCCTCTTGAAAATCCAGAACATTTTCACTGCAGCAGGAATCAAATTCACTAGAAACTGTAATACCAATCTTTTGCCTTCCATGAATTGAAAGTAGCAACAGTAAAAAAAAATTTTTTAATTTACATAGTATGCTATATGTTTCTAAATATTTTAACATCCCTTGCCATTTTGTAAGGAAGGCCAGTTGAATTCCAATATTAAAGAGAGAAACTGAGGCACATCTAGTCATAAAATATCTTGCATAAGACCATTTCTTCACCAACAGGTATCGAACACTTATTGCACTCCAGTCTCTGTTACAGGCAACAGAGCTACTAAGCAAATTAATGGTGAGACATTCTTTTAAGGCAATATTTTCAGATTTTGGACAACTACTGCATCCCAAAGAATGATCTGGAGAGAGCTGTCTTGCTTAATTACTTAAAACACATTATATATATGCTTGATTTTGATGATGAGAAACTCATTTAATTGACTGTCAGGAAACCTACTTACAGTGCCCAACAAAAGCAGAAATTGACAGTTAAAGAGAAAAGGCAAATTCTGAGCTCTCAAAAGGACATGGAATGGAGGAATCAAAGTGGAGCCCAAAGGCAGTTGATGTTTCTAATGTCTCCTCAAAACTGGAGAAAAGTTAAGATAAAACAAAAGATAAGAAGTGGCAACCCTTTTGTCTTAGCTTTGACTTGACTTTGGTGGTAAGAAAACATAGAATGTGCATCCTTAAGTTCTGTTTGAAAATATTGTTTCAATTGATATTTCTCTTTTCTTGTATCCATTATGAATTACTGTATTAATGCATACTGTATTGATAATGCATTCATTTCCTTGGAGACTTGATTTTTAATTCATTTCATCCTTCCCATTTTGATCATCTTAGTTATTTTAATGAAACTTTTTTCATGTATACTGATCAGTTTTCCTGGGTTTTTTTTGTTTTGTTTTTTAAAAAGACTTTATTTTTAGAGAGAGGGGAAGGGAAGGAGAAAGAGAGGAAGAGAATCATCCATATGTGGTTGCCTCTCACACACCCCTCACTGGGGACCTGGCTGTGGCCCAGGCATGTGCCCTAACTGAGAACTGAAGCAGCGACCCTTTGGTTCGCAGGCCCATGTCCAATCCACTGAGCTAAACCAGCCAGGGCAGTTTTCCTGTTTTAATGTTCATGAACAGTTGCAAAAACTATAAATTTAATAAATCATCAATCATAGCTCTTTGCTTTCATGGCACTTACATTGCAATTTTATAATCACTGCTTTACCTCGAGGTTCTGAAATGAGTTAGCTTTAAAACAGCAAAAATCAAGTATTAGTCTATGACAAATGCCAGATTAGGCATTTCAAAGCCACCCTCTTCTCAGGAATGAAATCTGATCCCACCCAAAGCCACAGAAGTCTAAGTTCTTAGCCAAATTACGTGATTCTGTCTCCATTGACATGTAAGCCACATTAAGTCATACAAATGATCTTATACTGTTTGCACAATTATAAGCCCTATTAAAGGACCTCAGGTTTGATTATATATTAATGGTAAGAGAAAAGCGTTAGATTTTTCTTGATATTTATAGCAGAGATCGCCTTTTCAGGGAAGCAAACTTGAAAGCATATATAATGTGATTTTCCCATCACTTCTCATCATTAAAACCACCTATACATAATTCTTCTTATTTTAATTATCTATTTTTCCTAAAATTCTCAGTAAAGTATTATAAACAATATTCATGGGAAGTAGCTCACCCAATTACTCTTAAACTGAAAGCAACTACTAAGTAGTAATATCTTTGTGAAATCAAGAATTAAAATTATCAACTGGAATAAAATATGATGGGGTGGACTGATCTTTCAGGTCCCTTCAGCTCTAAAATTCTGGGATGCAGAAAAGCCAAACTGCATCATGTACATCCTATGAAAACCCAAGTAATGAGACAAAACCCAAAGATTTTGTACTTTCTTTTTCCAATGATCAGCAATACTATATGACTACCCAAGGTAGTAAGTTATCCCCACATATAACTAGACTCAGATTTTTTTCCTAGCTTGTAAGTCTTTCCAAAAGATATTAATAACAAATGCTCAATCCTTGCCTTGCAAATCTTTAATCATGCTACATATCTCAATTCTTCTACCAGACAAACCTTATAATACTGGCATTTTTTCCTTCCTCTAAGTCCAAATGTTGAAATCGGCTGAATCACAATGCCTAGAATATCATTCTGGATTTTTCACACATACCCGATTTCTTTAATCATAAAGGAGCAAGATTTTGATATTATCAACCGTTCCACAAACTAAAAGCTGGTGTCAGAAAGTACTTATACAGCTAAAAAAAAATACAACTGATTCATTATACACACATATATATGTATGTATGTTTGTATGTATGTACGTGTGTATTTATGTATATAGTATATGAACAGAATAGTTTTGTGTGAGTGAGCCATACATACCTCTATTTGCTTGTTTCTACATCAATACTCTTTGTACTTGGTTGGTCTTTTGCCTACATAAGACATAAATTTCTTGAGGGCAAGAAATAGGTTTCTAAACACTTTAGAAGCTCTTAAGAAGCCCTAGTTTAATGATGCATATTTCTTGAATGCCCAAAAAACAAAATAGGGATAAGAGTCATTCAGTTTCTGAAATCTTAGGCCCTTACAATGTATAACTTTTTTTTTTTTGAAAAAAGAAAGTATCTATAGTCTAAAAGCTCTGCCTCATATTTACAGCACTATGAAGAAGTAGAGTTTATAGCAAAACAAAAAACAAAACAAAAAAAACTGTAATCTTTTGGATTGCTACAAAAAGTTTTTTAAATCACTGGTTTAAAAAAAACACATAAGTCTTACATTTATTAAACTGTAAAATGAAAGGAAAATCTACCATATGCAACTTCTACAATCATCCTTGATATTTAATAGTTCTTTTCACTTTTCAGGAACATACCTTTGCCCATTCTGATTTGGCATTTTCTTTAAGTAGGGAGACTATATCTTGAAATGCTTTCTGAATGCAGGCCTTTAGTTTTTCAAAATACCGCACAGACACCCATTCTGAAGAACAAGTCAACACAAGGTCTGAAAGTTGCTTGTTTTCTGAACCACTGACATGCTCCTTTTGTGTATCCTCTAAGAGAAGTTCAAGGACAGTTAGAATGTCTTCCTCATACTGGTGGATTTCCAGTTGGACCCGCCTGGCTTCCTGCATAGTCCACTCTCTGCGACTCTGGTCTAGACATGTTTGTAATTCTGTCTCCTTCTGAAGAAGCAGCTCAGTTTTTTGTTTCAGAAAGTCTTCTTTGGCAGCCGCAAGCACCTCATTAATTTTATTTCGATGATCATCTAAAAATTGCCGGTAATCTTGCTCATTTTGTTCTTGAATTTTGCGAATTTCTTCCTGTTTTTCTTTGTTCCATTCATTCCAGGCCTTAGCCAACTCGGCCCTAACAATCACAGGGACTTCCTCATCTTTTAATTCTAGCTCTCTCTGAAGAGAATGAATCTTCTCCTCCAATTCCTTTCCAGGTATTACATTTTTCTTCATATTTTCAAGCTCACTTTTCCACTTCTCTTTAGCTTCAGAAACAGCGAATGATATCTAAAGGACATAATAATGTACATTTAATTCTTCTCATTAATAAAAAATTAAGCTAAAGTAACAATTTGGGTTAACAAGAGAACTTAGTAAGAGACATAAAATCAAAATTAAAGGCAAACAGTGAATTTAGATAAGACATTATTTTAAAAATATTCTTACACTATACTTCAGAATCTTTTCTTCATTTTAAGTCACATAACATTTGATCTTATGGCAAAAACTACAAGCATTCCCCTTAAGATTGGGAACAAGACAGGGATGTCTGCTTTCACCATTGTTATTCATCATAGCACTGGCAGTCCTAGCCACAGCACTCAGACAAGAAGAAATAAAAGGCATCCAAACTGGAAAGAAGGAAGTAAAACTGTCATTATCTGTGGATGACATGATACTGTACGTAAAAAACCCTATAGACTTCACCAAAAAACTAC
This sequence comes from Phyllostomus discolor, assembly GCF_004126475.2. Classification (NCBI taxonomy): domain Eukaryota; kingdom Metazoa; phylum Chordata; class Mammalia; order Chiroptera; family Phyllostomidae; genus Phyllostomus; species Phyllostomus discolor. The sequence goes on from NC_040903.2 coordinate 161,022,307, forward strand.
TAGGCCAAATAAATGAAATTTGGCAAAATACTGGATAAAGAAATCAATAATCAGAAATCAATGGCATTTTTATATACCAATAATGAACTATCAGAAAGAGAAACTAAAAAAAAATCCATTTTGCAACAAAAAAAATTAAAGTATCTAGGAATAAATTTAACCAAGGAGTTAAAAGACCTGCACTCAGAAAAAATAGGACATTGAAGATAGAAATTGAGGAAGACATAAATAGTGGAACTGTGTTCATGGATAGGAAGAATTAACATCATTAAAATGTCCTACTACCCAAAGCAATCTATAGATACAACGCAATTCCTATTAAAATACCATGGGTGTATTTCACAAATATTCCAAAAATTCATATGGAATCAAAAAAGATCCCAAATAGCCTCAAAAATCTTGAGAAAGACCAAAGTTGGGGGAATCACAATACCTCATATCAAGCTATAGTACAAGGCCACTGTCATTAAAATAGCCAGTAATGGCATAAGAACAGACCTCTAGATCAATGGAACAGAACAGAGAGCCCAGAAATAAACTCATGTCTTCCTGGTCAATTAACACTTGACAAAGGAGCCAGGAGCATACAATGGAGTAAGGACTGTCTTCCATACATGAGTTTTGGAAAATTGGTCTGTTATATGCAAAAAAAAAAAAAAACAACAACATGAAACTAGACCACCAACTTATACCATACCACAGAATAAACTCAAGTTGGATAAAAGACTTAAATATAAGTCACAATACCATAAAAATCCCAGAGCAAAACATAGGCAGGAAAATTTCAGATATCTCAGGTAGCAAAAAAATTTTAATATCCAAAATATATAAAGAATTTATACAATACAACACCAGGAAGACAAGCAATCCAAAAAGGGGCAAAGGACCTGATTAGACTCTTCTCTAAGGAGGACATACAAAATGACCAGGGACGTATGAAAAAACGCTCAACATCACTACCGATCAGAGAGATGCAAATTAAAACCACAATGAGATATCACTTCAAACCTGCCAGAATGGCCATCATAAATAAATCAACAAATAACTGCTGGCAAGGGTATGGAGAAAAGGGAACCCTAGTGCACTGTTGATGGGAATGCAGACTGGTACAGCCACTGTGGAAGAGTATGGAATTTCCTCAAAAAATTAAAAATGGAACTGCCTTTTGACCCAGCGATTCCACTTCTGAGAACATATCCTAAGTATCCCGAGACACCAATTCAAAAGAACCTATGCGCCCCTGTGTTCACAGCAGTGCTGTTTACAACAGCCAAGTGCTGAAACAGCCTAAGTGCCCATCAGTAGATGAGTGGATAAAAAAAATTTGCAGTATATTTACTCAATGGAATACTACATGGCAGAAAAAAAAATTCCTACCTTTTATGACAGCACGGATGGACCTGGAAACTGTCATGCTAAGTGAAATAAGCCAGTCAGTAAAAGATAAATACCATATGATCTCATGTGTTTGTGGAATTTAATGAATAAAATAAATTAACAAGCAAAATAGAATCAGAGGCACAAAAACATGGAACAGGCTGATAACTGTAAGAGGGGAGAGGGTGGTGGGGGTTGCTTGAAAGAAGGAGAAGGGACTAGTCCCAGGACACATATGCGTGACCCACGGACACAGACAACAGTGTGGGGACTGCCTGAGGGAGTTGGGGTGGGGGACTGCTGAGTAGAAACGGGCAAAGGGTAAAAAATTCAGAGAACTATAATAGCATAAACAATAACACACTTTTTAAAACATCAACCAAAAATTAGTTTCTTGATGAGCTAGAAATTTAAACTGACAAAAGATATGTAATTACATAATTGTACAAAACCAATTTTAGAAAAAACCCATATCAGTTTTTAATACAGAAGCAATTTCAAATTTTATCTAAGCCCCCCAAACGAATTAAGTATCTTTCACATGAAGCAAAAGCAGCCTTATAAGGAAATCTTGCTATCATTTAGGAATATAACATATACCTGCATAATTACTTGCTGACAAACATAAATGTATTTTAATGCAATTTTAGTGGTTGGAACAGTTCACTAAATGACAACAGCAAACAGAAAAAGTTGGGTTTTTCCCTTAATTTTCTTTTATAACGGAACAGAAATATTAGATCATAGAGAATAAGAGTGTGTAACCAAAAAGTAATAGGTAACCAGAACACCCGGGCTCTAGCTCTAATCCCGTTCGTGTGAGGAGGCTCTGGAGACCAACTGCTGCGGGATCTCACAAAATAACAGCTTTGGAACCTCAGGCCCAGTCCTCCACTTCTTTGAGCCTAGGTGTCCTCATCAGTTAAAATCAGGATAATTACCATGCCCACCTGAGAGAGTTATTTTAGGATTAAATGACAAGGAGATAAGCCATTTAAAGTACTTAGCCCAGAGTGTGGCAAACAATAAGGACTCAATAATGCTATGTAGTTATTATTGCTTTTGGCTTCTTGTCCTTGGAAAAGTCAATCTGTTTAGCATTTTACGGTCTTCATCTATATAATGAGCAAACTGGATAATTACCTTGAGTCCCTTTAACTTCTAATATTCGTTGACTGAATCCAGAGAAGTCATCAGAATACAACAGTGTTAAAAGAACTGGGCTATTCCAAAGGCTTGGCCTAGTCAGTGGTAATTGCTGTAATTAATACTACATACATGCTCTGAATGTGGAGACAGGATATCTGCTTACTAAATTTTCTGTTATGTAATGAGAGCAAACACCTCTACCAATACAGATTTATAAGCACATGTTACAAACCTTTAGTCAACAGTATGTGTTCATAAATAGTTGCAAATAATAAAAAGTTTCTGAACTGTATTTTAAGTTTACTAAATGAACCAGTATCTAAGATGAGCTTTACAAAGGAGTTCACAGTAAAGTTCTTTTGCTTCCAGCAGAATAATTCAGTAGCGTATGACACATGTTTAAAGAATGCTTTAGAGAAAACAGTTCATGTTGCAATGATACCTGGAAATCACTGTTAGGTGGCTTGGGTGGAGGTGGTGGATCTCACAGAATCTGGATAGCTGGCACAGTCTCCCCAAAAGCATACATCCTCTCACGTGAAGTCTTAAAAGGAGACTTGGACAGGATTTACTGCTCAGTGGTTCCCAACTTGGCTGCACATGAGCATCAGCTGAGCAGGTTTTAAAAATCCCAGTGCCCAGGCCACAACCCATAACAATCAAAACAAAGTCTGGGAGTAGGAGCCAGAAAACAGCATTTTTTAAAAGATCCTCAAGTTTTTCCAATGTGCAGTGAAGTTTGGGAACCACCAAACCAACCCAACTACTTATGGATTCTGGAAACTGGCCTTACATTTCCACAGACTTGAGGATCACTCCAATCCTGCAAGAGCTCTACGGCCAATACTATGAAATTGGACCTTGCCCGCTTCCTTTGGTTTGAGCACTGATGCCCAACATGCTCGCATTAGGCTCTGTGGCTGAATAATCACCTAAAACAGTGTGACCCCTACCCACGTGTGGTCCAAAGACTGGCAGTGTGTCACATCACCTGGGAGCCGGTGAGAAATGTGAATTCTCAGGACTCACTCCAGACCCACCAAAGCGGAATTTCCAGGAGTGAAGCCCAGGAATCTGATTTAACAAACTCCAGGTGACTCTTAAGCCTGCTCACTGTCCTCTGTTGCTGTATTTCTGCACTCCTTCAGGCCCTCTGTGTTCTTGAGGAATGATCTCTTGCCTATTTCCTATATTCTACCCAACTGCATCACTCTTCTAGACTTAGCTCTGAGACACATCTACATACCATAAGATTTCCTCTTTCTCTCCCCACTAAACTTCCTTTTGAACTGCTTCAACTTACTAAAAAATATAGAAAATAATATAATAAACAGGTACTTCCACATAACTTTAAAATATATTAAAATAGATTTTATTTGTTTAATTATTTCCTTAATTTGAGGAATAAGCATATGAATACTATATATGAATCCTTTATAATGTCTGTTCTGCATATTATTTTCTGAAATGACTGTGACACTGAGAGAGCAGTATGTACTTTACACTACAATCTGTTATGCTTTGCGTATGACAATTGAGAAAAGAGGATCCGTACACATGGCACAAAATGGCACCTTAAGTTTGATCTAGTTTTCACGTCTCCAAACTGGTAGATATGAATGCATTTCCATTGTTTTTTTGCTGTTTGGAATTCTCATGAACATTATTTGTTCATACCTTTGGCACACTTACTTATGGATGCTTATTTTTCTCATATATAAGTGTTAATGTCTCCCATATTTGATTCATTTATTTTCCTTATTTTATCATCCTTTTATTACACAAAAAGTTTGAAATATTTGTATATATTTTATTCTATTACTTTATCTTTCCTACTGTGCCTGTTGTCTCAAAATGTATTATGATGTGCATTTGAAATACTCAATTTAATTTTTAAAAAATAACTCCTTAATCAACCTAGATTTTATTGTGATACAAGGTATGAGAAAACTTAATTTTTCCAAAGTATTTGCTGGCTGTCGTAAGAGTATTTATTATAATATTATTTATCATTTTGTTGTTTTGACATAATTATTGAGTTTTTATGCATAGCTGGGGCTAACTCTGAAGTCTGTATTTTACTGAATGAAAAAGAATTTTATATTTGTGGCTCTATACTATCTAAATTGTTGCTTTCCAGTATATTGTGAGTGAAGGCTGGACTACTACTTATTTTCTACAATGTTAAAAAAAAATCTTTTAGCCCTGGCTGGCATAGCTCAGTGGATTGAGCATAGGCTGCGAACCAAAGTGTCGCAGGTTCGATTCCCAGTCAGGGTACATGCCTGGGTTGCAGGCCATGACTCCCAGCAACTGCACATTGATGTTTCTCTCTCTCTCTCTTTCTCCCTCCCTTCCCTCTCTAAAAATAAATAAATAAAATCTTTTAAAAAATCTTTAGTCCTTTAGTTTTCCAAATAAATTTTAGAATCATTGTGTCAAATTTCATGACTATGTTCAGTTTCATGGCATTTTGATTGGAACTGATTTAGAAATCAGACTGGGGGAATACAAATGATTATAGTCAAGGAACATGACATCTCTGGAAAGGACAGTTGGATTGGGTATTCACCGAGAAGAATATATTATAAGACTACTGACACAGCACAAAAAAAGTCTTTAAGCATGTGAAAGAATATTGTATAACTAATAAACAGAGAAACACCTGTCCTCAATTTCTCCTAAGGATATGGCAAGACAGAATGAAATTTAGTTTCACAGTTAAGGTTATCTTCCTGATTATGTGAGTTTTGAGACCCTAAAATACGTTCTCTCTCCCTGAACAACTTGATGACGACAAGAACAGGTACTACTAGCAAGGCTCTGAGCTAACAGTTAACTTTCATCATCATATACAAATCCTTCAACAACCCTGTGAGTAGACAGTAATTCCCAGGACTGAGATGAGAGAAGAGGGTAGCAGAAGGGGTCTCCTCAAGCCTCTTTCCAGGAGTGTTCTTACCCGTTTGGCCACAGAGATCTCTTGCTGTTCTTCCCACTTCTTCTGTTCTGCTCTTACACGGGCTTTATACTCTGCGAGCTCAGGTAGTTCTTGCAGCCATCGATGATGAGCATTTTGCACAGCTGTTTCTACCTGCAGGATATTGCAGGAGAAAGGGGTCAAGGGAAGTATAAAACTTCAAAATGATCACGTTTGCAAATAGCAACTATGACGTCCTGTGTATTTCACACTGTACTATACTGCACTGGAGTTATAGCTGGCTTCAAGTACCTTACCTTACCCCAAACAACAGAATCCGATCCTTCTGTTCTACACTTCCCATACTGTCCCCTGTACACACCACCGAAGGAGGGCTGCTTGGGGCCAGCTGCTGTCCAGCTGATGCAGCCACCACCTCCTCCACTCACACACATGCATGCATGTGTGCAAGCACCTATAGAGTTTAGAGCCTTACACCTGGCAAATTTTCCCACTGTCAAGAACGAGTCTATGACTAAAGAATAAGCATAATACATCAATTGAGGCAAAATTTAAGACATGATGAACTGTAAGGCTCATCTGCTTGTAAATCTGCTACAAGTTTCCACAAGATCATTTATTAACTAATCATTCCTTACTCTCTTGTTTTGAAATACACACACACACACACACACACACGTGTGCACGTATGTCCATGCACACACACAAAAGCTCAGTCGACGAGAGGCTGTATTTCTTACCAAAATATTACATTTACAGGTAAACTTCAAAGTGTTAAAAATATGGGGAAAGATATGGTTCCTATAAAAGTTTATATATCCTTTAAAAAGTTATTATGAACAATTTCCTTTCAACTATATTATGCTATTTGTTTTTCTTCACAAGATCTATAATTTTATAAATACCAAAGCTGAATCCTTAAACATGTCTATTTAAGGAACATTCTCTTACTCTGCTCAAGTCTTATGGTAAACATTTCAGAAAATTATTTTCTTATTGATTGAAGATATCCTTGATTCCATCACATATATTTGCCTATGTTTCCAGACTTTAAGGATGCCCTTTAAAATCAGGTAGAACAATTTAACAAATAAGCAGAATTTCAAGTATTTAGCAAAAACTGGGTGTATTTTTAAAACATTAATTTAGGTTATTATCTTAAGACTTAATAAGTAATGTTTCTAAATAATACATACACAATAAGTAATATTATATTAAGGTTTCAGAAACATCTAAGGACTAGAAACCCTATCCGATGGTCTGTGAGGTCAGAACTATTTTGAGAATAATAGTGAGACATTATTGGTCTCTTTTACTCCCACTCTGTCATGTGGAAACAGCACAGTTCTCCAGGCAACACACTACGTGATGGTGTCTCTGCTCAAACAGCCAATGGAATATGTGCCAGAATAGTCTGGCTTTTTAACAATTTCTTATGCAAAGGTAAGCTGAGGCCAAAAAATTCGAGAAATACTGTAATTGATAATATAGATAAAACAAATAGCTCATCTTTATTCTGTTAACACAGCGCTGTCCTTTCCTCAGTACAACATGTCTTGGAAACCAAGTGACAAGCCAGTTAAAAGTGAGCTGGCTTTTTGAGTGTGTCCAGGGGAGACAATGGCACTGCTCTGGGGCAGAAGTAGGCTTTGTAGACCAAGCCCCACTTAAGGGACATGCCTGCACATTCAACTCCACAAGTCTCAATGCAAATATTGCAAATATCTTATTTCCTTAAGCTTGCTTATCTATAACTGCTTTAGTGGAATGTTTTCTATAAAGTTAGACATGAAAGATTCACAATAAAATTGTGCTTAATTCAGCTGTAAAACCACCTCGGGTACCTGAATGCTTACAGTGACCTCAGAGGAGCCAACATTCCATAAACTGAAAGAATATATAGAAACATCAAGGGCAACATTCTAAAACAGAAACATAATGATAAAATGCTCAGAACCACATAGAGGGTTCTCTACCCTAGAATGCACACAATGTTTAAAGTATGAAATTATGAACAAGTTCAATGGTAGCATTTTATATGCTTTTTTAATAGACAAACAGTTGCAATAATTTTACCAAAATAAACCTATTACCTGTTTGGCAATGTTTTCACAGTATTTGAGTTCCAACTCAACCTCAAGTTTCTTCAAGGCCCCCTTGACAGCTGTTTCCTTTTCTTGCTCTACATCTTGCTGGACCCTTTGCTCCTGTTCTTCTCTAGCGACTGCCACCTCTTTCTGGGAAATAGCATCAATGGTGGCTACTGGGTCAGTCTGGCTATAACAATCAGAGGTCTTCTTTTTCATTGCCTTTATAGTTTGATCCAGCTGGGACTGCCACTCCTTTTCAAGCTGTTGAGTAAGTTCTTCTTTCATCTGTTTTCAAAAGAAAAATCATATGAGAAGAAAAATATTCAAATAATTATTAGTAAAAACCAGAATATAGCCAAAAAAGCAACCACAGCTGTGTCTGAAAGCCATCTAGACATTGTTATAATAATTACATGAGGTTTTGAAATTCAGTCTGTGGAAATACAGTCTCAAATGAATCCTAAAAATTATTCTTTGACCTTATCTATGTGACATAAATCACATGGGAGATTTAACTATGTTGTGTAAGGTCAGGCTATCTTGTTCTCAAGATGCAACCAGCTGGAGGCTTTGACCTTGCCAATACAAAGATGGTACGATAGCCATGGCAGGTATATAACTCAGTTGGTGGTCATCCCATAAACCAAAAGGTTGCGGTTTGATTCCTGGGTCAGGGCATATGCCTAGGTTGCAAGTTCAGTCCCCAGTCAGGGTGCGTGTGGGAGACAACAATTTGATGTTTCTCTCCCTCTCTTTCTCCCTCCCTTCCTCTCTCCTTAGGGGAAAAAAGGGGAGAGAGGAGATGGGATGGGAAGGGAGGGGAGGGGAGGGGAAAAACTTTTGTTATTAATATGTGTTTTTCCAGCCCTGGCTGGGGTAGTTCAGTTGGTTGGAGCATCATACTAATACACCAAGGTTGCAATTCAATCCCTGGTCAAGGCACATACAAGAGCCAACCAAATGCATAAATGAGTAGAATAACTAATGTTTTTGTTTCTCTCCCTCTCTCTCTCTAAAATCAGGACTGTCCTTGGACTTCTGGTAAAGAGGGAAGCATAGGTAAATACAGCTCACCTCCTCACACAACAACATTAAAATTACAACTAAAATATAAAACATAACTCAGAGCCATCACAAATCAAGTTGAATGAAAGTCCAAAAACGATGGAATTTAAAAAAACCACATCCATCCAGACTGGTAGGAGACATGGAGACGGAGCATCCCATACCCACATGTGGCAGATAAAAATCTGGGAGGGATATCTCGGGAGCAAGGAATCCCAACACCACACCAGGTCCCCCAGCCCAGGGTTCCAGTGCCAGGAAGATAAGTCCCTATAACTTCTGGCTGCAAAAACCAATGGGGACTGAGTCAGCAGAAGAAACTGATGGAGTTCCAAGCAGTTCCTCTTAAAAACCCACACATGGACTTACTCAGGCTCACTCCCTCTGAGCTACAGCACTGGAGCAGCAGCCTGAAAGGCACCAGTGTCATATAGGAACTTTATGTGCCTGGCATCAAGGTGAGAGCTGGGGAACAGCTTTCTCCCAGACAGGAAAGCAGCGGGCAGAGGGTAATTGTCCCTTTTCTAAACCTGCCCCCCCAAAGAGCCACAGAGCTGGCATGTGGTGCCATATCTGAGATTCCATTAACCTGGCTAACACAGTTTACTCTGCCCAGGAGATCCCCTGAGGCTCTATCCTACCCAACTTATGGGCCTGCCCAAGCAGTTAACAGTGTTTTTTCCAAATGAATGGCTGGTCCTGGCTCATGCTTCACAACTTCCTAAATCTTTTCAAACAAACCACTGCCTAACACCTGGTATCAATGAGTCCCCAACCCCCATAACTCTTGCTAAGTGACCCCAGGCCCTGCACTAGCAGCAACCAGCTTTGGGTCACTGGGAACCAAATCAATGATCTGGAACATAAGGAAGCAAAAACAACCAATCAGAACAACAAGAAGAAAAAAGAATACCAAAAAAATGAGAATTGTATAAGCAGCCTCTGGGACAACTTCAAGAGGTCCAACATTCACATGATAGGGATGCCAGAAGGAGAAGAGAGAGAGCAAGAAACTGGAAATCTATTTGAAAAAATAATGAATGAAAACTTCCCTAAATTGGGGAAGGAAATAGATATGTAAGTCTGGGAAGCACAGAGAGCCCCAAACAAGATGGATGCAAAGAGGCCCACTCTAGGACACATCATAATTAAAAGGCCAAAGGTTAAAGATAAAGAGAGAATCTTAAAAGCATCAAGAGAAAAGAAGTTAGTTACCTACAAGGGGGTCCCCATAAGACTGTCAGCTGATTTCTCAAAAGAAATTTTGCAGGCTAGAAGGCATTGACAAGAACTATTCAAAGTCATGAAAAGCAGAGACCTACAGCCAAGATTTGCTCTACCCAGCAAATATATCATTTAGAATCAAAGGACAGATAAAGTGCTTCCCAGACTAGGTAAAGCTAAAGGAGTTCATCATCACCAAACCATTATTATATGAAATGTTAAAGGGATTTATTTCTTAAAAAGATCAAAACTATGAACAATAAAATAGCAATAAATACATATCTATCAATAACTGAATCTAAAAAAAAAAACTAAGCAAACAAGAACAGAAACAGAATCATGGATAACAGAGAGTTTTGATGGATTTAGGTGAACGCATGAAGAGGTGAGGGGATTAAGAAATACAAACAGGTAGTTACAGAATAGCCATGGGGATGTAAAGTACAGCATAGGAAATGGAGTAGCCAAAGAACTTATATGCATGACCCATGGGCATGAACAATGTTGTGGGAGTGCTGGGTAGAGAGGGGGAAAGGAACAAAATCAGGATAACTGTAATAGCATATCAATATAGTTTTTTAAAAAATTAAATTATATTGACAGAAAAATACGTAATAAAATCAATCAATAAAAAATAATAATAATACATGTTTTCCCATCTACACAAGGCTTTCCACAATGCAGGCACTTGAGTACATCTAGTTAATGAACTTAATTTTACTCACTAGAACACATTACAATCTTGTTTGTTACGACATTAAATTCTACTGATTAGAATGGGCATTCAAGAGTGGGGAGTGTTCTACCTTATGATTTCCATTTTCAACAGGGTAGTAGGATGGATCCAAACACAATCAGTCTTAGGCAAAACTGCGAAACAATGAAATCTGCTTTTCCCTTTCCTGTTTCTTACCTGCCTGGGATCCAAGGTTCTCAAACTGCTTCCCTGGCTACCAGACTCTGGCTGTACCATGTCACTTGCAGTGGCCGTCTTGTGTAGCAGTTTATGATCTCCTGACATACAATAACATTAGCTCTCTATCTCATCCCCCATCCTCCCCATAAATAACTGGTTAGCAAATCCAACTAAAAACCAATGTAAACACAGAGAATTTGTTTTGTGCCATCCAGATTTTAAATATGTTGTATAAGGTCAAGATATATATATTTTTATATTAAAAATGACTAGTAGAAACAATTTTAGGTGCCATACCACAGCATGAGATTAATGAAAAAAATAATAATTTTAAGTGCCATACCACAGCATGAAATTAATGAAATTAGGGGGAGGGACTGGGTAATGAGGAATAGTGAAGCCAAAACATAGGACAACTTCAAATATCCCGGACCCCAATTATTAGCAATCATGTAGGTAGAAGAAACTAAGTTCAGGGTGTATGTCACTTCCAACTCAGTTTTTAAGATCATAATTTGGTTCTTAATGTTCTAGAATGCTGTTAGCTTTCCTAATCACATTTGCTATTAGATAATAGAAGCAATGTTTGAGTTTACCCAGTCATTACTTCTTCCTTCTAACCCATCATGTGAGAGTTTATTTGTTAATGTTAGATTGTTCTAAACTTATCAGAATTTCACAATATAAAATTAGGTCATGGTTTCATTTTAAAAAGTCGAAAAGTGCCCTAAAAAAATCATTATATCCTGACTTGGGTTGAAGAATCAAGTGGGATGGGAGATTCTTTTTAAATAAAATTGGTGTAAGCTACTAATAGCCCAATTCTGAGAACTATAATGAGTGATTATATACTTGACAAAGAAAAGTTACATGGTTGAGACAGTTGTCCTGTATCACGTCATATGTCACTGTTATTATTTTCTGTTTGACTGTAGAAGAAATCCTCAAATTTTCCTATCTGTCTATGTCAAACCCTCAGGAGTTATTTCCATCTGCACCTGCATTTCCCTTTGACCCACGGCAGAAAATTGCTACCATTTTTTTCTGTGTTCGTGGGCATATACACTATTTTGCTACATAATAACTAAGCCAAAATTTAGTGATTTAAAACAACAAACCTCTATTACTTCTCATAATTCTGAGGTCAGACAGGGCATGGCTCTGGTCTAAGCCAGTTCAGCTGATCTCTGTGGGAAACTGGGACTACACGGTCTAAGACGGCCTCACTCGCATATCTGCTAGTTAGTGTGATGTCTGCTGCTTAGTGTGATGTCTGCAAGGACAATGGCAATGACTTCATCACAAGTGCCACCATCCAATAGGTGATCCCAGGTCATTCACGTGCTGGTAGTCACAGGCTTCCTAAGAGCATTGAGCTTCCAAAAGCCCCAATGCACCAATGCTTTCCAAGCCTCTTTTGCATAATGTTTGCTAGTATCCCATTGGTCAAAGTAAGTCATGTGGCAAAGATCAAATTCAAGAATTAAAAACAAATTCTACCTCTTATTGGGAACAGCCACAAAGTCACGTTACAAGGGGGCAAGGATTCTGGGATAAGAGAAAGGTCTCGCTGTTTTTGCAATTCACCAGTGAGGAAAACCTTGCTTCCCTCTCTTTACAGAGGAAAAATAACAGATTCATTGGGTATAGGGATCTGCCATCTGAACATACTACTGAAATACCTAATTCAGAAAGTTTTAGCACTAAAAGTAAAGAAATATTTGAATAGTTTTAAAACATTTACACTTGTTTGGCATGGCTTGAACAGCAAAAACCTTTACCTCATATGGACTGACTTAGCATGTATTATAACAAAATGTGTGTATAGGTATGGCATTATGAATGGGAATATTAAACATCTGTTTGAAGGGTTCTATGTGGATGGCCTTTTTCCCCTTTCTCTGAACAAGCCAGGTTAATGTGAAGAAAGCTCCATGTGTTAATAAAATCCCTAAAACTTTGAATTGAGCTCCTACTTAACCCCTAGTTAGACTCACCAACTGTTTCAGAAAAGAGCACATATGAAACATTTTCCATGCAACCTTGGACTCCTGGTGCCGAATGTCTTTAAAAATCTGTATCCAGACTAAGTTCCCAACCTGAAGCTCAGCCACAGGAAAAATGGCTTATGCCCCATAGGGGAGGGCTACCCCCAAAAGTTCCTTGGTTTGTTCCACATTTTAATAACACTCTTCTGTTGTGTGTGAAATAGATCATAGGAAAACAGACTGGCATATCTTTACCCACCTCTGGAGGATATAAAATAATTAAAGTCTCTTAAATTTAAAGAAGTTCTATTCTGACTGTCTTATAAAGACTCCTACCCTGGCTGGTGTGGCTCAGTGGATTGAGTGCCAGCCTGCAAACCAAAGAATCACCAGTTTGATTCCCAGTCAGGGCACATGCCTGGGCTGCAGGCCAGGTCCCCAGTAGGGGGCATGTGAGAACACCACACATTGATGTTTCTCTCTCTCTTTCTCCTTTCTTTCCCCTCTGTCTAAAAATAAACAAATAAAATATTTTTTTTAAAAAGAGAAAAGCCTTCTAAGCCTTATAAGGAGCTTATATACATATACAGGGTCCAACAGAAGTAAGGCCTGCTTGAGTGTGGTTGGTACAGTAATAACATGGGTGTAATAGCTTATAGGTTTAATTTGAACATTTTACCTAAAGTGTCATATGGTGTGCTTGAGTATATTATGTTACACAATTACATGCTTATGATTTTATAATAAAAAGGGGGCATTATTTGTGCCAGACCCCTGTGTGTATGTATAAATATAAATATAAAAAAACAAAGAGAAGAAACGAATTAAACTTCTCATGTTTTAAGTACACTGGCCCTTTAAGTGTGGGGTATGTAACTACAAAGGGATAGCACAAAGGACTTCTTTTTAGGGTGATGAAACTGTTTTGTATTCTGATCCTTTTATACATGTGTTAAAATGTATAGAACAATACACTAAATTTTAAAATGAGTTAATTTGAAAGGACTCATGGAAGAGGACAATGGGGGGAGGACTAAATGTGGGAGGGGGGTTGGGCAGGGCAGAGCAGGGGAGAGCAATGGGGGAAAAATGGGGACAACTATAATTAAACAAGAAAAGTTCTTTTAAAAATGAGTTAATTTGACACACGGCTGACCTCTTTGCACAACCACATCAAAATAACAACTAAAATAAAGAACAACCATTACTCAGGAACATCAGAAATCAAGTTGAACTGGAAGTCTGACAACTACAAAATCAAGCTGACTGGAAGTCTAACGATTATGGAATTAAAGAAACCACATCCATCCAGACTGGGAGAGACACAGATGGAGAACGGACTGGTCCCACTCCTATGTGAGGTGGATAAAAATTTCAGAAGGGATATCTAGGGAGCAAGGAGTCCCAGCCCCACACCAGGCCCCCAAACCAGGATTCCAAGGCCAGAAAGGTAAGTCCCCACAACTTCTGGCTGCAAAAACCAATGGACATTGAGTTGGTAGAAGAAACTTCTGGAGTGCCAAGCAGTTCCTCTTAAAGAACACACTCTCTCTCTCTCTCTCTCTCTCTCTCTCTCTCACACACACACACACACACACACACACACGGACTCATCTACTCAGGCTCACTCCCTCTGAGCTCCAGCACCAGGAACAGCAGCTTGAAAGGCACCAGTGGCATACCAGGAGGAACTGAAGTATCTGGCATCAAGGCGAGCGGAGGCCATTGTCCCTTAGCTAAACCCTCCCCCCACAGAGCTGGTAAACGGGTGCCAAACGTGAGACTCCATCAACCCAATTAACAATGTTTGAGCCACACTGGAGATGCCACAATGCCTGGAGGCTCTGACCCACCCAACTTCCAGGCCCACTCAATCTTCTTTTCCATAATAATGGGCTGGTCTTAGCTCCTAACTTCTATGAAACAAGCAACAGCTGGCTTCAGTGAGCCCTAGCAGCAGCCAGATTACATTCACAGCTTGGCTTCACCTAGAAATCTCAAATCTAGCACAAGTAGCAGCCATCTCAGATTGCTTTACAGCTCAGACAGGATGCCCCAGGCAAAACACAGGTGGGGGCTGACCTTGGCCTGTACCACCCAGGAAACCCCTGGGCCAGAGCACCCAGTGGACAACTACAGACCACTGTCAGAGCACCACCACTCTTCCCCTACACAGCTGATCCTCCATGGAGAGTGGAGGTCGGTGGTCAGTGGTCACAGCCAGTGACCACCTTTGAAGCTAACAGGCCTGGGTAAATGCTTCCCATCGACCTCGAAGCAGCAACCAAGGTTCAACTGGAAGAGGGGGATGTACTCAGCCCATACAAAGGGCGCACCTTGAGTACCCAGCTTGGGTGATACGGGAGGTTGTGCCACTGGACCCCATAGGACAGCTACTATATTAGGCCACACTGCCAAGACACAGAGTCAAAGCAGCTCTACCAAATACATAGAAACAAACACAGGGAGGCTGCCAAAAGGAAGAGACAAAGAAACATGGCCCAAATGAAAGAACAGATCATAAGTCTAGAAAAAGAGCTAAACAAAATGGAGATAAGCAATCTATCAGATGTAGAGTTCAAACACTGGTTATAAAGATGCTCAAGGAACTTAGTGAGGACCTCAGCAGCATTAAAAAAACCCATTCAGAAACAAAGGATAGACTCATTGAAATAAAGAACAATTAAAAGGGAAACAACAGTAGAGTGGATGAAGCTGAGGATCAAATCAATGATTCAGAACATAAGGAAGCAAAAAACAACCAATCAGAACAAGAAGAAAATAGAATCCAAAAAAAAATGAGAATAGTATAAACAGCCTCTGGGACAACTTCAAGAGGTTCAACATTTGCATCAAAGCAGTGCCAGAAGGAGAAGAGAAAGAGCAAGAAATTGCAAATCTGTTTGAAAGAATAATAAAAGAAAACTTCCCTAATTTAGTAAAGGAAATATACACACAAGTCCAAGAAGCACAGAGAGTCCCAAACAAGATGGATGCAAAGAGGCCCACACCAAAACACATCATAATTAAAAAGCCAAAGATTAAAGGTAAAGAGACAGTCTTAAAAGCTGCAAGAGAAAAGAAGTTAGTTACCAGATGAATGCCAGATGAGAGCGGAGAGAGAAAGGAAGGGTGAAGAGGTAAGGAGATTAAGAAGTACAAATAGGTAGCTACAGAATAGCCCTGGGGATGTAAAGTACAGTATAGGAAACGGAGTAGCCAAAGAGCTTATGTGCACGACCCATGGATGTGAACAATGGTGGGAGGACTGCCTGAGGGAGTAGGAGGACTGGGTGGAGGGGGGACAAAGTGGGAAAATTCAGGACAACTGTAATAGCATATTCAATAAAATATAATAATAAAGAGTTAATTGTACTCTAGGACAATTTTTAAATTTCAAAGTGAAAAGTTTAACCTGTGAGTTTCTTCGGAAGGGCCAAACAGCACTTCTGACTTTCCTTCCTGCCCCTGTGCAAGCACTCAACAGCCAAAGTATCGATTGTAGCAGCTATTAATTGCAACTGACTAATTATATGAAATCCAATTTTTCAGCCACATTCTCTCTTTTTTTTAATCCTCACCTGAGGATATCTTTTTATTGCTTCTGGAGGAAGAGGAAGGGTGCGGGGCGGGGGGGGGGGGGGGGGCGATAGAGAGAGACAGAGGGAGAGGGAGGGAGAGACGAAGGAATAGACAAGAGAGAAACACTGATCAGTCTCCTCCCACTGGCCTTGACTGGGGACCGAACCCTTGACCTGTTGGTGCATGGGACAGTGCTCCACCAAGCCACCAGTCAGGCCCAAACTGTTTCTTTTAAAAGGACCAGAAAATATATTCCTGAAAAGAATGACTTCTTTGAGAGAATTGCTTATGTTCTTGCCAATTTATATGTATTTTTTAAAAAGAATCAACTAGGTATCTCCCTATTTTAATTTTTAAAACATTATTGAAAGTTAAGTCCTTAAATTCTAGGTAATTTAAGATCCCTTCTAACTATTATACTGTCAGTACTAACTAAAACAACTCCTTTTAGAAGCTGGTATACATGCCAGGTTTTTTACCATATTAGTCTACTCAAAAATAATCAAAATATTAAATGAATTGAGTTCCTCACCTGCTCTTTACTATTCTTTTTAAGTCTGTGGTAGCAACAGTTTGCTTTAATGTAATGTATTCAAAAATCTCTGTATAAAACATTTACTCAGGCCTTTAAAAATATTTTCTAATCTTGACGCAGGTGGCTTTCAAATTGTGGTCTGTAGCTGGTCCAGAGAGGGAGAGTCAAATGTGTGCCTGGATGAGGCTCTGGCCAGCACAGAGAAGAAAAAAGGAGGGGCAACTCTTTATGTGTGATTTTACTCCTGGACACTCACCAATGGCAACTGGGAGGATTCAGACAGAAGAGAGTACACAGTGGCCCCTCCAGTTTCCCTGGAAAAGGTCCGGCCAACACTGACCTCCTTCTCCATAACCTCCACATCACCACCTTCCATCATGAAACCCAAGTTCAAATGCTCACTCTGCTCCCCAAGAATAAAATGATGCTTAGATAATGGCAGAGAAATGGGTCAGAGGAAAATGTCTCTGAAGGAAATACTTTGTACGGGGCTTACAGGACTAGATAGGGCCGCCTGAGTAGCCAAGAAGTAAATGCAAAACAAGGATCCCTGGGTTTCAGACTCAGTCATTCAGGTCCATTCTTACTTTCAGAACTCATTTCTGCCTCTTAGAATAAATCAATTAGGAAGAATTTTCTCCTTATAGGTAGGCCAATTTCTACTAAGGTTTTAATAAGCAGCTCAACTGCATTTTGTGAGCTCTATTAGTGTGATATAGCTAAAAGTAGAGACTTCTGGGTGTGCCTTTCCTATTGCATGAGAACAAGTGTATTAGTTTCATTCAATGATAATAGTGAGGCCAGATAAATCAAATGAACTAAACATAATATAAACTTGCACTGTACCTTCTCCTGAGCCTGGTGCTCCTTTTCAATGGTCTTCCTGAAAGACAATTCTAGATTATCCTTTTCTCTGCACACTTCCAGGTAACACTCCTGCGCAGCAGCCACCTCCTTATTCACCTTATCTAATTCAGTCCTGAGTACACAAAACAGCAAGTAAAGAACCATAAAAAAATGCAAGGGCTGCAGCACAATTTTCTTTAAACAAGAAACAGGGGAATATTGTCTTACAGATTCAAAGGCAGCTAAACTCTTTTATTCTCACCTAAGTTGCAAGCGGGTTGCCTCATAAACTTCAAAGAGCTCCTGCTTCTCCAAAGCATGTTTTGCTAACAGGCTTTCTCGTATTTGGGCTTTCATAGCTTCATGGTGCTGCTGGTAAGTCCTCTCACACCTGGAAACACAAGGCAGACAGCAGATTCTAAGGCAGTGCCAGCGTTACTAGAAACACCACAGATGAACTGGTTTCCCGTCTTTCCTTCCTCCAACTCTACTTTAACGCAAATTATAATTGAGGTCAGATTGGTTTTCCCCAACCAAAAATGGTAATAATTTTCAATATATGATCTTATATGAATCTTTAAATTTTTATTTCTTCAAATGTTTCTAGAAAAAATTAAAAACTTGAATGTGAGGATGTTCCAGTCCTTCAAACAGAGATAATAGTCTGTGCTGAGGCCCTGGCTGGTATAGCTCAGTGCATTGAGCACTGGCCTGTGAACCAAAGGGTTGCCAGTTCGATTTCCAGTCAGAGCACATGCCTGGGTTGCGGGCCAGGTCCCCAGTGGAGGGTGCATGAGGCAACCACACATTGATGTTTCTCTCCCTCTTTCTCCCTTCCTTCCCTTCTCTCTGAAAATAAATAAATAAAACTCTTTAAAAAATAGTCTGTGTTGAGGACTTAGTAAAATAAAAATTGAAATGATCTAGGTTGGGGTTCCAAAACTGCAAGTCATCTATATTAAACACAAATACTAGCACTACCAAACTCACAAGTAAGTTATGTTCCAGAAGTCTGTGTCCAAGTTTATGATTTGGTATTTGGAAGACATATACCCTCCCACAGATTTCTTTCTTGTAAAGAATAGTTTCTCAGACTAGCCTTTAAAACACCATTAAGCTATACCACTTCAATGAACTACCATTTGATGGTGCTATAGAATCCAACCCACTACATAACATCATTTCTATGGAAAATGAGTTCCAAATTCTAATTTGAGAAGCCAAGGATTCACCTGCTCCCATCCGAAGTCTCAATAGGGAGGGTTCACTCCATCATTTTTCTCCAGTCTCTTTTGTTGTTGTGGTTGGGGGGGCAGGGGTGGGAACGGGGATGGGGAGAGAAAACAGGGAGGCACCCAGGAAGCAGGCATGAGGTTTCTATACAGACCTTACCTATTAATAGTTTCTTGTTTATCGCGGTCAAAATCTTGTACCATTTGTCTCATCTGATTACATAAGTCCTGATTTGCATTTATCAGTTTTTCTTCAGTTTCTTTAAGTGCCTAGATACAAAAGAATAAACTATTTAGTGGAAATAAGTATCATTTTTCAATGATAGTCTAATCTCATTTTTAACATCCTCTGTACTTTAGCTCTATCCTGTAACATTATCTGACATAATATAATTTTTATAATTCCACAAAAGTCTCTTCATGCCTTGATAAGAGTACAGAATCATTTATTCGACAAGTAACTTTCTGAAGAGCAGAAATTTAAATTTTGCATTTAATTTAAAATATATGAAATGAAAACATTTACCCAGACAAGTATTAGCTAACTGATGATGCCTTAAGATAAATTAATAGTCTTCAGTAACCTTCTCAATAAGCAAAGTTTTATTTTTTGGTCAAGGGCTGGCTAAGGAAGCAAGAACATCTCTATTGGCCGTGTTACTGTACAGACAGAAAACTGCATTTACACTAACTTACCTTCTCATGAACTACCACCTTGTGACCAATACTAAAGGGAAATAACTGGAATCCTTAATCACCTACTAACGTCCTAACTCACATTGTCTCTGCATTTTTTAAAAGTCTATCATACCCCTTGCATTTAATGAGGCCATAAAGGTTCTCACAAAACATAAAAACTTTTTTAATTACCTGATTTTGTTGTTGTAAAACTTGAATTTCATTTTGAAGTCGCAGAATATCATCTTTGACACTCATTTCAGACGTGGAAGAGTCAGGCCATAACTGATTAGCTGGTTTTTCTGAGGTATCTGTTTTAGTCTAAATGTTTTAAAAAGTCAAAAGTTTTTCAACTTTTAAAAACAGTCTAAGTACTTCTTTTGAAATAATGTCATATTTATGAAGAAATTGCAAAAACAGTACAAGCATTAATAATTTTCATATACCTGTTACCATGATCCCCAAATATAACCACAACACAATTATCAAAATTAGGAAATTAACTAGGACACGATACTATTAACTAACCTTCAAACCTTACACAAAATTTTCTGATTTTCCTCTAATGCCCTTTTCTGGTTCAGGATCTAATCAGTGGCTCCACACTGCATTTAGCTGTCACATCTCATTAGTGTCCTGCAACCTAGGACAATTCTTCATTCTCTGTCCTTCAAACTCATGATATTTTTTATTGCTAACCCATTACTTTGTAGGATGTCCCTCAATTTGGATTTTTCTGATGTTACTGCATTATTAAACTCAGGTTATGCATTTTGGGGCATGAATGCCACAGAAACGATGTGCATGCCTTTCAGGGGAGACACGGTATCAATGTCTCATCACTGGCGATAATCAGTTGATGAAGGTAGTGTCTGCAAGCACCTGCACTGCAAAGTTGCTATTTTTCCACTTATAATTAATAAGTATCTTATAAGGAGATTACTTCGAGATTGTGTAAGTATTGTATTTTTCATTATACTTTCACCCACAGATACATATTTTGTTCAATAGGTACAATTTTTAGGACTCATGATGGACTTTGGCAAATAGTTTCCAGAAAGTTTGTACAAACGTGTACTCTCATAACTCCGTCTGGCTCTCCTTCCCTCCAGTGGCAGTGGCAGTCTTTAAGTGATGACTGTATTCCGTGGGGGAAAGGGTATCTAGCCATTGCTTTCATTTGCATTTCTTCTCCTGCCCCGTGAGTGGAACCTCTTACATACCTTCGCTATTCATTTGTCTCACACCTTCCCAAACTGGTCTGTTTACATGACTTTGCACATTTTCCTCTTACCATCTAAATGTCCTCCTTATCTATTTTTATGAGTTCTTTATTTAGTGAGAGGTCACAAAGATTTTTTTAAAATACCTACTCTGCTACACTTACTGGTTTATGTATTTATCTAAACTCTGAGCTTTCTTACACAATGTTTAAAAACTATCCTGTACCAAGGTTCATTCTACTCATTGGGGAGGAAGAGGTACGTGTATCTCAGTATCTCATTCCCATGTCCGGTGACAAGACACTGAGGCTTCAGCTCAGTCTTCCAATTCACAGAGTCTTCACTTCAGAAGGAGCTGCTCCAGTTGTTGATGCTCCTCTTTTCATTTGCCATCATTTCCCAGAAGCCACTGCTCCTACCCCAGTCAGAAGAGAGAAGAGCTAAGCATACTTACTCTGTCAGCTTCTCTCCACTTTGGGGGATACTAATGAGACTTTAAAAGATTTTACTGACTCAGTAAAATGGCTTTCATTTCTTTAACTTGGCCTCCACTTTTTAAAGTTTATGATACGCATTTGCGCTTCCTTCCCCACTGGTGAGTTTCTTATTACTAGGAATAAAAGTACATCATACAGATACACTGGAAAACAGTTTCCACAGCCAGAGACTGCACTCAGTTTTGACACATGACCTCACACTGCAGGCGCACAGAAGCTAGGTGCTTTTCCCCGTCAGCACAAAATCCTTACAAACATCTTTTTTAAATGTCACAATAAAGTTTCTTTCTAAACGTGGAACACTGAAGACATTATCTTCAAGGAAACAAGAACTGTAATATTACACCAACTCTCATACTATCTTCATAATTTCCATACCTGAAAAGATTCTAGCTAGGAACCTTCTAAGTTGGCTATTGAACATTGCCTATTAAGTAGCTTACGATCAGAGTATGGCTTTAACCACAACTTGTGGTAATGATCTCTATTGAGTGTCAGGCACAGAAAGGTCTCTGTGTTTCATTTATTATGCTTACAAAATATTAAGTGTATATGTCGGCCCCCAACTGCTAGTCAGCTAGTCTGGTTTTCCCAAGGCCTTTACCACATTCTACCTCAGTGGCCCAGTTTTCAACTGCAATGATCAGCACAGCATTTGATCCACATAATACTAATACTAACATTTGATTAGTATTTTGTAACCCCATTAGAAAACATGTGGGAAATAAGTGACAAAGGCAAGGCCTGAAGGTGTCCATGGGGTAATTAGATGGCTGTAAATGAGTGTTTATTGAAAACCCCACCTGTTGGTTAAGTTACTATAACCTCTCCTGTCCCCCCATCTAGGAAGTGGATCAATATGTGTATTGATTCAACAAATACTGAGAAAGTATGCAGTGAATTATCAACACAATGCTCCTATATAGTAACACAAGAATCAACACAAAAATCTCCTATATAGTTAAGTTGAAGCAGAACAGACAAAAGCAGCAAGGGCTGAAGTCACACTGTAAGAAAAACCAAGGGCAGACTGCTGGGAAACCGTGACAGCAAAGGAGAAGCTGGACAAAGAAAGGGTCTTCAAAGAGGAGGCAGCTCCCTCCGACTCACTGACCAACTAGACTACAGGGCCAAAGGAGAGGGCCAAGACAAAAAACAGCATGACACACGACCGCCATCACTGCCGCACACGTGAAAGTGTATCTGCATGACAAATGCCGTCAGTAATCTCAAAATAAAACAAAGAAAGCACCGAGATACCTGAGCTCAGGTTCAGACTCCACATCAGGGTCCTCTTCTCCTAAGTTTTAGGAGAGTCTCCCCAAAATGCTTAAACCCATCACCTCTGATCTAATACAAACTGGGACACAAACATTCATTTCCATTCTTTTTAAGAAACATATGGAAACAGTTAAGACAGCTTGAATTAAAGATGTTAGTGGTGCTGCTGAGAAGGGGTCTTTCCCAGTTGGCTGTTAACACTGAAATCAATGTTTGAAATCAATGTTTCACTCATCGAACACAGTTCCTGAGAAGAGGGAACCAGACTGGGCAGGCTGTTAGCAGTAGGAACACACTACTATTTCTAGAAAATAAATAACAATTAAAGTTCCATAATAATGAGGTGCCTTAGAACATCCTGAAAACTTTCTTTTAAAAGGACTATTTTAATAAACACACTTCCTAGTTGAAAGGATCAGGAGATAAAACAATACTAACATAAGAAGTAAAAGATTATTTCCATCCAGGAGGAAAAGAAATACACTATCTACATTAATTTCCCTCCTTCCCCTTCCTTTTAGTTTGCTAAGTCTTTTCGCATTATTTTCTGTTGGCAGTACACATGAGTTCAAATCTGTGAAACACAGAAGGGTGAGAAGGATAGCTATGGAAGGAGGGCCACCCTAAAAGGCTCTGTGATAGCACGATCCTGGGGAAACAACCCTCACCTACTTATCATTCAAGTGCGTTCATTTCAGTTTGCCTCAAGATTGACTCTGTAGCCTCAGAAGGGTCATAAACTGCTCCAGCTTCATTTTCCTCATGAACTAAGTAAGGAGAGTAACTGAAGGATATAAAGGTGGATCAGCGACTCTGACGTAACCTGATTCTGTGCCTCTCCCCCCTGTAACAGCACCACTGTGTAATTAATTTGCTTATACAGAATGACTTTCACTATGGAAATATGAGCCAGAGAAATCTCATGGACAACATGCTAAATAAAGAATCTAGCTAGATGTTAGGGCACCGTTGGTCCAAGCCATCCTGAGGAAACGCAGATACTTTGTTACACAGGCTGGATGATTCCTTGGATTTCTGATAAAGAAATTTTACCTAATGGGCATCTCATTTAGAAGGTGCCAGGAGTAACCAGAAAATCTATTCCTTTAAATGGCATTTCCTTCTCTAAATCTTGCTTCTAAAAAAGTCAAACGAACCCCTGAAAACGAAGGTTTCATGTAAATGTGAAAATTGTAAGCATTTGCTCTAGGAAGCCTTCTAAAAATGGTGTCTTAGGTCTATAAACTCTACGCACCTCAACCTCGATGCTCCTTACACCTTTCTCCATCTGCTGCAGATCTTCAATTTTCTCATGACAGACTCTGAGATCATTCTGTAACTGAGACACCAGGCGACGCTTCACCGAGTTGCTGGCCAGCAAGCGTTGCATTTCTGCCTTCAGCTTCAGGATCATCTCATCTTTGGAAAGCTCTTCCTTTGGGTCTTCTTGTACAGTGCTACTAGGGAAATTATCATATTTTAAATTAAATCAAGTAACAAATCAAGCATGGTAATTCCTTAAAAGCTACTAACTGCTATGAAAACCCCACAGCTACCATTCATGCTTTATGGCAAATGACTGAATACTTACTCCCCCCTATGATCAGAGCAAGACAATGATGTCTGCTCTTGCCACTTCTATTCAACATTGTACTAGAAAAAAATACATAAAAGGGCCCAGGCCAGGTGGCTCAGTTGGTTGGAGCACCGTCTTGTACACCAAAAAAAAGTTACAGGTTCCATCCACAGTTAGGGCACATACAGGAGACAACAGATTAGGAGTATCCAACAGAGTCCACGGGCCACATGCAGCCCAGGATGGCTATGAATGCAGCCTAACACAAAACTGTAATTTACTTAAAACATTATGAGAATTTTTAATGATTACTTGTAGCAATGTATTTAATGTGTGGCCCAAGACAACTCTTCCTTCTTCCAGTATGTCCCAGAGACGCCAAAAGGTTGGACACCCCTATTCAGTATCTCCTCCTCTCCACCCCTTCCCTCTCCCTCTCCCTTTCCTTTTCCTTCTCCTCCCCTCCCTTCCCCTCCCTTCCCTCCTCTCCTCTTCTCTCTCTCTCTTTCCCTCCCTCTCTCATATCAATAAACATGTCCTCAGGTGAAGATTTTTAAAAAACGACAAAAAAATGCATCCATATTGGAAGGAAGGAAGTACAACTATCTCTATTTTCAGATGACATGATATTGAATACAAAAAAACCCTAAGGAGTCCACTAAAAAACTTTAGAACAAATAAGTGCAGCTCAGCAATGTGACAGGATTCAAGGTGAACATACAACATCAATTGTATTTCTGTACAGAAGTGATGAACCACCTGAAAACAGAATTCATAAAACAGTCCAGCAAAGAGAATAAAATACCTAGGAATAAATTTAACAAAAGTATACAACTAGGACACTGAAAACCACAAAACTAAAAAACTAGATGACTGGTATACTAAAAGAAATTAAAGAAGATCTAAATAAATGAAAAGACATCCATGTTCAGAGATCTGAAGATAATATTATTAAGATGGCAATACTCCCAAATTTGATCTATAGCTTCAATGCAACCCATATCAAAATCCCAGCCTGTTTCTTTGTAGAAATTGACAAACTGATACAAAAATTCATACGGAAATGCAAGAAACAGTGAATAGCCAAAACAATCTCCAAAAAGAACAACATTGAAAAACTCACAGTTCTGAATTTTGAACCTTACTAAAATGTACAGCAATCAAATGACTGTGGTACTGGTCCAAGGACAGAGCTATAGATCAACTGGAATATTGATCTCAATGACAGCTCAGAAATAAACCTCACATTACAGTCAACTGATTTCAACAAGAGTGCCAGAACAATTTAATGGGGAATATTCTTTTTCAATAAATGGTACTGGGACAATGGGACATCTACTCCATGCAAAAGAATGAAGTTAGGTCCCTATTTCACATTGCATGCAAAGATTAACACAAAATGGACCCAAGACCTAATGTAAAAGATAAAACTCTTAGAAGAAACCATAGGTATAAATCTTCAGGACCTTGGATTAGGGAATTGTTTCTTAGGTACCAAAAGCATAAGAAACCTAAGAAAAAAGGTAAGTTGGACTTCATAAAATTAAACACTTTGGTGCTTCAAACGATACTATCAAGAAAGTAAAAAGGCAACCTACAGGAGACAATATTTCCAAATTATTTATCTGGCAAAGGACTTGTACTCAGAATACTCTTAAAACTAAACAATGAAAAAACAATCCACTTTTTTTTTAATCCTCACCTGAGGATTTTTTTTAATTGTTTTGAGAGAGAGAGAGAGAGAGAGAGAGAGAGAGAGAGGGAGAGAGCGGGGAGGGAGGGAGAGACAGAGAAAGAAACACTAACAAGAGAGAGGGATACCAATCAGTGGCCTCCTGTATGTGCCCCAATTGGGAATCACACCCGCAACCTAGTTATGTGCCAGACCAGAAACTGAACCTGCAACTTTTTGGTGTATGTAATGATCCTCCAACCAACTACTGAGCCACCCAGCCAGAGCAAAAACAATCCAACTTTAAAATGAAATAAATAAAGATTTGAATAGACCTTTCTCCAAAGAAGACAAATGGCCAATCGACACATGAAAAGATGGTCAACATCATTAACCAGCAAATCAAACCCACATCATTCTAATCAAAACCTCAATGAGAAACCATTCCGTAACCATTAAGAGAACTATAACAAAAAAATTAGAAACTAACAAGTATTGACAAGAATGTGGAGGAATGGGAACCCTCATACATTGCTTGCAGGAACACAAAATAGGGTAGCCACTTTGGAAAACAGCTGGACCGCTCCCCAAAATGCTAAACATAGAGCTACCACATGACCCAGCAATTCCACTCCTAAGTATATATCTAAAAAAGATAAAAACATATGTTCACACAAAAAATTGTACACAAATGTTCATAGCAGCATTATTCACAATAGCCAAAAGGTAGAAATAATCCAAATAAATGTCTATCAGCTGGTGAATGGATAGACAAAATGTGGTATATTCACACAATGAGACATTATTTGGGTACAGAATGAAATGAGGTGCTGATATAAGATGCCGTGTGATAAGCCAATCACAAGAGACAGCATATTATATAATTCCATTACCTGAAATGTGCAGAACAGACACATCTATAGAAACAGAAAGTAGATTAGTGGTTGTCTAGAGGGCAGGAAAGGGTAATGGGAAATGACTGGTAACAGGCGTGGGGTTTCTTTTATAGGATATTGAAGTGTTCTAGAATTCGGTTGTTATGATGGTTGTACAACTCTGTGACTACACTAAAAACCACTGAATAAATGAATGAATGGATAAAATTAAATATTAAAATTACAACCTCTGAACTATACACTTCAAATGGGAAAAAACTATGGTTTGCAGAAGGAAAAGAACAAGCCTAAACACCTAATGTGTATGTTACATTCATATGACAGCAAACCCAATCTATGGTGTTTAGGTGTGAATAATTAGGTCTTAAAAGGATTTAAAAAAAAAAAAAAGAAAGGAAGGAAGAAAATGACTGCCATAACAGTTAAGTTAGCAGTTACTCTCAAGGGTATAATTGGGAAGAGAAATATGGGCAGTTTCTGGACCTGGGCAGTGGTCCCATGAGTATTTACTGTAAAACCATTCATTAAGTATATGCTTCATGTACTTTTCTTTGTGTGTTACATTTCACAATTTCAAAAGGTTTAAAAGTGAAATAAAATTGTAAAGGTATTAGAAAATACCATCAAGAAGTAAGGTGAAAAAGTGATAGATCTAACTACATAAAAATTTTAAACAGGGGTAGTGTACTCTCAACGCGGGCAAGGTACACAGAACCTGGCACTGGTGGGTGTGGGCAATATGCCAGCCCCAGGCCTGTTTGGCAGCACGCAGCAGGGGCCCCACACACTGCACACACCCTTTAGCAAGAATAGTTCTCCACATCTCAAGGAAATAATCCAAAGATATGAATAAAGATTTGACTACAAGGATGCTTGCAAAAATAATATTGTGTTATTTATCATTTAAAAATTTTAAACAGTGTATTACTAACTAAACTACATTACATTCATCCACCTACCAGTTAGTAAATATATGTAACAACATTTACTGAAATCTAAAGATTTCAGAATGTATTAAGGCTCATTATAAAACAGTATATTCTATGTTATTTTATCTCTTAGAAACATCAAAACAGACATGGAAATTATATACCAAAATGATATAAGTGGTTTTCTTTATGAGAGGAAAAGACTGTGGGTGCTTTTGATTTTGTTTTCTTAACCTATATTTTCTATTTTTTCCATAATAAAGGAAAAAATTACTTTTGAAAGAAATATTGATAGTATGTACGCTTAATATAAAAACAGAACCTCATCCCTGTGATACTAACCACAAAACCCATGAGGAAAGCATAATTGTGAGATAAACATCAAATTCCAGGGGCTCCCTACAAAAGTTGACCAGTATGTCTCCAAACTGTCAAGGTCATCAAAAATGAGGAAATTCCAGAGGAACCTAAGGAAATATGACTTCTAAATATAGGATGTGATCCTAGAACAGGAAAAAGACATCAACTAAAATCTAAGACCATCTAAATCAATGATGGATATATTAATAATGATAATATATCAATATTAGTTCGTAAATTGTAACAAATATACTGTGCTGATGTAGGATGTTAATAGGGCAAAATGGGTACAGAGTACACAGGAACTCTGTACTATATTAAGTTTTTTGCAAATCTATAACTGTTCTAAAAAAGTAACATCTATTTCTTAAAAAAGAATAAACAGTATCTGATTTAAAATTTTTACTGTTTGCAGTTTCAGATGACTTTAAACAAAATATGAGAATATATGAGGCCTGCCTGGAAAAAGTTGAGCCATTGTCAACCTAACAAGAATGGTTTGCACAACATCACTGTAACCTGGCAGCCAAGGAGAGTCAACTGGAATGCACACATGTGAACAACAACAACTTCACTGTACTGATCAGTGGAGGCAGTAGACGCCATTGACTCAGCCTGTGTATTGTGTGGCCATCGCATTCAAAATGACTAAGCAAAAAAAGCAACGAATCTCATCAAATTTTGTGTTAAGCTTGACCATTCTTCCATGGAAACTATTCGGATGACTCAGAAGGCTTTCAGGGACAATACAATGAGTACAGTGCAAATAAAAGTGTCCCACAAATGCTTCAAAGATGGTCGAGAATCTGTTGAAAGTGATCCATGTTCTGGAAGGCCTGCAACAAGCAGACCACCTGAGAATGTTGAATGCATACAGTTGCAATCAACAAAGATCAGCAACTCACAGTGCGAGAACTAGAAGCTGATGTGGGGAGTCCCAAAACTACTGCGTCCAAGATTTTGATGCAGGATCTTGGCATGAAATGTGTCATGGCAAAACTCATTCTAACACTTCTACTACCAGAGCAGAAGGGACATCATGCTACAGTTACTAATGACTTGATCAATCCACTGCCAATGGACCACATTTCCTCAAGAAGATCATAACTTTGAAGGGGACTGAGGTGGCATTGTCCTTTGTACTATGCACAATGTTGTTTGTATCTTGTATCTCCTTCAATAAATGTCTCCATTTTTCATATTACATGGCTGAATACTTTCTGGACAGACCTCATATATATACTGTGTACATACACACACATACAGAGAGCAAGAATGTAGAATACACGATGACCATTTTAGCATTATAAAAGGCACTCCTTCTAATATGCTACATTAAACCACTTATGTTTATATATAAATATAAGAATATATGAGTATTCTTATATAAATATAAGAAATACGTTGGGGGAAAATTGGGACAACTGTACCTCGAACAATAAAAAAAGAGAAAAAAGAAACAGAAAATAGAAAATATATTACAGTGCCTCTTCCCATGCTGTGAGGCACAGTGAACTAACTTGAAGCAGCACACTCATTTTGCCCAGTTGACAAATTACACACTCCTCATTTCTTTTCTTACTGAATGCTGACCACTGAAATAGCATATCATGTACTCCTAGAGGGAGCCAAGTCAGAGAGCAGAAAAAGTGCTTGCTAAAATAATTTTCTCTTCTTTCTCAAGAGGGAAAAAGTCAGTGGTGGTGACCAGTCCCTGCAGAGTGCTCACTCCAGAGCCCTGCGGAAGTTGGTTCCCCTGAGTCCAAATAAACTGTAGTCCCTTATGAAGCCTGCTGAGAAGACCAAAGGGAAAAGGCATTCCACTTGTTAAATGTTTATTATTTGAGCTTCGCAGCCAACTATAATAAGGAAGAGGGGAAGCTGTCTGCGAGCTGCATGCAGATTTAGTTACTCAAATTCCACAAATGTGAAATAGAACGCTGAAGCTAAACCCTTCAAATTTACTAGGCGGGAGCTTGAGGGAGGTAGTAGTTGGGAATATAAGCTTGGAGCCACTAATAATGGGTCAGTGATCTGAAAGCAGCTCAAGTCCACGAAGAACTAAAATTCTCGACACTAGGAAAACTGTAGCTTCCTCTTGTTCTAAGAATCACAGTTCAGCAGAGGAAAGGCACAAATCTCTCTCATATCTCCTCTCACTCTGAGTTAAGAATAAATATTTTTACTTTTTCCTCAAAACTGAATTCTTATCTGTTAAAATGCTGGTGGGTGGGATGACTGTAGGCTCAGCCTTTCTTTACATATCCTGTGTTTCACTGAATTCCTTCTCCTTGAGCGTCAATAACGGCCCACTATGTTTTAGTTATTCTCCACTTTCCCAGTTGACCACGGCTGGCACTCCTTTCACTACAACAGTGATGTGATGCCTCAGGTTTACTGTCTATGGGAATGGGCTTTAACTTACATTAAGACTTGGGCTATAGGGACTAATTAAATACAAAGGGCAAAGGCAGAATACATTTTGGTAGACATCATGATGAAGTCAGTCTACTTGAAAAGATATATATACACATATTACTATTATTTACCTAATTCCCAAGCTAATTATGGCACAAATTAAAATAGCATATTGGAAAGAATCTTTTTTGGCATGAATCTTTTCTGGCATTTATTTTAATCCTCTAAAATAAAACACATAAAGAATGACGTCTTAAGGCCAAAAGGTTCGACTGTCACATGAATATGAAACAACAGGTTTACACAACAGTCACATGTTGGATTCAAATACTGGGTCTGCTGATAATGGTCTGTCCTCCTGAGAGAAGAGTTTAGCTCTCTGAGCTCTGGTTTTTCCAATTCTAATACGATGATAATGGGTCTGATGCTTTTGTCAAGGTGGAGATGAGGATCAAGAACTTTTTATAAAGTGTGTGTTGAGTTGAAACTGGATTAATATAAAATCTGATTGATGATATGTTTTAATGAATCATCTATTAAATAATAATAGAATAGCTACCATCTACTGAAACATATTACATAAGGCCCTTTATTCATTATTCATTATCTACTCATTATTCATTACCATTCATATTCATTATCTATTTTAATCCTCACTTTCACCCCCAAGGTATATGCTATAATCCACTTAATAGAAAAAGTCTGAGGAGAAAACAGGCTCAGGAAAGTCAAGAAACCTGCCCAAGATCATAAAGCTCCTAATAAATGGCAAAACTATGATTCAAAACAAAACCTGGATCTGAAGCCCAAGCTCTTTTCATTTGCCCAGTAGAGGTAATCTGGCATTAACAGGAAATGAGGTGTTCACAGTAGTCAATTTTCCAGATGACATTTTTAACTTTAAAATTTTATATAAATCTAAAAAATTCATATAACA
Source organism: Phyllostomus discolor (assembly GCF_004126475.2). NCBI lineage: Eukaryota > Metazoa > Chordata > Mammalia > Chiroptera > Phyllostomidae > Phyllostomus > Phyllostomus discolor. The sequence continues at coordinate 161,053,719 of NC_040903.2, forward strand.
CCTACATCCTCTTTCATGTTCATTAACTAACCAAGCTGAAGGCTTTCTTGGACGGCCTGGTGAGTGTGGACTGTGATGTGTCCCTCCAGTTCTCTCCTGGCGAAAAGGCCGAGCACCCTGGCTGCACTGTGGCAGCCCCCGCCCAGTCCCTGCCCCAGCTACCCTTCCATCAGTCAGGGAGCCAGATAATGCTCAGGGTGCAAACAAATCCAAGTCAATATGGCCTGACGGTGACTCCCACTAAACAGACCACACGGTTTAGTTCTACTCGCTTTTCTGCTTCGCTTTCTTCCAGATTGTCGCTGTGGTCTTTGGAGGTGATGGTCCCTAAGACTGACCTCCGGACAACTGGAGCCTTACTAAACTAACATCTTGTTTCACAGTGTAACCCAATAACTTAAGTTTTCAATGTAATGAATCTCATCCTACAGTTCTGAAAACGGAATCCCGTAGTAAAATGCTTAAGTTCCAAAACACTGTAGAGCAAACCCTTCAGGGCATTTCTATACTTGTATTTAGCTTCATGATGCCTGAAACACAACAGGTAGTAAACACTCACACTAAACACTAATGTGGTAAACTCAGTCTTGAACTAGAAACCAGATGGGGCTGGTATGAGCCAAATGCATTCAAGAAAGGTTTCCCTTAGTCTGAATGCAATCTCTTCCAAACAGCCATGCCTCGCCTTATCCCAGACCAGCAGAGGGAAGGATAAACACCCCTTTGTACACCAAGCACAACATTAACACAGAGTACTTAGCTGCTTACAGGTGTATCTTCCTCTCCCCCACCAGACAAAAGGTAAACCAGCTTTGGGAAGGGGTATGTCCATCTACTCCACTCTGCTCCCAGAGCCTTGCATCACACCTTCCAAAGAGCAAGTGCTTCAAAAATGTACATCTTCTCCTCCATTCATCTTTTAAGTGTTTAATGATTTCCTAAATATACTCTTTCCTCTACTACCACCACTTCCTCCCCCATCAGTCCCTGGGAGGGACGGCAAGACTTTAATCCCTTCTATAAGATTGCTAAAATATCTGTGTTAAGCAGTAGCATAAAAGACAATCCCTATTTTTTAAGATGTTATTTATTTATTTTTAGAAAGAGGGGTAAGGAGGGAGAGATAGAGAAACATTGATGTGTGAGAGAAGGACCGGCTGGTTGCCTCTCACATGGCTCAACCTAGGACCTGACCCACAACCCAGGCATGTGCCCTGGGAGTCAAGCCAGCGAGTCTTCACCTTGCGGGATGATGCCCAACGCACTGAGCCACACCAGCCAGGGCCAAAATCCTTATTTTAAAAGTAACACCATGGTAAGATTCCTACAGAATATCAATGCTTATTTTTTTAACATACCACTGATAAATGTCAGGTACCTGCTTTCAACACAGAATATTAATATAATAAAAAAATGTTTCACCTTAATAGTAAAACAGATACATGATCTCTTCTGTAGAAGTTACTTTCTATGTTTTAGCTAAATTAATCATTTTCTACCTTACTAAAACTGATGTGCCCACTGGTGTTGAAGCGAGTACAATATCAATCCTTGAGGCTGCTGTTCATTTTGATCTCAGACGTTCACACTTCACGAGGAGTTACTAACACACACAGCCCACATTCCAGAACCCCTGTCAGCTCGCCTGGTGCCCCTTGTTTACCGAGCATCCCAAGTTTTATTACTGTGGGCTCTTCTACAGTAAACTATTTTCTCAATACCTCTGAACTTTGTATTTTTTCCAGTTGACTTTTTTAATACCCAAATCCACGTATGATTCAGTGAGTTCTGTATTTAATTCTCCTTCTGAGTCACTTGGAAGTATTCCTAGTTTTGCAGCAGATTCATAGAGAGAAATTTCATCTCTTAGTTCTGTTAATTCTTCCTAAAACACAAAATTATTCAAAGTTACTTTCATCATTTTCCTATGAAAAGGAATCATTCTATCTATGCTTCACATTCATTTTAATGGTCAAGAGAAGGTAGAAACGCTTCTTCAAATATGTTTTAGCACATGTTAAAAATAACTTTGTAAAGACCAGCATGTATCAGGTTTTCCAGTAGACTGAATGAACGAATGAATAAATGAATGAGAGAGCAAATGCAAGTAGTTTCTCTCACATCTCCCTCACTCACATTTTGTCCTCCATGAAAAGTGTCCCTTGAGCTGGGAAACTGGTGGCAGCACTTTTTGGCTCCGTAGAGAAGACAGAGTAGACTGGTTTTCCAACATGCTGCACTTTATAGCCTGCCAGTGGTAAAAAGGCAAAATCCCTCCTTCCAGTGGCGCCAACACTGGACCTCTTCCTCCAGTACTTTCCTTTTCCTCCAGCAGAAAATCTAAGTAGCGCTGGAGGAGGATGCGATAGGACCGCAGCCACACTGTAGGTTTCCCACACCTGTATGTAACCCACACCTGTATGTAACCTTATCTCTAGGATACACCCACAGGCAGACCTGGGCTTGACTACCCAGCTGTGTGGGAGACATTGTGAGCAACTCTCATGGGCTGCTTTGGAGATGGTCCAACCCCCTTTTTTATACAGAGAAATCCAGGGTTCATCAAGGTGATGTAATTCAGTTACCCAAATTCTCCTCCAGGGGGCATCACTCACCTGCAAAGTCTTGTTCATGTTTTCACTCATAGCACGAGCCTTTTGTGCTTGCTGCAGCTGTAGCCGCAGCTGAGCCACCTCCTGTACTGAGCCTATGGGGGAAAGAGTCATAGAATACACCAATGTAAATGGCCAAAGCACCGATAATGTACAGAAGACACGAATCCACTGAGACAACAGAAAGTAGAATTCTGCGTTATTTCCTTTTTATTATCTTTTCAGGAGCACAAAGAAATAGCCAGTGGGACCCAGAGGTTATAGGTCTGGTCCACACATTTCCAAGGTTTAATATGGCTCCCCATACGTCCTTGGGAAGTTGAAGACATGGGCTACGGTGACCTTGCTATGAACCAAATCAGCCATGCCTACAGACCTGAACACTCCAAAAGTCCTTTAACAGGGGCATAACATTCCAACTCATAGGAAGCCAAAGCAAAATTTCTTCAGAACCCATTTCCACCCTCTAATAAGAAAACTACATCTTGTTGCCCTTAGCTTCTTTCTAAATGCTTTTATTTCCACCACCCTGACCTCCGTGTGAAAGAAGCCTATTAGGATTATGCTTCTGAAACTTTAGTAACCAAGGGAAGTTCCCATTAATTTTTTCTTTTGTTTATTTCTTTTATCTTTTTTTTGAGGGGGTTCCCATTTAAAAGGGACTTTATTGGGTTTCCTCAAAAGAAAATGAGCATCTGGGAAATGCTTAAGCAAAGTAATGATGGCATATTATGCAACTGAAGAAAATCTATTTTCAAAGCCTTTAATGGCAAGGGAAACAAAGGAATACAAAACCAAACAGGGAGGGGGCACCTGTGTAGAACGTGGTCCAAATTTTGCCCCCAGCGAAGCATACAGACACCTATTTAGACAGTCTTTGATGTTAGCACTTTTGACTTTTGAATAACCCACTCTTACACTGTACCAACAGTCAGAACTGATTTAATATGCCAAAGCATGGCTTTCATAACCAGTGAGTAAATATCCATCGAGCCATTTGCACAGTGTGAGCTGCTCACCAGTAAACAGTGCCGTGTTTTCTGTATGGTCGTGTTTGTGTATACATTTGGTTATTTTATTGTCTTCTATTCTAATATCATTTTATAAAAATGAATAGGAAATAAAAGTACTGCTGAAATTAGTAAGAAACACTTTCTCAGACCTAACACCATGGAGACCACAGGAGAAAGCTTACGCAGGACAAAAACTGTAACTCACTGGCTTCAATTGACCAAGTAGATGCCCACTCCATTGTGAGAGGGAAAAAAATTACAGAAGTTACCCAAAATGAGGGAACTATATGATCAAAGATCAATTCCAAAAACATAACGGGATTTCATATCATTTTTAGCTTTCAGAGACAAACTCTACCTTATCACGTATATTATTCAATTTTTGAACATTCAGCTTTGGTATATTTTCAAAAGCAGGAAATTATCTGTGCGTGTGCATTCCTTTCACTTAAAATACATTCAAATGCTAACAATAGTTACATCTGTGCAGTAGAATTATTGGTTATTTTAATTTTTTAAAGGTTTTTTTAACCCTCACAGATATGTTTATTGATTTGAGAGAGACAGAGAGGCAGAGAGTGAGAGAGACATCAATCAGCTGGCTTTTGTACACACCTGACCAGGGATCGAAACCGCAACCGAGGCATGAGCCCTGGCCGAGGACCGAACCTGCATCTTTTTTTTTGGTGTGCGAGACGATGCTCCAACCAACCGAGCCACCCAACCAGGGCAAGCAGAATTATCAGTTATTTTTATTTTCTACTTTATGCTTGCCTGAATTTTCCAAATTATCTAATGAATGTGCACTATACCTTACACATATATGCATAACAATGTTGAAAAATTGTCACTCATGATTTTGCTATTTTTTCTTGATTTTTATAATTCAAGGATCCTACTGTGTTCTCTCTGCATCATATACCGGCCTCCCTGAGGACACAGTCGCGCACCCAGACGCCCACCTGAGTGCAACAAGCTGGCACACTGCCTCTGACTCTCCTCCAGGCTTCTCGTCAGTCTGTTGATGGTCTCAGTCTTCTCTAGTTTGGCTGCTTCCTGATTCCTTTCCAGTTGTTTCACCTTATCTTCCAAATGACAGCAAATGTCTTCCTAAACAGAAAGAGTGTTCAAGAGTCATTTTCATGACCAGTTGTTGAACATCAAACTAGCAAGTATCACACATAATTGGGTTTTACATCAAATATGAAATCTCCACATGGCAGCACCCCTCTCCTACTGGGGAAGTGCACGGGACTGGGAGTCAGGCGGACAAAGTCGCGAGATCTCGGGCAACTCATCAACTTCTCGGTCTGTTTTTTTCTCTTGTAATTACAAAATAAAGGTTGAATTTCATGATTTCTAAAGTTCCTTTCTGCGATACATTTACAAGACGCTGCTGTTCTAAAATTACATCCTATTCAAGCCAAAGGAAATGTATTGCATTCCTACCTGCAGCTCACACTGCTGGTGTGAGTGTGCGTACACATATGCAGGCAGACCACGCTGACTCTGAGCCATGGGTGGCCTCTGTCTCCCAGGACTGCGAGGACACAGATAAACACACGCAAACTCACTTGACTCTGAACATCCAAAAGATCATTCTATTCTGAGCAGCCAAAAATAACCTCTCCCTCTTCTGAACACCTTTTAAACTTGATTTGTTTCTCTCATGTTTTCCTTTCTACCTTTTACATGTCTCATTTCTCTTAACAGCCTCCTTGCAGGTGCCTCTGTGGTGCCTTACACATAGTGCGGGCTACAAAAAAATGCTGAAAACTAAGTATGTGTGTGCGCACGGGAATGCACGCAGGCATGGGTGTAACTGTATGGGGATACCCAGAAAATACAGAGCATGTAATAATATATTCAAGTTTCTTCAAAAAAAATGCACATGGGAAGCTGTGAGTCACGAGAGGGCCAAGCCCACGTAGAAGAAATCATCACCTCTCGCTTACAAAAGGCTTCGCAGGCTGATTCCAGGCCAAAGGAGCATGAGAGGGGCAGCGGAGTAAATTAAGGTATTAACAATTGGTTAAAGTTACCTGGAAAACCCTGACAAAGTAAGTAGAAAAGGAATATCAAGAAAGGGTTTTGAAGCAGAAAGAAAGTGTTTGGCACCAGATCCACAGGACAACCTAAAGCCCAGTAAAGCCTTAAAGACACCAACCCCAAGAACAGTAAGGATGGTGACAGTGTTCTTAGGCAAAGAAAAGAGATTCTGAAGTCTGTTTCAGCTTAAAAATTTGTGTGAATTTTGTATTCTACTTCATAATGTAGCTATGTTTGCTTTAATTTTTTTCTACCGAATTTTTGAACAAAATAAAGCTGCTGGAAACTGGTCCATGTTTATTCAACACTGTAAACCTCTTGGCACACTGCTGCTGATTCCTGGGCCAGCGTGAGAAGCATGGTCCTAAAGCGCCAGAGTAGCACAGCAAACACAATGAACGAGCTGATATTAATAATGACAGTGTGAGCGGGTGTGCAGGAAGGGGTGGGGAGACAGCTAACAGTTATGTGCTAGGGGAGGTCATGAGAGATTTTACAAGAGACTGCAAACTGATTTTTAAAAAAAGGTAGATATGAAATACATGGTAAACAAAAGGCAGGCCGTGGCAATAATTTGACAATGTGCGGCAATCAATTAAACCATGTTTTTTTCTGTTGACAAGTTCAAGAAAACAGATTATACTCATAAAACTGTAATTTAAACACACATACATACAAATAAAACAAAATGAATGGTTCCATCTTTTCCATGATTAGCTTGAGAAATGAGAACACTCAATTCAAGACAAATGCAGACAGACATCCTTTAAGACTGAAAAAGACAAGTGTGGTAATAAAAAAGAATGACAGCTGGATCCACGGAAGCAGATAAAAGTGAACAGATCTCCAGGGCACACACGTACACAGAGGTCTGTGAGAGTCCCTTAGCCAACACCATGTGTTTACAGCTGAGCCTTTAATGATAACATTAAAAGAAAGGTAGGAAATAAATCAGGTGAAGATCTTGACATAGGAACCCAAGTCCATGACTTCAACAAAAGCTACAGGTTTCAAGACGACCAGAGTGAAAACAGGTTTCATACCACCAAGGAGAAAATTAGAGATCTTCCCACGACACTTCTACAAACAGGAGGCGCAGTTTGGAGTGACAACCAGAGATCTTAGAACACGACACCTCTGGGAATTAGAGAGACAGAAGGCAATTTGCTACTAGAAAGTTCTGTCACCAAAGGAACACTATGAACTCCAAGCGGCTCATTTGTTCTCATCTTCTCCGTCACACTGCGAAACCTAAAACTCAGCCAAAGTAAAAAGAACTGTTATAATGTGTTGTATGTGCAATCCTTTCTATCCAGAAAAGCTGATGCTGGCTGAAGGAAAACACTAAATTCATAATTAATTTTACAAGCCATATACTTCTCAAAATATACTACACAGACATTCAAAATAAAAAAATAAAAAACTCTAACTGTATCATGGGTTGCTAAACTAGGCAATCCTGGCGTTGAACTCTGTCCGTCAAAATATAATTAAATATACATAAGCCTGTTTACATCCTCATGCTTAGCTGTTGGTCAATGGAGGTTTGCTCCACACATGAAATAAAATAATCAGTCTACAACTGTAGTCCTTTCCCACCAAGAATGTGTTTTTCATAAAGCAGTAATTGTCAACCTTCTGCAAGGGAAGGTATGAACTTCTTAAAAAATCTGAATAAGCTCAAGTCATCTCAAAAAGATTGCATATACACACACCCCCTCCAAAAATCATATCCAGTTTCACAGGATTCATCAATTCCCTGGAGCCTAGCCATGAACTGCCTTAGAAGATGCCAGGCCAGGGAATTTTCTAACTAGGAAAACCTACCCTGTGTGAGCATCTGCTCTGTTCACACTATGAATGTAAAACACATAGTCCATGGCTACAGAGTCGTGTGTGTCCACGAGAGTCGCTCGGAACCTAGACCCTGGCGAACGTATTCAAGTTCATCTACTGAATTCTCCAGTTACTTTTACCTCACTACTCCTTTCCAAGACTTGTTTTACTTTTCTTTGTAATCTACTGAATAGAGTGTCGTGGTAAAACATTTACCCCAAAGGGAAATAATTGACACCTCCCTCTTTAATAACTTTTATAAAGAAAAAGAGGGGTAAAACGTGGAGTGTATATATAGTTACCAGTTATGTAAGAAAATCTAAATCAACCCTCTGTGTGTAGAACACACTCATGCATTTTTCAGATTACAGGCAGACATCTCCCTAGCTCCTGGTTGATTCTGGCAGCACGGCTAGAATCAGGAATCTCAGTTTCAGTTCTGATATAATATGGGTTGACCTTTCACTCGAAATGCTACTGAGGAAAATGATAGCAAACGGACAGCACAAAGGGACACAGCTAGAAACACTTCCAGAAAGAAAAAACTACAAGCACTTTAGAACCAGCACTCTGCAAAGCAGTTATGCAAATACATGTGGAGGACTACATCAGTGCTAGGCTCTGTTTAAAAACAAAAGAAAAGACAAGAAACCCACCACAGAATATAAAAGTGGAAAAAAGACCTTAATCGACACCTTCAGTTTATGGTCGGAAGCCCAATCAAGACTTCGTTCTGTGTTCTAGTCTAGCTTCTTCTACTGAAGGGGCGGAGTGGGGGTGCTGAGTACACTAGGACCTCCTCCCAGCCCTCCGTGTAATTGTGTCTAAGTCAGCCAAGAATGGAGAGACCCACGAGTAACCCAGGATGGAAAAACCACCAGACTCCACCCTCTCGTCATCCATGGAGGACGATTCTCCAAGCCTAACTTTAACACTATCACCCAAACATAGACAAAGGCAGTAAAACTGTATCTCAAATTTCATTTGTTTAAATATTATGTAAAGTACACTTTCAACAGTTTGGCATGGCCTTTGCCTTTCCCCAGCCCTATATATATTCCATGCTGAGCAAATTCACAATAATTTTCTATATAAAGAGAATAAAAACACTTTAGGAAAATAAAGCTAATAAAAACTCATATAAGTACACATAAAAATAAAATAACAGAGTACACAATCATTATTGCCAATAATACATCTTATATAGCTCTACCTAAATAATGGAAAAACTTAAGAGTCAGCTGTATAAATAAGAAATAAGAACACAAATCAAGATGAATTTAAGTGTAGTGGAATTTCCCACACCCTCACATCTTACTCTTCTTCTTCCATTTGTTTGGGTTAAGTTAATTCTGAAATTACATTAAGAAAACTGCACTCTGAAATCTTATTCGTTAGAATGATTACCTGAAGCTTTGGAGCACAGCAAACCCACCCCCTGACTCACTGTCAGCTTACACTATTTTATTCCCTGTGGGGCAAAAACAATAAAAACTGTGAAATATGCTCAAGTTTCAAACCTCAACAATTTTAGATCAGACTGCCTCCCCTATTTTATTATACTATTCTCAAAAGGAACTTCTCTCAAGAACCATTTCTAGACAAGCCTTAATGATAGGTTTCTTACCAAATGCTGGGAGACCCAAGAAAGGTTTTCCAGTGGTTAAGCTCCCAGACCAACCTCAAGTTCATCCCATCTCCCAAAACACTCATTCCTTTCAGTCTGGATTTATTCTGGGACAATATCAGCAATTTGTAAAAATATTCAACAAGGAAACAACTAATAGTATGAGAACATACTACAAGAGGAGGGATTTCCAAAATTACGCCTGATTCAGGGTGTATTCATAAAGAAAAATCTTTGCCTTTCAAGTTTTACTTACAATCGAAAACCTACTGCAAACATCCAAAATTTCTATATGGAGAACCACAAAATGTCAGTTACAAGAAATAACCAGCTTACTTAATGATGATAGCTGCTCGTTTGAAATCATCCTGACCTGTTCCTTAAGAGCAGTCACCGTAGCATCCAATTTCTCCTGCAAGGACGACACCTGCTCTTCGTACTTCTTGGTGAGGCCCATCACGACGCTCTCGTGCTGCTCCCTGGCTCGCTGGAGGGACTCAGACCGGTGAAGGTCCAGCAGCTGCTGCTTCAGGCTCTCCAGAGCCATTTCCGTGGTTCTGGACTTCTTAATCATCTAGTAGGAAGACACAGGATTATCCATGTTTACAGTATTTTGACTCTGTGCTCTCTTTATGTACTTTAAAAATCAACCATGCTTTAATGACAGAGAAGAAAGGGTCTCCCCATGGTGGCTGTAGTTCCTTAAGACTTCCCTAACTGGGAGCTCCCCAGGCCCATGAGGCCCATGGTTGCTGCAAACATTATTCACTGAGAAAAAAAAATCTGTAGTTACCCGAGATGGCAATGTGAGTACCAGACCAGGGATGTGCAGCTACTACACTGGTCCCAGTGCTGTTTGCATTGCTCTGTGAGCCAAGTGTGGGGGGCAACCCAAATGCCAGGTCACAGAAAAATGACAACTGTTTCTTGAAAGACTAATAAAACCTGTCAACAGTCACTTAGTAAGAAGAAAGTTTTGAAAGGTATAATTGAACAGTTGCAAAATAATGGCACAGTAAGCTAAAAACTGGCTCCCCAAAGATGTCCATATCCTAATCCCCGAAACCTGTAAATATCTTATATTACATGGCAAGAGAAAAATTGAAGGTTGTGGACTGAATTTAAGTTGCTGAACAGGTGACCTTAAACTAAAGAGATTATCCTGGATTACCCAGGTAGGCCCCATGTATCCACAATGGTGCTTAAATGAGGAAAACTGAGGCTTTAGAAAAGTCAGAGCCAGTGACTTCTGGCTCCGAGGATGGAAATCGGCCACCAACCCTTTGCATGCAGCCTCTCAAAGCTGGAAAAGGTGAGAAAATGAATTCCCTCCCAGAGCCTCCAAAAAGCAGTGCAGCCCTGCTGACACCTTCGTTTTAACCCAGTGAGGTCCCTGTATCCAGCTTCTGACATCCAGAACTGTACATAATAAATTTATGTTGTTTTAAAACCACTAAGTTTTTGGTAATTGTTAGAGCAACAACAGAAAACCAGAACACTTAGTGATTCTGTTAGTTTCTTTTATTCTTTTATTTATACTACATTTTTTAAATCTAATAGCTTTATCAGTTTTCAAAAAATTTTAAATGCTAATAATCTACTGCAATATTGTGATTTCTAAGAAATATATATTTGGTCTCCATCCTAATTTTCTAAGTGTTCAGAGAGATAAAATGTGTCTTTTGTTATGTTACCCAGGTTGACTTTTCACCTAAGGATGCAGGCTGGATGCCAATGGAACCAACCATGTGCTTAGAGGACTGGAATTTACCGTCTCAACCCCTGACCTCCAGGGAGAGGAGAGGGGCTAAAGGCTGAATTAATTACCAGTGGTCAAAGATTTCATCAGCCATGTTATTCAGTGAGCCTCCACGAAAACCAAAAGGACAGGGTTCAGAGAGCCTGAGCTGGAGAACTCGTGGAGATGCAGGGAGAGTGGCACTTGGAGAGGGCATGAAAGTCCACACCCTCTCCCCACACCTCGCCCTACGCATCTCTGCCATCTGGCTGTTCCTGTGTTATATCCTTTTACAATAAAGTGCTGACCTAGTAAGTAAAACAGTAAGTGAAATCTCTGGGCTCTATGAGCCCCTCCAGCAAATCAATGGGACCCAGGAGGGGGTCAAGGGAACCTCTGATTTATAACGAGTCAGTCAGAAGTATAGGTAAGAACTTCTGATGACAACTGGCATCAGAGGTTGGTGCAGACAGTATAAGAACTGATGAATTCTTTGAAGCCCGGCTGGTGTCTGAGAATTGCTTGGTGTTGGTTTGGGGAGGAGAACAGGGGAGACTTGGGGGGGAAAAAAAACCCATGAGCAGGGACTTGTTAATCAAATAGCAGTGTGCCATGGAAAGGTTTGTGCACATTCAAGTACATAAAGACAACAAACAGACTTGAGTGTGAGGAGAGCAAGAAATGAGATAGGCAGGGTCAGATGGTCCTCTTGATGCCATACCTCGTCCCACAGGTAAAGCACAGCCACTGAGAAGCTTTAAGCAAGGATGAGCAGAACTGTATTTTCGAAAGATTACTCATGTGGCCATAAGAGAGACTTTGGAGAAGAGTAAAAGAACAGAGTCTAGTAAGAGATTTTTGCAATAGATGATAAAACCCCAATTAGGGACTTAAGGGCAGCAATGAGGAGACTCAGCAGAACGTGGTGGATGAAGGGGAACGGGGAAGCCGAGGTCTCCTCCAGGTTTCTGGTGTGTAGATGACTGGGTGGAGGAGAGCACACTTCCTCCAAAGTAAAGGAAAGAACTGCAGGCTTAAGATGGGAAAAGGGATAAACTTCAAAGTTCTTCTACATTTAGTCCTACCATACCGAACATGAACTAACTAAACTTTCCTTTGTTTAAATTTTTAAATATATTTGATTGATTATGCTATTACAGCTGTCTCATTTTCCCCCCTTTATTCCCCTCCCTCCTGCACCGCCCCCCACCCCAGTACTCGCCCCCTTAGTTAATGTCCATGGGTCATACAAGTTCTTTGGCTTCTCCATTTCCTATACTATTCTTGACCTCCCCCTGTCTATTCTGTACCAACCATTTATGCTTTAGTCCCTATACCTTTTCCCACATTCTCCCCACTCCCCACTCATAACCCATCATGTGATCTCCATTTTTGTGATTCTGTTCCTGTTTTACTTGTTTGCTTAGTTTGTTTGTTTTGTTTTTAGGTTCAGTGGTTGACAGTTGTGAGTTTGTTGTCATTTTAATGTTCATATGTTTGATCTTTTTCTTAGATAAGTCCCTTTAACATTTCATATAATAAGGTCTGGGTGATGATGAACTCCTTTAACTTGACCTTATCTGGGAAGCATTTTATCTACCCTCCCATTCTAAATGATAACTTTGCTGGACAGAGTCATCTTAGATATAGGTCCTTGCCTTTCATGACTTTGAATACTTCCTTCCAGCTCCTTCTTGCCTGTAAGGTTTCTTTTAAGAAATCAACTAGAAAGTCTTATTGGAACTCCTTTAGAGGTAACTGTTTCCTTTTCTCTTGCTGCTTTTAAGATTCTTTCCTTATCTTTAATCTTGGGTAATGTAATTATGATGTGCCTTTGTGTGTGCTTCCTTGGGTCCAACTTCTTTGGGACTCTCTGAGCTTCCTGGACATCCTGGAAGTCTATTTCCTTTGACAGATTGGGGAAGTTCTCTTTTGTGTTTTTTTTTCAAATAAGTTTTCAATTTCTTGCTCTTCCTCTTCTTCTGGCACCCTGATGATTCAGATGTTGGAACATTATAGTTGTCCAAAAGGTTCCTAAGCCTCTCCTCATCTTTTTGAATTGTTTCTTCATTCAGTTCTGGTTGGTTGATTATTTCTTCCTTCTGCTCTAAACTGCTGACTTGATCCCTGTTTCCTTCCCTTCACTGTTGGTTCCCTGCATATTTTCCTTTACTTCACTTTGTGTAACCTTCACTTCTTCTATTTTGTGACCGTATTCAACCATTTCTGTGAGCATCCTGATTACCAGTGTTTTGAACTCTGCATCTGATAGGTTGGCTATCTCTTCATCACTTAGTTCTATTTTTGAAGATTTGATCTGTTCTTTCATTTGGGCCATATTTCTTTGTCTTGGTGTACCTGTTGAGTAGTAAGGGTAGTAAGGGGCAGAGCCTAAGGTATTCACCAGGGTGGGGCCACCCATGTGGCTGCGTGGTGGCACTGTATATGCGGGAGGGGTCCTAGAGGGAGCAATGCTGCTTGCTCAGCTCTCAGTTGGCTTTCAGTCACTTTCCCTGCTACCCACAAGCAAATTGGGCCCTTCTGGTGCTGATTCCTGGGTGGGTGGGTTTGTGCATGTTCTAGGACCCTGTGGGTCTCTCCCATGAACTCTCCTCTGAGGCTGGGAGTTTCTCCCACTGTCACAACCCCTACATTTTTTCAGCCAGAGGTTTTGGCGCTTTAGTTTCCTGCACTGGAACCCTGGGTTGTACAGTTGGCCTTGCTCCCCATTTTATCCGCACAGAAATGTGGGACCATATGGTCTGCAGCCGTGGCTTCACCCGGGCTGCCCATCTCCACCCCTCCTACCAGCCTGGATGACTATTTCCTCTTTAACTCCTTGGTTACCACACAGTTCGATTTTCCGGCAGTTCTGGTTATTTTTTGGTTTTAAACTTGTTGTTGTCCTTCTTTTGGCTGTGCGAGGAGGCAAAGTGTATCTATCTATGCCTCCACTTTGGCTGGAAGTCCTAAACTTTTCATTTATGGTAAAAAAGTAAGTAATTTTTTAGCATAAGTAATTAAGATAAAATATTTACTACCCAGGCCAGGTGGCTCAGTTATTTGAAGCATTATCCCATACACCAAAAGGTTGCGGGTTCTATCCTCAATCATGTCACGTACCTAGGTTCCGGGTTCTATCCCCGGTCCGGATGCATGTGGTGGGGGGTGACCGATCAATGTTCCTCTCTCTCTCACTCCCCTCTCTCCCTCCCTCCCTTCCTCTCTCTCCAAAAATAAATATATCCTCAGGTAAGAAGTTTTTTTAAAATTTACCTGTTCTTCGTTGACTTTTAATGCTTGTATTTGGGTCTCCAATACTTTTATTTGTGCTTCAAGTTGTATCTCTCTTTCTTTTCCATTCTGAAAGAGTTTCTGTGATTCTCGAAGGCTGAGGGTCAAACCATCCTTCTCATCTGGAACATTAAAAATGTGCATATAAATAATTTGTCAATGTAAAGGAACCCCAATTGTCATAGTCTCTATCAGATCTATATCTACATATAATTGTTGATTCATTCAATTTAATTCAGATAATGAATTTTAGTTGATTTAGAGAAAAATTGAAAAGATCCAAAAAAGAATGCACGAGTGCCACAAAAGAAATTTTGAGAACCAGGACCACGGCCTTCAAAAATCTCACTGTATCCCTTTGGGGACCAAAGACTTCCAAACAGTGATTTCGGCATCTGTTTACTTGAGAAGCTACAGATATGTGACAATCCCTAATCAAAAAAGAAATCTGAGGAGTAACTACTTTTATACCTACTTGCAGTGAACTCTTAAATTCACTTAAGCTTAAATTCCTCTCGCATACTTTTTACATGATAACCCACAAGTTCTTCTTCTCTTGAAATACATTTTATGAGCATTACAGAAAGAGAGCTTTTATCCCTATCAATTAAGTCTGAAGTGAGCTGGAGTTCAGTCTATAAGTGAAAGTTCAGCATTGAATAAAACTACAAAAAGCACGAAGAGCCAGCAAATATCATTTGAATCTGTACTTTCTCTGTGTGCTTCTCCCATGTATGGCTCCATTTTCTCCTTGGCAACCCTAAAGGAGTTCCGGATCACTAACTCTTACTTGGATTAAAACATTATGCTAATCTGTAGACTCAGAAAAGGTCTTGCAAACTAAACTCAAGTCTCTCTGGGAATTGTAATACTTCATCCAAAATAAATTAATCAACAACTTTTTACGACAGGATGCTATCAGCACAGTTAAATTATGTGCATTTATTCTAAAAGCCTAACAGAAAGAAGAAGAAAGAAAAGGAGAAAGTAAGGACCTCAAAGTAGTATGTCCTGGAGAGACGTAGTCCCACAGGAAAGGTGTCAAAAATCCTGGGTTTGGTTTCCTTCTAGCTGACTCACTATGATTCCTCTGAACAAGTACATCAACTCTAAGCTTCATTTTTAAACTACGGTTCTGACAACAGGATACCTATCTCTAGCACACCTCAGAAACAGCAGCTGTCATCTTACCTTTGATTATCAGGAGCTGGTGGTTCAGATATCTGATTTGACGCTCGCTTTCGTTTAACTTTTCAACCAAATTGTCTAGTTGTCTCTCTTTTGCCTTGTTAAGCACCTGAAGTTGAATAATCTGCATATTTTCTGCAGAATCTGATTTGGAATTAAAAACAATTATTAGATAAAATAATACCAAAATATAAGTTTGTGGTTATTTAGGGCAATGTTTTTCAAACTGTGGATACAACTCAATGGAATACCATGAAAAGGAGTCAGTGGAGTGTGAATAGTGTTCCTTAAATAAAAAAATAAAAACAAAAAAGAATATAATAGAATATATCAGAGTGCACCACGTAGTACAAATGAGTCGTAGTTTATGAAACTTGTTTTTTTAATATATACTTATATATATGTTAATACTATAGACAGCATCTCAATGTAGCCACTGTGTTCTCAATGTTCTCACTGTGGTCACTGCCAAAAAAGTTTGAAAAGTCACTGGTTTAGAGTATAAACCATTTTGGCTAACTGAAAATAAATGTATACCAATGTGAACGAAACTGGAGCTGTGCAATAAACCTCAGGGGAGCACACGGCAGGCCTGACAAGCTCCGTGACCAAAAGGAACCACACAGGATGTTGTGATTGCAATTCCTACCTGGGCAGGTCATAGCAGGTAGTCGTGTCCCAGGCCTATAGCATCATTAGCAAAAGTCAGTCTTTACGTTAAGTGAGCCCTGTCCATTTTTCTTATGCATCTAGGACAACATTCCCTTGAAATGTCGGAGTAATTTTCTTTTCCTTCCCCTGGAAGGCTCAGCCACAGGCACCAGAGCACAAGACCACAGAAGCCCTCACTGCTCTCTGCTCCCCACATACCGTCTGTGTGTGCTGTGTCAATCATCAGCTGCTCCCCTGCACCCACCACTGTGGAGCAAGCCTATGTTTCTCCATTTCGCTTTGTATCCAATCTTAGAGACTTTCCTGTTATGTGTTCTCCCATCCCCTTAACCTACCACCAATGGATTTCATGCACATTCCTTATGTCTTCTCCTTTGGTTCTAGTGTATGAAATAAGCTGCAAAACTGCCCTTCTCTGGAGCACGTCACAACATATGCTTCCTGGCACATGTCATCAGTTTGGCTCAAATAAACTCACAAAAATTCCCTACGGGTTTGGACATGTCCTACGCTGACACCGATTACAGCGGAATAGAGTTCTGTGCTCTCATAAAATTGAAAAATAAGTACATCAGCTTCTCCAAAATCATTTTTAAAGAAAATTTCTAGATAATCTCCACAAAATATTTTATAAACAGGAGTGAGCATTACATTATATTCATATTTATGTTGGCACTTAACTATTGAATAAATAGATTAATAAAGGATTTTGAGATCTTCTTTCAGAAATGATTAAAGTCATTTTAAGGACCAGTTAAAAATGACTGGGGGGAAAAACAGAAAATGATTCATAGGAGAGGGATAATGGTTCAACTACACAATGACAATTACTCATTTTCTACTAGAACAGCGCTCCTACTTGCTAGCAAACAAAGCAAGCCTCTTTTTTAAAAAAAAAGAGATGTGGTTAAAACCAAAAAAAAAACTGAAGACTGAAAACTTTGTTACAAGTAAAACTCTCGGGCCCTGGAACAGGACCAGCCCAGGAATAAACCTGGGTACATGCCACGCCTCTCTTCAAAGTCATCTTTTTAAACTACTGTTGCTAGGAAGCTGTAATCACTAAATCTGGCACTACCATTACATTATTTAATGACCTTCCAAATGTCAAATGCAGGCAAATGTGTACCTGACTTAAACAGAAAATAAATCAACTTAATAAAATGCAGATTAAGAGAGTGATAAAAGGTTATACAGGCAGAGCAACCAACAGAACACGGGAACTGAGAGAGAAAACACCCAGGCCCCGGGCCACGGCTGCGGTGCTTCCTCACACAGCCTAACACCAGCTCTGACACACGCACTGCCCACTTCCTCATCCCTTCAGTCCACAGTGACTTACCATCAAAGAGGGGCCACCCCCGCATTTGCTTTGACTCGCTCGAGGGCATGTGAGTCTGCAGCCCAACGCAAGACGGGACCCGTGCTATGAAGTTAGAGCATGAAGCCCAGTTTTCTCTTTGGCGCAGGCTCTGAAAAACCTAGAATGTCCAATATGACTTTCCCCTTGCTGCTGCTTTTTTTTTTCCGTCACCCAAGGACATTTTTTTCATTGTTTTAGAGAGAGAAGAAGGGAGAGAGAGATCCCCTGCCTCTCAAATGTCAAATTAACAAAAAACTTGCTGTTACACTGTAGAATCACACTGTTTCTTCGACATGCATGATAACTAGAAGTTATTTCACGTGCCAGAGAATCTGACAATGAAAGTTGGATCTATGAAAGCTCTACTTCAGGTCAGAGTACAAGTTCTGATTTTTAGTTCTGGGTGTTTTATCTCCTCAAAATGCTCTAGTAGCACTTTTCTCATTCTCATATTTATACATATACAATCCAAAAAACTTTTTTGGTAAGTGCCACATGACTAAACCTGAGATAGGAGTCTAATTTAAATTCTGACCATTAAGTAATTTATGTCAGCGTTGTCTAATTATTATACTAAAACTCTAAAAGTCAAAGAAAAAAATTAAGGTGCTAATGCTCATTTACTAAATTACATTTCTATATAACAAAAAATCTAGGACTGAAGGGACAAGTACATTTCATTTCCCAAATTCGACTTCAGTTAGAAAAACACAAAGCTGATGAAAAGTCTTAACCAACTACAATGATTCAAATGTACAGTTCAGAAAATTCTATTTTAGTTTTTTATTATGGAAAACTTCAAACACATAAGAAGGCAGAGAAAAGAGCACAGTGGATTTCACGAACTCATCGCCCAGAGTCAACAACTATGAACTCACATCCAGAGTCTTGCTTCACCTGTCTCGCCACCCAGCATCACCCCTGACACCGCATCACCTGAAGTAAATCCTAGACTTCCTATCAGTTTACTCATAAATACTTCAGGATGTATCTCTAACAATAGGGCTCTTTTAAAAAACCAACCACAATTCAATTACCATACTTAGCAAAGTAGTAATTCTTGAACATGCTTAAAATGTTTCAAATTCTCCAATCATGTTGTTAGGAAATAAACATAAACCTGATACATACTTTCATTAGCTCCTAAAAACTGCTGTTGCAGGCCTTCAAATGTGTCACCCCCTGCGATCTCCTGGGCGGGCGAGTCACTGTTCTGAGCAGGAGCGTGATATGGCTTGTATGTCACTGTGTACGGTTCCAGCCCTTGACACCCGGGGCCTTGCGATGCACCAAATTGCTGTGATAAGACGGTAAATGAAACTGACAATTAGGATTTGCCCTTTTCCCCCAAAATTTTCTGAATTAGATACCTTAGGAACTTAAGGAAGTTAACTGTGGTACAATGATAAATTTTAAACATACGTCTTTGCTTTAAAATAACTTACTGTTATTTAACACTGTTAATTGAAAGTCTGCAAAATATAACTTCACATATCTTAACTGCACTCTTCAGCATACAACCGGCCAACTCCATAACTAACACTCCAGAACACCAGTAAGACTGTAGAGAAATACTTAGAATGACTTAGATGATGCCAACAGCTTGGAAATATCAAGGACACATATGCAGTAACAAGAGCATGCATTACATGTTCATATGTAATAAATATTCACTACCTTCTGTGGAATGAATACTATTTACAGAGATAGAAAAGAAAACAACTACCTTAAAAGGAAAAAAATCATCCTGTCAGTGGGTGACACAGAATTCGCCAGCTACTGGCAAAACGAGGATTCATTGTCATTAAGGAAGTCTAAGAAACAGCTAACTGTATCCTAAGGTCTTACTTCATTAAACTATGCAAGGGTTTAAAAAAAAAAAGTGTTTCTTTCCTTAGCATTCATCCTGTCTACTGGTCTATCATCATAAAACAGATATCAATTTTTAAGTCTTTGACCTAAAATTTGTTACATTTGTTATTTGGTGAGCTAGAAAGTCACAGTAATTAGTCATCTACATAGATTTACTGCTTTGCAACTATATCAAGATAACTGAACATAGCTTCTCACTGAAGCATAGTGAAGTAGTAGAAGCCAGAAGCAACAGTATATGAGAATGGTTATTCAACAAACTTAATTTTTAGTGTTTAATTAACTGTCTCCATAAAGCCTCTATTTTAAAATTCTGACTTACGATCATGCTTTCATTAGATTGTAAACAGAAAACAAAATGACTAATTCAGCATGAGCCTCAACAAATGCATTCAGAAATTTTTATACTTAAAATAAATCTTACTATTGCACTTATATACATTTCTTAAATACACGCAGATGTGTGGGCACAAATAAGCAACTCCTTGAAAGTCAAGTTCTTATAATACCTGAAAATGATTCCTTTGAGGATCTGTAAATTTAATTACATTGGCTGGTTGGTTATTAAATTCCTGCTTCTGACCTTTGGTGTAAGGCCTAAAGTTTTCAGGAAGGTGATATAAATCAGTCTGCTCGTATTTACTCGGAGGGCTATAGCCACTTCTGCCCTCATCTTCACCTCCTTCAGGATGATATCCAGGATGCTGGTCTCCAGTCTTACTTTGACTCTCTTCCCAGCCATTGCCAATTTCCTCTCCGGTATATCCATCCCGAATCTCATTATAGTCCTATCAGATAACAAGAGTAAGGACAAAAACACTAAGACCTAGTCCCACCCTCACCAAAACCACTGTCACACCAGATACTCACATTTACACTTTTAGGTTTAGGCAGCACCTGATGGTCATTCCAGTTCATCTCCAATTGCTCAGAACGATGAGGTCTTGAGGAAAATCAATACTTTGGATTTAGAGCCTATCATTCATTTGGACATAGATATCACAAAGAACCCTATGATTTTAACATGTTTTCCCTCCAACCTTGGCCTACAAGTTTAAGAAGTAGTCCAGAATTTTATAATCACATACATTATTATTACCTGCACAGAATCAAGAGACAGACACTTACGGAACTGTAATACACAAATGAAGTGATTTCACGCCCTTACCCTCCCTCTGTGTCATCCTCACTGCAGTCTGAATAGTGGAGCTCCGGGGAGGACAGGTCGTCATCCAGCATGTCATGAGGCAGGTCTGTGAGTAGCTGCTGCAACTGAGACAGAAAGCCAGCGTCAGTGTCACACTGGCTTAAAAACAAGGTGCCAAGCCCAAGCTGCCTTGGGCTTCTGACTGTAGAAGTCAAAGAAGTTCCTAATTTCAACATTCAACAAATGAATGTCTTAAATTCCACACAAATTATGTTTATCATTTCCCTTGGGGAAAGGGGAATAGACAATTGCAAGATTTATATTAGAAGGCTTTATTTTTTTCTACAAAGGTCTTGGATTTAAATACACATATATCAGAATTTAAAAACTTCTTTATGGAAGCACAGCCAGCCATAATAATGGCACAATCACTGTACTATGTTATCACAGGGTGGACTTCAATCTCAGAACCCTGTTCTACCAGAAACCAAACCTTGGGTGCTTGATAATCAGACCTTCCCCAGGGAATCTGAAGAGCCAGATGCACTGTGCCCAGGTGGTGAGAACAGCAGAGGCAGCAGCAGGTGGCCGAGAAGCCCTGAAAAGCTCTACTAACAGGACAAAAGCCTCTTGGGAAGTGGCTAATTAGTAGACAGCCATCTAATTCCAACGATGAAAAGATATGCAATACTCGGCTGTTGTAAAACAGTTGAGTAAAGAGAGCTGTAAGATTCAGTTTCTATGGTGAGCACTCTCAAAAGCATAATTTAAAAATTGATGTTAAAAGCATTTGACTTCACTTTCCAGTTTTTTTTTAAAAAACTCACATCTTTAACATTCTGCCTATAAAAACTAGAGATAGAAGAAATTCATTCAAGTTTCAAGATAAACTGTGATAAAGGGATGAATGATCTAATTTGCTGAATTTTAATATCTATCAGCAAATGTCTTTCTTCAAGTGCCAATACAATATGAAATCCCAATATAACTGTAACAATCAGATTCAAATATTATATTACTAAATAGTAGGGAGACTATTTATAATGACTTCTCTTTCAAACTAAGCATCCGTTAAATTAACAAGTTAACTGAGTCCCTCCACAGTACATAAATTAATCCCATAAAATTATGCGATGAGTGAATTTTAAAGATATTAAACACCCTGTCTGAAACCTTGGAGGAAGAAAATTAGACAGTTTGTCTATGACAGATTTTCCCCCACTTTCTGTGTCATTATAATAAAAGAAATAAAATGCAGCTTTGAAACATGTGAGTATTACATTTATAATAAAAAATACTTTCATAAACAAAATACATAAGGTAAAAGTTAAATAAATATATTTAAAGAAAGGTCTGAAAGGTATGCTCCAGTTGGTAACTTTGTTTTGGTGAGGTCAAATTTGGGAATGGAAATGAGGTGTGGGGGGCGGGGGCGGGGGGGGGGGGGGGGGGGGGGGGCGGGGGAGGCACACTTCCTCAGTCCCTTATGTATTTATGTTCACTGGATTCACTGGATGATGTTTTTAAACGGTTTTCTCAATCCATTTGGGTCTTTACAAATGAAACAAAAAAGAAAACAGTCTATTCAATGAAAAGTTATCTTCATCTCAAAATGTATCTGACACTACTATAAACAAGTCAGGCCTTGATTTATGCCGGGTAACTGAGAAATCACTCTGAGAGTTAGCAGTATCAGAGCAGAACCCAAAAGCACACAGAATAAGAAACACAGAAGAAACAACACTAAAAACAGTACATGTCAACAAATTAGTATGTGACATGTGCCCCAAGTGAAAGATAGCAAAGTGATTTTACAAACACTCAAAATATCTGAAGACAAAAATCATCTATGAGGTCTTTTTAAAAAGTCCAAACTGCTTTGTCTATAATTATGTATCGCTGCTTTAACAAAAAAGACCACCCCCACACATTATACAGGAAAAGAAAATAACAAAGTAAATCTTTCATACTTACATCAAGTAAGGACTCCTGTACAGAAAGAATATTTTCTTCTAAATCTTCAGTGAGGTTCAAGTACATAGCCTTATAATTCAGGGGAGCTTTGACAGGGACGTCTGAGCAGGACATTTTCCCCCTCACAAAGACATAAAAAGCTACACAACAATTAAGCAGCTCTTGTAGCTTTCTTTGTGACACCACAAATGTGTCACTGAAAAAGTATTAACAAAATCAGCATCTATAAAGATTGAGTATAAGCAATAAGTTCTTCTGAATGTTTCTGGATCCATAAGTAAATTATGAACCAGTAAATCATCCCTGTAGTCTTTAGTGCCTTATAAGTTATTTTTTATACATGCTAACATTTTAAATCATTTTGTTCACCTTTGAAAGCTTTCTCCTCCATGTTCTTTGGCATAACTGGGCCATATTCCTCGATTTCCATAACTTTCAGAGCAGAGAGAAGCTAAATGAGATAAGTCCTCCTAATGAGGAATTCAGGAACAAAATCCCACCCCCAAGGCTTCCATGTCCTGGGTTCAAGGTGTGCCCTCCTCTTTACCAGGTGGCCAGGGCCAGACACAGGCAGTGCCTGACCTTGGCCTGCAGGATAGTCCCGCCCTAGAGGTCCCAGAACCAACACACCTGGTGGGCAGCTTCAGGCAACACCAGAGCCCCACACAATTAGCACCACAGATGGCACACCCAAAGGGAGCCTCAGCAGGCACCAGAGCCCTGCTAAAGCAAACCCCACTCTGTGGCATTAGCCCTCCACAACAGCTTGTCTGCTACAGTCTCAGCCTCAAAGCCAGTCAGCCTGAGAGTCAATCAGACCCACTGATGTGCCGATGGCAATCAAGGCCCAAGTACAAAGGAAGGCACACACAATCAAAACACCGGCTTAGGGCACCCGGCTTGAGCAAACAGGGAGATGGCACCACTGGGCCCAACAGGACACCTAGGCCACTCTGTCAAGACTGGGAGATGTAGCAGCTCTACCTAATACACACAAACACACACAGGGAGGCAGCCAAAATGAGACAGAGAAACATGTCCCAAATTAAAGAACAGGAAAAAGGGGGAAAAAAAGAACTAAACAAAACGAAAACAAGCAATCTACCAGATGCAGAGTTCAAAACACTGATTATAATGATGCTGAATGAACTCAGAGAAAGAACAGATGATCTCAGTGAGAACTTTAACAAAGAGATAGGAAACAAAAGAACCAGTCAGAAATGAAGAATAAAATAACGGAAATGAAGAAAACATTAGGTGGAATCAACATCAGATGAGATGAAGCAGAGGCCTGAATCAGCGATTTGGAAGACTAAGTAGTAGGAAAGACCCAATCAGAACAGCCAAAAAAAAAAAAAAAAGAAAAAAAGAAGAAGCATCCAAAAAAATAAAGATAGTTAAGAGACCTCTAAAATAAACATCAAGTGTAACAACATTCTCATCATGGGGGTACCAGGAAAAGAGAGAAAGCTAGGGATTAAAAAACTATTTGAAGAAATAATAACGGAAAACTTCCCTAACCTGGCAAAGGAAATAAGCACACAAGTCCAGGAGGCAGAGTCCCAGACAATATGAACCTGGAGTGGCCCACACCAAGACACAGCATAGTTAAAATGCCAAAGTTTAGAGACAATGAGAAAATCTTAAAAGTAGCAAGAGAAAAGCAGTTACCTACAAGGGAGCTCCCACAAGACTGATTTCTCAACAGAAACTCTGCAGGCCAAAAGAGATTGGCCTGAAATATTCAAAGTGATGAAAAGCAAGGACCTAAAGCAAGATTCCTCTACTGAGCACGGCAATCATTTAGAGTCAAAGGAGAGATAACAAGCTTCCCAAACAAGAAAAACCTGAAGGAGTTCATCACTAACAAACCGGTATTACAAGAACTGTGAGAGAGACTTAAGAAAAAAATAAATAAATAATACGAATAAGAAAAAACACAAAGAAAAAATTCTCACTAAGTCATAATAAAAGCAGTGGATCAAAATTCTCATCAACAAAGGCAAACACATAATAGCAAACAGTAAAGCTAGTAGAAAGGTTAAAAGGCAAAAGGAGGAAGATCGTGTGTAATTACAACAGTAAATTTTGGGATCCATACACATGTACAAAAGAAGTAAAAAATAATGACAAAAACATACATGTGGAGAGGGTGTGTTAAAATGGTAGTGATTTTAGAATGTGTTTGAACTTAAACAGCCATCAACTTAAAATAGACTGCTATAAACATAGCTTGGTATATATGAAGCACATGGTACCCACAAATCAAAAATCTACAAGAGATATACAAGAAATAAAGATGAAGGAATTCAAACACAACACAACAGAAAATCATCAACATACAAAAGAACACGGCAAAAGAATAAGAAAGGAAAAAGAACTACAAAAACAATCAGAAAACAGTTAATAAAATGGCAGTAACTATTGGGATGGCCAAAAAGTTCGTATTTTTTCCCACAAAATAAAAGACATCTTTCATTTCACCAATAACTTTATATTGATTTGGATATTTTGAGTATGTTGGCTATCTCCTACATGGTAGAACATTGATTGTTCTCAATGCCTCGATTTGATCACTATCGACTGTCTTACCCAACTGTGGAGCATTGCTCAGCGAGTAATCTCCAGCATGAGACTTTGCTAACCACTTTTGACATATTCAATCAGTCACACCACCTCCATATACCGCACAAATCTTTCTTTTTGCATTTCAGTTGCATTTTTACCTTTCTTGAAATAATAAAAGCATAATATGCCTAAAATGTTGTGCATTTTCTTCCATCTTCAATATTAAAATAGCTATAGAAAAATTCACCAATTTTGATGTTTTTTAAATACATACTGATGTGACAGCTGTGACAATGCAATCTAACAAAATTATTTCAAATGAAGTTAAAGACAACTAAGCACTACTAGAATCATTGTATGGAAAAAAACAGACTTTTTCATCAACCCACTACATACCTATGTAAATGGATTAAATACTCCAATCAAAAGATGACTGGATAAAGAAGATGCAGTACATATATACAATGGACTATTATTTGACCATAAGAAAAGAATGAAATCTTACCATTTGAAACAACATGAATGGACCCTATAGAGTATTATGCTAAGTGAAATAAGCCAAAGCTGGGTGGTTGGGGACTGAGTAGAAAAGGTGAAGGGATTAAGTATTACAAATTGTCACTTACAAAACAGTCACGGGATGTAAAGTACAGCATAAGGAATATAGTCAATAATATCGTAATAATTGCATATGGTATCAGGCAGGTACAAGACTTACAGGGAATCACTTTGTAAGTTACATAAATGTCTAATCACTATGTTGTTCACCTGAACCTAATGAATAATGAATGTCAACTATAATAGAAAATTTGAAAATAAATACTTTAAGTGTGCCCTCCTCATATTCACTGTCAAAAGGATTTTGCTTTTGGTCATGGAAACTTGTGCATAAAACACAAAATTACCAGATCAACTTACGCATGTTACCAAATTAAAAACTTTAGAAATTATACAATTTCCTAAGTAAAGATCCACACAACTATCAAATACATCAAAAGGCAAAGATAACAATCCATATAAATGACAAGATTTAATTCCACTCATTACTTTCAAATTCATCAAACTGCTTTTTGGTTGCAAATGCAATCTTCTCAGTGGGATGTTATTGGGTATCAACTGAGTTTAATAACTGAAGAGACACCTTCCCTAGAAAAAAGATAATTTGCTATTGCTAAGGCTTCTACTGAAGTACGTTCTAAACCATTTGATAAAACCATCTCCCTTTACTACTTACACGATTCTTCCTTGAAAAGAAGGGAAAATAAGGACATTTTACTCAAAGAACTTCAGTAACAAAATACTTCAGAATAATCCATGTAGAACATCCAAAAAGTCTATGTGAAGGAGGAACATAAAGCAGAGAACACGAACCCTTCTGTTAGGATTTTCAACTTAAATTAACTAAACAGACTGTATTCAGAGACTAATCCTTGACATTCACGAAAGCAAGACTCCTCACATTACAAACGGTACAGGGCGTTGCGTCTCCCACAGGAGAGAAGCCGCAAAGGGCCCGCCAACAGTTGTGTGCCTTGTGAGCAGGTGACCTCCCAAGTATGCGGAGAAGATTTGGTATTTTCAAATATGAATTATTAAATAATGCTTTCACGGATACGCCCTCAGCAGAATCTTCATTTTAACCTAAAAGCCAAGTTAAAACATCTTCGAAAAGGCCCAGTATGGGACTGACAAAGGTCCAAATAACTTGGCAGCTGGAACTTTAGCTGCTGAATTACACTCTGGGAAGGATTAAGAAAAAATCCATTCCATTAGTTAAACTAAATTTTATAATGTCAGTGGGGAAGACCTTGTCTAGGTTGCCACATATCTGAAAAAGAAATATGGCAAAATCAGACAATATCGGCTGCACTGCAGATGACACAGAACAGAACTTTGGGCTTGGAAGTGGTGATGGGATTCCTCCAGGCCCCACCTCTCCCACCAGTCAGCAAACCCGGGCCCAGAGAAGGTCAGGGGCGGGCCCAAGGAAAATGAGTGACCGTCCCAGAGCCAACACCAGAGCCTGAATCTCTTCATTTCCACACCTATGTTCTTCCACAAGACATGTAGTCATCGCTGGAAGGTACTTATTTCCACCTGTCTGGATACAATCAATCTTCAGCCTGCCAGAGTTCAATGTTTTGTTCCCATTGTGACAGGCCCTGAAATAGACCTACATATTATGGGAAACATTCAAAGGCCTGATCTAGATAAAGAAACTGCTAAAGAAATACATCAGAAAAATATAATATGAATACTCAGCCATTTGTTTCTTTGATTTTCTTGGATGATGACAAGAAATTTCCATTAAACAAGTCAAATAATATACCCCTAAAATATAAACAAATACTAGCTTTACAACTCCCTCTAGTGGGGACATAATATCAAAATGTTTCCATAATTATATCAAACAAGACAGTAAAAAAAACCCCTTGAAAGAAAGGCTATGCAATGGAAACCTTATGTCTAAAATGCATAATTTTAAGCTCAGAGGAGCTTTATAATTTGATTAGAGTACCACCAACATAAAAACCACCAGGGACCTCAAAATTGGTATTGCCAAGTGCAAGTTTCTGTCTGCCATCTGCTACTTAAACTACCTACTTTTCTACTCAAGATTATTTTCCAGGTTTCAAATATAGCATCGCTAAATGAATCAGCATCAGCAAGTATTACCTTGATAGCACAGATCACTAAGTACTTCTGCCCCAAACCAGCAGCTCCAAAATACATGCATACATACATACATACATACATAATTTTATTATCTAGAACCAAGTGATAATCACAGAGCTACTTCCAGTGACACTGCAGAAAGTACCTGTACACTCCAGCCAGCTGGAGATCCCAAATGACAATCTACCTTAAGCTGTGGTTTTACCAATAACTTTAAAGTTTATAACAATCACTCCTACCACAATAACAACTATATTTCTATAATATCTGACAATGACATCCCAAAGCACAGTGACTTCAGGTGAGAAGTATTTTGTAAAATCACATTGTCACATTATGAATGAGCTAATAAAAGAACTTTTCAATTCTTCTCTGAGCCAGCTTTACAAGTAAAAGTTGCCCTAAAATACTTTGGGTGAGGTCTACTTAGTAGCAAGAAAGATCATTATATCAGTAGTTCTCAGATAGTAGAGCAAGAAAGTGATGCACTCCAGTGAGTGGTAAGGTATACAAATACTGACAAACATGATACCATATCCCCACTCCCCTGCACCCCAATCTGTTGTGTTTGTTTACTGTGGGTTATGCACTTCTCTGTGATGCCTTGGCCCACATTAGCCACACTTGTACCAAGATATCATTTAGAACTGTAACAATTTAGAAATGATGACAGTGCCTTACTTTCCTGCAAAATTCTTGGAGCTTTTAAAAAAAAAATATATGGGTCTATTCATGGTGGGCTGTGGATTGAGATTCTACTGGTCTATATGTTAAATCTCTGAATATTAAAATCACTTTGCTAAATCCTTTGTTTTTCTGAAGAATACATGCATTTTCTTCATTTGCTCTTTAATGAAAACAATGGAGGGAATAGAAATGGGAAAGGCAAGATGACGATCATAGAGCCGCTACTTAGGATGGCACGGAAGTCGGAATTTGACTCTTGGCTTACTCACTCACTTATGGGAAAGTGCAAATAAAATCCCAACTGACCCCAAAGCACCAAAATTAAAACTCCGCTCGGTAAAGCATATTGTATTAGCAACTGACCATTCATACCAGAAGGTCAAGATCAAGATTATTCTGCCATTTGTAAGAGAGGATCTCAAACGCCTCAGCAAGGTAAGCTCTGAGTCAGACAGGGCCTGCTTGGCCAGCCAGACAGCACAGCCTCAGGTACCCGCATTCCTCCTACACCTGTGAACCCAATACAAAGTGATTCACCACATGAAGAAAACCACACACATTCACCCACTGCTAACACAACCCAGCTGGCAATCGCAAAGCTACCAACCAGGCAGGCAAGGAGAGAACACTCTTTTCTCTAACCTCTCAGGGCTATGAAGTAACTAGTCTATTGTAGGGCCAGGGAGTGAGGAGGTTTGAAAAGGCTTTTGGATGTGCAAACAAACTCAGGTTTGATCAGCCACTTCATGGTTTTAACCTACAGTGACAAAATACATACACAGCTGGACTTCTAGGAATAATTCTGAATGTCGCTGAAAATCTAAAATTCCCTAAACCCTGATCTTACTTCATCCCTTGCAGTAATGAACAAAAAAGTAAAACTACTTTTTATTCGCATGAAACTCTTTTTATTAACGTGAATCACGACCAGCAGGATAGAGTCAGGGCATCTACACGCTCTCCTCTCCCACTCTGCTGGAAACACTTGTTCCCAGGCGCGTCACCTCCTCAGCACTCCTTCCCTCTGGAAAATCTCTACCCCTGTGTATTATCTATCAAGACATGATCCCAGTGGCTATTTCCTATATTATCTAGAATAAGTTCCTTCCTTAACTAATACCCCTTTAAACCTTTCACCACACATCATACTTGGCAGTAAGTTCTCTCTAATACCCTTCCCATCTCTCTAATATCTTTTCCAATGAAAAAAATCACCTATTTTTTCTCCTTCCTTAAAGTCTACTATAGTAATTACTTAAACTGATCCTCCTAGAGAATCCCAGTAGCTAAATTCCGGCCAGCTATCCAAAGCCATCAAGATCATGAAAACCTCATGCTATGAGTTGACAAAGTAACAGAAAGTCCTCGTCCCCATCCTTGCCACACAATGGTTGTGAAGGGCCCTGTCAAAATCCAAAAACCCTGACCGGGGTGATGAACTCCAAAGCCCTCAGAGACCTGGCAGAGAGTTTACGAGAACAAAGCTGGCACATCTAAAAGCAAAGCCCATGTCTGTGTGAGACGTAGGGACTGCAGACAGCTGGGAGGGCGGGGGGGGGGGGGGGGGGGGGGGGGGGTTGCCGCTGTTTCACTCCGGCTCTCCTGCTGCATTGTGCAGACACAGGCCACATGTGGCCAGGGCTTAGAACATCTGAAGACAAGCCAGAAACTCTGAATTGTTCTAAGAAATTTTCCTATCTTTAAATATAGATTCTGTATTTTAAATACATTATGCAACCAAATAATACATGTCTATGGATAAAATCCACTGAGCTGCCAGTTTTCTATCTCTGCCCTAACTCTACTTCCAGCCACATGGGCAACTTACTCTTTATTCCTGGCTTTCTGTTAACACTAATGGTCTACCAGAACTATTAAAAAGGATTATGTTAGCCCTGGACAGTGTGGCTCCATTGGTTGGAGCGTTGACCTGTCCTGTACACCAAAAGGCTGCAGGTTCCATCCCTGGTAAGGGCACACACCTAAGTTGTGGGTTCAATCCCCAGTCAGGAAATGTTAAGGGAGGCAACTGATCGATGTTGCAACCGATCTACGTTTCTCTCACATCAATGTCTGTCTCTTTCATTCTCTCTCTCTCTCTCTCTAATCAATAATCATATCCTCGGGTGCAGATTTAAAAAAGACTCTCCACTGGCTTCCCCTGCTCCTAGAACACACTAAGAACATCCTGCCGTGACCAAGATCTGGCCCAGCTCACTTTGCTCTATCTCCACTGCTCGGCCCTTCTCACACAGTCCCAAATACCACAGTCTCCGACTGTTCTGCAGACCTACAGGGTCTCTTCCCGACTTCCGGGCTTTATACTTGTTGGTCTAGAACATTCTTCCTCAGGCTTCTACAAGGCTCCTCCTCCTTCTCAGGAGTCAAGTTTCAGCTCAAACATTACCTCCTTCAAGAGCCCTTCCCTCACCAGTTCCCTACCAGTTGCTTTGACATAACCCTATTTTGTTCCCCTATCATTATTCAGTGCTAAGTTATCACTCCCTCAAGTGACTTCATTCATTCGTTTACTTATTTATAGTCTGCCTCCACTAAGATGTAAGCTGCCTGAAGCAAAGAACCTTGCCACACTTGGCCTAGACAATGTTCCAAGCAACTAGAATCTAGGCATCTGCCTCCAAGGCCAGCCATTACCTCCTAAATGAAATACCGTAGAGAGATTCTGTGGCAGTCACCAAGCAGATCGGACTCCTCTCATTTGTGCGCCTCCCTTGGCTTCCTCATGTCTTCCTTAACCATGTCTGATAAACCCGATGTGGCCAAGATTGAGAAATTCGTTGTCAAAATTGAAGAAGAAGACAGAAGCACAAGAGAAAAATCCGCTGCCTTCCAAAGAAACGACTGAACAGGAGAAGCAAGCAGGCGAACCATAATGAGGCCCACACCGCCAATCTGCACTGTACATTCATTCCACAAGCATTGCCTTCTTATTTTACTTCTTTTAGCTGCTTAACTTTGTAAGCTGCAAAAAGGATGGATCAGTTTGAATGACTGTGCTGCCCCTTTTCACATCAAAACTGACAGTGAAGGCCGCACCTGCCACTCCTATCTGCCTCTCTGGCTGGCAGGGAAGGAACAGAATTTGCTTGTTGGTGAAGGAAGAGGCTGGGTGGGAGAGAGTGAAACCTCGAGTAAAAACCAAGCTGGTCCAAAGTGTCCTGCAGGTTGTAAAATTCAGTTTAATCAGAGTGCCATTTTTTTTGTTAAAATGATTTTAATTACTGGAATGTATAATTTTTTAAATGTGCAAATAAAAAGTTTTAAAACCTGAAAAAAAAAAAGAAATACCATAAAGAATCTAACCACTTATCTAGGGGCATCCTTTAAGGTTGTGATTTATTCTTGTTTCCAAAAAGGAAGCATTCTGCTCATCTACCTTTTAGAATTGCACATACCGGTTAGATTTCAGGAATTAAAAAAATTATAAATTCCTTCAAAATGACAAAAGAAGACATAATTTTGACCAAGAAATAAAACTGTTTAAGGTTGGGTTTATAGTCTTCTTTCTGAGCAACTTACCTCTTTCTCCCTTTCATAATCTTCCTTGTCGTATTCTTCATCTTCGTTTTGAGTCTGCAGTGCCACACTGCCAAAGTCTAGTGACATGGTCCTCCTGCAGAACGAGAAAGACGTTGTTTCGCAATATACCCCCAAATCTCACCAGCCAATCTCTCTGTACAAGGGATGCCACACACAGAGACAACAGCAGCCAGGGAGAAGACATATGCAACTCATGGACGACAAACGGTTAGTACTCCAGACACAAAGTGGGTTCTTACAAATTAATTGTGGTTCCCAGAAAATAGCTATATGACAGCAATTCATAGAAAGACATGCAAAAACCAGTAAACTGATGACTAGACCTTCCCAGTGTTCTGGAAAATATAACTCAAAACAGTAGAACTTTTGTCCAGAGAAAAAATAATAAACTAGAAATGTGCCAAAACATAAAAATTTTAAAAATATACTCAAAGTTTCCAATTTTATATGTTCGATAGGGCACAGGTAGCATCCTCCACAACTGGCTTCCACCTTTGACTGTCACAAACCCAAGCCTCACGTGTTACAACAGGTGAGCCACTAAGCCCGAGTGCACGACTGCCACCCAATACCACGTACAGTCCGGCAGCCTGCGTGTAGCACGCAATGAAAACAAAAGCGGTAAATGTCCTGCTCTTAAATTTGATAAAATCAGGTTCCAGAGGGAAAAAACACTCCAGAAAAACAGAAGCGAGGACTATGAAGTGGTACCACTGCGAGGTTCCAATTCCAAAAGCAACAGCAAGCGGCTCCCTGGAGAAGGGTAACTGCTGTGGCAGAAGCAGCAGCAGGAAATGGGTTTTCAAGCACTTACCGTCAAAAGGCTGCTGATGATTTGAATTACACTTAGGGATCCTGACACGACACAGAAACTACTACTGAGAATTTCAAAGCTCCGAACAATCCTGACAAAATCGGAAACAGGTGTCGTCAATTTCCCTGTGGCTGCCCCCCACTCAGCCCTGCTCCTGCGTGCCAGGGGCACACACTGTGATGTGAGCACGAGCCACAGCTTCGCTACACTTTTCAGGCTGGAAAATGTCATTAAACTGGAAGTGAAATAAGGAATACAGGCCCAGCCATCCAAAAGCATTTCGCCATGAAGAACTCAACTCCCTTGTGTTAACAGTTGAGAACTGTGACCACAAACTTTTCTACAAGCCAGTAAGTAGCTCTATAGAAAAAGATATTCCACTTCCTCAGATCCAAGGTACCCCTGCTTGTATGACACTTCCATTTGTACCCCCAAAAAAGAGATGTGGCCAATTAAATCATGACGCACCATTAACTTTAAAACGCAACCTGACTTTGTAGATGTTAAAAATGTGAAAAGAAAATGTGCACTTAGAGTAGGTGAAATATGGTGTTACAGATTTACATAAATACTACTCTCAATGCTAAAATCCCCATATGTCGAGTTTGTTTTTCCAGGACTGAATTATGTGCCTTGGCCAGACTCCAATTTGCGGTCCACCTTTTCTACCCCTCCCTCTCCGATCCCTGCACCTGCCCATCCCTTTCAACTCTACCATCTAAACTCACATCCACTGTGAACCCTTCCAGCCAGCCTCTGCTTCTCACACCAGACATGCTCCTAGCTCTTCCTGTGCCAGAGCTATAAGGAGGAAGGAAGATGAGCACGCTTTCACTGAGAGGGAAATACATTAGGTTTGGGGAACCTAAACCTTGTCTGCACCCTGCAGCTGGGTGACCCCCTGCAAACCCATACCTGCATGAGGAGATCTGAATATGGTCAAGAGTCTAAAATGTAGCCGAATGGGGGGGGGGGGGGGGGGGTGTGAAACACACAGCTCCTGTTCCGTGTTTCCACTACTGCAACTGAACATCACGTCTACAGAATCTATAGATAATGAAAATACTAGTCCACTTAAATCCTGGCTCCTTAAAAGAAATGAGAGTAAGCTAGACCTTAAAGACATCCCTAAAGTCTCCAGGCCTAAATAATCTTTCATGCTTTTCACTCTTATAGTACTCTCCACATCTTCCTGCATTTTATAATTAAAGCCAGAAGATGAAATTTGGGTTAATTTCTCCTTTATTAGGTAAAAGAAAGGAAGGTTTTTTTTAATTTCTCACTAACCTTCCACTAATCTGTTAAATGTTGAAAAAGAGTATTAAGGTTTACAAGAGCCCATGTTTTCTCAGATAGAGAATAATGAATTCTACAAGGTATTTTTATTTTTAAGTGAAGAGAATGTAAAAGACCAAAGCGTATCTTTTTTTGAATGACATTTTAAATTCATACCATGTCATTAAAGAAGAAATCTGAAAAATATCTGGAAAGGCCAAAACCTCTCTCCATTGGGGAAGAAAAGACAGGAACAAGTTTTCCTTCTGAAAAGTGCAAACTACCAGAGACTTTAGGGAACTATTTTAGGCATAAAGGTGAATTTGATAAACACACTGCAGTTAGGGGAAAAGACTAAGAAGATAATGACTATTTTAATTACAATTTAAAGTAAAAGCTAATGTGTTTCTTCAACTCATTAATCAGTACTAATGGCCACTACTATCAGAGACTTTAATATTCGGAACAATAAGAAATCACTTTAGAAAAAAAAAAAATAGCAAGACAGTAAACCCAGAAGCCATAAAGGAAAAACTTGATAGAAACTTAATCACAAAAAATTTTGTATATGGCAAAAGATATCATTATTAATAAGTTAAAATTATGTATGAAAAAATACATCACTAACAAAGTCAAAAGATTAACAATAATAATGAGAAAAATATTTGCAAAATATATGATAAAGACCCAATATACAGTTCTCACAAAGAAGATAAAAAATTTAAAAATACACAACTGACAATTTCATTTAAAAAAAAGAAAAAAAGAAACGTGCCCCTGGCTAGTGTGGCTCAGTGGATTAAGCATGGGCCTGGGAACCAAAGGGTCACTGATTTGATTCCCAGTCAGCGCACATGGCTCGGTTGCAGGCCAGGTCCCCAGTAAGGGGTGTACAAGAGGCAACCACACATTGCTGTTTCTCTCCCTCTCTTTCTCCTTCCCTTTCTCTCTTTCCTAAAATAAATAAAATCTTTTAAAAAAGATATTTTAAAAAGAAACATAAATGCACAATTGACAAGATGCTTATAGTCAAGAAGAATTCAAAGTCATTTATACAATGAAATATGATTTTCATATAAATTGAAAACAAAAAAAAATTTGGTAACATCTATGATGGCTCCTTTGTAGGAAACAGACATCCTCATGAATTGTTGGTGAAAGTGTCAACTGTGAAAATCATCTTGAGCCCTGGATGCTCTGGCTCAGTGGACTGAGTGACAGCATGAGAACTGAAAGGTCACTAGTTTAATTCCCAGTCAGGGCACATGCCTGGGTTGCAGGCCAGGTCCCCAGCTAGGGGCGTGCAAGAGACAACCAACTGATGTTTCTCTCCTTCTCTTTCTCCCTCCCTTCCCCTTTCTCTAAAAAATATAACAAAATCTTTAAAATTTTTTTAAAAGAAAATCATCTTGAAAATTATTATTAATATACTGGAAAAGAACATTTGCCCTAGTAACATACTTTTGAATAAATTTGATAGTACTATGCCACTGATAAAAAGCAAATATTTCTATATTTATTGAATTTTTTAAAAAATCATGATGCAAAATAAGTGTACAGTATGCTTTTTTTAATAGTAAGCTAGTTAATAATTTTTCCCAGGTAGATAACTTTTCTGAATCTATTAACAAGACTTAGAGTTAAAGTTGAGAGTTAGAGTTATATTCTTTCCTTTTGTGACACTCAGGTAGGAAGGACTCAGGCTCAGCAGTCACTTCGTTGTCCCTGGTTATGCTGTCTCATGGCCCTCCCTGCCATGAGAAGGAAGACCAGTGGGTGTTTAGTTGGACAAAACATTAAAAAGCAAAAGTAATATTGTTTTTGCCTCATCTGACAGCCTACAAGCACTCTAAAGGCAGAAATTAAATGTATCTACCCCACCCTTTGGACATGGTAGGCACGAATATTTGTTGAATGAATGTAATACATTCATGTTGCCCTATATTGATTCATTGTTTCAATAAATTACTGAGCACCTACTGTGTGTCAGGTTGTTTCCTACATATATCTAAGACATGGTACTAGCCATGGGGAGGTAACAGTCCCTCAGGGAAACAATGATAACAATGATATAAATTAATAGTTACAGTGATACATTGTAGTAAATTCTATAATAAAGTACCAAAGCAAATATTAACTTTGCCTAAGAAGAAAAGACCGCTGAGAGAAGTTTCACAGAAAGAAAAAGACTTGATTAGAGATAGATTTTCAAGGACACAATACTGCTGAAAGTGGTTAAGACTAACAGAACTCACTCAGACAACCTGGGCTTAATTCTGGCTTTTATTTATCAGCCATGCAAACTGTTTAGAGCAAACTGTTTTCGTTTCTTCATTAGTAAAATGAGGATAAAAATGGTACCCACCTCAAAGATTGGTTATGAGGATTCACAAGATAATACATACAGATTGCAATCAATACATTTTAGTTGTTATTATCATATTATTACTGATGAATAAGAGTCATCCTGCTACAGAAGAGGTTCAAGAAACAAAGGGTATTCAGCACATCTGAGAAAAGGTGAAGGTTCGGCCGGTGGGAAACTTTCAAATAACACCACCGCTGCTGAGATAAAAATGCCACATTCTTCAAGATGCTCTTCCTATCCAGTTCCCCCTGAAATTAGTCCCTCTTTTGCACTTTTGGTCTGTTTTTCTTATGCGTTTCTTATGGCTTCAATTCCAGCCATAAGATTCCAAGGCAATTATTTGAATGCATTCACATATCTGGGGAGTGAATGTAAATTGTCACACATTGTGAAGGATATGACGAAATTCAGTTTAAATCACACTGGAGTTCATGACCATAAGATACAAAAGGTTAAGTGCCACAAAAAGGATTTGTAAGAGCTCTGAGAGTTAGTAAATTCTACTTATTTGCTTACATGCTAGCTTCTCTCCTAGAATGGAAACAGCCACCAGCCTCACCAGCCTGTTTGAGACTTGCATTACCAGGTTTAGGAAGCCTATTCCTTCTTTCAACAATTATTTACCTAGCACTGTTCAAGATGACAAAGTTTAACAGGACTTGGTGGAAGGAAAGAAAATAACCATACATACAAATGATGACAATAATCTGTGATCAGTGCTAATGACAGCAGCTTGGACAAGTCAATTCAGAGATCTCAGAGGGTGCAGCGAGCAGGCAACCACGGGCTGAACGAAAGGCTAGATCAATCAATGGTCTTACCCAGGAACTCCGTTTGGCGTCAGCTACGGCCCAACAAGTAGGTACCGCGACACCGAAGCTGCACAGAGCCTGGGATGCCGAGGATTGCTGGTTTTGGCTGCCAGCGTCACATGCACTCGGTCAACACACGTGTACAAAACACCCACTGTGAGCCAGGCGCGGCGCCAGGGTGACCACGGAGGGGATCCCCAGGGTAGCGTCTGAGGGTCACCCCAGGAGCCTACAAGATGAGAAGAGGGCCTCCGAGACGTCACTGCTCAGCAGAATGACACTTCAAAGTCAAAGGCTGAGCCTCGCAACCCGCGAGCAACCCACCACCGCGGGATTTGGGGAGGGGGCGGGTCAGTCCTCCCGGAAGCCTCGCCACAACCCAGAGAACCCTGCACCCCCTCTAACCCCACCCCCAAGCCCCGTGGCGAAGCAAAACTCACCGGAGGCCGCAGACGCTGCCACCGCGGGGAAACCCTAGCCCCGGCCGATGTCCAAGTTCCAGCAAAGCCCCTTACCCGGGATCTATCGGCTAGCTCCTTCCTAGTCACAACCTAACTCGGAGCCCTGAAGTTACTGAGGAGCACCTGCCTCCTTCAATCGTCCACTAGAGGTTTTCCTGGTGGGCGGGACCATGTTGGGGCGGGGAGGGACTTGGAGGCGAAAGTCCCCGCCTCGCTCAAGCTTGGTTGAGAAGTCCGCCTGCAGTTGCAAATGTAAGGCTGTTTAAAAGCGGGCGCCAGAGGTGGCGGGAAACTCCTCCAGTGCGCCCATTGGTGGATTTGTAAGCCAATTACAAAAGAATTGACTCTGGGAAAGGAGGGTTTATCGGTTGCCTAGAGACGCCCAAGCACTTTGCCTCCAGTTTTTCGCTAGGATGAACAGGCCTTGCCGGGGTCCCTTGTCCCTTCCCTCACTACCTAATGCTGGAGACTGGTGCGGTGACTCTTCCCCACCCCACCCCACGCTTGCCACTCCTAAAGTCCAGCACACAGAACTCCTCACTTCCCCATAAAACCTTTACCTTGGAGTTTGCCCTTCTGATTCTCCAAAGTGCCTGCCTCCCCATCACCCAAACGGCTTAATTGTCTTTTGTTTTATTTACTTCGCCTTCCTGCTTACTAGGTCCCACCTTGTTGGAACTTGTGTTTACAACTGCATCCGCAAAATACTGTGCTTCGTTTTAACATTTAGCAAGATAACATTTACTAAGTGTCCAGACCTTGACACCCTTGTCCTACTACCTACGTATATTACCTCAACATCCCATCGCTGTGATAACCTCACTGGCCCCTGTAACTCCATCCACTAGCTTAATTAAGGCACTTTATCTGTAGTGATAGAGTGAGTGAAATCACTGGCTGAGCTGCTTAAGGTTCCCAGAATGTTTTTGTTTGGCTCCAACTATTTCTTGACCTGCCTTACTTCTCCACCTATTCTGTCTTCAAGATAGATGAGCTCCTCCTTGTAACCTTTTATAATGTACCTCCCTTCCCTGGCAGAAATGATATTTCCCACCTCTGTACATAGTGTGCATATCTTATTACAGTTCTTATATCTACTTTAATTAGTTGTTGCATGTCTGTTTTACTCAGTCCAATGTTAATATCTTGAAGTACTTAACTTTGCTTCTTGGACATCCAGCATACTTCATAGCCCCTGCTAGGCACTCAAAACAAATTTGTGAAACGAGTAAATGAATGAACAAACAAACAATGACTTTTTGTGCCACAAAAAGCAAATAAAGGCATTCAGGTAAATGGCAGTTGTTGAAATCTGAGCCAAGGTATCTGGTAGTAAGAACTAGGCTGAGGGACTTTTTATGTCTCATTGAAGTCCATCAGCAAACTGTGTGTAACGTCCGTGCTGAAGGGTAAGGTGGAATGCTATGGCAAGAATGTGGAATGATCCCTGCCCAGCACAACGTTCCTCAGAGAGAAGAAAGATGGAAGGAAGAAAAGCACATGAGGAAGCAGTGTTTGCAATTTTAGAACTGGGTGAGTTCTTTCACAGACACTAGCTCATGTGGTCCTCACAACACAATCCTGTGAGGGGCTAGGACAAGTATTAGCACCCCATTTTACATCCGAAGAGGGTGACAAAAACTTGAAATGACTTGTCTATGGCTGCACAGCTAATGTGAGACAATTTGAACCAGATTATCTCCAAATCCAGAGCTTGTCACTAAATAGAAAATATAACTGAGACTTAAGCACACAACTCACAAAGATGCAAAATACAGAATAAGCCAGAGACCCTGGCCTCTAAAAATGATTTGAATGGAATTGTGGATATATCATAATTAACGAAATTTTCTTGACTGCCTAACCTGTTTAATTCCTGGCTTAGGTGCCTGAATACCAAGTGTGAGGCAGGACCCCTACCCTCAAGGTACCCACACTCTTTGTGGAGTGTAAGATGTCCACATAAAAAGACAACACAAAAGCACAGTTGACTACATGTAATACAAGTAGAAGAGGCAAAAATTGTGGAAGAAAGTAAACATCTAATGAAGGCTCTGTGAGGGAAGGTTCCTAGAGGAGGAAGAAGAGAGAGCCAACAGGCGGGGTGATTAGCATGAATGACTGCAATGTGAAGACCAGACCAGCAAAAATGGAGGATTCTTATATTGAGAGCTAAGGTTGGAGAAGTCAGCAGATAGAAGGTAGCTCGTGGAAAAGCTTGAGACCTGGAAGAATGGGAAAGGCATTCTACAAAGATAAGGTCCGATGCACACAATAAATGGACATGTCCAGAGGTACACAGACAGAGGTATTCTGGGGTAATAAAGACAAATGTGGGAGAAGAAAGAAAAACTAGCAAAGACCTTAAATGTTGGGAAAGATTATTTGTGGAATGTTGGGTCAAAGTTTATCTTCCATTTTTATTTTTATTTTTTAATTTAGTGATTCGAGAGAGAGACTTAGAGAGAGGAAGGGGAGGGGAGGGGGGAAGGGAGAGAGAGAGAGAGAAAGCAGGGAGCTCTAACCAGGTGAACTTCCTGGCCAGGGCTATCTTGCATTTTTATAAACAGACACACCTGTGAGCTAGGAGGGGCTACCTCTCCCAGACTTGTTTATATTTCAAGTATAAATGTCACATTGTTGATGAGAGGTAGTCCTTCTCATTAAGAAACATTTATAAAGGTGGAGTTAAGCTATTATTTCCCTTTTTTCCTACCTACTCTTTGGTGCCAAAGCTATCAGATCAATGCAATGCCATCATGCAATGAGGGCTATCCTAAAAAACACACACACACACACAAACTGAACTTAAAGAAGATTGGATTTCATCTTCCAGCTCTCCTACCTACTAACTTTTGTCCACACAATTTCTTTAAACCCTCTGAGCCTCCAAGTCCCTATCTGAAAACAGGAATGATATCTACTTCACAGGATTATGGAAAGGATGAAATAAGATTGTGTGAAAGAGCTTTTGAAATGTAGGAATACTATTTCAAGATTAATTATTTCTATTCTGTCTCTCTGTAGTTATGGCTGATTGGACTAGAGTACACACTGGAACCTGAGGTAGTACGGAAAAATCAGGAAGTTATAGTTGCCAGAACCCAAATGCTGCAGTGAGCTAAGAGCAGATGGTAGAAAAATACCAGTGTGAATGTGTGCAAAGGGCAACAGGAGCTTATGGAATGGGACAAAAGAGAAGTTTATTCAAGAGAGATAGCTTTATAACAACAAGACAAAAATATGAAATGCTAAAGAGTACTTGAAAGAGCTGAGGAAGAACAGACCATTATTTGTAGTGTATTTAATCAATGATATTTTGGGAGCATCTACTTTGTGCCATGAAGTGTTCCAGAAGCTCATTTAATGCTGACACGTGGGTCAAAATTCCTGCCCTGATCAAGCTCCTTCTTGTCAAATCTGCTCCTGCCCACAGCCGCTATGACCTCATCGTCACTGCCTCCCCACAACCCTGAGACCTGACCATGCCCCACCGGATCAAAGGTGAGCATCAGAAGCAAACCAGGCCAGTCATGTTCCCTTCCCACATAACTAAAATAAGACTTCATGAAACCAAGTCAGGTGGTAACCATACAGAGGGGAAGCAGACTTTTATTACACTTGTCTGTTTTTTGTAAAGAATATGCTACCTCCATAGTTGTGTCATGTATATGGTAGAACCTAGACTGAAGAGAATGAATTTCTGTCACTCAAAGCCATGGATCTATCCAGTTTCTGCACTTGTTTTTTATCCTCACCCAAGGACATGATCATTGATTTTAGAGAGGGGGGAGAGAGGGAGAAATAGAAGGAGAGAAACATCTATGTGAGAAACATCAATCGATTGCCTCTCGTGTGCATCCCAACCAGGGACAAAACCTGCAACCCAGGCATGTGTCCTGACCAGGAGTTGAGTCTGCCATGACCTTTCAGTTCATGGGATGACACTCCAACCACCTGAGCCATACCAGCCAGTGCTAGTTCCTACACTTTGTAAAGGCTGCCACTTCAGCTTTTCCTCAGGTTTGATGACACCTGAACCTTAAAACATCTTTTGACTTGAGCTGGCTCTGGTCATGTAGATGTTGAATAGTTTCCCCTAAAGTTTTATGTTCACCCAGAACCTCAGAATGTGACCTTATTTGGAAATATGTTCTTTGCAAATGTAACTAGTTAAGAGGTCATACTGGGCGAGGGTTTAGATGTAGTAAATCTAAA
The DNA here is from genome assembly GCF_004126475.2 of Phyllostomus discolor. NCBI lineage: Eukaryota > Metazoa > Chordata > Mammalia > Chiroptera > Phyllostomidae > Phyllostomus > Phyllostomus discolor. Next base: position 161,095,544 of record NC_040903.2, read on the forward strand.
TACTGGTGTCTCTAACAGAAAAGGAAAGGACACCAAGTGACACACAGAAGGAAGATAGCCATGTGAAGACAGAGGCAGAAATTGGAGTTATGCTGCCGCACGCCAAGGGCCACCTGGGCCACCAGAAGCCTGTAGAGGCAAGGAAGGATTCTTCTGTGGCATCAGAGGGATTCTACAGAAGGGATTTCAGAGGGAGCATGGCCCTTGAGACCGTGGTGAACATCTTGATTTCAGACTTTGAGTATCCAGAACTGTGAGAAAATAAATTTCTGTTGTTTTAAGCCACCTAGGTGAGTTTCCATTTCTTGCAAGCAAGTATTTGTGAGTAGGATGTATTTGTGATGATAGATTATATTTGAAAAGTCTAGACCAAGTCTAGACCTTGAAACTGGAAAAGTTGGCATTCATGTTGCCTGTCACTGTCAGAACCAATAAGTAGAGACAAGGATTGAATCTTGATGGGCGCTCTGTGTAGATGCTAGCCATCTGAGAAGATGGCAGGTTATGTACCCTGAAAACCATCTTAACACCCCATCTCAAGCCAACCTTTTTATAAGGAAAAGAAAGGGTAGGTAAAGAATGGAGAAAAGGTTAATCAGTTAAGAGTTGCAGTCCAGAGGCTATTTTCCTAGTACTTCTTTATCTGTTCAACAATAATTTTTTATCTGTTCCCTCCTTGGAACACAATGGCTCATGTACCATCTCCATCACTTGCAGACCCACCTTCCCTCCTCAGTACAGAAATGGTGAATTGCTTGTCAACTTCTTGGAGCCTTGTGGTCATGCATTCCAGTTCCTGGAATAACAACCTTCCACCTGTGTTAATCACTTAGGCCTATCAACTATGACTGAAGCTAAAATCTTTAACTCTTGAGTTCCAAGTTCCTCTATCACAATCACTCTCCCAATATCATCCATGGTGCACTGTTGGAACCCAAGGATCTTCTGATAGGCCATTAAATGATACAAGCAAGCAAGTCATGTCTTCAGTTCCCATGAAAAAATATGTAACTCACAATTTTATGTTTTTATTGTCACATAAAACTAAGGCTTGTGTATTAGGGAACTACGAAGTAAGATATTAGGGATTACTAATGTTTAGAGTTCATAAATTAAAATTAGCACCTTATTCAAGTTTATCAAGACTGATTATTCATAATTTCTATGTACAACATTGCAAAGCTCCTGTTATATATACTTGAAAATAATGAAATTTCTAATTTGGGGAGAAGGATGTTAATAGTGATAAAATAACAGGTTTTTTTAAAAATGTATAAGGTAGTATTTTGGAATATAAAAATCATATGAATGAGATCAAATTCTTCCCTTGAAGGTAAGTTAATAAGCAATTCCCGGTGTTCCTTTCCATTTCTTTACTGTTACTGAGTTACTTTTTCCCTACCACCCTCCCCCTACAAAAAGGAGGGATTTGGGGATGAAATACATGTGACATGGTAGGTCTTTTGCAAACTCTTTGTCTTTAGCCAAAAGAGTGTGAGAACCAATTGCCTAGGTTTAATGTTGAAGATTTTCAATCACAAGGTTTTTAATCAGAAAACCAGTGAATGCTATTAGAAGCAGTGATAACAACCATGTGATAAAAATACAAATCTGCAAGAATTATTTGAACCCTGGCTGGGTAGTTCAGTTGTCCTGATACACCAAGGTTCCAGGTTTGATCCCCAGTCAGGGCACATGCAGGAATCAAATGGTGAATGCATGGATAAGTGGAAATAGATTGATGTCTCTCTCTCTCTCTAAATCAATAAATAACATTGAAGAAAAAAATATATATTTTAACTTGAAATGCAGAACCTCCCAAAGGCCACTCCACATGTTTCTTGAAACACTCAATAGATTACAGAAAAGGAAGTACCCAAAATGAGATTTTAAATTAGTGTACATTCATTTTTTCTTATTTTTTAAGGATTTTATTTATTCATTTTTAGAGAGGGGAAGAGAGAGAGAAAGAGAAAGAGAGAAACATCAATGTCAGAGAGAAACATAGATCAGTTGCCTCTTGAACTGGGGACTGAACCCACAACCCTGGCATGTGCCCTCACCAGGAATCAAACCAGCGACCCTTCACTTTGTGGGACGATGCCTAATCAACTGAAGCACATGTCAGGGCAAAATTGGTGTATATTTTTAAAGCTTAGATAACACATTCAATGCATATTGACGAAATACAACAAAATGTAATCATACCACTCATAAAGCTACTACAGGACTTATTTTAAATGTTAATGGATTTGAAAACTAAGATAATATAGTCCAGTAATGGATATACATTTAAAGTTGTTTGATGTTCTTCTGTCTTAGGTCAGGTTCTTAGAAGTGAACCTTGGGATGAAAATTTAAGCACCAATGATCGACTAAGGAAGGGCTTCCTGGAGAAAGCTGCCAGGGAGGGAGAAGGTCAGAAAAGAGTGAGAGGCCCTGCAGGGCTGTGCTTTGGCGGAAATGCCCACCCACCCTAGCCTGATTCACAGGGAGCTGTGGAGTGGGTCAGGCTGGAGCCAAGGAGCTGAGCTTTCCCGCTCCTGCACCAGTGATGGTGGCAGAGAAAGGGAGGAGGGGCAATCACAGGTGCTTCTGGCTTTGAAGGGCTCAAAGCAGCAACCCTAGCCTCAGGCAATCTCAGAATAAACAATCACTGTGCAGGTAGTTAGAAGCAAAATGCATAGACACCAACAGAAGAGCACACACATATGGTTCAAGGACCCAGTGGGGTCTGGGCACAGCTGCAGTATCCCCCTACATCTGCGTTTGCCACCCTTTGACCTTGTCAGAGTATCTCTGCGGCTGATATTAAACATCTACTTTTGAGGCTCTTCATGAAGGTGAGGGCTCATGCAGCTCCTCCAAGTGACCCCGCCTAGTCCTAGCACATTGGAAACTAGGACGACGAAGAGGATCCCACCACATTCTGTGCATTCAGGGAAACCGCCAAGAGTTAGTAAAGCAGCAATCTTCCTAAAAATCTTTTGACACATTCCAGTTTCACCACCAAACTTTTTTTAAATTAAAGTTTCGACTTTAAGAAAATTGTAGATTCACACACAGTTATAAGAAATAATACATAGAAATCTCCTGTACGCTTTACCCAGCTTCTACCAATGATAACATCTTGAAAAGCTGGTCCAATATCACATCTAGGATATCCACATTGATGCAGTCAAGATTTGAAACAACCCCATCATGAAAGGACCCCTTGTGTTGCCCTCCTCTCATTGTATCCACTTCCCTCCTTCCTCCTATTCCCTCCTTAACCCCAATCTGTTCTCCATTTTTATAATTTTATCATTTCGACAATGTTACACAAATGTAGTTCTACTCCTGACTGGTGTGACTCAGTTGTTTGGACATCATCCTGCAAGCCAAAAGTTTGCAGGATTGACTCCTGGTCAGGGCACATGGTTGCCTTGTGGGTTTGGTCCCCGGTCAGGGCACATAGGAGGGGCAACCAATCAGTGTTTATTTCCCTCTCTCCCTCTTTCCCCCTTCCCACCTCTCCCTTCCCTCCCCACCTCTAAAAAGCAGTGAAAAAAATGTCCTTGAGTGATGCGGACACTGGCCCACAGTGTCCGAGGCATTATGGATGAGATGAGATAAATTCACACAGACTATAGAAGTCCTGTGGAGAAACAGGGATGACATGGTGGCTCTCTCTGTGAAAGAGAGCTGGCCTCGTCCTTGCCTGGACAGGCTGTTATTGCTTTTCTGGGCACATTACATTGAGGACGGTCCTCATTTACTATGCATAGGTTCACTTTAGGTGGTTACCTTTTACAGAAAATAAAGGAGACGATGATGCTAATTACATCAAAAAAGAAGGGGATTTGCAAATGTAAAGGAAAAAAGTGGTTGAACTGGTTACACTCGTCCTTGGAAGGTTTAGCACAGATTTTAGGAAGTTACTTTAAAGATACGCAGTAAATGTTTGCTGCCTCAATTCAGGGTGAGAGAGTTTTGGCAAAAAAGCAAGTCTCAAAGCAGCCTAGGTACAATGCAGGCCTGATTCCCCACAGGAGAACCTATCTGTGGGTGTGAGTCCTGTGTGCCGGACCTTGCTCCCCACTGGCCTTTCCGAGTGGGAGCTGGGCTACATTTCCCACGCCACACAGAACAGCCTCCTATACTTAGGTGAGGGTAAAAAAATGTAGGTCGAAAGTATGTAACTTTTTAAGATTGGCATTTTTTGCTCTGCATAAAGCAAAACATTTGCCCATTTTTTGCTTGGAGATTTGCCCAAGTTACTGGGTGTATCTGTATCTCATTCCTTTTTATTGCTGAGTAGTACTCCACAGTATAGATGTACCACAGTTTGTTTAACCATTCACCTGGGAACATCTGGGTTGTTTCCAGTTTTAGGTAGTTAAAAACAAAGCTACCATTGGCATTCCTGTAGAAGTTTTGTGTGAACATAAATTTCCACTTCTCTGTGATCAATGCCCGGGAGTACAATTGCTTGGTTGAGTATTAGCTGCATGTGTAGCTTTGTAGTAAACCACCAAATTCCTTTCCAGAGTAGCTGTACTGTTTCACATTCTCACCAGGAATGTATGTTTGATCCATTTACACCACATCCTAACCAGCAGTTAGTGTTATTACTAATTTTTCATTCTATCCATTCTGATAGGTATGTAGTACTATCTCCTTGTGATTTTAATCTGCATCACCCTCCTGGCTAAAGATGTTGAACATATTTTCCTGTGCTTATTTGCCATCTCTCTGTCTTCAGAGGAATGTCTGTGGGGTTTTTCTTTCCTTTTTTTTTTTTTTGGTCCATTTTCTAATCAGACTTTCTACTCTTAAGTTTTAAAGTTTTTTAAATATATTCTAGATGTTAGCCCTTTTTCAGACATGTGGTTTGCAAGTATTCTCACCCAGTCTATTGCTTGTCTTTCATCCTCTGAGCAGTCTCTCACAGAGCAAAAATTTATCATTTTGATAAAGTGCAATATACCAATTTTTTTCTCTTTTTTCCAGTTTTTTTTAAAATAGATCATGTAAAGTCTAAGAACTCTTTGCCTAGCCCTATATCCTGAAGATATGTTTGGCCCTTATGTTTTTCTTTCTTAAAGTTTCATAGTTTTACATTTTACCTTCAAGTCCATAACACATTTGAGTTAGTGTTTATGCAAAGTGTGAGGTCTGTTGTTTTGCCTGGATGTCCAGTTGCTCCACCACCATTTGCCCAATGGCCCAGCATCCCACTTTGGGAGCCGCTATGACTGGCTGAGTCCCTCCACCGTAGGCCGAGGCTCCGGAAAAGCAGCCCTTCCACACAGCTCGCTCACCTTCTGTTACTGTCCTCCTCTCACCCTTCACCGCCCGCACTGCGTCCTCCCCTGTGGTCTCCCACACTCTGCCCACACCTTTGCAAAACAGAGTCCCTTTATTAAAATATCAAGTTACTCAGTTTAAGGGAGCCATCTGTTTCCTGCCGGGACCCCCGACACATCCTACAGATGACGGATTTTCCCAGTCCCAAACAGCAGACACGTACTGTCGATTGTCACAAAGTAATACTCATTTATTTTTTGAAAAGTCATTTACAGGTATTTATAGGCAAAACAATTTCCACTTGAAGACCAATGAAGATAAGAGTGTGTCATTAAAATAGCATGCAATCCAACAATTCCCTTGTTGTTTCTTTTTGCTCTAACTGGGTCTGTGGCATTTGTAAGTGCAGTATTTGCTCATCCAAGTACTGTACAATACAGCCAAATGCAGACTATCTGCATGTACTGCTCTCAGCATTTATACTCCCTGAATCTATTTGCATCAGGAATTCTTTCTTGCCCTCCAGTTTCCACCACTCAGCCAGACCGAGACCACAAGCCTCTTCTGTCTCTGATAAAGGTGATTAGATCGCCCGTGAGTTTCTATGATCTATCCCTCTCCTAAAGTATATGGAAAATTGATGAAAAATACATTATTTCCTAGTTGTACAAAAGGAAACAGACCTGTCTAAGAAATTAATAGCAGAAGGAATAAAATCATAAACCTTTTCATAAAAATATTAGAGTTACAAATATACAGTTACAAATGTTAAGTTGTGTCTACATAGCCAAAATGAAGTGGAGTTAAGGCTGTAGTCCAGGCAGCTCAGGATAAAAAAGCTCCCTACAGCAGTGGCCGTATCTCTGTATGCAAAGGCAAGTAAAGGGCTAAAGTGGTTTTCTGCTGCTCGAAACCTCCAAACCCATGTCTACCATGTTTACTTATATTCTTCCAAAGTGTCAACGTTTTTGACGGAAAGACTTGGTCAAGACTGCTACCTGAATGTTGATCTCAGCTGTGCCATTCATTTTGAGCGCAGACACAGACTAAAGGAAAATACTCAAGTTTTCACCTCAACTATACAGACTAGTAATCAACACTGACCCCTACTGAACGGAAATTTTGCAGTTAACAGACTCTTACTACATTAGGGCTGAAAGGGACCCCTGAATCCACCCAGCCCAGCTCTCTCATCTGGTAGACGAGGAAGCTGCAGTGCAGACAGCGTCAGCTCCCCGCGCACGGGGACACTGCTGACAGCCAGCTCGGGGCTTCTCCCTGCAAAACGCAGCACTGAGCCTCGTGCCGGTGCGTCTCCAGGTGGCGACCTTTCCAAATGTTTCATTTCCTGTTTCTCCTTCCTGCATTTTGTATGTTCATATTCTAGAAAAGGTGATACGGAATCATGTAGGTGAGGAAGTATCATTCCGCCGCAGCCAACCAAGAGGGTATCTCCACATACTTTCAAATACATTCAGTAGTAATTTTCAGTAGTAATGAACCAATTTGGATATTAAATATGAAGAACACTGGTTTGTTTTCCATCTTTTAAATGCCTGTACTCTAGCTATTTTTGGTGGGGAAGAGGGAAGAGGGAGAAATATGACGGAATCAGAAATGGCTGGCAGGTTTGGCCTTTACAGCTGGTCACATGCTGCTTACAGTCCAAGGAGCAAAAACTGAGAAATACTGGGCCAGACAACTTCGGTCGCGACCGTTTAGCCAGCAGCAAATGGGACCGGCCAATGAAACAGACCAACACTTCCAGTGGCTTCTGATTCGATTCCATTGGCAGACATGGTCCAAATTCAATGTTAAATTTACTTTAACATTGCTGTGAAAGTGCTACTGAACAGAAAATACAATAAAGTCAAGCGAATTGCTTCTAATTTTTGTAACAATGAAAAATGTTTTTTGGCAAATGGTTCTGTAGTTATAGAACATGAAGACTCATAACTAATCTCCCCAATATGAAAAGGTCCCCAAATTATCAAGTTAAAAGGCACATACCACTGCCCCAGCAGTTCGTCAAAGTTGTCTTTAGCATGTGAAATTTTAATTGTGCTTTTAGCTTGTTATTAATGCAATATGGCCTTAAAAAGTGACATCCGTGCACATGTATAATCTGTTTTCAAATGGACCAATCCTCTTCCCCTTTTCTGATGATCAAGTTTTGTTAGTCCATGATGGTCTCGAAGAGATGCACTTCAAAGTTTGTGTTCTATTTCATCTGGAAACCACGTTTGAATTATCCTTGTGTCCTACCACAAAACGGATTTTCTTGAATTATCAGCATGATGGTATTTTATATTATCATTTGTTTAAATGCAAAAGTCCTGGAATATTATCTTTTCTCACTGGTTGTTTAAGGCTTACTTCACTTCCAGAAGAGATAATTGGCAAACTATTATCCATGTGGTATCTGATGAGGTGGCCAACGTTATCAAATACGTGATCCTTGGTCCTCACCTTGAAAAGGAAGATGAAAGGATTTAGGTTAAATGATAACAGTTCTCCTGACAGGAAAAACCAGGGGGAAAAAACAGACATATCCCTGAAGGAGATAAGGGAGATGAGAGAGGTGGGAGAGAGAGGGAGGGAGAGAGAGAGAGGGAGGTGGGGGGGGGGGCGGGGGGGAGAAGGCAGGGAAGAAGAGAGGGAGGGAGAAGGAAAAGGTACTTTTTAACTTGGTATCTTCAGTAAACAATTTTTTTTCATTCCCCCAAACCTTTTAAAGCTAGTATCCCTCCCAGTTGGGAAAATGATAAGCACTTGTCACCCAATCCAAATCTGCAGTCAACTTCTTTCCCACATTACTGTTGGACATATTTGTGTCACCATTCCTGTGAATATTTCAGTGGGTTGTATACAAGCATGAATCTCAGAATTACAATCAAATCCCATCAAGCAAAGTGCTTTCCTAATATCCTGTCTGTGTAGGAAGGAGGCCCTTCTGGAAAATTCCTACCTCTCTGTGGAGACTCAACACAAATCCTGCATCCTCCAAGAAGCCTCCTCTGACCTTTCTAATTGGTGTCTGTGTCTCCTTCTTGCAGACTTCCTGGTCATAATTCATAAATATTTGTTACATAGAATTTCTGGTCTGTATGCCAAAGACACTCAGTTGCCATAGGCCTGCCTTCTCCTGAGAACTTTCCTCCCTAGGATTATTATATCCTCACCCTAGGCCTGGGCACAAGACATTGCTTTCCATTATGGCTCCACTGGCTCAGTAGGCTGGCCTAACACACTCCTGCTTGGAGGTGGCTGGGAACTGCCCAGGACAGGGAAGGCGTGCAGTCAGGTGTTCTACCACTTCCCGACAAGGGATTCTGAGTGCTGGATAGATACTGGTTTTCAGAATGTTAAATACACACACTTATTGGAATAACTGGCCAAATTTCAGTATGGACTGTGAATAACAAAATGGTATTGTATCAACATTTTAATTTCTTGATTTCGGTCAATGTACTATGGCTATGTAAGAGAACATCCCTAGTCTTAGAAAACACACACTGGAGAATTCAAAGAAAAAGGGCACGATGTCTCCAACTTACTGTCAAAAGGCTCCACACCTGGGACAGGCTCTGTCTCTTCCGTCTCATCCCCGACCCAAGTCAAATCAGCCGATCAGTCCTGCCAGTCTGCGTTGGCAGTACCGCAATCTGGCCCCTCCTCTGTATTTCCCCTGCCTCCATCTGGTTCAAACTTTCACTGGTTTTCACCTAGAATCCCCCAATTACTTCCTCTACCCCTGATCTTTCCCCTTCTCTCTCATTAATCCTGCATACACATGCCAAATTAATTTTCCTACGTCAAGGATTATAAACTAACCACTCTGGCCAAACACCCCAGGAGATGTTTTAGTTCCCTGGGAAGTAAGGTGGAAGGTGCCCAATAAGTTCTTAAGTGAAAAATGGGGACATTCCATATACAATCTGGTTTCGTGGTCTCTTTGGAAAAACCAAATCTGGCTCTACTGGCCCCTACTCCAAGTGGCAGCAACTGACTGGAGCCGAGCTGTGACTGTCCCCCTTACAGGACATGCACTTTCCAGTGCATTACAGCCCTCCACCTGCTACGCTCACCCCATGACTTGCCCAGCTTTACGCACTTAATGTACTCTCCAGGCCCTGCAGGTATTAGCTGCTGTGACTCCAGACACACAGGCTTTATGGGTGTGTGTGGTGACAAACAGGTGACAGAATTACCTTCTTAACAAAATTGTAAGTGTACACTGTACAGAAACATCTCATTTTACTGCGCTTCACTGAGCTTTACGCATATTGCATTTTTTATACATTGAAGTTTTGTGGCAATCCTGTGTCAAACAATTCTACTGCCACCATTTTTCCAACAGCATTTGCTCACTTCATATCTCTGTATAACATTTTGGGAATTCGCACAATATTTCAAACATTTTGTTATTATTATATCTGCTATGGTGACCTTTGATGTTACTATTGTTGTCTGGGGGCAACATGGGCCAGACCCATATAAAACAGAGAACCTAATCGATAAATGTTGTGTGTGGTCTGACTGCTCCCCGGAAAGGCCATTCCCCTGGAGAATGAGTAAATACCCAGAAATGGGATATTGGAATCATTTGGGAGTAGTATTTTTTTTTATTTTTTGAGGAAACTACACTGTTTTCCATAGCAGCTGCACCACTTTATACTCCCATTGACAGTACACAAGGGCTCCAATTTCTGCCACTGGCCCTTGTTCTTTCCTGGCTTTCGGCCAATGGCCATCCTAACAGATGTGAGATGATATTTTACTGTGAATTTGATTTACACTTCTCTAATGACAGTGTGGTTGATGATATACCTGTTGCCATTTGCACATCTTCTTTGGATAAATGTCCTAGTTGTCTGCTATTTTTAAATCAAGTTACTTGTGTTTTTGTTTTGCTTTTGCTATTGACTTGTAGGAGTTCCCTATATATTTTGAAAACTAATCCCTTATCAGATATATGGCTTGCAAATATTTTCTCTCATTCTGTAGGTTGCCTTTTCACTCTGTTGATTGTTTCCTGTGCTGTGCAGAAACTTTTTAGTGCCATTTGTTGTTTTTTGTTTTTGCTTTTTGCAATTGTTTTCTGTGTTTTGGGTGTCATATCCAAGAAATCACTGCCAAGACCAATGTTATGAGACATTTCCCTTATGCTTTCTTGTCAGAATTTTAGAATTTCAGGTGTTACAGTTTAAGTCTTTGACCTATGTTAAGTTGATTTTTGTGTATGGCATAAAGATAAAGGCCTGATTTCATTCTTTTGCATGTGGATATCCAGTGTTTCCAACACCTTTATTGAAGAGACTGTCTTTTCTCCATTGTGTATTCTTGACAACCTTGTCAAAGATTATTTGACCACATATACATAGGTTCATTTCTTGGCTCTCTGTCCTGTTCCATTGGTCTATATGTCTGTCTTTATGCCGGTATGATACTGTTTTCATTACTGTAGCTTTGTAATATGGTGTGAAATCAGTAAGTGTGATGTCTCCAGTTTTGGCCTCCTTTCTCAAGATTATTGTGGTTTGGGGAAGTCTTCTGTGGTTTAAAATGAATTTTAGCATTGCTTTTCTATTTCTGTAAAAAATGTATTGGGATTTTAATATAGACTGCATTAAATCCAAAGATAGTTTTGGGTAGTACAGACATTTCAAGAAACTTAAATCTTCCAATCCATAACATGGGTCATCTTTCCATTTATTTGTATCTTCATTCATTTCTTTCAGCAATATTTTGTAGTTTTCAGTGTATAAACCTGTTGTATCCTTGGTTAAATTCATTGTTAAGTATTTGATTCTTTTTCAGTGCTAGTGTAAATGGGATTGTTTCCTTAGTTTCCTTTTATGATTGCTCTGCGTGTACAGAAATCCAACTGGTTGTTGTATGCTGATTTTCTATTATGCAACTTTGCTGAAATTGCTTATTAGTTCTAAGTTTTTTATGGAAACTTTAGGGTTTTCTTCATACAATATCATGTCATCTAAGATCATTTTATTTTTCTTACCTAATTGCTCTGGGTAGTACTTCTAATACTATGACAAAAAAAAAAGAGGTGAGAGTGGGCATCCTTGCCTTGTTCCTGATACTAGAGGGAAAGCTTTTCGTTTTTCACCATTGAATGTGATATTAGTTGTGGGTATTACGTTATGGCCTTTACTGGTCTTTGTCTGTTGAGTATTTTTTAATCATGAAAGGGTATTGAATTTTGTCAAGTGATTTTTCTTCATCTATTAAGGTCATCATGTGATTTTTATCCTTCATTCTGTTAATGTGATGTGTCATGTTGATTTTCATATGTTAAGCCATCCTTGCAATCTAGGGATAAATCCCACTTGGTCATGGTGTATGATCCTCTAAGCACACTGTTGAATTGAGTTTGCTAGTGTTTTCTTGAGGATTTTTGCACCTATGTTTATCACAGATATTACCCTATAGTTTTCTTATCTTGTAGTATCTTTTTTGACTTTTTTAATATCAGGGTAATGCTAGCCCCATAAAAGGAGTTTGAAAGTGTTTCCTCCTCTTCCAATTTTTGGAAAAGTTTAAGAAGGATTGGCATTAGGTCTTCCTTAAATGTTTGACAGAACCCACAAACATGCCATCTGGTCATAGACTTTCCATTATTGGAAAGTTTTTGATTACTGATTCAATCTCCTTCTTAGTAACTCATCTGTTCAGATTTTCTATTTCTTTGTAATTCCATCTCAGTGGGCTATGTTTTTATGATTTATCTGTTTCTTCTAAGTTATCCAATTTCTTGGCATATAATTCTTCTTGATAATCCTTCATAATGATTACATTTATATGGCATCATTTGTTGCTTTTTGTTTTATAGCCCACACATAAGTTAAATCATCCAGTTCTTATTCTTTTCCATTTGACTTCTTTTACTTAGTATGATACTCTCAAGATTCATCCATGCTGTTGCAAATTGCCATCAGTTGTAATGTTTCCTCTTTCAGTTCTGATTTTATTTATTTGGGTCTTCTTTCTGGTTTTCTTAGCTAACTGAGCTAAAGGCTTGTTAATTTTGTTTGCCTTTCAAAAAACCAGCTCAAAGTTTTGTAGATTCTTTTCTATTGTTTTGCTATTCTCTTTCATTTATTTCTGCTCGAATCTGAATTATTTTCTTTCTTCTGCTAATTTTAGGCTTAGTTTGCTCTTCTTTTTCTAGTTCCTTGATGTGTAAAATGAGGTTTTTTATTTGAGATCTTTGTTTTTTTTTAATGTTGGCATTTATCACTATCAACTTTCCTTCATATTGCTTTTGCTGCATCCCATAGTTTTAATATCATGTGTTTTCATTTTAGTTTGACTTCAGATATTTTCAAACTTCTCTTTTCACTTCTTCTTTGACTCATTGTTTGTTCAAGAGTGTGTTGTTTAACTTAGACATATTTGTAAATATAAAAATTTTCTTTCCATCATTAATTTCTAGTTTCATCCCACTGTGATTGGAAAAGATAGTTTGTAGGATTTCAATCTTCTTAAACTTACTAAGACTTGCCCTAATCTGGTAGCTTAGTTGGTTACATTGTCCCAGTACTCTAAGGTTGTGGGTTTTATCATGGTCAGGGCACATACAAGTGTCAACCAATGAATGTCTAAATAAGTGGAATAACACATCAGTGTTTCTCTTTCTCCTTTCCTCTCTCTCTCTAAAATCAATATTTTTTTAATTTAGTAAGAATTATTTTGTGATCTAACATAGAATCTATCCCAGGTTTTGTGGCCTAACATTAATGTTCCAAGGGTGCTTGAGAAGAATGTGTATTTTGCTGCTTTGGGTAGAATGTTCTGTATATTGGTTTCATTTGGTCTATAGTGTTGTTCAAGTCTTTGGTTTCTTTGCTGATCTTCTATGTGGATGTTCTATCCATTATTGAAAGTGGGGTATTGAAATTCCCTACTAGTGTGGTTTGTCCATCTATTTCTCCCTTCAGTTGTGTTAATGTTTGTGTCGTACATTTGGGTGCTCTGATGTTAGGTGCATATATATTGATAAATCCCATATCTTCCTAGTGAGTTAATTCTTTTATCATTATATAATGTCATTCTTTCTCTCATTTGACAGTTTTTGACTTAAAGTCTGTTTTGTCTGATATAAATATAGCCACCCCTGCTTTCTTTTGGTCATCATTTGCATGGAATGTCTTTATTCATCCTTTCATTTTCAACCTATGTGTGTCTTTAAATCTAAACTGAGCCTCTTATAGAAAGCATACAGTTAGGTCTTCTTTTTTATCCATTGAACTGTTCTACAGCTTTTGATTGAAGAGCTTAAACTATTTACACTTAAAGTAATTACTGATAAGAACTTACTATTACCATTTTGGGTGGTTTTTTTTTTTAGTCCAGGATCATTTCTGTCTACAGGCATCCTTTGCCCCAGTCACACATCTTTTATCGGCTTAATACCATTCCACTGCTCTGTCTGCTCCTGTGGTTCCTTTCCTACACTCCAAATCTGTCCCCCTGTTGTAAGATTTTGCCCTCTTTCAAGGTTCATTTTACATGTCAGACCCTGCAAGAAGCATTTAATTTGTTTCATCTACAGCACTCCTCTATCCTGAGAAACACCATTATGCTTTGGTTGAACCATCCTTATGTCATTCATCCATATAACTCTTTAAGCATCTATTTTATGAAATTATAAACACTCTGACATCAAGGACGAAGTGTGTAACACTGAGCAACAGTCAACTGTGAATCCCTGTACTTCCATGTAAGTATTCATTTAAGTCACTGAATTGAATTGAGAGGAGTGGAAAGAGGTTGTACCCTACTTTACCCCCACAGGGTGGCTCCCACTCACACCCCTCCACTAACCTCTATTTAGGATTTGCTGCTCCAGTTGGAGAGTTCAAGAAAAAGTGAACCCTTAGCCTTGAACACTCTTTAACAAGATCAGATTTGGGGTCTATCATTCAGAGTAATCACAACACCCTGTAAAGACTCTAATGAGAAGTCAGTACCTTGCCTTCAGGATCCACCAGAAGAAGATGTTTGGCTTGGCCTCCCTGTAGTCCACTCAGCACATATTGGCCAGGAGATGTTGCACTCTCTCGAACCAAAAAGTCCCCATCCTTTACTAAGAGGCTCTCTGCCGCCTTCCTGCTCAACTTGCCATGGTAGCAGTCTTCATCCCGCAGCTGCTGATTAATGTGTGGCAAAGGAAGTGAGCTGGCAGGCTGCACTGTGGCACCTGGCTGAACAGTTTCTGGTGCTTCTGAAGTCAAAATACAAAAAGAGACATCACCAAGTCACCTCCTCATCCATCCATTTATTCAATCACTTATTCACTCAGCAAATATAACTTGAGGCCCTACTATGTGCCAGGCACTATTTAAATAATACTGTTGCTGGAACAAATTGGGTTTTTGTTTTCTGAACTTCCAACAGCCTCTAATTTAACGGTACATCCAAACATTGCCTTTGGCTTCTGTTACCAGGAAATGAAAGGCTTATCCAGGTGCAGTAGTTTTTCTTTCAGATGAGACATGGAACTGACCCACGAGAACTGCTTTTATAACCATGGCCAGAGGCTCCTTATGTCCCAGGGGCTGTATGTTGAAGAGAACGAGGCTTATGCTTTATTTGTATTATAGATAACTTCTAAGACTTTCCCAAGCTCTTTGAAAATGCCTAATTTGGGCTGTGCCAATTTTTTAGCATTTAACTTTAAAAATAAACCAAATTACTAATCTGCTTCATAGATGCTTCTAAACCAAATACTTCAAAGCTATGCTGAACTCCATAGTATTCCTAGTAAAGGACTACTCCGCTGTTTGTGTCATTCACTTGCCTGGACAAAACAGAGTCAATCAGGTAAAAGAAGGCAAAATGCAGGAAAGCATGGACTGAGCAGCTCCCCAAGGCTCTGCAAAGTAAATGTTACCCAGAGTTGAGAGCACTGGGGGATGACAAGGTACATCCAGGTAGCATTTAAGAATACTAATGATGCTCAATGATACTCATTGTTGCATACTTCCCATTTATTGAGTGTGACAAGTACTGCTCAATGCTTTCACACATTATTTTGTTTGACTCTCAAAATTAGATAGGCAAGGAAATGGATCTTTAAAAAAGATTAAATGACTTACCCAAAGCATAGGACTTGCTCCTATGTTGTAGATCTGAGATTTGAAATGAGATAGGACCTCAATGCCAGGTTATTAATCACTACATTCTAAGGCCCTTCCTTACCTTGGATGTGAAAATCTTTCCATTTTCACAACTGGCCTAGCCACTCTACTTCTGTAGTACCCACAAAGGTCCTTAGAAGAGAATAAAGCTATCAGGATGACATACAGCATCTCCAAAAGTAAAAACAAAACTTTTATGTCTAAACCCAGGTAAAAGTCATATGTTTATCACGGAAAACTTACAAAAAAAAAACACAGAAATCGGACTTTGTCTTGTCAAATGCAAAGCACCTTTTCCAAAAAAATATTACCTTTCAACTTTATAAATTCAAAGGGCTGTTTACATGTCCTTATGCAAGGGTCTCACAGATGAAAAACCCATGGATTCTGAGTGTACAATTTACACATGACAGTCCTGTGAAGTCACCGACACAGGAAACCAATGCTCTGCAGACATAATCCAGTTCTCCTGTTAGTATGTTATAGTTCTGTCCCTGCTTAAGAACTTCTTTCCACATAATACAATTATACTGCAGCATTCACAAATATATCTTTAAAAAGTATCTTTAGTCTATATTTAGTGTCTATAAATATTCTCCCCTACAATCAAGTCTTTCTATCAGTGCTGGAAAAAGCCTGCAGTAATGTGTCTAGATTTGATAAATAACACTTGTGGTTGATGTTAGTGCTGCCTGCTTTCAGGCATAGTGGGGAGCTTCTGATGAGTGGCTGCGTGTGTGTTATGTACGGGAGAGAGAAAGTGTTTGCATAAGTGTGAGGGAGAAACATGCATGTGTGTGGGCACACACCTCTTAGTGCACGATGGCTTTTGGTTTATTCTGATATGATGATGGAGAGCTTTTGGACAAGGACACAACAAAAGAAGAGACATTATATCATCTTGAAAAGAGGTAACAGATCATGGGCCAGCCAAGGATCTGGACAATATTTTCCTAACACAGTTCCCCAAATTAGCGAAAGGACAAGATGCACTGTGCTAGATTTCAATCAACCAAAAATTGGCTGAAAATCTAATTCTACTAAGAGAGAATACCTCACAGGCTTGTGTAAATCTTTGTTTTCATTTAAAAAGTTACACAGGCTGATTCTTTTAAATCTTGGAAAAACAAAGAAAATTAATTACCTATGGTCCTATCACCAAAAATAACCACTCTTAACACGGTGGTGTGTTATCTATTATCTTGGTCCTTTCCTTACAGAAAGTTTACTTTGGAAAAGATAATCATAACTGAAATATAGTTATTATATGTAATACCCATACAATATTTAATATCATATTTTGCCATGTATAATGTGCATGTTTTTGCCCAAATTTTTGAGGAAAAAATAAGGAGGAACATTATACATGGTTAGTACTAATTCCATATCTATATAAATGTCTTAATTCTTTTATTTGCTTATGCGGTAAAAGTGTAACTCTAGAAAGCAATAATGATAATGATATCCATGTGTTCAAAAATAAATGCTAAAATTCCTTTATAATGCAAAAAACAAGTGTCTAAATATAAATAAATTATATTAAATTGAATTAAATAAATTGAATTAAAAATTAAAAAGATTTTTTTCCTAAAAGTTTGGGCAAAGATCATGGGTGAGCATTATACATGGCAGAATACAGTAAATTATTGACTTGACATCTTCTCAGAAGTAGAGAAGGTTAAAGAGGCAATAAGGAAAGCCACCCTAGATTTAACTAAGAGTCAAAAAGACAAAAGTGATAAGAATCATGGAAGAAAGTAATCATGTCATCTTAGAGTTCCCATTAGCAACGGAAGACAAATTGTTCATAAGGAAAACTGCAGGAAAGCACAAGATAGATATGAACATCCACACCCATATGCATCTGATGGGCAAAACCTCTGAGAAAGATGATATAGCTTAAGAAACAGAAAAAAAATAAAATCTAGAATAAACCATTGCAAATAGTACCAATGAGAAAGGAAGGATGAGACATTTTAAAAAAGAAAACCAGTGTGAACTGTTAAGGCAGCATTCAGATCGAGGACATCCAAGACGGCAGAAGAGTAAGTGGAAGCTACACTAACCTCGTCCCAGGACCAATCTGCAATTACAACTAAATTGTAGAGAAGTCATCCCGGATAACCATCTGAACAATAGCTGGAGAGAAGCCTTATAACCACAGATAGATGGAAGAAAACACTTCACCACAATATGACTGGTACAGAGTGTGGAGCTGACATGAGAGGGCGGGCTGGGTTCCCATGGCTGGCAGCTGAAGTGCCAGAAGAATATCTCAGTGGCTGGGGGTTTCCCTTTGAGAAATGTGGGGTCTAAACCCCAAGCTTGGCTCTCTAGCCTATAGCACCAGAGCATGAAAGGAACCCAGAGAACATTCAGCTATGAAAAGTGGAGGGCTTTCTGTCTGCCAAGGAGAGAGACAGAGAGCCTCCTTTTTTCTTCTTTTTTTAAAAGCATATTTTATTGATTGTGCTATTATAGTTCTCCCATTTTTTCTCCCCTTTATTTCCCTCCACCTTGTACCTCCCCTCCCACCATCATTCCCCCACCTTAGTTCATGTCCATGGGTCATACCTATAAGTTCTTTGGTTTCTCCATTTCCCATACTATTCTTAACCTCCCCCTGTCTATTTTGTGCCTACAATTTATGCTTCTTAGTTCCCTGTACCTTTTCCCCAATTCTCCCCGCTCCCCTTCCCTACTGATAGCCTTCTATATAATCTCTATATCTGTGAATCTGTTCCTGTTCTAGTTGTTTGCTTAGTTCATTTTGTTTGTTTAGGTTTGGTTGTTGATAGCTTTGAGTTTGTTGTCATTTTACTGTTTGCATTTTTGATCATCTTCTTTTTCTTAGATAAGTCCCTTTAACATTTTATATAATAAGGGCTTGGTGATGATGAACTCCTTTAACTTGACCTTATCTGGGAAGCACCTCATCTGCCCTTCAATTCTAAATGATAGCTTTGCTGGATAGACCAATCTTGGATGTAGGCCTTTGCCTTTCATGACTTCTAATACTTCTTTCCAGCCCCTTCTTGCCTGCAAGGTTTCTTTTGAGAAATCAGCTGACAGTCTTATGGGAACTCCTTGGTAGGTAACTATCTCCTTTTCTCTTGCTGCTTTTAAGATTCTCTCCTTATCTTTAATCTTGGGTAATGTAACTATGATGTGCCTTGGTGTGTGCTTCCTTGGGTCCAACTTCTTTGAAACTCTCTGAGCTTCCTGGACTTCTTGGAAGTCTATTTCCTTTGCCAGGTTGGGGAAGTTCTCCTTTGTGATTTTTTCAAATAAGTTTTCAATTTTTTGCTCTTCCTCTTCTTCTGGCACCCTGATGATTGAGATGTTAGAACGTCTATAGTTGTCCAAGAGGTTCCTAAGCCTCTCCTCATCTTTTTGAATTGTTTCTTCATTCAGTTCTGGTTGGTTGATTATTTCTCCCTTCTGCTCCAACTGTTGATTTGAGTCCCAGTTTCCTTCCCCTCACTGTTGGTTCCCTGTACATTTTTCTTTATTTCACTTTTCATAGCCTTCACTTCTTCCCCTATTTTGTGACCATACTCAACCATTTCTGTAAGCATGATGATTACCAGTCTTTTGAACTCTACATCTGATAGGTTGGCTATCTCTTCATTGCTCAGTTGCATTTTTTCTGGAGCTTTGATGTGTTCTTTCATTTGGGCCATATTTCTTTGTCTTGGCACACCTGTTATGTTGTAAGGGCCAGAGCCTTAGGTATTGGCCATGGTGGGGCAACCCACTTGGTTATGTTGTAGTGCTGTATGTGGGGGAGGGATCTGATAGGGAACAGTGCTGCTTGCTCAGCTCTTGCTGTCTTTCAGTCACTTCTCCCGATACACAAAAGCAAATTGGGCTCTTCTGGTACTGGTTCTCAGGTGGGTGGGTTTGTGTACATTGTAGGACCCTGTGGGTCTTTCTAATGAACTCTCCTGTGAGGTTGGAAGTTTCTCCTGCCACCTCAACCCCCAAGGGGATATTAAGGTTTTTTCAGTCAGAGGTTTTGAGGCTTATTTCCCCACGCTGGAACCCTAGGTTCCTCAGTCTGTCTCACTCCCTAGTTGTTCCTCCCATTTTATCTGCACACAAATGCGGGACCACTAATTCCACCAGTCTCTCCCTTGCCATGCGTCCTCTCTACCCTAGCTACCTGTCTCTGCCTCTTCTACCAGTCTGGATGAATATTTATTCTTTAACTCCTTGGTTGTTGGACTTCTATACAGTTTGATTTTCTGGCAGTTGTGGTTATTTTTTGTTTTTAAATGTGTGTTGTTCTTCTTTTGGTTGTGCAAGGAGGCAAAGTGTGTCTACCTATGCCTCCATCTTGGCCAGAAGTCCCAAAACCCATAATCAACTATATATTGTTCATCATTATAGATTACTGGGTGTGTGAAAATTATAGAATACTAATTTATTTGCATTATTGAGGGGAAATATGTTCACTCTATAAGATGTCTAGGTCTGGCTGGTAGGGCTCAGTGGATTAAGCACTAGCCTGTGAACTGAAAGGTCACCAGTTCAATTCCCTGTTGGGGCATGTGCCTGGGTTTCAGGCCAGGTTCCCAGCTGTGGATATGCGAGAGGCAACCAACTGATGTTTTTCCCACACATCACTGTTTCCCTACCTCTCTTTCTCCCTCCCTTCCCCTCTTTAGGAAAATAAATAAATAATTTTTATAAACAAGATATCTAAAAGTTGGTAGCAAAAAATGTTAACATAAAATACTAAGCATAAATGAAGGGCTGAGATGCTGCTCAGAAAAATCATCTGTAATGTATGGGAAGAATTACATGTTTAGTAAGATATGTTACAAAGCCACACTAATTACTAATCTGTTATAGAACAAATGGGCCAATAGAAAAAATAGTGACATATACAAAAGGCTCAGAAACATATTTACATACCAGAGAAATCTAGTGTAATAGAGATTGGCATTAAACAAAAAGGAGATTATGTAGTCAATGGTGTTTTGAAAATTAAATCCTTTACTCAGATAACATTGTTGGACCCCTGTCCACCTCATGTAAAATATAAAGCTCAAGTGGAATAAATATTTTATTATAGAAATAAGACAATAAAGCTGATAGAAGAAAATGTAGAAGTTGTATAAAGAACAAAAAATTTCATCCAAAGCAAATAGAAGGGACACATAATAAAAAATACAAGGAAGCTATAGATAAAAATTGAAATCAATACAACAGAAAACAAGAAAAATGGAGAAAAATGAAGCAAAACCTGGGTAACACTGGAAATATAAATTAAATTAATAAATCTCAATGAACATTGACCAAGAAGAGAGAAGATAGAAGATACCGATAATAACAAAGAAAGATGTCACCCTTCAGGCAATAGGGGATATTTTTATTTTATTTTATTTTAATCATTGTTCAAGTACAGTTTTTTCCCTTTTACTCCCATTCCAGCCCACCCACCCAACCCTCCCCACTTCCCTCCCATTACCACCCTCCCCCTAGTTTTTGTCCATGTGTCCTTTAAATTTGTTCCTGTAAACCCTTCCCATTCTCCCCTGAAATTCCCTCTTCTTTCCCCTCTGGTCACTGTCAGTCTGTCCCCTATTTCAGTGTCATTGGTTATATTTTGCTTGTTTCTTTGTTTTGTTGTTTAGGTTCCTGTTAAAGGTGAGATCATATGGTATTTGTCTTTCACTGCCTGGCTTGTTTCGCTTAGCATAATGCGCAATAGGGGATATTAAGAAAATATTTTGGAAATTTCACGCAGAACTGACTCTTCAGTGAACAAAGCAAAATCCTACTAAGTTTTTTGGTAAACTTCATTGCCAAAAAATAACAATTTCTTCTGGTCTCTGGTTGTTTGGCTTCCAAAGCAAACTCCAATCTTTCAAGCCCATACCAACAAGAAACAGGCTGTAAAAGTTGGGAAGCCCCCAGGAAAGACACATTCTCCAACATCTACTTTAAATGTACACACACAGGATAATGGCAGGAACATCCCAGAAGGCACAGTTTCAGCCCACAGATAACAACAGACAAAGAGGTCTTCTCCCAAAGCAGAACCAGAGTCCAAGTAAATCACCTTCTCCTTCTCCTATTTCCAGCTTGGGGAGCCTGCACATTTACTGCCTGGCAGGATTTGGTAATCACCAGAAACCAGCGACCACTGTGTGTTCTGCATGCTTCCCTTTTGTAAACGTCAGTTTGTACTGCATTTATCTTATTGGTTGTGGAGGAGGGCAGGCAGCTTGTTAAATTATAAGAATCCCTATCCGATCTTGATGGAGAGGATTCACATCACTCAAATGTCATGGACTTTTAACCTGGATGCTGTAATCATATGGGGTATTTGCAATGTCTTCCTTTGGGAGAGGGCAAATACGTTCTATATGAAAAAGAAGAGCTCATGAATATTTGGGTGGCAGAAAGGTAGCAGAGACAATTGTTCACCAGTGTCTACTCTCCCTCTCATTACATGATAGTTTAGCTGGGTTCATGGCCATGCAGCTACTACATTTTTAGCCCCTTTGAAAGTAGGTATGGCCATATGACTAAGTTCCATGATAAGAGAGGCTAAGTATGCCTAAAGAAGCTATAAAGGAATAGAAGGAAACATTAGGAGTTTATTTTAGATATTTTGCAGAAAAGTATGTACAAAGTTATACCTACTCTATCTATACTAAATTTTCTTAAGTCAACATCATTTATACTTTTGGAGCTAGATTTCAATTTTTGGAGGGAGTAATGATAGGCTAAAATTAACCTTGAGGTAGGTAGCAAGAAGCCTAGGAGAGCTACAGTATATTAAATCCTAGTAAGAAATAAAGACTGGAGTGCCAGGCATGGGACCAGTCAGCAAGAATCCCTGGCCATGATGCCACTTACCTAGGACAGGCAGACCTTTGAGAGATTTTAGTAGAGTCTGCAGTGTGGACTGAGGATGCAGGAGGACCGCAAATGGCAACACTATTTGGAAGCTGAATGAATAACTGATGTGATGTGTGGGAGTGGGTCCACAAGCATGGGGTACACTAGTAGTAACATACTGCACAACCGGGGGCCAGCCAGCACTGCACAATGTTGGAATGACCAACTTAAGGAATCAAGGCCTATAGGAACCATGAAGAAAATCCTTCATGAACATACGTGTACCAACAGAAATGTACAATGTAAGAGACAGGATGCTGCCCATGGTTGAGGCTTCCCTTGGCCTTTCTCTGAGTCTCCAGCATCAAAATATTCATCTGAAATAGAAACTATAAAGATGCCTCAGGACCTAACCTCGCACCTTAAAGAATTAGCAGAAGAACAAACTAAATGCAAAGGTTTGGAAGAAGAGAAACAATAAAGATTAGAATGGAGATAAATGAGAGAATAAAAAATAATAGAAATAAACAATTTTAATGAAAAACATTAAGAAATTATTAGCTCGACTGACAGAAAAAATAGAGAAGATGTGAAGAACTGATATCAGAAATGAATTGCTGATGCTACTACCAGCTTCACAGAATTTGAAAAGATTAAAAGAAAACACTGTGAATAATTGTACCTCAATAAATTGGGTATCCTAAGTGAAATGGAAAAGTTTCTAGATGCATTAGCACAGTACTTGACATATAATAAATGTCCAATAAAGGCTAACTTTCTTTATTAAAAAAAAAAAGAAATAAAGACTGAAAGAGTACAGCAAGCTGGCCATGCTAGCTGTAAAGTTGCCCTTGGCAGTTCTGGTGAGGCCTCCTGGGCTAGTGAAAAGATTTGTTCAGTGATGGGTTCTCCATCTTTGTAATAAACCAAATTTGATATCTTAACCAATCTCTGAATCCAACACGCTTCAATGTGTTATGAAAATCATGTTTTGTTTATTTATTTTTCAGTTGATTGTAGGCTTTGGCTTGTTTTTCCTTTTATTTACATTTCTGTTTCTGCATTTATCCCTGGAAGCAATTTGGCAAGCAAGTGATATATTTTAAGATTAAGTAAGATCTTACTGCTTTTACTCACAGAATATGGTCTTTAAAAGGAGCCATCTTATTTTAGTCTATATAAAAGACTTACCAGTGGGTTTTGAAATGAATAAAATTAACACCATCAATAAAGAGAACCGAAATCATGGCCATTGGTCCTCATGCAAACAAACAAATTCGAAAGTATGTCCTGGCTTTGACAGTCCTTCCTTCAGCAAGAGCACAGAGCAGGAACCAAAATCTGGGAGTCAATTTAAGGTATTTGCAAAGATTGTTCAAAGTCCAAGTTCCCAAACTCTGAAATCCATTAACATCACCACAAAGTTCTGTTAATAACTGTTATTAACAGTTATTGTGGTGAAGGATTGAGGTAAGAAAGAATCCTTTCAGCTCCCTGAAAATGAGCTTTCTGTACAATGTAGTGAGTTGAATAGTAAACCTAAAAGGACAGGTTCAAATCCTAACTCCCCATATCTGTGAATGTGACCTAATTTGGGAAAAGGGTAATTGCAGATGTCATTAATGATCTTGAGATGAGATCTTCCTAGATTTAGGTGGACCCTAAATTCAGAGACTGTTGTCTTATATGAGAAAGAAAATGGAGATGTGAGACACTTGGGTGAAGCCCATGTGAAGACTGAGGCAGAGATTGGAGTGATACGTCTATAAGCCGAGGAACTAGGAAAGACATGGAACAGATTCTTCTCCAGAGCTTTCAGAAGGAACCAACCCAGCTAACACCTTGATTTAGGATTTCCAGCCTCCTAAACTGTGAAATAATAAATACTTGTTATTTTAAGATACCCAGTTTGCAGTAATGGGTTTGTGGTAATTTGTTATAGCACCCACAAGAAACTAATATAGACAGAAAGTTGCTACTTACTTTCACGGTGCCACAGGCTGCCTGTTGGCTGAGCTGAGCTTTGATTTCGGGCAGGACTGAGTGTACTTTGAAGAGCCTGTGTATTAATGTAGCAGGGGTCATCGAAGAGATCCACTCGACATGTGTGCTTCAGCAGTGAGGTGTCTCTTTGGGACTGCACCCCTCTCTCATGGGCATTACCTGTAGCGATTGGTCATGATCAGTGCATGATGCTTTGCTTTGTAAATAATAAATAACATCATTTTTGAGTCTAGAATAGATAGGAAGCAAAAAGCCACCCCCACCCCCTACAAGGATCAAATATTGACCTTTAGATTTGACCTGTAAAAATAAGATAAGCTCTGGTCTTTGAGTGAAAGCTCCCTCTCCTTGGTCTCCCTGCCCCACTGCTTCAACGACAGACAGAACAGGACCCGGAAGATCACAAAGAAGAACAGCCTGGCAGGAAAAGGCCAACTGCCCAGCAAACAGCACCAACCTGCAGACAACACTGCTCAGAGCTGCAGTCCAGGAAGCAAGAAAACACACATGCCACGTGGAACTTGAATATCAATTTACACTCCTTGTCAAAAACTGAATACTTGATTTAAAATGATTAAGAGTGGGAAGTCTCTCTTCTCTCTATGCCCAAAGTTTTATCCTGCCCAGCTCAGCCTTGCAGCAACTCCTGAGGTTCACTCTGTTATTTAAGAAGGATTCAGTCTTCAGGTTATCTCCTCCTCCCGCTTACTCTGTCCTCTCCTCCTCTGCTTTCTACATATTATGGCCAAATGACTGTTTTACATTTTATTTTATTTTTGATTTTAGAGAGAGGGGAAGGGAGGAAAAGAGGGCAAGAAACACAGATGTTGAGAGAGAAACATAGATGTTGAGAGAGAAACATCTATTGGTTGCCTTCCATACACACCCCCAGGATGTGACCTTTTTAGACAGAGGGGCAGGGAGGAAGAAAGAGAAGGAAACATCAACATGTGAGAGATACACTGACTGGTTGCCTCTTTCACGCCCCCAACAGGGGATATGGTCCGCAACCCAGGCTTGTGCCCTGACTGGGAATTGAACTGGCGACCTTTTGGTTCACAGAGTAGCATTCAATCCATTGAGCCACAATGGCCAGGGTGAAAAATGACTATGTTAGAACTGAAAATTTGATCATATTTTTCAGAGGTTCAAAACCCTTTAATTTCTTTCCATTGCATCTTCAAATAAAGCTCAAAATCATCAACAAGCCCTAGGCCCTACTGCTGGCCACCCACCTTCCCTTGTAACCCTTTTTCTCCCCAGTGTCTGCCAAGGCTCACATTGGTCTTCTTGCAGTATAATCTTCACCTCAAGACCATCTTCCATGATTGACATGCTCTTCTCTCCCCTTCTCCATCATCCTCACCCTTCAGGTGTCAGTTTAAACATCACTTTCTCAAGAGAGCCTTCTCTCACCTTCTCAGATAAGACTAAGTCTCTCTGCTTTCTGAGAAGTTTGTACTTGACCTTTGAAGCCCATGTCACAAGTGTAGTAAGTTCTGTTACTTATGTTATTATTTTTTAACATGTGTGCTACATCTACACTGCATGTTCCATGAAGAGAGGAATCCTGTCTCTCCTGTTCATGGCTGCAGACTCCTGCTCCTAGTTCATGCCTGCACAGAATGTGGCATCAACAAATAGTTACTGGATGAATGGATATTAGCACCATATTTCACTACCTGATGGCAGGTAGTTAAAGTGCTTTGTATTATCCAGATGGTTCTGTCCTGAGAATGCCAGGATAGAATATTTTTGCTTTTCTGTTGTAACTAGTACATTTATAGTTGTGGCTGTGTGTGCTACAGGATGACCAGGAGGCCGCACATGAAGTGGTGGCATTGACATTCCATTGTCTCACCATAAAGCAACATCTGTCCTTCTATTGTTTCAGTTACGAAACCCCTTCCACATGGTCCACACAGGACTGACCTCATATTGAATTTCACATGGTGCAATGACTCTTGTAACACATAGAATGGCAACCCAAGAGTACGGCCGCAAGGGGAAGCCCAATCAGAAGACAATAGTTCTTACTACCTTCTCCTCCTTCACACTTTGTCTGTCTATCAGCATTCCGTGTCACCTATGGCATGTCATAGTCTGTTTATGGGATATCCTGAGAAAGGACCGGGTTTTCTACTGAGGAAGGGGTTGAGTAGGCATCTCATTTTTTGCAGCATTTTACAACATATGACAGTTTCCATTTGCTTGGTTAAGTTACTTCATGAAATGTATTATTTAATTTAAACTAAACTTACTTTCGCAAATGAATACATGATCACTGCAAAGAAATCAAGGACTGAAGATTATTTTTCTTAGTATGATCTCCTCCTTAGATGTATTAGAACATATAAATAAGAATAATCTAATCTGATCCAAACTTTGACCTACCAAAGTTAAAATTATTAAGATTTGAATGTAGATTTATATCAATTTTCTTTATCGATAAATGCTTTAAATGTATATCAAGCCTTGAGATATTATCTAATGATAGCATTCAGCCAATGTAATTAGCAAGACTTTAAAAAAATGTTTATCATTAACTTTAACTTTGAAACTTTCTATTTTTGTGTTTTGTAATACATGCACATATATTAGAATATGTATTGATAACTTATACATAATTGAATTATCACTTATTTAGGAGTGCCTGCTCATAAAAATTTACTTAAAGTGCTGCTATCAACATCGGGGTGCAAAGGTTCTTTTGTATTGGTGTTTTAGTGTTCTTAGGATATAGTCCCAGCAGTGGAATTGCAGGGTCAAAAGGCAGATCCATATAGCTAGGTGCTGGAAGCAACCTAGATGCCCATCAGTAAATGAATGGATCAAAAAACTATGGTACATTTACACAATGGAATTCTATGTAGCAGAAAGAAAGAAGGAGCTCCTACCCTTTGCAACAGCATGGATGGAGCTGGAGAGCATTATGCTAAGCAAACAAGCCAGGCAGTGAAAGACAAATGCCATATTATCTCATCTTTAACAGGAACCTGAACAGTAAAACAAACAAACAAGCAAAATATAACCAAAGACACTGAAATAGGGGACAGACTGACAGTGACCAGAGGGGAGAGAAGAGGGAATTTCAGGGGAGAATGGGAAGGGTTTATAGGAACAAATTTAAAGGACACATGGACAAAAGCTAGAGGGAGGGTGGTAATGGGAGGGAAGTGGGGAGGGTTGGGTGGGTGGGCTGGAATGGGAGTAAAAGGGAGAAAACTGTACTTGAACAATGATTAAAATAAAATTTAAAAAAATAAATAAAATGGCATTATGCTCTAAAAAATTTACTGAAAGTGGAATATGATCTAAAGGGTTTGCAAGCAGTGTGCATCTAAATTAACATGAACCTGACTTCAGATCCCTGTGTTATTTGTGTGGCCTGAAGCATGTTACTTAACCTAAGTGTCAGTTTTCATCTATGTAAAATGGGGGTGCCTAGCTTAAAATACAGCTGTGAGGATTAAATGAAAGAATGTGGGTGACACACCCACTGAGCATAGTGCAAGGGTGTCAAACTATTTTCACCAGGGGCCACACCAGCCTCATGGTTGCCTTCAAAGGGCTGAATGTAACTTTAGTACTGTATGAATGCAACTACTCCTTAACTAGGGGTAAGGAGCTCTACACGAGGCTGATGTAGCACCCGGTGAAGATGACTCTGATGCCCCTGGCATAGTGCCTGCCTCATAGCAGGCATTCAGTAACTACTTCCTATCAAAGCTCAGTTGTGTATTTATGCATTGATGCTGGACCTCTGCACCTGATGCGTATCTGTGACTGTCATATTCTCCCCATTCCTTTCTTTACCTAACTTCTACTTATCTTCTAAGGTTCTGCTCTGCCCTGGCCAGGTGGCTTAGTTGGTAGGAGTACCGCCCTGTACACCAAAAGCTTGCAGGTTCCATTCCCAATCAGGGTACATACGTAGGTTGCAGGTTCAATCCCCAGCCAGGGCGCATTTGGGAGGCAACCAATCAATGTCTGTCTGTCTGTCTGTCTGTCTCTCTTTCTCTCCCTTCTTCTCTCTTTAAAATCAATAAACATATCTTCAGGTAAGAATTTTTAAAAAAAGATTCTTCTCTGACCCACCTCCTTCAGGAAGGCTTCCCCTAAGTTCCTCCTCCCCAGGCTGGGCAAGGTGCCGGTCTCTGACATGCTGTAGGTATCTGTTTACTTGTTTGTCTTGCTCTTGAGACTACAAATTCCCTGAGTCCTTGAGGAGAGACTAGAATCGACTCACCCATGTATCTCCTTCATCTACAATGCCTGGTCAAAATCAGATGCCCAGAAGGAAAACATGTGCCAGCTGAGTGAACAGATGACGAGTATCTCCTCATTTCGACCCCAGCATGCTTGTTCTAAACACCCTGAGCCAGCCTTCAGCACCAGGTGCTGACCCGCCTGCCCCTCGAGGGATGCTGACATGAGCTGACCACATCAAGCGTGCTGTCCCACGGGGCTGCACAGAAGCGCCAATGTCGACACCTGGTCTGTCTTGAAAACTACCCTTCTTTTTTTTTTCAAATGTGCCACTATATTAAGTTGTTGACTTAAATATATTAAGTCTTGTCTTAAATTTAAAAAATAAAAAAGAGATATCTCACCCCTGTACCCAAACTTAAAATCTTTCCAGGGTGAAGTGTGTGGTGGATGAGGCTTAACACACACACCACCCATTACGCATTCCAAAAGTTCTTTGTGCCAAGCATTACTCTGAGAACCCATCCAACCAGCCTATGAAAAGATTTGTGGCAGAAAATAAATACACGCACAGTGTATATATTGTAAGTACCAATGTTTTTAAGTGCCAGCCCTTAGGGTTTGTGGGAATTTAACATCTTTCTGATTAAAAATATCAACATTTCCGTTTTAACTTGAAAGCTGGGAAACATTATTCTATTTGCTAATTATTTTTTCCATAAGGGAATTTGTTACTAAGGATAGGTATATTTTTATACAGCTGGCAATAAATACCATTAACTCCTTCAACAACCAGAAGCCTATTGCTTCTGGAATTCAAGTGTGGGAGGAAATGTCTTGGGAGGAAAAAGCGAAACCTCATTGAAAATATTTGTATAGGTGTCTCTCAAATGCTTATGTATGAATCTCTGGGAAAAGACATAAAATATCTATTTGCTGTTCTAGCGACTGCTATGAATTTGCTCATTGGTCAAGAGGTTCAGATCACTGTTTAAACATATGCCCAAGCAGTCACAGGTGGGTCCCAAGGCAGGACACCTGGTTCCTGAGTGTCTACGGATGAAAGGACACGGAGGTAGGAAAGTCCTTCCTGCCACAATGGGAAAAGCCACACACACAGGTGTTATGGCCCCTGGAGCAGGGCCTCAGTCTTTCTATCCCTCAGAGCCTCAGTGACTGAGGTCGGGGAAAGGGCTTCCAGCGTTCTGGTTCCCATTAGAAGTCGGAGACCTGCTTGTTTAAAGAAACAGTGTTGTAGCTCAGTGCTTGACCCACTGGACAACAGTCACTGGGTGAACTGCTGAATAAATGAAGACTATAAAACGATATAAAAACAGGGCATGGGGAAGACTCCAAGAGCGCTTCGGCACCGGCAGAAGATGTTACGATACAACAAGGCACGTGTGCTGCGCTCCTGGCTGCTGGGTCCTTGGGTGAGTGATTCTGGAGTAAGGAAAAGGAGGGAGGGAGGGAGGAATGATGCCTCTTGGGAGCACAGGTTTAAAAAGACATTTACACTTACCGTCAACTTAATTTGCTTTAGTCATATGTTAAGAATTAGTTTAAAATTTTATATGACTTTAAAGAATGGCATGAAGTTTTCACTCCATCAAAAGAAGCCATGTTTTTGAAGAATTTTAAATACTGCATTAGCTCACTACTCCTATTATTTTGCAGGTTGGATGAAACTGGTAATTATAGCTGTACCAAAAAACAATAAATCCTCATGTTCCCCTACTGTATAAAAATTTTAAAAAATGAATAGATTACATCGGCATAATTCTTTAAGAAATACAAAAGTATCCTTGGAAGCAGCTACCTTCTACACGGCCAGTTCCTGTTAGTTTAATTCGCATCCCTAAATGTGGTTATCCAACTCTACCCTCCTCTGTATTATTTGTACTGCCCAGTTATCTCCCCCTGTAAAGCTGCAAAACTTTTCTTCCCAAATAAATAAATATTTCCAATGATTTATAAGACTGCAAGGACTCCTTGTCAGTATGCCTTGTTTTTATGAAAATATATTTCCAATCTGATAGTTTGCTGCCTTGCATTGGGTGTTGCTGCCTTGCACTGTGGAAAAGCAAGCCTGAGGGGGGCAGGCGGGAAACCATAACTGGGACTCTCACATTTCAGATTCTTTTTCTTGCCTTGCTAAGCAGAAATAAAGGTTTTATATTGATCCTAATGGCTTTGACAAGCATTAATTTTCACATTAGCTTACTGTCTGATCTTTGAAGTGGGGGTCCCTGGAGTTTTGAGTAAAAAAAGCACCTTTTCAGTGAGAGCTTTCATGATGTCATGGCAGTGAAAGACCCCACAAGGCAGGAGAATGGCTGGCGTGGTAGAAGGAGGAACCCAAGCCTCCAAGTGACACACATGTGGCATTCAGCATCTCTCAGCACGTGGAAAGCCTGCTGCAGAAGTAGTATGTATTCAGTTACATGCACCTGCCTTTCCCATGAAGTGTTTAAAAGGAGGGTCCACATATGACCACGTAACTTACAGGGAATAAGGAGATGCCCTGGCTGGTGTGGGTCAGTTGGTTGGAGCACCATCCTGTAGACCAAAGGTCATAGGTTCAATTCCCCATCAGACACACATCTAGGTTTCAGGTTCAATCTCGGTCAGGGCGTGTACAAGAAGGCAACTGATCGATGTTTCCCTATCACATCTTTCTCTCTCTCTCTCTCTCTCTGTTTCTCTGTCTCTGTCTCTGTCTCTCTGTCTCTGTCTTTCTCTCTCTCTCGGCAACGAAAAGGAACAAGAAGGCACCAGTTGATGTTTCTCTTTCACATTTCTTTCTCTCAGCAATGAGAAGAAAAAAATACCCTCAGGTGAGGATAAAAGAAAAGGAGTAAGGAGAGTGGCAGCCGAGGAGGAGTGACTGCACCTACCTGTTGCCCCGCTTTGTTCCAAACAGTTCTCATACACGCTGCTGCACTGGAGTTCCCAGGCTGTGTGAACGACAGATCATAAAACATTTACAAACCTAGCATATGTCCCTAAACTTCAAAAACAAACACAACTCCCAGCAGAATATAGCAGACAACTTCACTTTCTGATACAGGAAGTGTCTGATGTTAAAAAAAAAAAAAAAAAGGGAGAGTGAGGTCTGGGGTGGGGAAAGGATAGACTCCTTTTGACAGTGCATTGTTTTGGAGCTGCGGGAGAAGAGTCATCCAGGCTGCCACTGTAGGGCTCATGTCCTGAGGGACATTGCTTCTGCTTGGGAGGTCACATTCCAGGACACAATCCAAGCCTCAGCAAGAAAGTGTGACTTCCAGGACACTTGTATAAGCACTGGCCATTTAGCAAACCTCTTTTCAACCATAAAGCAGCAGATTGGAGCTCTACTCTGTGGAGGTTTGTGCCAGGCTCACTCTTCATACTTAAAAATCTCATGCTCTTTTCAGTAATGGAATGGGATCCACTGATGCTTTTAAGAAGGAGTGTCTTTGCTTTGGAATGATTAATCTGACAGTTTTGTGCAGGACCATTTGGGGAAGTAAAATTAGACATAAGGAAGGGGCTTTCAGAATCACCTGGGCAAGTGAGGACCAAAACTTAGAAAGATGCAATAGGAATACAAAAGGTTGTATATATTCAAAAGACATTTTCAGGATAGAACCCTAGGTCTGGGGGATTGTTGATATGGTGCTCAAAGTGTGAGAAACACAAAAGACTGTATAGATTACACAAAGAGCAGCAATGCTGTTATTTAACATGAGTAAACCAGTAGAGAAATCTGGTTTGGAGTCAAGGCCAAAACGCTCAGTTCAATACTGACATAAACAAGCAATGTAATGTTTGAGGCATGACAGCTGGAGAGAGAGGCAGCAACTGGAAACAGAGAAGCTGCAGGAGTGTACACATAGGTGGCAGGCCTCAGGAGAAGTCAGGGCCAAGGGCAGGGCACTGGAGTGTGCTTTCTTGTTGGTGAAGCAGGGGCTTGAATTCCCAGAAGAGGGGATGGATGCAAGAATACAAGATACAAAAAGAAAAGATGCAACTTACTTTGAAATGCATCAAAAATAAGATGGACTGATGGATGATAGATGACTACATAGGATAACATAGCAATTATAGTAAAATGTTAATTGTAGAATCTAGATGATGAGTGTATGAGTGTTCACTGTATAATTTTTTCAACTTTTCTGTATGTTTGAAAATTTTCATAATAAAATTTGGAAAATATGACAAAAAAAGAAAAACAGCAACTCGAGATGCAAGATCAGTATCACACAATGAAAACATTTTAGAGGCTAACAGGAGAGGTCTAAAAAAAGAATAAGAAGAAAGCAACAGGTATCAAATGCTGGAGACAAATTTAGAATATTGAAGAAAGAAATATATTTAGCAATTAAACCATTGATGATCACTGTCAAAGTAATTTCTATCAAGTTGTCAAGTAGAGTTTAGATCTTGAAAGTGTAACACAGATTTGAACACAGAGGT
The DNA here is from genome assembly GCF_004126475.2 of Phyllostomus discolor. Classification (NCBI taxonomy): domain Eukaryota; kingdom Metazoa; phylum Chordata; class Mammalia; order Chiroptera; family Phyllostomidae; genus Phyllostomus; species Phyllostomus discolor. The sequence continues at coordinate 161,128,519 of NC_040903.2, forward strand.
AAAGACAGTTTTTTCTAGAAGTTTGTGGGTAGAAGACAGATGAGGGGGTGGGGCACTATTCGCTGGGTTGGAGGAGTCCAATTGTTTGCAGACAGAAGGGAAAGAACTGGTAGACGAGGGAGAACAAGGATTGAGACAGAGGTTGATGGACAGAACAAGAGCACAGAAGTGGCAGGAAGGGATGGGATTAGGAGCTCAGGGAGAGAGTAGCTGTGGAGACAGTAACTAAGGAAGAGAAGCAAAGAGAACACAGGAAGACTTGGAGATGGGAAAGCATGAAGTTGAGGATAACACGTTGGACTGGCCCTATGGTTCCCAGTGAACTGAGCAGTGAGGTCAGCTGCTGGGACTGAGGTTGGGGAATTAGGAGTCAAAATGATCTACTCCAGGCTTCATCAATGATTCACCCTCTGGCTCTGTACTGAGGAAGATGATACTTCTCTAAACTAGCATTTGGAAGCCCTCAAATTAAGCTCTCTAATGATAAAAACAGAATCTCATTGCTAGTTCCAAAAATAATAAAACATTCACTTACCAAATAGCACAATTTTTCACACCGTATTGGGCAATAAGCCATTTGTTCTGGGGCTTGAACTTTGATCCGCACATCTGAAATGCACCCACAGGTGGCTGCTTTCCTGGTATTTCATTGTAATACTCATGATCTTCTCTCTCCTCCGCATGGTCGTCAATATGCACCTCCTCACTGTAAGGGAAAAAAAGAATCCCCAAGAGGCTGGGCGGGAATTCAAATGCTGTAGGGGATGCAGAGGGATCAGAACCATGCAAATCATCCTGAAAAACTTTGCATTCATGTTGTACGTTTAAAGATGTGCTTAAGTAATGCCGAACATCTGGGTGGAAGCAACCAGATGGCTGAATTGTTTAGATTTCTGCAGACAGTTAAAGTGGGGTATGCCAACGGTAATGTTTTTGCGCCTCCCCCCACCCACCAGTAATTAAAAATATATATACATACACACATTTATGAACTCCTTGAATGTAAGGCATTTTGCCAATAGCATATAAAAATGCTAAGTTTTCCTGGGTATCTGCAGCATGCTTTGTACCATTGTATAAACGCTTTGCTTAAAGGAAATATAGATATTAGGCAGAGGACCTGGCCCAGTTTTTTAAACCAAGATGAAAAAAATTAAAAAGCTATGGCCAGCTATCTCGTCTGCGCAGATCTAGAGGAGAATACAAGATTCATGAAGAAGTACTACAACCATATGTGGCAAGAGGATACATTTATGCATTGTTTTTTAAATTGAAACAGGGCAAAAAAATAAATGTACTTGTCTTCCAAACTGGAATTAGTAAAAGTTTCGTATGAAAAGGAACAAATCAAGTCCTTTTGGCTGAACCGACTCGGCCTATGACACACGCAGTTTTGCGGGGCTCCTTACAGGCCCACGAAGGCGCAGCACTGAGATGTGAGCGCTGCCCTGCGGGCGAGTCAACAACCAGTCCTCCCCCGCTCCTTCACTACGCCCGACCACCTCATAAAGGGCGCCTCCAAATCCAGTGTTTTTTGATACACAAAGTGACAAGTTATTGGAGGAGAAATGTATTTAAAAGTGCCAAGAGTTCAATTTCTCAGGTGCGAATTCTGCTAGCCAGGGGCCTCACTGCATTCCACTGGCCTGAAAGCGTTCCAGCGTCTACGGCAGCCCGTCTGCGCCTCAGAACAACTGGGACCTCGGCCGCACTGCTTGGGCTCACGGTTTGGCTGGGGCTGATCTATTTACACTGCAAACCAGCAAACTAACGGGGAATTCTTGCAATAGACTCATTATTTTGCTCTTCATTCTTGATTTTTTTTTTACTGATATGCTAGGGATAGGGGTTGAAACAAATCTGAGAAATTTATTGATGTTTATTACTTTATGATGCTATTTAACGAATTCATAGTTCTGTTATACATCAGAGAAACATGGCTGACCCCTTCTCACTTTCAGTGTCTCCTTTAAATTTGTTACAGATCTAAAGGAACTATTTGGACAAATATGAATGGAACAAAAATATTAAATGTTACGATGAGTTTGTACTGAAACTGCCTATTTATAAGAAAAAATTACTCATTTTGTTAGTCAACTTTAAAATGCCATATTAATTTTAAAATTAAACAAAATATAGTAAGTCAAATAATTATAGAACTCTTGGCTGACCTTTCACAAGAAGCACTCAAAGAAGGATTTTTCAAATATTGTTTAAACCGGAGTTCAAAAGCCTGCCCTATGGTACTTATGACATCCTGGGCCATTCCGTTGTGGCACTCCAGTATGTGGCAGGCTGCAAAAGGACACACGAAAAAATTATAACAGGTTTTTAGTGAGAGCAGATTATATGAAATCAAAATCCTTCCAGAGCATGAACTGGTGGTTGAAGAAAAGGGTGAGGTTTACAAGCTCTATTCAGCAATGAAATTACATAATAGTACTTCACATTCCACATGCATCAAAGAGAAGACACTCAAATTTTATATTTAATATCTCAAAACACAAATTTTGCTCTCACGGCAGGTATTTTGGGCCCATGTGTTTATAAAAGTAGGATGATTTTGACTAATACTCAAGTTCAGTGTTAGCTCTCAAATTCAATGCAAGAAATGCTTAGGACAGCAACCTTCAGGGAAGATCAGGTTTTCAGTCTGGTCCTTGTACGGTACTCTACAGAAGATTGAAAAAAGGTAACTTTCCTAACCTCCCACCTCCCCTCAAAGGGGTGTGACCTGCTAGTGAAGACAGAGGCTTCAGAAGACCCCTCCTCTAGCCATCCCTCTGCCCCTCTCACCACCGGCAGCGCTGCGATGGTAATCCCTGTCCTTGAACCCCTATGAAACATCTGTCTCCAATAAGCATCAAAATCAAGAGTTTGTGATGCTGACATTACCAGAAGATACCACTATTTTATTAGACACTTTCTCTGAGAAGCAGTTACTGGAAAGGGCTAGTTTTCATAAGCAAATGAGAGAAATAAATTGTGAAGGGGGCAGCTGACAGAATATCACAAACAAATGAGCAGGTCTGCTGCCGTATGTAAAACTGGGGAGCTTGGTGTCGAGGAACTGTGAGATAATCTCCCACCATGAGGAATATCCTTCTTGCCTTGAACAGAGTGTGGGAGTATGGTGTCATGCTCAGGGCCTTGCAATATGAAGGTTTAGTTGTATCTGAGCTTTCATAACAATGACTTAGAAAGAGTCCTGAGGATGACTTCAAGATAGAAGCAATGCTCATGAGAAATGTTAAAAATATATACACAGGTTTGCATAGCCTGAGCAATTGTGGGATGAGGAAGAGCTTAATAATGGTCAAATTATATACAAGAATGTTGTAAAAACTGCCAGCTATCCTCTGAGAATAGGAAAGTGAGTGCATGGGAAATCAGATGTAGAGACTGGGGAAGCATCGTGGGTCTTGGGGACCCTAAAGGGAACACTGGGACCACACACTAATACCTGACTTGATGAAACAATTTAACTGTTTGACTTGGAAACCTAATTTCATGCTTTGCGTTGTCTCGGAAAGAATTTTGTATTTATTCAAAGTACGAGCTGATTCATTCACATCTGATTGAACTTGCAGAGCCTATAATAGCAGGTTATGGTAGTCTTATGTTGATAATCTTATCGAGAAATATCAGATAAGGGCCCTAACTGGGGTGGTTTAGTGAGCTGGGTGTCGCCCCACAAACCAAAGGCTCGCGAGTTTTGATTCCCAGTCAGGGCACGTGCCTGGGTTGCGGGCCAGGTCCCCAGTTGGGGGCATGTGAAAGGCAGCCAATCGATGTTTCTATCCCCCTCTTTCCCCCTCCTCTACCCTCTCTCTAAAAATAAATAAAGATTTTTTAAAAAATCAATAATTGTCATTTCAGATTAGCTTGATGTTGATTTAAAGGATTTATGCCTTTGAACACTTTGGGAAGGGGTGGGGGACAGGGTGCTGTGACTAAATCAAACAATGTTAAGGTGTCATACTCCCAGAGTTATTGATCATTTCTTATAAAGTTGTCCATTTATAGAAGCAACTTGGATCCTAAAGTAGACCAGGAGCTAATTTTAGTTTCGGAAACCCAATTGGGAATATCTATAAATTTATATCCTTCTTTAGTCTGACATTTTATATAGCCCGTCTTTTTCTCTACAGTAGCGTCACATAGTGACCAACGCACATGTGTTTTAAGATTATGTTTTGAAAAGAGATAAATGATTTGACTGAGCAAACACTGATTTCCCTGAATCACATCAATAATCTACTGTGAGACTCTGCCCTCAACTGTATTAAAAGAAGGCCTACAGTGAGCCCCCATCGTGAGGCATGTGCTGCCAGCCCTGACCGCACAGATGACTGACCGCACAGATGACTGACTGCAGGGCCATTTGTGGAAACGGCTCCTCCTCCCGGTCAGGCCTCATATCCTCAAATGCACAAAGTGCCCTTAGAGATGTAGCTTCCAGTTGAGCCAAAAAAAGTCATGTTACCATTATGATTTTTTTTAACGTAATTCACTTTGGAATTATTTGTTTTTTCATCTCATGATTTCCCGATCCACATGGAAAATGAAGAAAAGGACCAGAAATTATCAAAAATGGACATTAAACATTTTTGCAACTTATTTTTCTAAGATCAAGGGAATGTCTAGAGATAAGCATGAAGAAGGTTAATGAGAGAGGCAGAAAGTTCAAACACAAATGGATAGATGGAAGGAAGGAGGGAGGGAGGGAGGACTAAGTGTGCCTCCCAAGAGAGGGATGAGAGAACAAGGATGTTTAAAAGAACTCTTGTGAAAAGGCTCAGATCTAAGTTTCAGGTTCCAATGGACACCACACTCTGTGTGACATCCCGAACAGGCTGCTCTACAGCAAGGTCCTCACCGCGAGACAGGGCGCTGAATGATCTTTGAAGGCCTTGTTTTATAGAAATCTATCCTTCCTCTGTCACAGGACCTTAAACCCTCTGAGGAGCAGGGTCCCCCTCTGAGGGACCTTAAACCCTCACAGGAATGAATGAATCAACTAAACCCACAGCTGTGGCTACCTCTCCTCATACACTCCTAATACATTTTGTTTCTCTCAACTTTCCTGATTCTGATACTTGAGATTTAGGTCCTGTACCTGGGATGATGCCTCCAACATAATTTCCTGCTTTGTTTTGGATAACCTTGCTACAGCCATATTACTTTTTTGAAGACTAAACAGTAAGACAAACAAGTGATGCCCGTCTCCACGAAAGAAACACCACGGACGAAGGCTGGCCCTGTGCAGATGCTCCGTGCAGCCTCCCCACCTGCAGAGGGCGCAAGCATCTGACAGTGCTGCTGCCACTCACACGCTGCTCTGCCCACGCGGCCTTGGTTCTTTTTTAAGGTTGTCACGGGCCAGAATAGGACAGGCTCTAATCACATACAAATATGCTCATTTTCTTAACACACCTCCAAAAAACCAGATAAGCAGCCAGTTGGCAAGAATTGTCCAACCTTTAGCTAATGGAAAGGAAGAAAGACAAGTATATAAAAGTCCCAGTTCCTAAAGAATGTGGACCTTCTAGTGATATAACAACTTTGCATGGGGGCCTGAGCTTTGACCTCCATGTCTAGAATCAGATGCATGTCTGAGTTCTTTTTGTCATCCTGGTAGCCAGACAGACCCACACTTAAGCCCTTGGGTATCAGGCACTACTATACTAAGTAGGATTTAAGAGAACCTTAGATTCAAATTCTTCCATCTTTTACATTTGGTTTCCTAATGAGATACTCATGAACCAGAGGCAGAGACTATTCTTACAGGATAATAGGCTCTCTTCTTCACTGTTATATTTGTTTTTTAAATTTTAAAAAAGATTTTATTTATTTTACGTTAAACAGAGGGGAAAGGAGGGAGGGAAACATCATTGTGTGGCCACCTCTTACACACCCCCTACTGATGACCTGGCCCACAACCCAGTCACGTGCCCTGGCTGGGAATTGAAGTGGCCACCTTTTGTTGTGATTCGCAGGCCAGCAATCAATCCTCGGCGCCAACAGCAGCCAGGGCTGTTTTTTAATAGACCTTTTTTTTTTTAAAAAATTTTGTTCTTTCTGGTTTTGTTGTTAACATACTAGAAAATAAGAAATTTAAAATGCAGTTCTGCAAGGTAACCACCAGATGGTGCTTGTAAGGATTGAAGTATGGAGTCCCACCACCCCTTAAACCAGTCCCCAGTTAACTACTGTAACCAAGCACACTAGTGGCATGTATTTATAACTATAAACATAATCTACATAAATGGGCTAATTTAAATTGGTTTAACAGTCTTTTATATTATTTTTAACTTTCTTCAGAGACTCAGAACCATGGCCATCCTGTATCCAGGTAGTCCAGGTAAACCAGGTCCTCTTAACAGATTAGGTTCAGAGTAAACATTTAAACCTTCCTGGACTGCTACACATTTGGAGTAAGAGGTGAACGAGATTTCCTCATTTATGGCAGTTACAGGGGAAGGCTGTATTGTCACTAAGTAAACTCGAAATATTCTTACTGGAATTTATCCTTTTCTACAGAAAAGGCCTCTCTTATAAAGTGAGGAGCTCGCTAAAGGGTCCCAGCCAAAATGGAAAAAGTGGCAACTGTGCTGACTTGAATGCACTAACGCTAAAAGTGAATCAAGCAAGCAGGAGACAGTGGGAACATTCAGGATCATCAGCACGAAGCCTGGTCTCCCCTGCCCGTCTTCACCTCCTGTCAGCCAGGCCTCCTCATCCCTGAGGTCCGGCTCCCGCCTCTACCAGTCCACTGACAGCCTGCTTCCCAAGGTGACCAATGGCCTGTCAACTGCTAGGCTGAATAGCATTTTCCACTTTTATTCCCCTTAACTCCTTTTCTAGTATGGGACATTCTAGGGTGTCTTCTCCTAGAGAAACCTGCTCTTCCTCCTCTTTAGGTGCTCAACTCATCTCCTGGTTTTCTCCCCTCGCCCTGGCTACTCCTCTGGCTCCCCACTGTCTCCCCTGACTTCTTCCGCTCCCTGAGCCCTCAGCCCTCTTCCTTCTGTGCTCCACCTTAAGTTATCTCACTCACCCTAGGGCTAAGAAGTTGTAGTTTTTCCAACACTGCCACAAAAGACCTGATCTAACGTGTTTCCATTCGTTCATTCTCTCTCACTGCGTCTGCCTACCACCATTGCCCTCTCACCCCCACACTTCTCCTGCCTGCTGAACATTTCCCCCTGAATGAATCAAACTCACCAAGATTTTATAACATCGTCTTTCTGTTTTCATTATCTTTTGTATTTATTCAAAGATTTAGAGTAACTTTCCTTTTAGAATGTGACAGTTATTCATTGTAGGAGTTTTAGACAAAAAGACCCCAAGAAGAAATTAAAATTACACAAGTCTCACTCTCCACAGATAGCTACAACTAACATTTTGGCATGTGCCATTTCAGCCTTTTTCCCATGTATACCTACTTCCAAAAAATTACCTGGGGTCATACTACATATACTGTCTCATAATCTGCTGCCTGCATTTAATAATGCTGTGAATATTTTCCCCATGTCATTATTTATTCTTCTAGAATACTAGCTTCAATGGTTGTGTAGTATTGTACAGTCTATGGATTTATTTAAATACTTTGTTATTCATGAATATTGAATTAATTTTATTTTTCCATTACGTAAATAATATATGACAATCATCTTTACTGCTTAATCTTTGTTCATGCCCTAATTATTTCCTTAAAAGTGAAATTGCTGGTCCAAAAGTATTTACCTTTTTTTAAAGTTTTGGTACAAATTGTCAGATTGCTCTCCAAAACATTTGGAGCACACTCCCACTAGAAGTGTTTGGAAATACCTACTACTCTAAACCACATTTCACCTTTGTCCATGTTTGAGATTTGACAATGAAATATGGTATCTAATTGTAATTTATGTTTCTTTGAATGTGGTAAGGTTAAACTTTTAAAAAATGTAAATACTTCTCAGTGCCTTGTAATGCTCTTTTGTAAACGTGTGCGCAGGGTTCTGGAGTTGACTAAGGTGCTCACCGGCTGGACGAGCTTCGGAGAGCTACCTTATTGTTCCCAACTCCAGCATTTGCATCTATAAAAAGGAACAATATTCATACCTACCCTCTAGGGCTGCTGTGAAGATGAAATGAGACAATGCAGACGAAATACTCTTGGCATATAAGAGTATACAGTAAATGGTAGCTATTTCTTTTTTATGGGGATGGGGGGGGGCTAGATTTCTATAGGGTTTTTGTCTTTTTCCTATTTGTAAAAATCCCTGTTCCAAATCACACAGGATAATAATAGCTACCACTCATTGAATACTTACTATGAGCCTGACACTGAGCTTTTTGCACTGTATACAGTATCTCATTAAATCCTCAGGACTGATTTCTATTTCTTCCTCAACCTTCATATCTAAGCAGTTCCCAAGTACTGTTAGGTTACAAATTTGTCCAAACAGTCCCTTCCTCCCCCAAGGCAGTTCAGAACTAATGAGGTGTCCTCTGAACTGGACTGTATAATTCCAGACTGCTTCTCTGCCCAATTTCACTTTTACAGATACAAATGCCAGAAAAATGATCACTTTACAATTGCAATGGAAAGACCAAAGCCAGAATAATTTTTATGAAGTTCAGAATTTGCAAAGGTTCCCAATGACCATTTGACCAGCATTCAAAATGCTCCACAGTTCATTTCCAGCCTGTCTGGTCAGCCACAGCTCCCCTACTTCTACCCCCTCCCTCTACATAATCCCACTCTTACACACACACACATGTGCACACACACAGCACAGGCACACATGCACATTGCCCAAACTCCAGGCTGTGGCCTGGAGCTCTCGTCACACGGCTCTGTGATCTGTGTCTTCCTTCATTTCTCCCACACATCCTGACAGCGCCGGCTGTGTTCCAGGCACTGTTCTCGGGGCTCCCTGTCCCTGTGCACATCCTACGGATCACGTTTCTCTCTGCTGCTAAATGATGAGCCCACGGTGGCCACCAGGAGTCGTTCTTTTTTGCACAGCGATTAGCTCAGTTTCTTGTATACTGGTATGTAATTAATTGTTTGTAAACTTGAAAGCTGTGTCAGTACCTCTGTGCAGAAATTCAGGCTCAGAGGTTCGCGTAACAGGAAAGGATTTAAACCTAGAGGGGTGTGCAAGCAGGGGTATGTTGACAATAGAGTGGCTACTCACAGAGGTTTAATAGACAAGATAAGAGAAGGGAGGAGGGGACAGGAAAAGGGGCAATAAGTGATAGGGAGGTACGAACTTTTTAATACAAGAAAATTACGCTATGTCTTTCAGTCATCTGTCTGCTAAATAGACCTGCGTCCTTAAAGAAGAAAGATGGGATTAGGGAGGAAAGAAACTGATGCTTGCTGTGTTCTCTCAGTTACTCCTTCCAACGCCACCAGCAGGGAGTCGCTGTCAGTCCCACTTAAAGAAACTGGGGTTCAAGGATGGGAAACAACTTGACTCAGGTAGTATGGCGAGATGCTGGGAGAATTAGGATTCCTACCCAGCCTGTCTGGCTCCAGCATCTTTCTTATTTTCTCTTTGGTCTGAGGCTAGACAGGAAAAAAAACCCTGAAACCTATTTGAACTATTTCTGTCTCTCAAATCCCATCCATAAACTCAGTCCACAGTTTTCATAAATGTTGTCTCAGAATCCCTGTGTCAGGGTCCCCATGGATCCCATTTAAGCAGCTTAGCTCTGAAGAATTACTCCAACACCAAAACATGACCTTTCTAAGTGAATGAACTACATCATTTTCTCTGCTTCTTGAGTTTCACTTAAGCAAAGGGGATATTGGCAAGCATGCAGATCCTCTTTGGCCATTACCCTCAGCAACTCGCCTTAACTTTGAACTTCTCATCACCACTTGCTGAAGGGCAATGACATGCCCAGAGATAGTCAGTGATTAGTGGCAGAGTTACTAAACATCTAGATTTCCTGATTTGTTCTTTTTACCTTGTCCTTTTCGGGATAAGATAAAAGACTTTGTTGTTCAGAGGCCTTCCTAAAAATAGCATGCAGTTATTCTTTGGAGAGGCTCAGGCTTATTTAAAAGAGGTTGCTCTTTTCTGGCATCCTTTGTTCCAGTCCCACACCCCCGCCTCCCCTTCACTAGTTCCTGTCTCTCTACCCACTCTGACCATAACCCATTCTTAAGAGTGAGTCAATTTCAATGAAGTACTGCCTAGTAGTCACACCTGTTCCTTCCTCTGCACCTTGTCAGGGACATGATCTTTTGGCAAGCATTTACTGGGCACCTAGTATGTGCCAGGTGCTGTGCAAGCAGCTGGTCCTCATAATTTGATTTCCAGCCATCACCACAGTTCCTGCTGTTGGATCTCCCAGTGTTAAGGCTTCCCTCTGAATCTGTCTTCTGTATCCTGCTTTGTGAACAGATGCTCCACCCGTTTGCACACAGGATCATCTGTCCTCTAGATGCCTTTTGGACTCTGTCCTCTGCATACAATCTGCATTCTACTACGTTCCACTCATTTGCTCCCCAGCATGCCATACACATTTCAACCTCTGTGTCTTACAGCTGTTTGAATTTCCAAATGCCACTCCATATATACTCAATAAATGTCCTGGGGCAAACTTTATTCCTGGGATGGCAGAGGAGGCTGCCCAGCTAATAGGTTCTAGTTAAGGAGGAGAAGTGTCCTAACACTCATCCCTAAGAGGAGTCCAAATGACCCAGAATTAGGGATGACAAGCAGTAATAACCATGTCTGTTCAGAGAAGTCCAATGACCTAGGAAACTTATGGTTCTTGACCCAAAGTGTTGCTAGGAGATGAGTTTCCTGGGCTACCTTGCTAAATCCTGAGATGAGAAATCCAATCAACTCACTCTCCCATTCATTCAGCCATTCAATGGGATACTTATTGGGTACCACCTACGTGCCAAGCATTGTGATGAGAGCCTGAGGAAAAAAATAGTGAAAAAGGTAAACACTTCCAGCCTTCCTGGGGCCTTTTAGTGAGTAAACACATCAATAAGTGAGCAGATAAAATAAAAACACGGGAGAAGTGTTAATAAAAAGAAAAACAAAGGGCTATGATGACGCAGAGTGGGATATGGAAACTGGAGATAGGAGGCGCTCTCAACCAAAGACGGTCTCTCCGGAGAAGAGACATTCACACTGAGATCAAAATGACGAGAAGCCAAACACTCAGAGTGACATGCCAGGCCCTTGCAAGTGCATAAGCTACACCCCCACCCCAGTGGAGGCCTATGCAGGCCAATAACCCCACACGCTTGCATCTCATCCGTAGTTCATTTGTCCACTGAAGATGTCCAGCCCTTTCTATCAGAGCCAAAACAGGTTTCCTTTTGATTAAACAAATAGGTAAGACTTTTGGCTTATGGGCCTCTCGAGTGATTGGGATTTAAACCCCACCTATATATTTTTTCCACTGTGCTCTGTGATTTATTTCCAATTCAAATTTACATAATATTTCCAGAACCCAATACAGCACTCTGGTGATCTTTATCACTCTGTCTATTGAAAATAATTGTTTGTTACTTTTTAAAGTTGGTATATATCAGCTCTTAAGAAAATCTAGAAGTTGCTTTCCATACCTCGTTGATTAACTGGATCTTTAGCTACGTAGGCAACATAGTCTGTAGTATCCTATAAAAAAGGGAAAATGATTGCATTTAAAATGAACGGATTGTACTGTTGAAAGATAAGAGTACATTTGACATAATACTGAGGCAAGTGAGGCAAGGACTTAAATATTAACGTTAAGAGAAAAGAAAAGCATCTTAGGAGGAAACATAAACAAATATACACCATATAATTTAGTACTTGTGGGGTCCATGTTCTCTGCCCCGTGAGCAGAGAATCTGAAGGTTAAAGATTAGAGGCAGACCATGTCATTAAGATTAAAAGAGAACCCAGGAAGGAAATATGTTAGGATATATGTGCTTTAAAAACTGTTAGGGGCTGTGATTCTCTCCTGTGCTGAAAGGTGAAATACCAGGGGTTATGCCATCACAAAGGTTCATAAACAAGGATGTGGAATCATGATTTCCCAGTTGTCCAAGTAGACACCATATACATCAGAAAGTAGAATAAAGAAAAACTTTTGGTTTTGTGGTAATTAGCTTGCTTTTATACAGTGCAAGTTAACTTAAGGAATAAAGCAAAAATACAAGCATTTATTTCATCAAGGTAAAGAAAAATCGTTTTTTAAAAATAAACCCCCCAAAACTTAAACAGTTAAAAAAAAGTACCCTGGCTGGTGTGGCACAGTGGATTAAGTGCTGGCCTGTGAATGAAAAGGTCACTGGTTCGATTCCCAGTCAGGGCACATGCCTGGGTTGTGGGCCAGGTCACCAGTGGGGTGTATGAGAGGCAACCACATATTGATGTTTCTCTCCCTTTCTCCCTTCTCTCTAAAAAATAAATAAATAAAATCTTTAAAAAATTTTTTTTAAAGATGTGTTGCTAACTTCGGAAAAACTAACAAATAAAAAGCCCCTTGGTAACTAATTTGTATTGAAAAGAGTAGGCTGATGGATGAATGATAAGATTTTAATAATTAAAGATGCTTTTTCTTATCTCAGTTCTCAGGAAAAAATACACACTGGCATTTGAAGATTAGAGTATAATTCTCCAGAGGGAAGGCACAATCAACTGGCAGGAAATAGAAGCCCATGTTCGTGACACCCTCAAGGACATCACTCAATAATCCACAACGAACCACACAGGAAAGGGGACTCAGGATCAGCACAACTTGTCTGGACTTATTTAAAAAATAACACACATTTAAGTGAATTTCTGTCATGCAAAATGATAAAAGGTTTGAAATAACTTGTATATAAATAAGTTCATATCTATAGGCTTTGTTTTATATTAATTTAGAAGGAAAGCCACAATTTCTGGGGACTTGGTTGCTATTTTAAAGTTACAGGGGTGGGGTGCTGCCCGCAATGTTGTCTGGTGTATTAGATGCCAGGAAAGAGGCCACAGGACCTCTCCAGACCTTGGTTTCCACATCTTCAAAGAAGTGTCCAACAGTCTTACAGTTCTAAAATTCTATTATCTGTAGATATCTGGGAGAGTTTAAAGAATGTTCAAAGTAAAGCACAACTAGTGGGGGAAACTCTATGAAAATGCATTTAATATGGTCATACTCATTAATGCATTTTGAGATGAACAAGGTGTATGTAGATACAGAAGCATTATCAAGAACTGTCTTCAGGGCTGATAGAAGGAAGACAAGTAAACTGTTTTTGAGAAGAGAGTAAAGGTGAGGATGAGCAAAGGTCATGAAAAGCAAGGAAGAATACCCAGCATTCTTTAGACTTTGGAGAAAATAGGGTAGAAAGAAGGGCTCTACATTAGGCCACGGAGACTTAGCTTCTGACCCCTTGTGCCCAGTTAGCTGTGAAGTTGCAAATTATCTCAGTGAGTGTCCTACAGATATATGGGCATGTGTTAGCAACACTGGTGATAGCTGTCCCTTATCACTCTGTGCCAGGCAGGATCAGTTTACACACATCATTTCACTCAATTCTCACAACACTGAGAGGCAAGGGTAATCCTTCCAAATTTTACAGGTGAGGGCCCTGCAGCCTAGACAGGATAAATAAGTCCAGTCTACTGGACTCCAAAGCTTGGCACTCTGCCCTACTACCTCCCTGACCTGAGAGTGAAACTTCACTGGGAGACCTCTACTGCTAAGGTTGTGGTGGCTCCAGTTTTAATTTCGAATCAGCAGGCTGTTGCCCCAGCTGTAGGAAGCACGGAAGTCCCACTCCGTTCAGTATGAAAAACTTTCCCACAGGGACTACAAATTCTTTCCAGTCGTTTTTTGGTAGGGGCAATGCTTTTGTGGGTTGAAAGAACTACAGAACTAAAGGCACATGAAGATAGTCTCAAAATAATTCAGATTCTGGGGAACTACGATAGACATCATGCAGGGCATACTTGTGAGAAATGCTTATGGTAAATAAAAGGATTTGCATACTAATCCTATGTATGACAGTAACCCTTGAAACTTGAAAAGGGAAATTTGAGGCAAACAGCAACAATTCTTTTCCACACTACATTTATAGGACTCATTACTTAAAGTATCTTAAGGAAAATATTTTTGTTCCTTCATGGATGAATGAACCATAATGCGTTAGAAAGAGAAAAGAAAAGACAGTGCAGGCCTTTTCAGGCTGGATTCAGTCAGCTCTCTCTGCCAGCAAACATGTCCCTTGGTGTCACCGTGGGGCCCGATTACAGAGATGCAGGATTGGACGCAGAATCAGTCCTGGGCTCACACTGCAGCTGCTAACTGGCAGGCACCTTACATGTGCCATTTGCTAGTGAATTCACAATTAGTCATTTGTGAAATCTCTTAGGGAAAAGGTGGAACTCTAAAATTTGGTTTATTTGTAAGTGGTGGCACCATGAAACTAAAACATTCATTTGAAAATAACCATACCCAAAGCTGAAAGGTGAGGAAGCAGTGAAGCCTAAAGGGAAACTTGAGTATCCATTAATTAAAAAAAAAACAAAAAAACAATGATTTAAAATCCTTTAAAGGTCGCTTCTCTCCCACAGTTTTCAAGGAAGCTCTAAAGGCAGGTTGTCAGGTTTGACGACATGGTTAAGTGCTGTGAGTCACTGGTAGCCAATAGGGAGGCCAGTACTTACTGAAATGTTTTAAAGAATGACTTGATTTAAATAGCGTTTAACTTCTTTTTTATATGTATTCCATATACATCCAAGTGGAGGAACTTGCTTAAACATTAGAAGCCAGTAAAGGAAGCAATGTTTACACAGAGAAACTTTAGAACTTTATTTGCTTTTAGGATACATTTATTTTTCCTTTAAATGTTTAGCCTTGAGATCAAAATCAATCAAAACCCTGCAGTGACACCAGCTGCCAGATTTAGCTTTTACTACCATTCCATACCTCTCTTGGGATTCTAAGTTATGGGTCCTGTCATTTATGACCCTAAATTTTATTCCTCATTTGGAAGAAAGAAACTAAATGTGGAGAGAAAAAAATGAACTGTTAAAGTGAATTTCACTCCCTCGTTTCTGAAGGACATACTCTTAATAGTAAGTGCAGAGAAGGCAACAGGCTGTCCATCAGGACAAGGACTTCCTTTGCTCCCCGTGTTTTCCTGATGTTACTGATGTTTGATCATTACAAAAGGCAGACCCTGCCCTCCTCTAACCTTCTCTATGTCCACGGGTACAAAGATATCACAATGTCACGATGTCACGGAGGAGCAAAGTCCTCCTTCTACTCCCTCAGTTTAAACAGGCTTCTCAGCTTTAACACCCCTCCGCTTTTGCTCTGGTCCAGAAACGATGCTGTATCAAATCAGGGAATGACCCTCCACTCTGCAAAGTAGGCTTGCAGAGAGAGTACCATTCATGGGCAATGAGTGCCATGTGGCCTCTTGGTAGCGACAAACCGCTGTTCTCTCCCCACCTGAGTGTTACCTCCATGGGTTTCTGCAGACCTGCTAGCTCATTCTAGATTAGACTAAGTTGCCACATATGGTAGATCAGCTTCCCCTCATATGCCAAATCCAACTGATCAGTAGCATCTGCCTGCAACTCCACATGGAGGAGAATTCTGAGCAAGGACTGGCAACACATGTATGACACACTTGTTTTTCCTGATTTTGATGTTATCTACAAAAAACTTCTCAGATTATAACTCTGTAGCTACTACCACAATGGAGTATTATTAGCTTACCTACTAATCCAAATATTTTAAAAATCAGTGACAGGACATATTTTGTCAAAACCAAATTTTTGATTACCTGCTACATGTAGCTTTTCACAAATTCTAATAAGAGATTTGGAAAGGACATGTAGTGGCTAATACACTTTACATGGAAGTTCCTTTACCTCTTATAAAAAGAACTTTTATGAATCCATACTTACAGGATCCCCTCCAGAGGCAAATGAAATAGACTGCATATGATGATTTGCAATAATCTGGAAAACATAACAAATTAAACATGTATGCTATAAATTAATTAGTGCTGGTTACACATAATCTAACAGTAACAGATGTACATGTTTCATTTTGGCTCGGACAGAGTCCTTTGAAACCCCTCTACCCACATTCTATAATCGTCTCACTTTGACCCTGAGATGCAGGTGGGTTTGACATGCCCATCTCATTGGCCCTCTCCTTGCAGGTGGACATATGATCCAGCCCTAGCCAATTAGAAAATATTTGAATACATCACAGCCAATCAGTATCTTTGGGGAGAAACTGACAGGGACAAAAGGAAAGGATACCTCTCTCTCTGCCATTAAAGACCATGTAAGCCCAGAATTTCTGAGCCATCTTTTGCTGGCATGCGGAAAAACCTTACTGGAAAAATGAAGCTTTACCTCTGGAGAAAATCAGCTGAGAATTAAAAATAGAATGAAGTCTGGTGGAAACATTGTTTCATCATTTCAACCAATACGATTCCTATCTCCCTTTATCTTTTTCTTTTTATTAACTAACTTATCTTTATATAAATTAGTTTGAATTGGGTTTCAGTCATTTGCCATGACAAGTATCCTAGAGAACTAACATTAAGATTTCCAATATGAACTAAAATTATGTAAGTGAACTGCATTACTTAATTAAGAAGATTATCTTTTTTACATGAGATTCTAGGATTACTTGTTTGCAATACCCACAGTGTAACAACCAATTTGCAGAGATGTATTTATCATACTGTATTTGTCATACAGTTGAAGGTTCATTGAAATACCAACTGTGTACCTATTAACTAATCTCGTCTTCACAGGTGTTTAACAGAATATACTAAAGTAGCTTATAGAAAATGACCAGGCAATTCTACTCCTAAGTGTATGTATATCCAACAGAACTGTGTATATATGTGCACCAAAGGCATGCTAAAGAAAGACAATCACTGCCCTCTTCATAATAGAGGGCAACTGTAGTGATATTCAAACAATGAACTACCACATAGCAACACTGTTTCTTCAGCAAAAGTAGCCAGACACAGAAAAAAAATACAGGCTGTGTGGTTTCATTTACACAAAGTTCAAAAACAGGCAAAACTATTTTATTCTGCTTGAAGTCAGGACAGTGGTTACTTCTGGGCAAAGAAGAGACAGCAAGAGGTTTTCTGGGAAGAAATGGTGTTGCTTCGTCTGGGTAGTAGTTACACAAGTATGTTCACTTTGTGATAATCTTCACGTGTGCACTTTTCTCTGTTTACATTTCAGTTAAATTGATTACTAAAAACAAATCAATACACAAAGATCAATGTCATTCCTATATATGAGCAATAGCCTATTAGACACTGTATTTTGGAGGGTAAAAGGAGGCACATTTTACAAAAGTACCTATGTATAAATCTTGGAGGAATTGTTCAAACATTTTTGGAAAACCTCATCAAAGGGTGTAAATATTACCTGAACAAGTAAAAAGATATATATCCCCTTTATGGATTAGAAGATAATATTGTAAAGATGTCAATTTTCCCCTAAATTAATGTGTAATTTCCATGCAATTCCAATAAAAATTCCACCAATGTCTTCAGGGAACTTTTCATGCTGTTCTAAAATTCACATGGAAGAATACATGTGCAAAAAAAGCTAAAGAAATTTTTTTTGAAGAACAAAAAGACTAGACTTTCCTTATTAGCAAAGCATATTATAAAACTAGAAATTCATTAGAATATGAAGTGTAAAAACAGACTCACATAGTCATGGATTTTTAGTCTATGATAAACGTTGCACCAAACAGACAAAAGTACAAGTGATTAAATTAGTGGAATTGGACACACACACACACACACACACACACACAAATGGGAAAAAATATAAATAAACTCTGTCTTCATATGATCTATATAAATGTTTGATTCATAAAAGGTTTATAAATATACCAGGAGACTGATAAAAGATTATGCTTGTGATCTTTGAGACAGGAAAAACCCATCTTAGTAGACAGAAAAAGGCATACAAAAAAACCTCTTAAATTAGATTATATAAAGACTCTTTAAAACTTTTTATAAGACCCCTAAAGAGGACAAGTAACAGTAAAGGAGAGTACATTTGCAACATGTAAAACAAAGTATTCATATAAGAGTTTATAAGAAAATTGTATGCATCAATAAGAAAAAAATAAACAACATAAGACCAGTTAATTTTCAGAAGTAATACAAATGTTCAATAAATATATTGAAAAATAATCTCCAAGAAGTTAAGACTATTCAAAATAAAGCCAGATACATTAAATTGATAAAACCGCCGAGTTCAATGCAATCATGTGTGGCAAGGGTGTGGATATTCTAAAACACCGTTGGCTAGAACTTAAATTTGCACAGCAACTCTGGAAAGCAATTTGACGGTATTTGCTACAACTAAAGTGTGTATACCCAGACTCTACCTTTCTGCTTCTAGGTATTTATTCTAGAGAAATATTGCCACACGTGGACATTCATTTAGCCAGTTTTAGTATCGGTAAATCAGAAATTATTTTTACACAGACAGGTTAACCATGGCATAGGTGTACAAAAGGAATGGTATGAAAAAATACACATACTAACAAAGCTAAATCTTCAAGACAACGCTGAGGTGTTTGTTTTAAAAGTTGAAGACAGACAGTTACATGAGACATAATAAAAAGCCAAGATTTTTCAGTGAGAATTTAATATCCATGAAAATGCAAAGAAAAAGGATTTAAAGAATACACAACAAACTGATAATGGAAAATTACCTCTTGCGAAAACAAATGGAACCAAGTGTTTTCTCACTTTTTTTAAAAGAGCACAGATAATATGCTTAGAAATGAGTTTAACTTTTTCTAATGAGGATCCGTTCTTAACATGTTGATTTGCGGTTGAGAACACTGTGGGATTTGGAAGTGTGGACTTAGAAGCTACTACTACCAGACAACAGGTAGTTAAAACCGCGGAGCAGATCGCCAGACGTGGAGGGAGGAAGGAAACGGGAAGGAGGACAACATAGCGAGTTACAGCAAGCACCTATTTCCCGTTTTGTAGCATCATAAGCAACTCGAGGGTTTAAGGAAAAGGGAAACGAAGTGACGCTCTTGCATGCACAGTCTTAAGATACGAATTCGATCGAACAAAATATAGACCACCAAGCCAAGCTGACAATTTCCTGCGAAGGAGGTAGCCGCTCCCCTCCCGAGCAGGACGCGGAGTGGGCGGTGGAATATGGGGGTCACGCAAACGCTGAGGGTCGCGCACGCTCTTTACGCACACCGTTTGCGCACGCGCACAATCGCACGGCAGCATCGCTCGGATCTTGCAGAAAACGCCTTGCAAGAGGTTGAGCCGCTGGTATCATGTCGGAAATGCAGCGGTTGTCCGAGCTGTATGAAGAAAGCAATGACCTTCAGATGGATGTGATGCCTGGCGAGAGTAACCTTCCACGGATGGAGGTAGGCCGTGCGAGCCGGGCGCCGTCCGAGAACTCTTCCCGAAACCGGGCCCCGCCACAGCTCGAGGAGGACGGCCTAATGGAGGAGGAGGGGATCCTGCCAATGGCGAGGCCAGAGGGCGATCGAGGCCTTGCCAAGCGGCCCAGCCCCGGGGAGCAGCCAGGC
Organism: Phyllostomus discolor; assembly: GCF_004126475.2. NCBI lineage: Eukaryota > Metazoa > Chordata > Mammalia > Chiroptera > Phyllostomidae > Phyllostomus > Phyllostomus discolor. The sequence goes on from NC_040903.2 coordinate 161,148,097, forward strand.
CAGGCTGCTGGCCTTGACTTCGATGAGAGCGAGGGTGAGGAATTTGATGACTGGGAAGATGACTACGATTATCCAGAAGAGGAGCAGCTGAATGGTGCAGGCTACAGAGTATCCACGGCCCTCGAAGGAGCCAACAAGATGTTTCTGGGAACGTCCAGAGCAAGAGAAGCAGCCCTGGATGGTGGTTTTCAGATGCATCAAGAGAAGACCCCATTTGATCAGTTGGCTTTTATCGAAGAGCTTTTCTCACTTATGGTTGTCAATCGTCTGACCGAAGAACTGGGATGTGATGAGATTATTGATAGAGAATAGTTAAATTCAGTTAAAGAGGAGGAAACTACTTGAGGAAGGACCCAAAATTCCAGTGTCTCGGGCTTATTCCAAATAGTTCTGTGCCAACGAAAAAGTTGATCTTCAAAAAAAAATGTTTTTCTGTTTTGCGGAATAGACTGGGTAGTGACTGTACAGTTGTGGGAAAAAAAACTGTTAAAGAAAAAGGATGTTAGGACTGTTGAGACTTGTTTTCAAGAATATCCTGAAACACCTATGGCTTTGACTTTGTTATTGATCCAGATTATTTTCTTTGCATTGGGGAAAATTCCATATATCACTAAGGAATGATTTTGCAAGAATAAGTCAAGACCAAGACAAATTGCCAGTACGAGAGCTAATTACTGATACTAAGTACAAGAGGAAAAGTAGTGTGTTCAACTTAAAATACCAGATGTCTTTGAGTTACTTGGACAGAAGGCCTATTGAGAAAACTTGGAAGGTTCCAGTTTGTGATCTGTCCAAGCTATAGTTATCAAAGGCTAAATTTTTAGTGTATGACAATTGAACCATCTTAGTATTCCAGAAGGGTAAGCAAACCCAGAAAGAAATATGTATCATGTGTAATGTATCTTAACATGTTTCCAAGGGCATCTGAAATTGTATTTGTACATATATCTTGATCAATAATAAAACTACTGTGATCTGTAATTCAAGAAAATTCATTATCTTGATCATTTTTTAAAAGTCAGAAATGAAATCTTAAATTTTCACATTCAGACATTAAAAATATGTGTAAAAGTACAAAGAAAACTATTTCTAATACTCTCATATCTTAGGGAAATTTTGTTTTATCTCTCTGGTTTTCATTGAACTTTACAGGGAAAAGACTGGTTGAACTTCATAATAAAAGAAGTGTTAAGTGGAAGTTGTCAAGTAAAGGAAGGCCCTGCATTGAAAAAAGATGTTATGAATAATTATGCCATCAACCTTTAAAGGTTTTAAACCTGTCCAGAAATTTCTGAAGTTTCCTTCTGTCTCCTCCTCTAATTAAGCTTGTTATTGGTTATGCACCAGCATTTGAGACAATAAAATTTCTTGTTCTGTGTATTTTATTTGCCTAATAGTTACTATTGTATACATACTTTATATACTGTTTTTATTGTATCCTGCTTTTTAAGTGTGATTGCAACCACATTATGATTTAAATTTAACCACTATAAGGTAAAGTGTTCCAGCTTCAAATACATGATTTGCAACTTAATTTGTGGAAACTAAATTTACTAAGTTCCTATAAGAGAATTTGCTAGCCTGGGAAAATTAATGAGCACATTGCTGTGGTTATTTTATTAGCGTTCTAAAGCTCTCTGATAATTATGTCAGAAGGCTATGAGCAGTAAAACTGAGTATATCAGCAGGTCTTTTGATCAATAAAAAGGTACTAGGTGTTCCTGCTCCATTATGGTAGCAAAAGACACATCTGACACAACACAACTCGAAGCCTTACAGAGGGGATTTGTTTTCTGTAAAACATGAGGACTGACAAGGATGAGCATGATCACTAACACTAGTTTGGTGGGGAGGAAGAGAGAGATGGGGGAGACTAGATAGGAGGTAACAAACTTAATCCTGTCTCACTTCTTTGGCTACACTTTCAGATAGCCTGTAACTGCAGTGACATGAGTCTGTGGATGAAGAGTCAGTTGCCTGTGTGATGTGAATTAATGGTACTCTGAGAAGAAAAAGAGGATGCCAGTATACAATGAACTGACCAGCTGCATTTACCTCCAGATAAAGATGTCAGGAAAGAGGCTCAGAAAAATCAGGTCTGCACACCTGGAGGTGGGACAGAAGCAAGAGAAGGGGAAAAGAAAACCACTCGCTGTTGGGTTTGAAGGCTTGTTTTGCAGAAAAAGAACTGCATTCTGCAGCTGACACTGAATGGTTGATTGTTGGTCTTAAAAATAGGCAGTGAACTGAGAGACTACTGAAATTAATACTTGGTAATTTACTGAAGGTAGAAAATGGTAACATATTTAACACCCCTGTTAAGGGTATAAAATCACTTGTATTTCTATTACATATTAAAGTTATCACAGACTGGAACCAACCTACCTGATTCAAATCTAGGCTCCACTACTTACTAGCTTTGTAACTAGGTATATTACCTAATATTTCTTCCTTATGGTCCTGAATTGAAAACAGGGATAATTAGATATGTGTATATCTTCATTAAATGGGAACTAAGGAAAGGATTTTTGGGAAATCCTGTTTCTGATTTTGTGATGTGGGGAGGGGGAACTTCAAGAAGCTTATGAGTATGTCGTGATTTTGGGAGCATTTTCTGGATCTGTTCATAAGTATTACAGATGTTTGGTTAAATCAGATATCCTACATCAGCTGCCCTAAGGACACAAGTCTGTTTGTTTGGCTCATACTTCTAATTTTGATTTTTTTTTAAGATTTTATTTAGTTATTTTTAGAGAGAGGGGGAGGGAGGAAGAAAGGAGAGAAACACAGTGTGTGGTTGCCTCTTGCACACCCCCTACTGGGTACCTGGCCTGCAACCCAGGCATTGCCCTGACTAGAATCAAATCGGCAACCCTTTGATTTGCAGGCCAGCACTCAATCCACTGAGCCACACCAGTGAGAGCTAATTTTAATTTTTAAATAATTTTTAATTATTTTTATTTTATTGTTTATGCTATTATAGTTGTCCCACTTTTTGCCCCATTGCCCCACTCCACCCTACCTGCCCTCACTTCCATAGTCAGTCCCTTCACCATTGTCCATGTCCATTCGTCCATCATATATGTTCTTTGACTAGTCCCTTCACCTTCTTTCAGTCTGTCCCTGCTTCCCCCTTTTACTGCTGTCAGTCTGTTCCATAATTCTGTGCCTCTGGTTCTGTTTTGCTCATTAGATTCCTCTTACATGTGAGATCATATGGTATTTGTCTTTCACCAACTGACTTATTTCATTTAGCATAATAGTCTGCAGTTCTGTCCATGCTGTTGCAAAATGTAGGAGTTCCTTTCTTTGTACTGCATATTATTCCATTGTGTAAATGTATCATTTTTTTAATCTACACATCTGCTGATGGGCACTTAGGCTGTTTCAAAATCTTGGCTATTGTAAATAGTGCTGACATGAACATTGGGGTGCGTATATTATTTTGAATCAGTGTTTCAGGATTCTTCAGGTATGTTCCCAGCAGTGGAATTGCTAGGTCAAAAGGCAGTTCCATCTTTAATTTTTTTGAGGAAATTCCATACTGTTCGTCTTAGTGGCTGCACCAGTCTACATTCCCACCAACAGTGCACTAGGGTTCCCCTTTCTTCCAAACCTCACCAGCACTTGTTTGTTGATTTTTTTAACAATGGCCATTCTGACCGGTGTGAAGTGGTATCTCACTGTGGTTTTAATTTGCATCTCCCTGATGGCTAGTGATGTTTAGCATTTTTTTTTTCATATGTCTCTGGGCCCTCTGTATGTCTTCCTTAGAGAATGTCCTCCTCAGGTCCTTTGTCCACTTTTTAATTGTATTATTTGTCTTCCTGGTGTTGAGTCTTATAATTCTTTATATATTTTTGAGATTAAACCATTGTTCAATGTATCATTGGCCAATATGTTCTCCCGTGCAGTCAGTTCCCTTTTCATTTTGATGATGGCTTCTTTAGCTATGCAGAAGCTTTTTAATTTGATGTAGTCCCATTTGTTTATTTTTTTCCTTTTATTTCCCTTGCCCTAGGAGATATATTGGCAGAAATACTGCTACATAAAATATCTGAAATTTCACTGCCTATGTTTTTCTCTAGGATTTTTATGACATATTTAAATATTTAATCCATTTTGATAATTTTAATTTCTTAATTAAAAAACAAAACTTAAGAAAGCAGTAAAACTCACAAGTTCCCATCTTTCCCCATCTTTCCCCCCGCCCCCAAAAGTGGGAGATGTGGCAGTTTTTTACCTAAACTGACATGGGAAAAAGCATCTGATTCACCTTTACGTAGGGAAGGTCTGTTTGCCAGGTTCCCCAACGTCGTCTTGCTGGCATGGAGTCCAAGTGACACTCAGCATTTATCACTGCGCCTGCACCACTGTTTTTTCTTTCACCTGAACGCTGCGTCACCTGCCTGGCCTCTGTAAATATGTGAGGCTAAAGGATGTCTCTATTTTCTGCTTGTTTTACCCTTCTTATCTTCTCAGTTTCAGTAGCTGTTAGAGTTGGTGGTAGAAGATGTAGAAATGAATAAAGAAATAGTAACTGGAAGCTACTGAGACTGACAGTGTTGCTTACGGCCCTAAAATACTATATTAAAGTATGTCAAGGAATCCTGTTACTTGAATTTTTATAACAAGGAGTATACAATAAGAAAAAAACCCTGTAACTTGCTTTTCCAAAATGTATTTTGCCATCCCCAAATATGGTAAGTTTTTAAAACTGTAAGCATTAAGTGTTTAGTTTTATTTCCTGCCTCTGAGGTTCTATCAGACATTTTCTGAAAGTAAACGGTTACATTTTCAAAGTTTTCAGTGGCTGAAAAGAAACATGAACCATCTGACCCATAAATCTAGGTGGATACATTGATGATCCATATTAGTGTATCTATAAACTTGAACCTATTTATGTTTTCAGTCCAGAGTATATCTTAGAAGTAAAGGGGCAGGAGGCATTAGTATATCTTTGTGTTTATCTTAGAATTTCAAAAGGTCGCTTTTTTAAAGAATAGAATTAATAAATCCTTTGCTCATGCTGCATCATAAAGTCGCCTTCGTCCTTCACACCCTTTGGTTGCCCTTTTGATGGGACATATAAAGCTTCTTGAGTTTAAGCATCTGGAGTGTGGCACATCGTTTTGTATGCCTCCCCACAAGCCATTTCTCCCAGGCCTGCAGAATACTTTCAAATTATTTGAACTATTAGGTATCAGTGAGATCCTAACTTTAGTCCCCATTCCATGCAGTGAGCTGATCACATCCCCATTCCATGCCACCAGTGAAGAAAAGGTGTGATCCACTCCCAGAGGCACCTCATTGTTACAACTATTGGTAGCAGAAGGCACCCAAGCCCACTGTCCCTCTTTCTGTCCTGCCAGAACGATTATGGGTTTGTGGCAATTCCACCTCTAATTGCAGTGACCTGGGGGGAAAAGGTAGTGGAGGAGAAAGAAATTCTGAAAGTAAACTATACCCACCACAACCCTATTATTCCTAAATTCCCCATTCCTCAGGCACACTGTGAAAAAAAGCCACTTTTTGGAATGCTCATTAGATTCTACACATAAGGCTGTCACCATATTGGCTCCAGCTCTGCCTGCTTCCCTACAGTACTCAAATAATTCAAGGGCTCCCATGTTCAATGACATCTCATAACTAAAAGCATTAAGCATTGCTGGAACCATATGCATAGATGAAAACTAAAAGTAAATTTTAAATCTATGAATGACTTGAAGGTAAAGCATATGAAATACTGAAGGAATGTTTTACCTTCCACCCCGATATTTTGCATCTTTTAAGTATGGCCCCAAATGTTCTGCTGTCAATATACCAATGGTATCCCCTCTCTGGAATAACCAATGAGGACCCAGCTGGACAGAAATCTATTTTGATCTGTTTCATGTTAAGCACTTTTCTCTATGATGATTTATACTACTGTGAAACCAATATATTTTAGTCTGCTTTTGAAGTTAGAAAATAAAGCAGCCCTCAAAACTGCAAATGAATTTTTTGGCAAAAAAAGTTAAAATGTATATAACTATACTTATATGTTACAGACAATTCTATAACTTTATATAGTATGTTTCCCCTGTTAAGTACTGAGTATATGAAAAGGTATCGAAGAATGTTGGGGTAAATAATAATAATAATGGGTATCATATGACTGGCACTGTGATAAGTGATTTACATCCACGATCTTACCTCATCCCCTAAATAACCCTGTGAGACATACAGTTGCTAAACCCATCCCCTCAGAAACTCTACGAATAGATCCTGTAGCCCTCGTTTCACTGATGAGGAAAATTCAGTGGTAGGGTAGCTTGCTCATTCACAGCAAAGCCAAGATTTCAACCTATGTATGACCTCAAAATCTCTTTAACTGTTTTATCACTGCCAAGTACACATTATATCTTCCATGAGTCCCTGATTAACAGCACTCTGTACAGTAAAACTTAAATGTTAAAAATCTCAAATCACTACAAATTAGATAAAAACTGGACCAACCCACATAAGTAAGCTGATATAAGGAAGTTAGTTTCAAAAGTAAAAATCAAGTCAAAACATGTCCTATTTTAAGGTACACAGTTAGCCCAATGCCTGTATACTTCAGCAATGCTGTTCTTTGAGAAATAAGGTTAACAGTGGAAACTCAGGCACACTGTAGTATCATAAATCATCAAAGATAAGAAAATTATGTTTTTACAATAACATTTTAGAAAGCTTTCAACCTCAAGGGTTGTAGGAAAATGTTTTCTGCTTAAATTTCATTTAGCTAGAACATTAACCCTAATATCACCCCTCTTCTGTCTTTAATTCTGATAATGAAATTGCTTTTTCTTCAGGGAGGGTTGGTGGAGAGGAATAAATGACTGATTCAAGGACAGAAGTTGCCAAATGCTATTTGCTATATTCTTTGCACCTTGGTTCTTATTACAAAATTAGTTAGGTAAAGGGAAAGTATGCAAGCAGTCAAATGGCCCTGTGATGGGGTTAGAAATGCTGTTCTAATTTTTGTTATGTATAAATCCTTCGCAGGTTTTTTCCCCTCTGCCTTAGTAAATTAGGTACAGTCTGTCTGAAACTTTATTTTCTTTATTATGCCCAGGCTCCCCCAGAGAAATAGATAATATGTTAATCTATAAATGACATCCATGATCTTACCTGTTGGTTGTCAAGATTCATCAGTGTGAGGCTGCATGTTGAGATGGTCAGTTTTATATTCATTCCCGAAAACTGAAGATTACTTTTGCCAAGAACTGTTGATAGGAACTTAACTGGAGGCTTTAAAAAGAATAAATGACACTTTTTAAGTTTGAATTTTTGTTACAGAATGAATGTTCTTTATGTTAAGAAATAAGTGAAATGAGAGGAAATTATTATTTATTAAAAACATTTAAAAAATTAGAATACTGTAAATTCTTTAGTGAAATCTGAGCCCTCAGAACTTTTCTCATACATTCCTTTCTCCCCAAGTATTGGGACTAGGGATCTGGTTTACATAAAAGGAATTCCTGTGACAGTTTGGACTAGCTGAACTCTCAAGTCCTTTTGGACACCACAAGTATTAGAAAAAGAAAAAGTTGCTGCCTAGGTTTCTTGTGATGACCGAGAATATGAAAAACAATATACAAAAACTTATAGGATGCAGCAGTGCTTACGCAGAGAATTTATAGCTATAAACACATCAAAAAAGAAGAAAGATCCTAAATCAACAACCTAGCTTTACAACAGAAAGAACTTGAAAAAATAAACCAAACCTAAAGCTAGCAGACGGAAAGAAGAAAAATGGAGACTGGAGCACAAATGATAGAAAGATTAGAAAAAGAAAAGAGAAAATCAACAAAACCAAAAGTTGGTTCTTCACAAAGGTCAAAATTGACAAAGCTTTAGTTAGATGGACTAATAAAAAGAGAAGATTTACATAACCAAGATCAGAAATGAAAGCGGGGATTTTACTGCTGATTCAACAGAAATAAAAAGAATTAAGAGTATTATAAACAACTGGATGCCAACAAGTTGGATTACCTAGAGGAGATGAACATATTCCTAGAAACGTTAAACCTACCAAGACTAAATCATGAACACACAGAAAGTCTGGATAGACCTATAACTGGTCAAAACAAACAAGTGTTGACAAGGAGATGGGCAAACGGAAATCCTGTGCACTATTGGTATGAATGTAAAATGGTGCAACCACTATAGAAAGCGATATGGCAGTTCCTCAAAAAAACTAAAAACAGAATTACTATATGACCTAGCAATTCCACCTCTTGTTATACACCCCCAAAAACTGAAAGCAGAGACTTGAACTAATATTTGGATCTCTGTATTCCTAGCAGCATGATTCATATTAGCTAAAATGTGGAAGCAACCCAAGTGTGCATCAGTAAATAAATGTATAACCAAAATGCATTATGTACATACAATGGGATATTCAGTCTTAAAAAGAAATTCTGATACATGTTACAACATGGATGAACTTTGAGGACATTATGCTAAGTGAAAAAGATAAATACAGTGTGAGTCCACTTACATGAAGTACTCATTGTTAAAATCACAGAGACAGGAAGTAGAATGGTGGATGAAGTGCGATTCCTGTTGCCTGTTTTCTTTATCCCAATAAAGCAGAGTTCCTTTCTCTCTCATTCTCTCCTCCCCCCAACACATGCACATGCACGGTGGAATGGAGAAGAGAGGAATGGGAAGTTATTGTTTACTGGGCATAGAGTTGTGGTTTTACAAGATGAAAAGAGGTCTGGAGATGGTGGTGTTGATTGTGCAACAACATGAAAGTACTTTATGTCATTAAACTGTACACTTAAAAATGGTTAATAGGTAAACTTTATATTACATATATTTTAGCACAATTTAGACCCAGGCCTGGGTCTTTATTTTCCTTTGAGCATGGTCTTTCCTCTCTCTGAGACTCCATTCTTGTTCCTGTAGCTACAGTGCTGAACCAGATGGCCAGTTCGGTGCAAAAGAAAGTATAAAAAATAAAAAGTGATTGGAAGAGGCTGTGGCATGTATTATTCAATAAATGCTAGCTTATAAAAATTAAAATGTTCTTTTTTTATTCTTTAAAGGTGTACTTTCTGGAACAATAACAGCCTGGTTTGTTTTGTCTTATGTTTTGGCATGTGGGCTCCCTACTCCTGAAGTGAGAAAGTCTTAAATGAATGAGCCTATTTCTTGGGATCATCCAGTTGATGCATCCTGTTCATAGCGGTTCTGAGAAGCAGGAGGATGCTGGAGGCTACTTGGTGGCCATGGGTTCCATCAAAGAAACTAGCAATAGGCAGTTCTAATTCAAAGGCCATCTGTCAGAGTTTTCCATACCATGTGGCTCATCTGAGTCATTCTGAGTTACTCTGGGTTCAGCTCTATGCAAAATGATGAGGAATGATGGTGAATGAGGCAGGGTGGCATGGAGATAGAGTACAAAGATGGGAATCTGAAGACCTGGCTCTACCGCATGCTCTG